>NW_024870955.1:0-667500 GCF_019054845.1 Dipodomys spectabilis
ATCCTGACTAAGTGCTGGCCATGCTCTCTGTCCCCCTGAGGAGCCACCCCCCTGTGGGTCCCATCCCCAGGTCCTCCCAAGCTCCCTCTGCCACCAACCAGGGACAAGGGAGTAGACAGCTCTAGGGAATACAGATCCCTTGGTCTTATAATTTAAGCATTTCACCCTTCCAGGCCCCAAACCTAAGACACAACATCCATGCACCCCCCAAAGGTAGCAGTTAGAAGTTAGGAAAGGGTCCAGCGCTCCTTGTTACAACCCACTTCTACACACACACACACACACACACACACACACACACACACACACACACACACATACACACACAAATCTGGCACAAGTGGTCTGTCATCCTACCTACTCAGGAGGTTGTGGTTTGAGGATCACAGATCAAAGTCAGCCCATGCAGGAAAGGCTCTGAGGCTCTTATCTACAGTGAACTACCAAATAGACAGAGATGGACCTGTGGCTCAAGTGTCAGAGCACTAGCTTTGAACTCAGAAGGTCAGGAACAACACCTATGCCCTGAGTTCAAGGCCCACTTCTTCTACCTACAAACACACACAGATAGAGACACAGACACAGACACAGACACAGACACACACACACACACACCACACACACACACACACACACACACACACACACACATAGGAACAGACCAAGGCTTCAGCAGTCCCTGAGAACAGAACCATGAACTCATTCCATTAGGAAGACATCCCAACCCAAGGTGGCTCTACCAACCTCAGACCCAGTGTAGACAAAACATTGAGCCTCTCACATATCTGGAATGTCTCATAGACCAGCATGGCATTTCATACTGTACGCACTGCTATGCAGAAATCTTAGTCACCTCTTTTTTCGTTGTTGGTCAAGGGGTTTGAACTCTGGCCCAGGTCCCTCAGCTTTTCACCTGAAGGTGAGCACTCTCCCACTTAAGCCACAGCATCACTTCCTGTTCTCTGGAGGTCCATTGGACATCAAGTCTCACAGTCTTTTCTGCCCAAGCTGCCACTGAACCATGGTCTTCACATCTCAGCCTTCTGAGTAGATAGGATGACAGTTGTGAGCCACTGGCGACTTCCGGTTTCAGCCACCTTCACATACCCAGAGGAAAACCATCTCATAAGGCCACAAACTTCTTGCAACCCTTCACTTCAGACTTTGTCACCAAGCATCCAAATCCATCCTTTATTGGAGAGAATACAGACACAGCAATCCCACCCCTGCACCCATTCGCCCACTCCCTGCCTGCCACAAGCCACGTCCTCTTGAAGCTGTGGCTTCAAGCTGGGGTAAACTTGGGGAGTTCTTAGAAATGTCTGTACAATGGGATGAGCACCTTGTCTCCCAAACACAGCACCCCCCTCTTCTTCCCTCCCACACCTGGACCATCTTTTGCAGGCAAATATGTTTTGCTTTCTTTCTTTTTTCAGTTGTGGGGCTTGAACCCTAGGCCTGGGTGCTGTCCCTGATCAATTCAGCTCAAGGCAAACACTCTACTACTTAAGCCACAACACAACACCACTTCTGCTTTTCTGGCTGTTCGTTGGAGATAAGAGCTTCAGGGTTTTTCCTGCTCAGGCTGGCTTTGACCCCTGATCCTCAGATCTCACCTCCTGAATACCTAGGATGACAGTCATGAGCTAGTGCCAACCCGGCCAAAGATACTTTCCCTTGCTTGTCATCCTATCCCTTCAGGAGACTGAGATCTGAGGACTGCAGTTGGATGACACCCTTGGCAACAAAGTCCATGAGAACCCTTTATCTCCAATTATGAACACCCAAACCTGTTGGAAGTGGAGCTGTGGCTCAAATGGTAGAGTGCTAGCTTTGAGTATAAATGACAAGGGATAGGACCCAGTCCCTAGTTTCAAGCTTTTTCTAACAAAGACCCACCCACGAAAGGGAAGCAAGTGGGCATACAGGAGCTGAAAGCTCACCCATAATACTCAAGACTCCCAGAACAGACCCCCATCCTGCTCTGATTCTCTAGATTCTATGTCCTACATCATGGTAATCTTAGATGGGACTTACCATGCACCAGTTTAGGATGTTCAAGTACAATCGCATATTCAGGATCCCCTGGCCTTATCAAAGACTCAAGATCTCTCACTGTCCTGCCTCTACACTGGGTAGGGAGGTGAGGTCTAGTTATCCAACCACAGGATGTGGGAATGAAAGGATTTCTCGGTCAAGGGACACAGATTTAAGGGCTCCAGGTCCCTCTCAGGAAGGAGAAAAGGGCTGATCTATCCCAGGAATGTTCCTGGGTTGTGAGTGTCCTCAAAGAAACAACCCTGCTCAGAGACCAGTGCCTCTGGTTTTCCCACCAGCCTCTATCCAAACCTGCCCCACCTTCAGTCTGACCTCTCTGAATCCCAGATCTGCCATCTAGACTAAAGGCTGAGCCAGCAAAGAGACCCATCTCTGCCTCTGAGAATGGCAATCACGGGGTCCTAGCGCCTGCTAGAGGAAGTCTGGGGCAACAAGGGTCCTTACTCCCACCCTCATTCCCTGGATGTCCTGTGCTAGTGGCCAGCTTACTTCTGTCTCTGGTGGAGGAAAGAACAGGTCGGGGGATGTCAACTTCAGATTGAGCCCTGGAAAGTCCTAGTCCCCAAGGATGTACTGCACAGGCATCCTGCAGTGGACGATAGCCAGGTGGTCAATGGTGAACCCAATGTGCCAGGACTCTTAATAGCAGTGTGGCTGGGTCAAAGGCTCTATGACTTTTGGTCTAGGATGTCAGCTGAAATCATGGCTCCAATCTCCTGACACTCCTGACATGTGATCGTCCTCCCTCTTCATCTTCCTGCTTATCCCTTGCCTCCCCCCCAACACTCCCTCACACCAATACCTCCCTAGCCCTTGGACTTATCTGACCAGAAAATAAACTCATTGGCACCAGGGATGATTGAAACCTGGTGACCTGCCCTGATTCCTAGTGTCTACCCGAGGCTGCTTCCCTCTGCAGTCGGCTACTACACAGCTCCTGGATGTCAGAAAGTTGCTGAGGTGTCAGTAGCTTGGTCCTACATACTGGCTTTAGGCTCTGAAATTGTCCCCACATAGATTGTGAATGGTTGGCTCCCTTGATCCAGGGATTCCAAACCAAGGCTCACATGTTCTCCTTTCTTCCTTCCTTTCCTCTTTTTCACCATCCTGACTTCCCTCCTCTTTCTCTCTTTCCTTCCTTTCTCTCACTCCTGGGCCTTGAACTCAGAGCCTAGATGCTGTCCCTGAGCCATTTTACTCAAGGCCAACAGACTATGGCTTGAGCCACATATCTACTTCTGGTGTTTCCTTTTTGGTAGTTAGTTGGAGATAAGAGTCTTACAGTCTTTCCTGCCTGGGCCTCAAGCATCAATCCTCCCATCACAGCCTCCTATGTAGCTAGGAAGACAGGCATGAAGCACCAGCATCCAGCTCAAACCAAGGTTTCTTCATGTGCTGTGGAACCAGCACTGGAAATTCTCATTGTCTATGACCCCACCGGAACCTGGCACACACTGTAACTCTTTGTTGGATAAATAAATGGGCATCTGTCTACAAAAATACTACAGAATAGTCCCAATCCATTCAGGTAAGCATCCTGGTGGGTGGGGCAAAGCCTGATGTAGCTCTCCCACAGTTCTCCCTCCTCCCTCTTCCCACCCTCTTGGTGCCAGGGAACTTAACTGTTTTGGTTCTAAAGACATGATCCATGGTGCACTCGCTGGATTCTGGGGCCTCTGGGATGCCTATCTTCTCAAAGATCTCTGGCCAGCGGCTGACCAGCTCTGTGACACTCAATTCCCCACTCAGGAGTGAATGAGGGTGCCATGAGCTGAAGGCCAGGCTCAAGCGGCCTACTCTCCCACCCCTGGGGCCAGCCAGGATGGCCCACCACATCTGGCCCCCAAGTTTCATGTTGCAGAGGAAGGATCCTCGAGGCATCTTGGGTTTCTGAATCTCCCCAGACACCAGTGCAGGTGCTGAGAATCCCCTCTACTCACAGCTGGCAGGCTAGCTATGGTGAGTTCACAATCTCTGCTCTCCATGACATCCTCAATGTTATGTCTAGGTCGCAGGACCCCCACCAAGAAGACCACCGAGTGTCAGACTCTACAGCTGTTTTATTTAAATGGGCTGCAGCTCGGGCCTCGTCCTACACTCTGATACAGAGGAGCCCAGGAGGAGAGACCCGAGCTAAGGATTTACAAGTCTTATAAAGGCACACAACCAGGTGGCTTAGCATCACGTGTTGCTCTGCTCTGAAACAAGCAACTTATGGTCACTGCCTCAAGTACTTTAACCCTTCACTCAACTGTGGTGGTCATGCTAGAGGGAGTCAGAGGAGAATCAACAACTGCCCAATAAAAGCAATCAAGGCACGGCATTCATAGCAGGAGACCATCTGGCTTGGGAACTCTGCTTGTGATTCTTTGAACGTCATTGATTTTTGGCTGAAATGGTCCCTCTAATTTGACCCATAATCCCAGGTGTTAGTGGAAATTGCCAGCTTCAAGAAAAAACCTTGGAAAACGTGGCATTTCAGTTGTCCCAATCAAACTTAAACGGTTCCAAAGTTAACGGTCCCCTTTTCTTTCAAAATAGCCCACAGCAGGTTACAGAAACTGACATTCAGCAATCCCTAGCTAACTGCCATGGCCTGATACCGAGCAGGTTCCAGCAGGGGGATGCACTTGCCTACCACTGCCCAGCTGGAAACAGCACAGGCAGGACACAGATTAGAGTCTGCAGAACTCCAGGGAGGACTTCCCACCAGTGCATACCCCCTGAGAGAGAATTTACACCACCAGTGGGGTCCCAGAGCCCCCTGCCCAGATGCCCATGGACACCATCAATGCCCTGGGTAAGGTTGGCCTCTCATCCTCAGTAGTGGTGAACCATCTGCAATGTCACACCGTTCACCACTTCCCAGACCCTCCTAACTTCACAGCCCCTGCCCTACTCCCCCCCTCCATCTCTTCCCTAATTACGTTTGGCAGACACATTCCCAACCCTTGAATTAGCTACAGCTATACAAACGAGAGCAGGCTGTCTGGTTGGAAGAGTGCGGCTATGGTCACACTTGTCTCACAAGCCTTCAGGCTTAAGACAGAAGGTGTCCACTTTGGTCTGTAGTTCACACAGGCCTGCTAGGGGAGACCCACACAGGCCAAGCAGCTACTGTGGGGTATAGGAAAGGGGGAAGAGAAATTGCTACTGAAATCTTCCACAAAGGAGCCATGAAACAGTGAAGGTGAAAACAAAAATTATGGCTGGTTTCATACTTGGCAATGATGAAAAAGAACAACAAACACACACACACACACACACACACACACACACACACACACACATCCAGAAAAGTGACTGTAGACTCATTCATGCAGCACCTATAATTTGCCAACGGATCACTCACCTGAGCAAGTAGGGCTCTCTCTCTCTCTCTCTCTCTTTCATGCACACACGCACACGCATGTGCGCGCGCGCACAAACACACACACACACACACACACACACACACAGACTCAGAGTAGTGCCCTTCCTGAGTTTGTTAGTTCCTCATCTGGGGCAATGTACAAGGTGGAGCACGGGAGTTCCCTTGTCAGAACCAGGGGCTCGACCCAAGGAAGCACAGCTCTAATCATGCTAAACCACCCTGCCTCTCCCTTTCTCCAGGGCCAGACACTTTCCCTTGGGAATAACCAGCCTTGAATCCCCATTCACCAAAACCCTAGGCCAGGAATCTGGGTGAAGGAGTCCTGAGACAAGTGGCTCTTCAGAGCCTGGACTGAAAACAAGCAGGAGGTCATTGTGTCCCCAGAGAAGTGTCTGACCCGGGGTGGGGGCAGTGTTGGGGAAATGGATGGGGTCCTAAAGGCTACATACATGGACAAACTTCCTACTTCCAGCCTAGATGCTTCTGGGTGACTTGGTGGGTTCTTGGGGAGGATGAGGAAACCAGATGGACCTGGAGCACCAGCAGATGGTGGCAGAGCTGGGAAATGTGATCACTCGGTGAATGCTGTTGACAGCAGGAGAGGGGATGGGGGACAGGCAGGATGTACATGTGTTGGAGGGGCGTGTTCTTCCCAGGCATTCACTTTCTATCTGACCCCTAGTGGTCTCACCTCCCTAGTAGGCTCTTCTGGGACCCTCCTCAGGAGAAAGGGTGATCGAGCACAAAAGACAAGGGCTCACACAGAAGTGGGGCGCTATCTTCTGAATCCAACACCCCCCACTGACAGAAAAATAGAAAAATAGCAAGAAGGCAGGTGTGGAGGTGTTGCTCCCCACCTCTGATTAAAGCCACCAGGTTCCCCCCAGGGAGAGGAAGAGTGCAGATGCATGTCTCTGTGGCTCTCACTGCTCTAGGCCAGGGGCTCAGTGGCGTCCCCTCTTCACCCATCCCTGCATCTGCCCTTTTCCTGGGACACTGGCCACTACGGATGGGGGTGGGATCCCAGAATCAACATCCACTCCCCAACCCGCTACTCCTGGGGCGCATTTGTGGCAGAGTCAGGGCTGGCCTCCTGGTGCTGGGGAGGCACATTTGGGGCACAAGTGGGGGGAAGGACTCATGGGTCTGGGTCCGTGGGGGTTGGGGGTAGGTTGAGGTCATGAGTTGCAGACCCGTGGGGCTTCCACTGGAGACTGGGACCCGGTCAGGGTCCACAAGGAGGCCAAGGGTGCAGCATCGCTTGATGACTCCAAAAGACGCCACGGGTCCAAGCTGGCAGCAACATGTTTCAAATATCGTGCCACGGGGAGGGCAGGAGAAGGGGCCGGGGCAGGGGAGGGCAGGTGGCAGGGCTGAGCTTGCCCCCTCCACAGCTGAGCTCCTGGTGCAGGAGCCTTGGACTCAGGGCCTACCTGGCCTCTGAGCCTCCCTGGGGCTGAGAGAGGGATGTGCCTGCTGCACTGGCTTTGTGTCCTCTCTGCTCCTGGCCCAGACCTGTGCTCCTACAGCAGCAGAGGCCAGCCATTGATGCTGCCACCACTGGTGCATGTGCCTGCTCTTCTCTGCTCTCTCTCTGCCCCCACTTCTCACCCAGCTGCCCAGCCCCTGCTGCGCAAGTATGCCAGCTCCCATGTGCCTCTGGATGCAGCAACTATGTGCCCCTTCAACCATGCCCTGTACTCCCCTCAGTCACACACCCTCCCCACATCCACCATGCCCCCACCCCTGGCTTTGTGCTGCTCTGACTCTGCCCTAGGGCTATGAGGCCATGGCAGAAGCAGCCTCACCTCAGCTCAATGCTTCCCCACAACCCCAGCAGCTCAAGATACCCCAAGCCCAACCACTGGGGGAGACTCTTGTCCATCCACCCCACACACCAAGCAAGTGCAAGTAATGCTCCATGTTTGTGTGTGTGTGTTTGTGTGTTTTATGTGTGTGTCTGTGTGTGTGTGTGTGTGTGTGTGTGTGTGTGTGTGTGATTGTTCTCTCATGGACTCAGAACATTGAATCTTTTGGGATGACAGCACACAGCACACTTAAAAAAAGAAGCAAAAAGAACCCTGTGTAATGGATTCAGCACAATGTGCCCTTTGAAGGACTCAGCACATAGCAACTTTTTGCATCCTCATGGTAATTTAATTACCAATAAGATTAGACATGCCATTTTGACATCACTAAATTAAATATCATAATATTATGACATTATATGCCATAGTGACATTGTAGACATATTGTGAATTCCTATTCTGTGATTTCATTCTATTACAAGCTAGCAATATTGGTGGATATCAGAAATCCATTGTGACCTCAAAGCCATTGTGACATGAAAATCCCTTTGTGACATCACAGTGCCATTGTGATATCATTAACCTGTTCTGACATCACAAACCTGTCTTGTCCATTGTGACCTCATCACCAATGTGACATCACAATGCCATTGTGATATCACAATGCTATTGTGACATTACAATCACCTTGATACCTCCCAAACCCATTATGACATCTTTAGCACCTTTGAAAAAACACATGGCCTTTGTGACATCACAGTCCCTTTGCGTATCTATATCCTCATTGTGAAATATCAATTGAGATCAGATATGCCATTGTAATATCACAAAGCATTTACAATATAATCATTGGTGTGACATCACATTGTCATTATGACAACATCAGGTCATTGGGACATCACAAATCTGTATTGACATCATACCACTATGACACCACATTGTCATTGTGACAACATATATACATTATGAAGGCCTATTATGTGATTTCGTTGTATTTCAAATGTGGGTTCATATCAAATACACATTTTGACTTCATAACCATTGTGACATGACAACCCCTTTGTGATATAACATTGCCATTGTGACAACTGTGACAACTCAAACATGTCCTGTCCTCATAAGTTTTGTGACATGTTACCACTGTGTTAGGCCCATTGAGAGCTCAATCTATATTCAACCTCATATTATTTCAGGTACAACATTAAATATTAGAAATATACTGTGATATTATGAATATTGTGACATCACACTGCTAGATGTAATGACCATTGTGTCACATTGTCACATCACAAATCTGTTCTGACTTCATCACATTTGTGCCAGCAAATGACTTTGCAATCCTCACAATCCCATTCTAAACTCATATACTCATTATGAGTTAATGACAATTAAGTTCTGGAATGCCATTGTCACATCACCACACTACTGCGACATCACAAAACTATTTTGAACTCCTCACTCTTATGGCATCACCAACTAATTGTGACATAACAACGCTCTTATGACATTATAATTTGACATCATATTGCAATTGTGATATTACTGAACCATCATGCTTTCATAAACTATTATGATCTCATCACATCTTAGAAAATTATGGCCTTTCAGACATCAAGCTCCTTCCATGAACTTGTATCATTGTGAACTTGTAGCAATTGAAAATTGAAATAAGATGTGATATTGCAAACTAGTTTTGACATCACTAACCCATTTTTATATCATTAACACTTTGACAAACAGAACCTGTTAGGAACCTTAGGACTTTTGACAAAAAACATGGCCTTTGTTTCATCACAGTTCATTTGTATATGTCATTGTGACTTCATTCTCATATCCTCACTATAAACTAATGGCAATTAAGATCTGACATGCCATTGTGATGTCATAAACCCTTTGTGACATCATCAGAAATGTGACATCCTGTCATTATGACACCATCAGCTCATTGTGACATCACCAAACTACAGTGACATCATAGCATTATGACATCGCATTGCCATTTTGCTGTCATAGACACATTGTGAATGTATAATCTTGTGATTTCATTCCATTTCAAATGTGGCATATCAGTTGATATCAGAAACACATTGTGACCTCATAACCATTGTAAGATAATAAACCCAGTGTGACATCATAACCAGTGTGACCTTATGTTGTTGTTATGACATCTTTAGCTTATGGTGACATCACAAATTGATAATGACAGTATAGCATTTGCCATTGTCATTGTGACATCATTGTCACATTATGAATGCCACATCTGTGATTTCATTGTATTTGAAATGTGTCATGTGGGTGATATCAGAAACTCATTGTGATGTCATAACCATTGTCACATCAAAATCCCTTTTTGATATCAATTTGGCAATGTGACATCTCACTGGCAATGTGATGCTAGTAAGGCATCGTGATATCACAATGGTCATGAACTCACAATGGATTTCTGGTATCAACCGACATGCCACATTAGAAATAGAATCAAATAACATAATACCGCAAACACAACGTTTCTGTCTATGACATCAGAATGACAATATGATGTTACAATGATATGATGTCATTGTAGTTTTTCATGTCAAAATGAGCTGATGGTGTCATAATGGCAACATGATGTCACAATTATGATTATGTCAGAAAGGATTTGTTATGTTTCAATGGTATATCTGATGTCAGTTTTCATCAGTTCCCCATGAGGATATGGATACAAAAAATTCTGTGATGTCACAGGGGCCATGTGTGCTTTCAAAGGTGGTAAGAGGTCATAATAGGTTTGGGATGGCACAATGTGATCCATAATGTCACAATGGAAATGAGATATCCCATTGGGGTTTTGATGTCACAGTGGTGATGAGGTCACAATGGTTTTGTGATGTCACGGTTTGTTTCTAATATCAGAATGATATATCAAATTAAAATGACTCATAATTCTATATGAGGATACCAGGTGATAGAAGAAGCTCCATAGTATGAGGTCATATTAGGTGAAAACCCAATGGGACAGTGATTTCACAATGACAATGTGATATCTCACCATCCTGTTATAAGAATGTTTTGATGTCACAATTGGTGATGCAATACTGATGAGGAGGTCGCAATAGATTTGAGATGTCCCAAAGGGTTGGTGATGGCACAATGGCATGTGGGATCTCAATTGTCATTAACACACCCTGAGTATATGAGTGTGGAAAGAGATTCTGATGTCAGCAAAGCATATGTAGTCAAAAAGGTTAAGAACTAGCAGGTCTGAGATGTCACAAAGTGACACAGTGGTTATGATGTCCAGCGGTGTGATATGATGATGTTACACTGGATTTTAGATATCTCATGTCATATCTGAAATATGAGGTCGAACACAGATTTTCAACTCACAAAGGGCCTAAGATATCACAATGGCATGTCACAAAATTATGAGAACAGGAGAGGTATTTGATGTCACATTGGGTTAGTGATATAACAAAAGCAATGTGCTGTGACAAAGAGATTTAGATGTCACAAAGGTTATGAGTTCACTGATATCAACGGTTTCCTGATATCAACGCAGATGCCACATTTGAGATAGAATGAAATCAAAGAATAGGCATTCAAATTGGGCCTATGACATGAAAATGAGACTATGATGTCAAGGCAGCAATGTTTGATAGTATATGTGCTCATTACCTTGCTCATGTAACTGTAATCCTTCTGTACACTGTATTTGCAAAAAAAAAAAAATAAACTCACAGAAGAAAAAAAAGAAAAATATGGTATGTGTCATTGGGGTTTGGTGATGTCACAATGAATGGTGGTGTCATGATGACAATGTGATTTCACAGTCATAATTATTGCACAAAGTATTTGTGATGATATAACGCTATGTGTGATAACAATTTTCATTAGTTCACTATGAAGTTATGAGTACACAAAGGGTCTGTGATGCCACAGAGGTGATGTGGTTTTTTTTTTTTATTTTTTTTATTGAGAAAATACTGTACAGAGGTGTTACAATTACATGGGCAAGATAATGAGTATATTTCTTATCAAGCATTGTAGCCTCCTCCTTTGTTTCCCCTTCCCATCCCTTCCCATCCTCCTCCTGCCACCCCACCCAATCCTCCCCGCTTCCCCTCCCCCCCTCAGCACGAAGTTGTAAAGTTCGTTTTTGACATAACGACTTGTACATCGCAAGAGTTCACAATAGCTATGTGATGTCACAATGTGATTGTGAAGGCACAACAGCAATATGATGTCACAATGGTTTTGTGATGTCACACTGGTGATAAGATCACAATGAATTTGTGATGTCATTATGAGTTTGTAATATCACAATGACATGTCCTATTTCAATTTCTACTAGTTCACAATGAGTATACACTTTCAAAGAAAGAATCTTAAGCTCCAAAGACCATGAGTTTTTAGTCATAACTTGTGTGATATGCTGTCATTAGGATATTTTAGGCCTTTAGGAAGCTTATAATCTGTTTTCAAACTCATAATAATTCAGGTATGACAGATGATATCAGAAATTGACTCTGACATGAACATTGTGACATCACATTGATAGACATCAAGACCATGGTGTCACATTGTGAACTCACAAATTTGTTAGGACTTCATCACATTTGTGCCAACACATGACTTTAGAGACAACACAGTCCCGTTGTGAACTCATATCTTCATTGCGAATTAATGACATTTGAGATCCGGCATGTCATTGTGACATTTCCAACCGATTGTGACAGCACAAACCTATAGAAGAAACACATTGTGATCTAATAGTCATTGTGGTAGCACAATCCCTCCATGACCCCACATTTCCATAGTGATATCACTAACCCAAAGTGAAATTCCATTCCTCTCATACCCAATCCAGGTATGAAATGTGATACCAGAATCCAATGTGACATCTTGATCATGGTGACATCACACTGATAGATGTTATGAGGGTATTGTCAAATTCTGACAACACACACCTGTTAGGACTTCATCACTTTTGTGACAACGTATGCCTTTGGAGACATCACAGTCCCTTTGTGAGCTCATATATTCATTGTGGGTTAATGACACTTGAGATCACATGTGTCGTTTTGCTACCACCAACCCATTGTGACATCACACACCTCTTGTAAACTCATCACCAGTGTGGCATCACCAATCGTGATATCAAAACATTATTAAGTCATCATTTTGCAACATCACATTGCCATTGTGATGTCACTGTTCCACTGTGTTTTCAAAAACCTAGTGTGTCCTCATAGCATTTTAGAAAATTCATAGCCTTTTATACTTCAGTCTTCTTCTGTGAACTCATATCCTCATTGTGAAACAGTAGCACCTGAAATTGGACATGTGATTATGAGATGTGACTTCACAAAATTATTTGATTTCATCACCAATGTGACATCACAAACCCATTGTCAGCTTTCATTGCCATTTGACATCACTATCACATTGTGACATCCCAATCCTATTAGGACCTCTTAGCACCTTTGAAAAAACACATGGCCTTTGTGACACCACAGTCCCTTTGTGTAACTATACCCTCATTATGAACTGACAATTGATATCAAACATGCCATTGTAACATCACAAACCCTTTGTGACATCACCAGTGTGACATAATATTGTTATTATGGTAGCATCAACTACATTTGACATCACAAATCTCCAATGACAACATAGAATTATGAGATCACACTGCCATTGTGATGTTATAAAAGCATTATGAATGCCTGTTTTTAATCTTTTATTTATCTGGTCGTGGGGCTTGAACTCTGGGCTCGGGTGCTGTCTCTGTTCTTCAGCTCAAGGTGAGCAGTCTATCGCTTGAGCCACAGAGCCACTTCTGGTTTTCTAGTGGTTTTCATTGTAGATAAGAGCCTCATAGACTTTCCTGCCTGAGCTGGCTTTGAACTGCGATCCTCAGATCTCAGCCTCCTGAGTAGCTAGATTTAGAGGCGTGAGCCACCGGCGCCCGGCTTTTTCATTCTATTTCAAATTTGACATGTGTGTTGATATCAGAAACATAATGTGACCTCAAAACCATTGTATCATCATAAATCAGCAGTGACACCAAATTGTCTTTATGACACCATCAGCTCATTGTGACATCACAAAACAATAATGGCATCATAGCATGATAAATCACAGTGACATTCTTATGACTTAACAGTGTGAAGGCCTATTCTGTGAATTCACTCTGTTTCAGAAACCCATTTTGACCACATAACCATTGTGATATCACAATCCTTTGTGACATCACATTGCCATTGTGATATCATTAACCTGCTGTCCCGTCACAACCAGTCCTGTCCTTGTAAGTTTTGTGACATGCTGCCATCATCATATAGTAGGGCCTTTGTGAGCTCATAATCTGTTTTCAATCTCATATTTCTTGTATGACATGTGATATCAAAAATCACTTATGACATCATACTGCCAGATGTCATGACCATTGTGTCACATTGTGACATCACAAAGCTGTTAGAACGGCATCACATTTGTGGCAACACATGCCTGTGGAGACATTACAGTCCCTTTTTGAACTCATATATTCATTGTCAATTAATGACAATTGAGATATCCCATGCCAATCTGACATCATGAACCTATTGTGACATCACAAACTTATTGTGACCTCATCACGAGAATGGTATCAACAACTAATTGTGGTATCAAAGCATTATTTTGACATGATATTGTGGTATTGGCATTGTTATTTCACTGTCCCATTGTGTTTTTACAAACCAATTATGGCCACATCACATCTTAGAAAGTGCACGGCCTCTGAGACTTCAAGCTCTTTCTGTGAACTCACGTACTTATTACCTCTAAGGCAAGGAGACAAACCATTGAGTCACATTTAATATAATAAACCAATTTACACTAGAAAGGAGACTGTGATTACCTTATCCTGGACTGGATAACCAGGTCCAAGAGCAGCCTTGACCACCAAACCTCAGACCTCCAATGGGCAGCTCCGCCCTATCTTAATTGGTCTGTAAACCACCAGCCAAAAAATTATGATCTCCAAAGCTCCAAACCTCAATGGACAAGGCTTTTAACTTTTCCATTACTCCCTCCTTTGCTACAGACCTGTCATTCCTTTCTGGTCTTTCTGTTTTTCCCTTGCACCATTTCCTTCTTCCCTTCAGGCCTCTCCAGTCTCCACAGGCCTGCACTACTCTGCCCTAATGACCACTTTTCTGCTTCCTCTCTTCTCAGGTTTTTCCCTTCCTACTGTCTTACCACTTTCTTCCATCTGGGTAGCTCTCATTTTTATCGCCCCTTCCAATGCTCTGAAAATGCAACTTATGTATAGGTTGTACCCCTCCTCACTCCAACGTGTCTTCTGCCTAACAGTTTTCAATCGTCACTTCCCAAACTGCCCAATGTTCAATCAGTTCTAGACAGCTCACCATGTGAGGCTTGACTCCTTCACCTTTGGTGGCATTCCCCACACTCTCTGGTGGACCAGGCCAATAATTTACAATTATTAATGGCTCCCACAGATAATTCTGGCTCCACTGCTTATTACAGTATCCTCATAGTGAATTAGAAGAAATTGAAATTGTATATGTCGTTGTTATATTACAAACTTGATGAGACATCACTAACCCATTGTGACCTCATCGCTGCGGTGACATCACAAACCCATTGTGATATCACATTGTCATTCTGCCTCCATGATCACATTGTGACATCCCAAACCTATTATGACCTCAGAAGCTTTGAAAGAATGCAAGGCCTTTGTGACATCACAGGCCATTTATGTACCCATATCCTCATTTTGAGCTAATGACCATTGAGATCATGAGGAGGCGCAGTGGCCATGGCGGCCCTGAGTCTGAGATCCCGGCATAGGGAGCACAGAGAGGATGGTGGAAGCTGAGGCAGGGGCGGCTTTGGAAGAGGAGGAGGAGGAGCAGAGGCCTCGTGCAGCCACTCTATGTTTCCGCAGAAACACTTGCCTCCTCCCAGCAGCATGGCGTTTGCAACAGCGCTTTTAGCTTGGACCCATGTTGTCTCTCACAGTTGCCCAACAGAAATGGCACACCCCTGGTGGGTTTTCAGCCCCGACCCGGTCCCAGCCCTCAGTCCTTGGACTCCAGGCCCGCATTCACACAGAGCCACTGCCTACAGCTTCTCCCAGCAGCACAGGTGAGTGGCTGCCAAGGGCCCACAACCTGTGAACCCTCCCGCCTCCCCCCCCCCCGTCTTTCCCCGCTGATATGGACCCATGCCTCCTGCCTCCCCTCTCCAGTCTACCCTCACCTGCACCGCGCCCCACAGTCCGCCATGGCCCTGCCACAAATGTGCCCCAGGGGTGGAGGGTGGCGGTGGGTGTTGACCGAGGGATCCCACCCCCAATCCTAGTGGCTAATGCCCCAGGAAACGGGAAGATGCAGGAAAGAGTGAGAAGGGGGCGCCACAGAGCCCCTGGCCTGGAGCATTGGGAGCCACACAGCTGTGCATCTGCACCCTTCTCCCTGGTGGGAACCAGGTGGCTTTAGTCAGAGGTGGGGAGCAGCACCTCACCTAACTTCTTGGGTCTTTTCCTTTTTGCTGGGGGTGGTGGGTGTTGGATGCAGAAGATAGGCCCTCCTTGCTGTGTGAGCCCTTGTCTTTTGTGCTCGGTTACCTTTTTACCTGAGGAGGGTCCCAGAAGAGCCCACTAGGGAGGTGAGGGCACTGGGAGTCAGACAGAATGTGAATATCTGGGAGGAACACACCCTTTCTGACACACATACACTTGGCCTGTCCCCCCCCCCCCATTCCAGCTGTCAATAGTCCTCACAGGGTGATCACATTTCCTAGCTCTGCCAGCATCTGCTAGTGCTCCAGATTCATCTGGTCTCCTAGTCCTACCCAAGAATCCACCAAGTCACCTAGACTCATCTAGGCTGGAAGTAGGGAGTCCATCCATGTATGGAGCTTATAGGATTCCATCCATTTCCCCAACACTGCCTACACCCCAGGTCAGACACACCTCTAGGGCACTATGATCCCCTGCTTGTTTTCAGTCCTGGCTCAAAGGAGCCACCTATCTCGGGACAACTTCACCCAGCATCCTGACCTGGGGTTTTGGTGAATGGGGATTCAAGGCTGGTTGTTCCCAAGGGAAAGGGTCTGGCCCTGGAGAAAGGGAGAGGTAGGGTGGTTCAGCATTATTAGAGAGGTGCTTCCTTGGGTCGAGCCCCTGCTTCTGCCAAGGGAACCCCCGTGTTCCAGCTTGCACCTTGTCCCAGAGGAGCAACCAACAATCTCAGGAGAGGCACTGATCTGAGTTTGTTTGTGTGTGTGTGTGTGCGTGTGTGTGCATGAGAGAGTGAGAGAGAGTGAGAGAGAGAGAGAGAGAGAAAGAGAGAGAGAGATTATCTTTCCCTTATACAAGTTGACGGTGCTCAGGTGAGTGATCAGTTGGCAAATTGCAGGTAGTGCATGGATTAGTCTGTCACAGTCTGGATGTGTGTGTGTGTGTGTGTTAGGAGAGCAGGGAGATGAGAAAAATGAAAATATATTTAAGTCACCATGTCTAAAAAGAGCAAAAGCATTTTATTTGTGTGTGTATGTGTGTGTGTGTGTGTTTGTTGTTCTTTTTTCATCAATGCCAAGTACGAGTCTAGCCATAATTTTTGTTTTCTCCTTCACCATTTCATGGCTCCTTTGGGGGAAGGTTTCAGTAGATGTTCCTTTCCACCTGTCTCTTCCCTCTGCCCTGTATCCCACAGTAGCTGCTGGGCCTGCATGGGTCTCCTTTAGGAGGCCTATGTGAACCGCAGACCAGAGTGGACAACTGTGCTTCTGTCTTCAGCCTGAAGGCTTGTAAGATGAGTGTGACCACAGTCGCATTCTTCCAGCCAGACAGTCTGTTCTCGTGTGTATAGTTGGAGCTAATTCCAAGGATTGGGAATGTGCCTACAAAACGTAATTAGGGAATGAGATGTGGGGGAGTAGGGCAGGGACTGTGAAGCTAGGAGGGTTTGGGGAGTGGTGAACGTTGTTACATAGTAGATGTTCACCACGACCGAGGATGAGGGGGCAACCTTACCCAGGGCATTGACGGTGTGCATGGACATCTGGGCAGGGTTCTCCAGGCCCCCACTGGTAGCGTGTTCCCTCCTGGGGGAGTGCACCAGTGGGCATTCCTCCCTGGTGTCCTACAGACTCCAATCTGCGTCCCTCCTAGGCCGTTTCCAGCTGGGCAATGGTTGGCAAGTGTGTTTCCTCTCCTGGAGCCTACTCGGTATCAGGCCGTGGCAGTTAGCTAATGCTCTCTGAATGCCAGTTTCTGTAACCTGCTGTAGGCTGTCTGGAAGGAAAAGGGGACCGCTGACTTTAGAACCCTTTAAGTTTGATTGGGACAACTGAAATGCCACCTTTACCAGGGTTTTTTCTTGAAGCTGGCAATTTCCACTAACACCTGGGATTACGAGTCAAATTAGATAGACCACTTCAGCCACCAAACAATGACGTTCAAAGCAGCACAGGCAAAGTTCCCCAGCCATATGGTCTCCTGCTATGAACATCGTGCCTTGACCTCTTTTATGCGGCAACTGTTGATTCTCCTCTGGCTCTCTCTAGGGTGACCACCTCAGTTGAGGATGTCGTGGGAGCAGAGATTGTGACCTTGCCATCCCTAGCCTGCCAGCTGTGAAGAGAGATGATTCCCATCACCTGCACTGAACTCGGGGAGATTCAGAAACCTGGGACACCTCGAGGATCCTTTATCTGCAACATGAAACTTGGGGCCTGGATGTGGTAGAACATCCTGGCTGGCCCCGGAGGGAGGAGAGGAAGCCCCTTGAGCCAGGCCTTCAGCTCACTGCAACCTTGCTCACACTTGAGTAGGGAATTGAGTGCCACACAGCTGATCAGCCATTGGCCAGAGATTTTTGAGAAGATAGGCATCCGAGAGGCCCCAGAATCCAGCGAGTACTCGTGGCTCACATCCTTGAAACAAAAACAGTTAAGTGCAGTGGCACCAGGAGGACGGGAAGAGGGAAGAAGGAGAATTGGGAGAGCTACATCAGGTTTTGCCTGATGCTTACATGTAGGCAGATGCTCATTTATTTATCCAACAACGTGTTACAGTGTGCCAGGGTCCAGTGTGTGGGGAGGTCAGAGAAGATGAACGGTTCCAGTGCTGGTTCCACAGCACATGAAGAAACCTTGGTTTGAGCTGAATGCTGGAGCATCACGCTTGTCATACTAGCTACTTAGGAGGCTGAGTTAGAAGGATAGAGGCTTAAAGCAAGGACAGGAAAGCCTTTAAGACTCTTATCTCCAACTAACTACCAAAAAGAAAAAGCCAAATCGTCTGGTTCAAAGGTGGGGCTACTGTGTGGTCCAAGGACCACCTTTAAGTCACTAAGCAGGATTCACTCTCTTTTCTACCAGGTGAAATACACCTGTAAAATTTGCTCACACTCATCCCAGATGTGCTTGTGTGTGAAGATTACTGTTTCTAATGAGGTAATGAGCCCCAGGTTTTATTTTTTCTGAAAAGGATGGATTTTGCTGTTTCCAGTTATACAGGTCAATAGTTGTAAAGTGAAAATATATTAGAAAGGGGGCCTGCCCACCATCTCCTCCATGTTCCTGTCTCAAGGGTAATAAGGGTAACATACCATGTTGTATCACCTCAGGCTGGTACAAGTAACCACTTTTGGTATGGGAGGACTTTAGATGAGGGGTGCTGATGGCAAAGAATAGGAGAGAGAGTACATCAGTGCATCTTCCTCTGAAGGATTCTGTAACCATGGGGGAGAATATTTTTTGGATACGACAACTTTAGGTCTGTTCTCCCATCCTGAGAAAAGGAGTAAACAGAGGTGCATACAGGACACAGATAGAACTATCTGCATACACACAGACCAATAGCCACAGAAACTTAACCCTCATGTCCCACACCACTCAACTTTGACCTCTACAGAGATCCCAGATGACAGAGAGAACATCCCAGATTGCCTCTTGAGGATGCTGCAGATGACCTCTGGAGGATGTCACATATATCCTCCCTAGAAGGTCGTAGATGACCTCTCATGGAGGTTCCAAGCGGCTTCTGAAGGAAGTGTCAGTTGACCTCCAAAGGAGGCCCCACATGAGTAGCTCCCAGATGGCCACTTAAGGAGGCCACATATGAACTCCAGAGAAGGTTCCAGATAACCCTCTTGGGAAAGCGACAGATGACCTCCAGAGAAGCTCCTATATAGCTTCTCAAGGAAGTCCTAGATGATGTCTGAAAACAGTCATATTTTTCATCAAGGTAACCCGAGATGACCTCCCAAAGAAGCTCCACATGACCTCAGGAGGTCGTCCTAGCTTGCCTCTTAAGGAATCCCCAATGACTATTTTTGAATAGGTCTCAGGTGGCCTCCTGAGGAAGCCCCAGATGACCTCTGGAGAAAGTCCAAGATGGTTACTGGAGAAGGCCCAAGATGACCTCCAGGATAGGTCTCAGATAGCTTCTCAAGGAAGTTGCAGATGCACTCTTGATGAAGTTCCAGATGGCTTCCCAAGGAAGCCCCACATGACCTCTCATGGAGTTCCCAGATGGCTTCCCAAGAAAGCCACAAATGACCTCTAGAGGTGGTCCCAAAAACAGGCTGGCAAGCTTGCCCAGACGCACCCATATAGATACCTATATGACGTTTTCCATGATGGTCCTCTGGAGACAAAGACTCGAGGCCCTGAAGGCTGACACTCTCACCTATGGGGATTTTCCCCTGGGGCCAAGGCCTGATGCCATCCAAACGGATTAATCTCCATGGGGTCTCCAAAAATTCGGACCTCGATTGCTTAAGAGAATCCATCGAGACACATTTAATATAATAAATGTTCTCCAAACCACCAACCCACAAAATTATGATATCCAAAGCTCCAAACATCAATGGGCAAACCTTTTTTTTCCCTTCCCCTTGTCTCTCCTTCGCTACAGACCTATACTTCCTTTGAAGTCTTTCCCTTTTTCCCTTCTACCAGTTCCTTCTTCTCTTCAGGCCTCTCTACTCTCCACAGGCCTGAACTGCTTTGCCTGGGTCATCAGTTTCCATCCTTGACCTTCTGCTCTCCCTCAACTTCCTCTCCTCCCAGGCCTTTCCCCTTCTGCTATCACACCACTTCGTTCCCTCCAGGACTTTTCAATTTTTATCTCCCCTTCCATTGCTCTGAACAAGCAGCATATATAAAGTCTGTACCACTTCTCCATTCCAATTGCTAACAGTTTTCTACTGTCACATCCCAAACTCCCCACAGCCCAATCACTTCTTAACAGCTCAACACTTGGTGATTAATGTACCACCCCTCCCACAGAATGCCCTGTCCTCTCCAGCTGGCCAGGAGATGGGGCCACGCTGATTATATGACCCTATAGATTATCGGGGCCCTGCAGATTATTACAGTATCCTCCCTGTGAAATAGCAGCAATTGAAATTTGATTGTGATATTACAAACTCGTTGTGACATCACAATCACATTTTGACATCATCATTAGCACAACATCACAAACCCATTGTGACAATATCGTCATTGTGACATCATGATTCCATTGTGACATCTCAAATCTATTATGACCTCTTAGCTCCTTTGAAAAATCACATGCCCTTTTCAACATTACAGTCCCTTTGTGGACCCATATCCTTGTTGGTAACTAATGACAACGGAAATCAGACATACAATTATAACATCAAGAAGTGTTTGTGACATCCTCAACAGTGTGACATCACATTTTCATTATGAGAGCATCAGCTCACTGTGACATCACCAAATTCAATGACATAATCTCATTATGACAACAATTGTCATTGTGACATCATAGACACATTGTGAATGCCTATTAGGTGAATTCATTGTATTTCAAATGTGGCATGAGAGTTGATATCAGAAACACATTTTTGTGCCTACATAATCATTTTGACATCATAATCACGTTGTGACATCACAGTGCCATTGTGATATAACTAATACCATGTGACATCACAAAGCTCTCTTATCCTCATAACTTCTGTGACATGCTGAAATTGTGATCTCTTAGAAATTTTTGTCCTCATAATTTGTTTCCAACCTCATATTTCATGTGTGACATGAGATACCAGAAATCCACTGTGACATCATGACCATTGTGACATCACACTGACAGATGTCATGAACCTCGTGTCACATTGTGACATCACAATCCTCCTAGGGTATAGTTAAACAAAGGGACTGTGATGTCACAAAGGCCATGTGTTTTTTCAAAGGTGCTAAGAGGTCCTAATAGGATTGGGATGTCACAATGTGATAGTGATGTCAAATGGCAATGAAAGCTGACAATGGGTTTGTGATGTCACATTGGTGATGAAATCAAATAATTTTGTGAAGTCACATCTCATAATCACATGTCCAATTTCAGGTGCTACTGTTTCACAATGAGGATATGAGTTCACAGAAGAAGACTGAAGTATAAAAGGCTATGAATTTTCTAAAATGCTATGAGGACACACTAGGTTTTTGAAAACACAGTGGAACAGTGACATCACAATGGCAATGTGATGTTGCAAAATGATGACTTAATAATGTTTTGATATCACGATTGGTGATGCCACACTGGTGATGAGTTTACAAGAGGTGTGTGATGTCACAATGGGTTGGTGGTAGCAAAACGACACATGTGATCTCAAGTGTCATTAACCCACAATGAATATATGAGCTCACAAAGGGACTGTGATGTCTCCAAAGGCATACGTTGTCACAAAAGTGATGAAGTCCTAACAGGTGTGTGTTGTCAGAATTTGACAATACCCTCATAACATCTATCAGTGTGATGTCACCATGATCAAGATGTCACATTGGATTCTGGTATCACATTTCATACCTGGATTGGGTATGAGAGGAATGGAATTTCACTTTGGGTTAGTGATATCACTATGGAAATGTGGGGTCATGGAGGGATTGTGCTACCACAATGACTATTAGATCACAATGTGTTTCTTCTATAGGTTTGTGCTGTCACAATCGGTTGGAAATGTCACAATGACATGCCGGATCTCAAATGTCATTAATTCGCAATGAAGATATGAGTTCACAACGGGACTGTGTTGTCTCTAAAGTCATGTGTTGGCACAAATGTGATGAAGTCCTAACAAATTTGTGAGTTCACAATGTGACACCATGGTCTTGATGTCTATCAATGTGATGTCACAATGTTCATGTCAGAGTCAATTTCTGATATCATCTGTCATACCTGAATTATTATGAGTTTGAAAACAGATTATAAGCTTCCTAAAGGCCTAAAATATCCTAATGACAGCATATCACACAAGTTATGACTAAAAACTCATGGTCTTTGGAGCTTAAGATTCTTTCTTTGAAAGTGTATACTCATTGTGAACTAGTAGAAATTGAAATAGGACATGTCATTGTGATATTACAAACTCATAATGACATCACAAATTCATTGTGATCTTATCACCAGTGTGACATCACAAAACCATTGTGACATCATATTGCTGTTGTGCCTTCACAATCACATTGTGACATCACATAGCTATTGTGAACTCTTGCGATGTACAAGTCGTTATGTCAAAAACGAACTTTACAACTTCGTGCTGAGGGGGGGAGGGGAAGCGGGGAGGATTGGGTGGGGTGGCAGGAGGAGGATGGGAAGGGATGGGAAGGGGAAACAAAGGAGGAGGCTACAATGCTTGATAAGAAATATACTCATTATCTTGCCCATGTAATTGTAACACCTCTGTACAGTATTTTCTCAATAAAAAAAATAAAAAAAAAAAACCACATCACCTCTGTGGCATCACAGACCCTTTGTGTACTCATAACTTCATAGTGAACTAATGAAAATTGTTATCACACATAGCGTTATATCATCACAAATACTTTGTGCAATAATTATGACTGTGAAATCACATTGTCATCATGACACCACCATTCATTGTGACATCACCAAACCCCAATGACACATACCATATTTTTCTTTTTTTTCTTCTGTGAGTTTATTTTTTTTTTTTTTTGCAAATACAGTGTACAGAAGGATTACAGTTACATGAGCAAGGTAATGAGCACATATACTATCAAACATTGCTGCCTTGACATCATAGTCTCATTTTCATGTCATAGGCCCAATTTGAATGCCTATTCTTTGATTTCATTCTATCTCAAATGTGGCATCTGCGTTGATATCAGGAAACCGTTGATATCAGTGAACTCATAACCTTTGTGACATCTAAATCTCTTTGTCACAGCACATTGCTTTTGTTATATCACTAACCCAATGTGACATCAAATACCTCTCCTGTTCTCATAATTTTGTGACATGCCATTGTGATATCTTAGGCCCTTTGTGAGTTGAAAATCTGTGTTCGACCTCATATTTCAGATATGACATGAGATATCTAAAATCCAGTGTAACATCATCATATCACACCGCTGGACATCATAACCACTGTGTCACTTTGTGACATCTCAGACCTGCTAGTTCTTAACCTTTTTGACTACATATGCTTTGCTGACATCAGAATCTCTTTCCACACTCATATACTCAGGGTGTGTTAATGACAATTGAGATCCCACATGCCATTGTGCCATCACCAACCCTTTGGGACATCTCAAATCTATTGCGACCTCCTCATCAGTATTGCATCACCAATTGTGACATCAAAACATTCTTATAACAGGATGGTGAGATATCACATTGTCATTGTGAAATCACTGTCCCATTGGGTTTTCACCTAATATGACCTCATACTATGGAGCTTCTTCTATCACCTGGTATCCTCATATAGAATTATGAGTCATTTTAATTTGATATATCATTCTGATATTAGAAACAAACCGTGACATCACAAAACCATTGTGACCTCATCACCACTGTGACATCAAAACCCCAATGGGATATCTCATTTCCATTGTGACATTATGGATCACATTGTGCCATCCCAAACCTATTATGACCTCTTACCACCTTTGAAAGCACACATGGCCCCTGTGACATCACAGAATTTTTTGTATCCATATCCTCATGGGGAACTGATGAAAACTGACATCAGATATACCATTGAAACATAACAAATCCTTTCTGACATAATCATAATTGTGACATCATGTTGCCATTATGACACCATCAGCTCATTTTGACATGAAAAACTACAATGACATCATATCATTGTAACATCATATTGTCATTCTGATGTCATAGACAGAAACGTTGTGTTTGCGGTATTATGTTATTTGATTCTATTTCTAATGTGGCATGTCGGTTGATACCAGAAATCCATTGTGAGTTCATGACCATTGTGATATCACGATGCCTTACTAGCATCACATTGCCAGTGAGATGTCACATTGCCAAATTGATATCAAAAAGGGATTTTGATGTGACAATGGTTATGACATCACAATGAGTTTCTGATATCACCCACATGACACATTTCAAATACAATGAAATCACAGATGTGGCATTCATAATGTGACAATGATGTCACAATGACAATGGCAAATGCTATACTGTCATTATCAATTTGTGATGTCACCATAAGCTAAAGATGTCATAACAACAACATAAGGTCACACTGGTTATGATGTCACACTGGGTTTATTATCTTACAATGGTTATGAGGTCACAATGTGTTTCTGATATCAACTGATATGCCACATTTGAAATGGAATGAAATCACAAGATTATACATTCACAATGTGTCTATGACAGCAAAATGGCAATGCGATGTCATAATGCTATGATGTCACTGTAGTTTGGTGATGTCACAATGAGCTGATGGTGTCATAATGACAGGATGTCACATTTCTGATGATGTCACAAAGGGTTTATGACATCACAATGGCATGTCAGATCTTAATTGCCATTAGTTTATAGTGAGGATATGAGAATGAAGTCACAATGACATATACAAATGAACTGTGATGAAACAAAGGCCATGTTTTTTGTCAAAAGTCCTAAGGTTCCTAACAGGTTCTGTTTGTCAAAGTGTTAATGATATAAAAATGGGTTAGTGATGTCAAAACTAGTTTGCAATATCACATCTTATTTCAATTTTCAATTGCTACAAGTTCACAATGATACAAGTTCATGGAAGGAGCTTGATGTCTGAAAGGCCATAATTTTCTAAGATGTGATGAGATCATAATAGTTTATGAAAGCATGATGGTTCAGTAATATCACAATTGCAATATGATGTCAAATTATAATGTCATAAGAGCGTTGTTATGTCACAATTAGTTGGTGATGCCATAAGAGTGAGGAGTTCAAAATAGTTTTGTGATGTCGCAGTAGTGTGGTGATGTGACAATGGCATTCCAGAACTTAATTGTCATTAACTCATAATGAGTATATGAGTTTAGAATGGGATTGTGAGGATTGCAAAGTCATTTGCTGGCACAAATGTGATGAAGTCAGAACAGATTTGTGATGTGACAATGTGACACAATGGTCATTACATCTAGCAGTGTGATGTCACAATATTCATAATATCACAGTATATTTCTAATATTTAATGTTGTACCTGAAATAATATGAGGTTGAATATAGATTGAGCTCTCAATGGGCCTAACACAGTGGTAACATGTCACAAAACTTATGAGGACAGGACATGTTTGAGTTGTCACAGTTGTCACAATGGCAATGTTATATCACAAAGGGGTTGTCATGTCACAATGGTTATGAAGTCAAAATGTGTATTTGATATGAACCCACATTTGAAATACAACGAAATCACATAATAGGCCTTCATAATGTATATATGTTGTCACAATGACAATGTGGTGTCATAGTGGTATGATGTCAATACAGATTTGTGATGTCCCAATGACCTGATGTTGTCATAATGACAATGTGATGTCACACCAATGATTATATTGTAAATGCTTTGTGATATTACAATGGCATATCTGATCTCAATTGATATTTCACAATGAGGATATAGATACGCAAAGGGACTGTGATGTCACAAAGGCCATGTGTTTTTTCAAAGGTGCTAAAGATGTCATAATGGGTTTGGGAGGTATCAAGGTGATTGTAATGTCACAATAGCATTGTGATATCACAATGGCATTGTGATGTCACATTGGTGATGAGGTCACAATGGACAAGACAGGTTTGTGATGTCAGAACAGGTTAATGATATCACAATGGCACTGTGATGTCACAAAGGGATTTTCATGTCACAATGGCTTTGAGGTCACAATGGATTTCTGATATCCACCAATATTGCTAGCTTGTAATAGAATGAAATCACAGAATAGGAATTCACAATATGTCTACAATGTCACTATGGCATATAATGTCATAATATTATGATATTTAATTTAGTGATGTCAAAATGGCATGTCTAATCTTATTGGTAATTAAATTACCATGAGGATGCAAAAAGTTGCTATGTGCTGAGTCCTTCAAAGGGCACATTGTGCTGAATCCATTACACAGGGTTCTTTTTGCTTCTTTTTTTAAGTGTGCTGTGTGCTGTCATCCCAAAAGATTCAATGTTCTGAGTCCATGAGAGAACAATCACACACACACACACACACACACACACACACAGACACACACATAAAACACACAAACACACACACACAAACATGGAGCATTACTTGCACTTGCTTGGTGTGTGGGGTGGATGGACAAGAGTCTCCCCCAGTGGTTGGGCTTGGGGTATCTTGAGCTGCTGGGGTTGTGGGGAAGCATTGAGCTGAGGTGAGGCTGCTTCTGCCATGGCCTCATAGCCCTAGGGCAGAGTCAGAGCAGCACAAAGCCAGGGGTGGGGGCATGGTGGATGTGGGGAGGGTGTGTGACTGAGGGGAGTACAGGGCATGGTTGAAGGGGCACATAGTTGCTGCATCCAGAGGCACATGGGAGCTGGCATACTTGCGCAGCAGGGGCTGGGCAGCCTGGGTGAGAAGTGGGGGCAGAGAGAGAGCAGAGAAGAGCAGGCACATGCACCAGTGGTGGCAGCATCAATGGCTGGCCTCTGCTGCTGTAGGAGCACAGGTCTGGGCCAGGAGCAGAGAGGACACAAAGCCAGTGCAGCAGGCACATCCCTCTCTCAGCCCCAGGGAGGCTCAGAGGCCAGGTAGGCCCTGAGTCCAAGGCTCCTGCACCAGGAGCTCAGCTGTGGAGGGGGCAAGCTCAGCCCTGCCACCTGCCCTCCCCTGCCCCGGCCCCTTCTCCTGCCCTCCCCGTGGCACGATATTTGAAACATGTTGCTGCCAGCTTGGACCCGTGGCGTCTTTTGGAGTCATCAAGCGATGCTGCACCCTTGGCCTCCTTGTGGACCCTGACCGGGTCCCAGTCTCCAGTGGAAGCCCCACGGGTCTGCAACTCATGACCTCAACCTACCCCCAACCCCCACGGACCCAGACCCATGAGTCCTTCCCCCCACTTGTGCCCCAAATGTGCCTCCCCAGCACCAGGAGGCCAGCCCTGACTCTGCCACAAATGCGCCCCAGGAGTAGCGGGTTGGGGAGTGGATGTTGATTCTGGGATCCCACCCCCATCCGTAGTGGCCAGTGTCCCAGGAAAAGGGCAGATGCAGGGATGGGTGAAGAGGGGACGCCACTGAGCCCCTGGCCTAGAGCAGTGAGAGCCACAGAGACATGCATCTGCACTCTTCCTCTCCCTGGGGGGAACCTGGTGGCTTTAATCAGAGGTGGGGAGCAACACCTCCACACCTGCCTTCTTGCTATTTTTCTATTTTTCTGTCAGTGGGGGGTGTTGGATTCAGAAGATAGCGCCCCACTTCTGTGTGAGCCCTTGTCTTTTGTGCTCGATCACCCTTTCTCCTGAGGAGGGTCCCAGAAGAGCCTACTAGGGAGGTGAGGCCACTAGGGGTCAGATAGAAAGTGAATGCCTGGGAAGAACACGCCCCTCCAACACATGTACATCCTGCCTGTCCCCCATCCCCTCTCCTGCTGTCAACAGCATTCACTGAGTGATCACATTTCCCAGCTCTGCCACCATCTGCTGGTGCTCCAGGTCCATCTGGTTTCCTCATCCTCCCCAAGAACCCACCAAGTCACCCAGAAGCATCTAGGCTGGAAGTAGGAAGTTTGTCCATGTATGTAGCCTTTAGGACCCCATCCATTTCCCCAACACTGCCCCCACCCCGGGTCAGACACTTCTCTGGGGACACAATGACCTCCTGCTTGTTTTCAGTCCAGGCTCTGAAGAGCCACTTGTCTCAGGACTCCTTCACCCAACTTCCTGGCCTAGGGTTTTGGTGAATGGGGATTCAAGGCTGGTTATTCCCAAGGGAAAGTGTCTGGCCCTGGAGAAAGGGAGAGGCAGGGTGGTTTAGCATGATTAGAGCTGTGCTTCCTTGGGTCGAGCCCCTGGTTCTGACAAGGGAACTCCCGTGCTCCACCTTGTACATTGCCCCAGATGAGGAACTAACAAACTCAGGAAGGGCACTACTCTGAGTCTGTGTGTGTGTGTGTGTGTGTGTGTGTTTGTGCGCGCGCGCACATGCGTGTGCGTGTGTGCATGAAAGAGAGAGAGAGAGAGAGAGAGCCCTACTTGCTCAGGTGAGTGATCCGTTGGCAAATTATAGGTGCTGCATGAATGAGTCTACAGTCACTTTTCTGGATGTGTGTGTGTGTGTGTGTGTGTGTGTGTGTGTGTGTGTGTTTGTTGTTCTTTTTCATCATTGCCAAGTATGAAACCAGCCATAATTTTTGTTTTCACCTTCACTGTTTCATGGCTCCTTTGTGGAAGATTTCAGTAGCAATTTCTCTTCCCCCTTTCCTATACCCCACAGTAGCTGCTTGGCCTGTGTGGGTCTCCCCTAGCAGGCCTGTGTGAACTACAGACCAAAGTGGACACCTTCTGTCTTAAGCCTGAAGGCTTGTGAGACAAGTGTGACCATAGCCGCACTCTTCCAACCAGACAGCCTGCTCTCGTTTGTATAGCTGTAGCTAATTCAAGGGTTGGGAATGTGTCTGCCAAACGTAATTAGGGAAGAGATGGAGGGGGGCAGTAGGGCAGGGGCTGTGAAGTTAGGAGGGTCTGGGAAGTGGTGAACGGTGTGACATTGCAGATGGTTCACCACTACTGAGGATGAGAGGCCAACCTTACCCAGGGCATTGATGGTGTCCATGGGCATCTGGACAGGGGGCTCTGGGACCCCACTGGTGGTGTAGATTCTCTCTCAGGGGGTATGCACTGGTGGGAAGTCCTCCCTGGAGTTCTGCAGACTCTAATCTGTGTCCTGCCTGTGCTGTTTCCAGTTGGGCAGTGGTAGGCAAGTGCATCCCCCTGCTGGAACCTGCTCAGTATCAGGCCATGGCAGTTAGCTAGGGATTGCTGAATGTCAGTTTCTGTAACCTGCTGTGGGCTATTTTGAAAGAAAAGGGGACCGTTAACTTTGGAACCGTTTAAGATTGATTGGGACAACTGAAATGCCACGTTTTCCAGGGTTTTTTCTTGAAGCTGGCAATTTCCACTAACACCTGGGATTATGGGTCAAATTAGAGGGACCATTTCAGCCAACAATCAATGACGTTCAAAGAATCACAAGCAGAGTTCCCAAGCAAGATGGTCTCCTGCTATGAATGCCGTGCCTTGATTGCTTTTATTGGGCAGTTGTTGATTCTCCTCTGACTCCCTCTAGCGTGACCACCACAGTTGAGTGAAGGGTTAAAGTACTTGAGGCAGTGACCATAAGTTGCTTGTTTCAGAGCAGAGCAACACGTGATGCTAAGCCACCTGGTTGTGTGCCTTTATAAGACTTGTAAATCCTTAGCTCGGGTCTCTCCTCCTGGGCTCCTCTGTATCAGAGTGTAGGACGAGGCCCGAGCTGCAGCCCATTTAAATAAAACAGCTGTAGAGTCTGACACTCGGTGGTCTTCTTGGTGGGGGTCCTGCGACCTAGACATAACATTGAGGATGTCATGGAGAGCAGAGATTGTGACCTCACCATAGCTAGCCTGCCAGCTGTGAGTAGAGAGGATTCTCAGCACCTGCACTGGTGTCTGGGAATTTCAGAAACCCAAGATGCCTCGAGGATCCTTCCTCTGCAACATGAAACTTGGGGGCCTGATGTGATGGGCCATCCTGGCTGGCCCCAGGGGTGGGAGAGTAGGCCGCTTGAGCCTGGCCTTCAGCTCATGGCACCCTCATTCACTCCTGAGTGGGGAATTGAGTGCCACAGAGCTGGTCAGCCGCTGGCCAGAGATCTTTGAGAAGATAGGCATCCCAGAGGCCCCAGAATCCAGCGAGTGCACCATGGATCATGTCTTTAGAACCAAAACAGTTAAGTTCCCTGGCACCAAGAGGGTGGGAAGAGGGAGGAGGGAGAACTGTGGGAGAGCTACATCAGGCTTTGCCCCACCCACCAGGATGCTTACCTGAATGATTGGGACTATTCTGTAGTATTTTTGTAGACAGATGCCCATTTATTTATCCAACAAAGAGTTACAGTGTGTGCCAGGTTCCGGTGGGGTCATAGACAATGAGAATTTCCAGTGCTGGTTCCACAGCACATGAAGAAACCTTGGTTTGAGCTGGATGCTGGTGCTTCATGCCTGTCTTCCTAGCTACATAGGAGGCTGTGATGGGAGGATTGATGCTTGAAGCCCAGGCAGGAAAGACTGTAAGACTCTTATCTCCAACTAACTACCAAAAAGGAAACACCAGAAGTGGATATGTGGCTCAAGCCATAGTCTGTTGGCCTTGAGTAAAATGGCTCAGGGACAGCATCTAGGCTCCGAGTTCAAGGCCCAGGAGTGAGAGAAAGGAAGGAAAGAGAGAAAGAGGAGGGAAGTCAGGATGGTGAAAAAGAGGAAAGGAAGGAAGAAAGGAGAACATGTGAGCCTTGGTTTGGAATCCCTGGATCAAGGGAGCCAACCATTCACAATCTATGTGGGGACAATTTCAGAGCCTAAAGCCAGTATGTAGGACCAAGCTACTGACACCTCAGCAACTTTCTGACATCCAGGAGCTGTGTAGTAGCCGACTGCAGAGGGAAGCAGCCTCGGGTAGACACTAGGAATCAGGGCAGGTCACCAGGTTTCAATCATCCCTGGTGCCAATGAGTTTATTTTCTGGTCAGATAAGTCCAAGGGCTAGGGAGGTATTGGTGTGAGGGAGTGTTGGGGGGAGGCAAGGGATAAGCAGGAAGATGAAGAGGGAGGACGATCACATGTCAGGAGTGTCAGGAGATTGGAGCCATGATTTCAGCTGACATCCTAGACCAAAAGTCATAGAGCCTTTGACCCAGCCACACTGCTATTAAGAGTCCTGGCACATTGGGTTCACCATTGACCACCTGGCTATCGTCCACTGCAGGATGCCTGTGCAGTACATCCTTGGGGACTAGGACTTTCCAGGGCTCAATCTGAAGTTGACACCCCCCGACCTGTTCTTTCCTCCACCAGAGACAGAAGTAAGCTGGCCACTAGCACAGGACATCCAGGGAATGAGGGTGGGAGTAAGGACCCTTGTTGCCCCAGACTTCCTCTAGCAGGCGCTAGGACCCCGTGATTGCCATTCTCAGAGGCAGAGATGGGTCTCTTTGCTGGCTCAGCCTTTAGTCTAGATGGCAGATCTGGGATTCAGAGAGGTCAGACTGAAGGTGGGGCAGGTTTGGATAGAGGCTGGTGGGAAAACCAGAGGCACTGGTCTCTGAGCAGGGTTGTTTCTTTGAGGACACTCACAACCCAGGAACATTCCTGGGATAGATCAGCCCTTTTCTCCTTCCTGAGAGGGACCTGGAGCCCTTAAATCTGTGTCCCTTGGCCGAGAAATCCTTTCATTCCCACATCCTGTGGTTGGATAACTAGACCTCACCTCCCTACCCAGTGTAGAGGCAGGACAGTGAGAGATCTTGAGTCTTTGATAAGGCCAGGGGATCCTGAATATGCGATTGTACTTGAACATCCTAAACTGGTGCATGGTAAGTCCCATCTAAGATTACCATGATGTAGGACATAGAATCTAGAGAATCAGAGCAGGATGGGGTCTGTTCTGGGAGTCTTGAGTATTATGGGTGAGCTTTCAGCTCCTGTATGCCCACTTGCTTCCCTTTCGTGGGTGGGTCTTTGTTAGAAAAAGCTTGAAACTAGGGACTGGGTCCTATCCCTTGTCATTTATACTCAAAGCTAGCACTCTACCATTTGAGCCACAGCTCCACTTCCAACAGGTTTGGGTGTTCATAATTGGAGATAAAGAGTTCTCATGGACTTTGTTGCCAAGGGTGTCATCCAACTGCAGTCCTCAGATCTCAGTCTCCTGAAGGGATAGGATGACAAGCAAGGGAAAGTATCTTTGGCCGGGTGGCACTAGCTCATGACTGTCATCCTAGGTATTCAGGAGGTGAGATCTGAGGATCAGGGGTCAAAGCCAGCCTGAGCAGGAAAAACCCTGAAGCTCTTATCTCCAACGAACAGCCAGAAAAGCAGAAGTGGTGTTGTGTTGTGGCTTAAGTAGTAGAGTGTTTGCCTTGAGCTTAATTGATCAGGGACAGCACCCAGGCCAAGTGTTCAAACCCCACTACTGAAAAAAGAAAAATAGTAAAACATATTTGCTTGCAAAGGTTGGTCCAGGTGTGGCAGGAATGAAGAGGGGGGTGCTGTGTTTGGGAGACAATGTGCTCATCCCACTTTACAGACATTTCTAAGAACTCCCCAATTTTACCCCAGCTTGAAGCCACAGCTTCAAGAGGACGTGGCTTGTGGCAGGCAGGAAGTAGGCGAATGCGTGCAGGGGTGGGATTGCTGTGTCTGTATTCTCTCCAATAAAGGATGGATTTGGATGCTTGGTGACAAAGTCTGAAGTGAAGGGTTGCAAGAAGTTTGTGGCCTTATGAGATGGTTTTCCTCTGGGTATGTGAAGGTGGCTGAAACCGGAAGTCGCCAGTGGCTCACAACTGTCATCCTAGCTACTCAGAAGGCTGAGATGTGAAGACCATGTTTCAGAGCCAGCTTCGGAAGAAAAATCTGTGAGACTTGATGTCCATTGGACCACCAAACAACAGGAAGTGGTGCTGTGGCTTAAGTGGGAGCATTCTCACCTTCAGCTGAAAAGCTGACAGACAGTGACCTGGCCCAGAGTTCAAACTCCAAGAACAACAACAAAAAAAGAAGTGGCTAAGTTTTCTGCATAGCAGTGTGTACGATATGAAATGCTATGCTGGTCTATGAGACATTCCAGATAAGTGAGAAGCTCAGTGTTTTTTCTACAGTGGGTCTGAGGTCGGTAGTGCCACCTTCTTGGGGGTAGGATGTGATCCTAATGGAATGAGTTCATGGTTCTATGCTCAGGGACTGCTGAACCCTTGTGCTATCTGTGTGTGTGTGTGTGTGTGTGTGTGTGTGTGTGTGTGTGTGTGTGTCTGTCTGTCTGTCTGTCTGTCTGTTTGTATCTGTGTCTGTGTGTGTTTGAAGGTACAATAACTGGGCCTTGAACTCAAGATCTAGGTGGTGTTCCTGACCTTTTGTGCTCAAAGCTAATGCTCTGACACTTTAGCCACAGCTCCCCCAGTGGCTATTTGGTAGTTCACTGTAGATAAGAGCCTCTCAGATTTTCCTGCAAGGGCTGGTTTTTAAAAGTGATCCTCAGACCTCAGCCTCCTGAGTAACTAGGCTGACAGACAGGAGCCATCCATGCCGGCCTTGTGTGTGTGTGTGTGTGTGTGTGTGTGTGTGTTTGTATGTTTGTGTGTGAGTGAGTGTGTGTAGAAGTGGGTTGTAACAAGGAGTGCTGGGCCCTTTGGTAACTTCTAACCACTATCTTTGGGGGCGGTTCATGGGCTTTGTTGCTGAAATCTGGGGGCCCGGAAGGGTGAGACTCTTGAAGGAGACTCAACACAATTAAATTATAAGACCAAGGGATCTTTGTGCCCTGGAACTGTCTACTCACTTGGGCCTGGTAGTGGCAGAGGGAGCTTGGGAGGACCTGGGGTGGGGCCCGCAGGGGATGGCTCCTCAGGGGGATAGAGAGTGTGAGCAGCATTTAGTAAGGATGTGAGCCCTGTTAGTATGGAGCGTATTGGCATCGGTCAGACTCTGGGTCTTCTGATCATGACATCTGAGGGGCAAGGTCTACCCTATTTTAAATCTTGACCTGTGATCTCCAGATCTCAGCCTCCTGAGTAGATAGGATTATAGGCATGAGCCTCTGGCACCCGGCCTCTGATTCTTTTTGGTATATTAGAGTTTGAACTCAAAGCCTAGGTTTTCCAGTCAGGTATTCTACCATGGGAGCTAAATCTTTCTGTCTTGGGCATTTCCAAGATAGAGACTCAATATATGCTCAGACTGGGCTGAGATCACGGTCCTCCTGTGACAGGCATGGGCCACCATGCTTGGTCATCTGTAGTTGGGATGGTAGACATATTGCACCATGCTCAGTCATCGGTTTAGATAGATTATCCCAAACTCTTAGTCCACAGCAGCCGATTCTTGACCAAAGTTGAAGCTCTGGGTTGGGCCTGGAACCATCGGACTCAGTCTCCTCACAGGAAAGTTGTGAGGAAACAAGAGATTAATACAGGGGCATCTCTGGGCAGGGCAGCATAGAGGGAGCAGTCGTTAGAGAAGGTTCTTGGCAATTATGTGAGCATATGACAGGAAGATAGCTGGAAATGACGCAAACGGGGCCTGTTATTTATCGTGCAACAGGTATGGGATTATGAAACAAAAGATGGCTCTCTTTCATCCTTACTCTATCCCCATGAGGAAAAGGATCCTTCACTGTGTTCAGTGTTGCAGCTGGGGAAAATGAGGCACGGAGAACCTGGATGGCCTACTCATGTCTCCCAGCTTACAGGAAGCTCGGCCTGACTTCTCTGCCATGCTCCCTAAGACTATGGGTGCTAATCAGTCCACTTCTTGTCATTCATGGGGCTTGAAATCTGGGCCTGGGCGCTGTCCCCAGCCCCTCAGATCAAGGCTAACGTACCACTTGTACCACAGCACCACTCCCGGTTTTCTGGTGGTTCTTTGAAGATAAGAGTCTCAAAGATGTTCCTGCCTGTGCTGGCTATGAACCATGATCCTCATATCTCAGCCTCCTGTGCAGTTACCATTATAGGCCTGTGCCACCGGCACCCTGTTTAAGTGTACTTTTGACTTTCTCTCTCTCTCTCTCTCTTTCTGTCTCTGCCTGTCTCCCTGTCTCTGTCTCTGTCTCTCTCACACACAGGAACTTGTTGAATGGTTGCTGTAGGAGGTGGCTTAGTTTCCCCATGTGGCTGGAACCCAACGTGGCCCTCTCATTCTGGAGGTGGGCTGAGGGTCAGGAGCTGTCTTGCTCAGCCTGTTGAACTAGCTCCCTGAGGTAAGCGCCTCTGTACCCGGGCTAAACCATGATGGTTATTCATTGATAGTCCATCTGCTGAGTCCTTCTCCACTACTCTCTGTTAAGGAGAGTGGATGAGGAGGCATCATGTTGTCCAACTGCACAGCATGACCCCAGGCCTCTGATCCTCATCACCACATATCGGGCCAGACCCTGATTATAAGAAAATGAATTCACTCTATATCTACTTTCCCTTTCTGTCATTTTGGGGAGAGGGGTGGTGTGCAGAGGAAAGACCCCAGGCCTGACACCTCCTGGGGGATATTTGTTCTTGTGACAGAGCCAAGTCATTGCTGTGGAAAAGAAGGAATACGCTATCAGACTGACCCAGAAAAATGGTCAAAGGTAGGTAGGCTGCTGAAGTATCAAACCCGTCTATGTCTGCTTCCCACAGCATGGAGGGTGCAGTGTGGGTGGCCTGGGACTGGCCCTAGGGGATTATAAATGGATGGTGGTGAACAGGTGCTGGTGGCTCTTGCTCATTCTGGATGATGTCTGATGGTCATGACTCAGAGCCAGCCCAGGCAGGAGAGTCTGTGATATTCTTATCTTCCATAAACCACCTCCCCCGCATCAGAAAAAAGCCAGATGTGGTGCTGTGGCTCAAGTGGTAGAGCCTCAGCCTTGAGTAAAAGAAACTCAGGGATGACACCGAGGCCCTGAATTCCAGCCCTAGGACTCACAAAAAATAAAATAAATGAATAGTGGGCACCTGTTATGTTACTACCAAAAAGGATGGATTCAGTCTTCTCTCTGGTACTTGTATCCAAAGGTAAGGGGCTTCCCTTGATGTTCCTCTAAACCTCTCCTTCTGTCTATTATCTCTCCCGGCTTGAGCTGCAGGATAGAATTCACATCATCCCTCTTGATATGACCTGAAGTACTATCCCCTACCTTCCCTCCTTGGGATGGGGATCCTGATTTTACTCACCACTGGGAGGATGAGGCACTGCAGATATAGGGGTAAGTATCTCTGAAACTCATACTCTCTCACACACACTCACCTAGGCCAACTCAGAGTAGCCTTTACCAAAGACACTTTATTTCCTTGGATTAACTGAACTAGGAGAAAAACTTGATCCCCTGTAAATGACTATTTTAACTAGGGCTTGCTAGTTGACATGAGATAAACAGAAGCTCAAAAGAAAGGCTCTGGTGCCTGTCACCTCTGGCTCAGGCTCATGCCTGACATCCTGGCTCCTCGGGAGGCAGAGATCTGAGGATCAAAGATCAAAGCCAGCCATAAGCTGGAAAGCCAATAAGACTCTACTCTCCATGGAACCACCAAAAAGTTAGAAGTGGAGCTGTGGCTCAAGTGATAGAGCACCAGCATTGAGCACAAAAACTCAGAGAGACAGCTCCCAGATCCTCAGTTCAAGCCCACATAAGGAAATGGTCTCATGTGTTGCCCGCAGACTGCCTGATCCTCGAGGGCTCTCTTCCGGAGTGTGATAGAGCACCGGTTTCTGGGTAGTGTATCAGAGCCTTCAGAAATTGGGTGGTAAAAGCCATATCTTCCCATTTGTGCTCTCTGAACACACACCAGCTGGTCGGCAGAGCTTGACAAGGCCAGCAGCCTGCAGAGCAGAGAAGATCCTTCTCTGCCAGGGTGATTGGAGCAGGCTTCTTAGAGGCAACACTGGAAAGGGGGTCTTACTTAACAAGGAGGATCTGACAGGAAGCACAGAGAGCAAAGATGCTGTAGATAAAGGACAACATAGCTGAGCATGTTCATTTCCAGCCAGGGCTAGTGGTGAAAAACTCAGTAAAGATGTGCAAGTCTGTCCCGAGACAGGCCCAAGGTGTCACAAAAAACAGCTATCCAGGGTTGGGATTGTCTCTTAACAGTAGTGAGCTCGCCTACCACACAGGAAAGCCTGGGCTTGATTCCTAGGTCCTGCATACACAGAAAAAGCTGGAAGTGGCACCATGGCTCAGGTGGAAGAGCACATGCCTCGAGCAAAAGTAGCACTGGGACAGTGCCTGGCCCCGAGGTCAAGGCCCAGGACTGTCAACATATAACAGCACTCCAAGGGATCTGGGTGACAGGTGGATGACCATGCCCTGTAGCTCTTAGTAGATCCATCAATTCTTTGTGTCTCCTTTGACAGAGGGGATTTGGACAGTCCTTCTGCCCTGGGCACCCCTGGACCTGGTTACTAGGAACCCTCCTAATGTCTTCCACCTGGATATGGAGTAGCTGGCCCCAGAAATCCTCAGGTACAGGTTGGTAGTGGTGTCGGATACAGGGCAGCCCCCAGTTTTCCTAGTGGGTCTGATCTGCCCCAGATGACCAGGCCATCCAGAGGAGGTGGATGGGAGTTTAGAGACGGGTAGTGATGTGAAGGAAACCCTTTAATGCCCATGGTCCTACACATATTCCGAGCCTCACTTTGCTGTCCCTGAGGGAGGTTAAAGAGTGTCTAGGTGGTACTGTCTAGAGGAGGAATAGGTGACAATTCTAAAGAATGAGAGCCAGCTAGCATATGTTCTCCCCTGCCTCTGGGGTGGCAGAGTCAGTCATCATGCGATGTCCTGTCCTTTTCTTCAGCTGGGCCTCTGGCTGCACATCCTACTCCCAGCAGGCTGGCAGTGGAGTGGAGGAAGGGTGGTTGCCAGTGGCTCTGGCCAACTCAAGCTTGATGGCTGACTGAAGGCTGACCCAGCAAGGATGATCAGGGTCTACATGGTAGGTGAGGCCAAGGTGGCTTGGAAGTATTGGTCGATGTCTTGTCGCAGGCAAGTCTATCTTCTGGTCCTAGCAGGGCCTCTCAGGTCCTTCTAGACAATTCCGGGTGTCCAGAATACAGAGGCACAGCTTTTGAGCTCTAGGGCCAAGTAACTAGGGGATGAGAGACTGGTTTGGCCAGTACCTCAATGTTCTGGGGCATTATCCTTGACCTGGCTATGTCCCCCTTGTGTAAGTTCACTTCTTAACCCAGTGCTGGCCACACACCGGCCACTTGTACTGTGGAAGTGGCAGGAGTGGAAGTGAGATCTAGAATGACCAAATTCTGGATTTATGGCCTGATTGGGGTGCGGGGTGTCTTTAAAAAAATCTTAGAGCTGGAACTCAGACGTTGGCACTGTCCCTGAGCTTTCTTTGTTCAAGGCTAACACTCTAACACTTGAACTACAGCTCACCTTTCATCTTTTTAGTAGTTTAGTAGACAGAAGTGTCTCACATATTTTCCTGCTTGGGTTGGCTTCAAGTTGCCACCCTAAGAACTCAGCCGCTTAAGTATGTAGGATTGCTGGTATGAGCCACTGGCATCTGCTAAGGATGTGTGTGTGTGTGTGTGTGTGTGTGTGTGTGTGTGTGTGTGTGTGTGTGTGTGTGTGTGTGTGTGTGTGTGTGTGTTTACCAGGGCTTAAACTCAGAGCCTCAGTGGTATGCTTTAGCTTGTTTGCACAAGGTTGGTGCTGTACTACTTGAACTACAGTAGCTCTGCTACCCATCTTTTTGGTGATTCATTGGAGATAAGAGTCTGCCCAGGCTAGTTTTGAATCTTGATTGATCCTCAGGTCTCAGCCTTGAGTAGCTAGGATTATAGGTATGAGCCACTGGCACCCAGCTGCAAGGCTGTGTTTTCATAATCTCTTCTGTTCTAACAGCTGTCTTCTTGCCCTGGCCTAGATCTCTGACCTCCACATCAGCTCCCAGCAGTCCCTGACTGTGTGAAGAACATAAAGCTCAAACCTGATCCCATTTCTTTTTCCTCAGGAGAGGAGGGTATGTTTCATCTGAAGCCAGGGTTAGGAGGGGTAGCTATAGTTGGGTGCTCAGCTTGAGAGAGATAGTCTGTTTTAGCCAAGAAAGAAACTGTGGCCAGATGGTAATAGCTCATGCTCTCATATTCCTAGCTCCTCAGGAGTCTGAGATATGAGGATTGCCATTCAGAGGCAGCCCAGCTAGAAAAGTCTGTGAGACTCTCTTTTGCAAATAACCACCCAAAAGCTGGAAGAAAAGCTGTGGCTTAACTGGTAGAGTGCTAGCCCTGAATGAGAAAAGTGAGGGACAGAGCCCAGGCCCTGAAGTCAGGCCCTAGTCCCAAGATGCTTATGTGCACACTCACAAAATACACACACAGGAAGGTGGTTATGATGAGCTGAACTAGAACTGGAGGCAGTCATGAGGCATAGTCACAGTAAACTCTCAAGAGATACATCCATGTACGGGCCCACAGGACCATGGGAAGGACACTACTGATGTTTGTTTGTAGTGGGCCCACAATTGCAGACCTTCACCTGCCCCCTAGCACTGGTGAGGAAAGCAGGCCTCTGAGCCCTGGGACTCCAGGGCCAGCGACTGCTACAAGCAGCAACCAGCCAGCTGTGAATTCCTGAGCCTACAATTCTTTCATAAGCCCAAGTCAACACCTGCCCAAGGTGTGCCTGACAAATTCACACTCCTGTGATACCCGCATGAGTGGGCATTACCTGGTGTGATATCTTGCAGCTTCTGCCCTCCTGGCCCAGAACCGTGGACTGAGATGTCAATTTACTGCTCAGATCCACATTACACCCATGACAGATGCCATTCTGAATATCTCCCTACCCCAAGGCTCAACCCTTCTCTGGTACTGTGGCTTGCTGTATAGGTAATGGCCTCCAAACAGTCTGCTCTCAAGACTTGTAGGACACCTAGACATTGGGAGACCCCCAGTGGCCTAGAGAAACAGCAGAAGGTCCAAGCAGGCCAGGTGTTGGTCATGGGGCTTGAACTCTGGGCCTGGGCGCTGTCCCCAAGCTCTTTAGCTTACCACTTGAGCTACAGACTTCTGGTTTTCTTTAGTTTCCTTGGAGATCAGAGTCTCCCGAATTCCTGCTTGGGCTGGCTTTGGACTGTGGTCCTTACATCTCAGCCTCCTAAGGAGCTAGGAGGACAGGTGTGAGCCACCGGTGCCTGGCTGATCTAGCTTTTCACCCCAATACACTAGGAGCTCCTGAAAACTTTTCTGTATTTTATCTGTGCCAGTACGCAGGGTTGAACTCAAGGCTTGGCCTCTGGTCTCTTAAGATTTTACCTCAAGGTTAGCACTCTACCACTAGAGCCACAGCTCCATTTCTGGCATTTGGCAGTTAATTAGCAAGAAGAGTCTCACTAACTTTCCTCCCCTGAGCTGGCTTGAGCCACGATCTCTTTCTCAATCTCCTTAGTAGCTAGGATTTACAGGGGTTGAGCCACTGGTGGCATTGGGCTAGAAGCTTTTCTTAAGTAAGTTTGTTCCCTGTGTTTGCCTTGACTCCTCCATGCAAAGGAGGTCTGATGGTCAAGAGTTGTGAAAAATAACCTTCCAGCCACAGGAAATGGCTGGGGTACCTGGTAAAAAGCAAGCTAATCTTCCCCCTGGGCCCCATCCTGGGGCCCGACCATGTACCCTACCTGTGACTCAAGTACAAACATTGACCCAGCCTTGAATGTCCTCCCAGACTTGTCTGAAGCCACAGAACCTTCATCCCACCCACACCATCTGCTCTACACACGCCTCAGGACCTTTGTCCATGTTGGACCTTCTGCCTGAGACCCTCTTTCCTGAATCCACATCTTAGAACTCCTGTTTAATTTTGCACTGGTTATATCACCTCGTGGAGCAAGTCTTTCCTTCCCTTCTCCCTTTTTCTAATATTGAGTTGCTAGAGATGACACTTTTGCAGGCTGACTGGCAAATGCTCTATCTTGGTGTGTGTGTGTGTGTGTGTGTGTGTGTGTGTGTGTGTGCGCGCGTGCGCGCACATGTTCATGCCAGTCCTGGGGTATGAATTCATGGCCTGGATGCTATCCTATCCCTGAGCTTTTGTGCTCAATGCTAGCACTCTACTACTTGGGCCACAGCTCTACTTCTGGCTTTTTGGATGTTTAATTGGAGAAAAGTGTCTCATATAGACTTTCCTGCTTACAATTGGGAACCTTAGATCTCAGCCTCTTGAGTAGCTTACAGTGGTGAGCCATCAGCAACTGCCGTCTACCCTACCTCTTACCTATAACCTCGGTCTTCCTCTGAGTCCCAGAAGAATATGTCTCACGAAGCTCACTTTTTTTTGCCAGTCTTTGGGCTTGAACTCAGGTTCTGGGCATATTTCTCAGCTTCTTTTCCTCAAGGCTAGCACTCTATCACTTAAGCCACAGTGCCACTTTTGGCTTTTTCTGTTTGTGTGGTACTGAGCAATCAAACCCAGGGCTTAGTGCATGCTAGGTAAGCACTCTACCACTAAGCCACATTCACAGACCAAGGCTCACTTTTAACAGGAATTATGAGGGTGAGATTGATTGGCATACCCCTTTCAGCATAGGTATTGCTGACTATTTCATATCTTTGCCATGATTTGGGACCAGCCTGTGACTCAGCAATGAGGAATGATAAATAAGTGATAGCCACCATGCCCCAGAGGTCTAGTCTCACATTCTACAGAGGGATAGAGAATATGGAGCCAGAAACTTTGACAACTCCTACAGTATAGGTACTGTGGTCTCCCTGGAGGCAGTGGCTTGCTGCTAGGTGTCCCATCGGGCTTCAGTTATTAAATGGCAGAAAAAGATGCTATGTTCAAGTTGCCGGCTCAGACTTAGTACAATTCAAGTCTTGTCCCAGCTTGCCCAGGTTGGAGGGCTGGGCATGGGCAACCTGCTGAATGCCTATCATCCATCCATCACCCATCCATACACAGAGACATGGAGTTATTGCCTCTTTTTGGGAGGGGGGACAATCCTGGGTTTGTACTATAAGCCTAGACCCTGTCCCTGAGCTCCTTTGTTCAAAGGTAATGCTCTGCCCTTGAGCCAGCCCAATTCACATTTGTTTGTTTTTTTCCTGTGATCTTTTAGAAATAAGAATGTCTTGGACTTTCCTGTCCCGGTTGAATTCAAATTGGCATTCTCTATATCTCAGCCTCCTGACGAGTTAGGATTACAGGCAGGAGCCCCTGGATCCTGGGTTCCTTTTCTTCTTGTTCTTTTTTGTAATCATAACAATCTGAAATCTTCACGCTGTCATTCCAATGGTTTGCATTATAAGTAAACTACCCAAGCCTGGAGTTCGAATGCCAAGTCTGCAACCCACAAATTGAAGTTGATCCTGACAAACTCATTCCTATTCATGTGAATGCTAATGGAATGTTATAAACGTAATAATTAAATTTGGAATTAATTCATGATTCTTTTTTAGAATGCCACATACAAATTATTGGATTTATATCTTCCATTCTAGCACCATGGTATGATTCCCCTAATGGAAGGATATTGACTAATTTTTAATTAAGGCTTTTATAAATATTCAAACTTGGTACTTCATTAAATGGAGTCATAATTTGATAACTAATAATTGGTTTTATATATATAATTTAATATCCTCACCTTCCCTCTCTCTCTTCATATCTATCTACCTACATATCTATCTATCTATCAATCAGTTCTATCTATCGATCAATTCTATCTATCTATATTGGGTACTACTGTGACTTGATCATATGTTCTCAGAACTTTCTGGCAGCTCAATTTGCTAGAGGCTGGTGTGCTAAGAGTGTGACCCCATTTATGGATTGGCCATTGTAGGCCATAAGTTGAAATCCCAGCATGTCCAAAAATTTATTCGTGGAGGAAGAAGCCAATTTGACACTTTTTTTTTCCTTTTCTGTGAAAGTCCTGGGTCTCAGTATGATGTATAATCCATATGCAAATATATCCTATGTGATATGATGTGATAAAAGAACTGTTATATGTGTAATAATACTAAATAAATAAGGGTAATAAACATAATATGCACTAAACCCATGTATGTAAATAGATCTGATATATTAATATTACTTTTTCCAGTGCTGGGGTTTCATTTCAGGCCCTGGGAACTGGTCTGAATTTCTTGTCTTCAAGGATGGTGAGCCTTTCCCCTTCATCCACAGTGCCACAAAGTTATCCAGACCCTGAGTTCAAATACAAGGCCTGCCAGAAAAATAGTGCAAATTCCAAACCAGGGCATTATTATTATTATTATTATTATTATTATTATTAGCCGAGCACAGGGCTTGCTCTCAGGTCTTGGCACCTCTGCCACAGCCAACCCTTGGATCCTAGGGCCTGAGTTCAAATTTTAGGGCTGGCAAAAAAAAAAAAAAGGAGAAGCATAAAACTGAGAACTTCAAGAAGTTGGTTTTACTTTTTTTTCCTTTGGATTGTGACCATCCTGGATGTAAATGACAAGGCAAAGAAAGAGTACTTGACCTTGTATTGCTGATGTTTGGCGGACTATTAAGGAAGCCATAGACGAAACTGGCAACTTAGGTGTGGAGGTAGTATCCTGGGATTGCCACTAATGAATGGCAGAGACTCTAAGAAACCCATTCTCATGTACATCCACACAAATAGAATGTTATAAAAGTAACAACTAAATAAGTAGTTAGTGTTTGATTATATCATAAAATTTTACACAACATTTATACTACCATGACTAATTTTCAATTAATACTTTAGTATGTATGCGATAATGATACTTAAAAAGGGAAGGCATAATTTAATTGCCAATAATAGGTAGTAATATCATATATGCATTTTCATAGTATACAGACATCTCTCTCTTGTTTCATGCATCTACATCTATCTGTCTGTCTGTTTGTCTGTCTATCTATCTATCTATCTATCTATCTATCTATCTATCTATGTACTAATCTACACATTTATCTGTTTATACACTTGTCACTACTGGGGCTCGGTATTAGAGTGCTTGCCTAAAATGAATAAAGCCCTGGGTTCGATTCCTCACTGCCACATGCACAGAAAAATCCATAAGTCATGCTGTTGCTCAACCAGCTGAGCACTAGCTTTGAGCATAAAAGCTTAGGGACTGAGTCTAGACTCTTACTCAAGACCCAGGAATGGCACCAAAAAAAGTTAGAATGTTCTGACTGCAACTATATAAAGATAGGACTGCAAATACTTCATCACAGAGCAAGCCAGGAGTCTGGTGCTGACAGCTGCCATCTAACCTGACTTAGCCAGCGATAAACTGTTGCAACTCAGATCCACAGAACCAGATGCTGCTGGCCCACTCACCCTATCATCCAAGATCCTGGGGGACTGAGATCTGACACTGGTGGGTTTAAAACCCAGTGCTGGCAAGAAATCTGTGAAACTCTGAGCTGTGGCTCAAAGTGGTAGAGCTCTAGCTTTGAGCAAAAGATCTAAGGACAGTATCCCCAACCTTTCAGTGCAATTCCTGTGGCTGACTCTACCTACCCAATAAAACCCACCCCTCTAAATCATTAGATGTGAACTTTGTGTAGTTTGTGATGTGTTTCTGAAAGAATGGTGATCCTGATGAAATCACCCTAATTCTAATGACAGTGTGTGGGATAGAGCTATGTGATGAGTCCTTCATGAAGTGTTGTGTGCTAAGTCCTTCACTGAGTACATTCTTTCATCTGGTCCTTGTAAGAGCTCCACAAGTCAGATGATTGTGTGAAAGATTAAAAATTAGAGTTACATTTTACAATTGCTAACTGCTGGTTTTGCTTCTGTAAACTTGCTTGCGCTAGCACTGACCCTTCCCCTCCCTGGAGATAAATAAAAAGTTTCAGAGTCTAGATGTCGGGCCTGGGACAAGCTCTGTAGTCGTAAATAAAAAAAAAACTAACAAGTAAATTCCCCAAATGGCCAAATGGGACCCAAGATAAGGAACAAAGAGTATATTCCTCTGCATTCCTGTGTAAAAATTCTCGGTTTAGGGGGCTCAAGATAAGGACCATCTGGTGAGCCCAGCAAACTAGGCCAAATGTTAATCAATCACAAGCCTGTAACTATGTAAACTCCCCTCCAGGGTTACCGCTCCCCCTAGACTTGCCCTGAGCAACTGTTTTACAAAGAGTGTTATAAACTCCGTGTAGTAAACTGAGCCAATCCTGGGGAACCTGGGGTCTTATGCTAATCCTGTGGCTTTTGTCTTTAAAAGTGCCTGTAATGGCTGCTCAGGGCTTCCTGTCTGCCTTGGACAGAGAGCCCCTTTGCGCAAATGCCAAATAAACTCCTCTTGCTTATTGCAGCTGCTGGCTTGGAGTCTTGGTTCTTGGGGTTCCCTCCCGTTGAAGAAAGTATCCCAGTGAGTCTGGGGTCTTTCATGTGCAGATGAGAAACTTGAGGCTCAGATATCCCCATGTCAGGGCCAAAAGGATGTATATACCTAACTCTAGTGAGTTGTCTCCTGCAGACAATTGTTTTGGTTTATTTTTCTCAGTCGTGGATCTTGAACTCAGGGCCTAACCACTGACCCTACCCTCTTGGGCTCATGGCTAGCATCCTACCATATGGAACCAAGGACCCCCTTGCAACAGAGTGTTGCAGTATAGATGTCTGTAGCTGAGGTGTGTCATCCTGTCTACTCAGCAAGCTGAGATGTAACAGTCTCAGTTCCAAATTATCCCAGACACAAAAGTTCCCATGAGACTATTATCTCCTACTCATTACTTAGAAACTTGAAGTGAAAACTGGGCTCCAGCGACTCAAGCCTGTCATCCTAGCTGCTCAAGAGCCTGAGAGCTGAGGATCACAACCAGAAGCCAGGGTGGGCAGCAAAATCCTTGAAGGGCTTCTCTCCAGTGACCTACCAAAAATCTGCAGGTGTGTTGTAGCTCAAGTGGTAGAGCCCTTGGCTTTAGCTGAAGAGTTCAAGGACAGCACCCAGGACTACACTTCAACTCCTCCAATTTCCAAGAAAAGAAAGAAAGAAACCTGAAGTGGACTGCTGGGAATTTGTCTGAGGGGTAGAATGCTTTGCATGTATGAATCCCTGGGTTTGATACCTTAGTACCACATCACTAGAAAAAAGCCTGAAGTAGCTGTGTGGCTCAAGTGGTAGAGTGCTATCTTTGTAGAAGAGAAACTCAGATACAGTGCTCAGGTCCTGAGTTCAAGCTCCAGGACAAGTGTATGCCCACACATACATGCACACACATACATGCACACACACACACACACCACAGATACCAGAAATGAAGCTGTGACACCAAATGGTAAAGCACTGAGCTTCTGTTCTGATCTCATGGTCAGCACCCAGGCCTTTTGTTCAACCCCAAACATAGCCACCCAGGACCAAACTAGGAGAAGTCAAAGGTTTCAAAACATGATGAGCTTCACCAACCCTAAATGACAGGAAGCATTGTGATATTATACATGTGCTTAGATTTAGCAAACTTCCAGAAACCTAGGAAGGCACCATTGCCAATAATGAATCATTTTATTAGGTTCAGATCCCTTGTTGTCTGCCAGAAGGACCATTGAATTAATTGTAGCAGTTTATTTCAACAAGGAAACATAGTCTAAAAAAGACAGGATGAGTGCAGAGATCTTGGCCTGCCACAGAAGGTGGCACAAATGAAGGCTTCCTGTCAAAACAGAGCACTGGGGAGAGAGATATCTTGGGGTACAAAGAGGTCTTTTTCTCTTGGCCTTCAAAGCCTGCCCACACTCATCCTCACTAATTGCCCCGGATGAATTGTTTGTTACACAGCTGTACAGGAGTCAAGCTTTTTGTCTGCCTGTTCCAACAAAGAGGCAGATTTCCTCCAGCAGGCTGGGGTGAGGAGAAAACTCAGGCTTCCCTTGGAACAGTGAGGGGAGCCCTGGAACATGCACTTTGTTGAAAACACTTTCTGTGCTATGAAATCATTCTATTCAAAGCAAATTTCCTAGCTGGGTGCCTTTCATCATAGGGACTCTGGACCTTCACCGATAGAAATGCATGCGTACATACCCAGGGAGACATGGAGTTACTTGTCTTTTGTTTCTTTGTTTGTTTGGCATGTCTGGGGGTTGTATCATGAGCCCAGGCACTGTCCCTGAGCTTCTTTTGCTCAAGGGTAGCACTCTTTCCTTGAGCCACAGCCCCACTCATGGTGAGTTTTTACTCCTGTGATCCCTCAGAAATAAGAGTGCTGTGGACTTTCTTTCCCAGCTGAATTCAAACAAGTATTCTCTACCTCTCAGACTCCTGAAGAGCTAGAATTACAGGCAGGAGCCTCTGACACCTGCCTTTCTTTTCTTCTTGTTCTTTTTTTTTCATTGTGACAAATAGAAATCGTCACAGTGTCATTCTAATGGTTTGCATTTCGAAGTAAACTACCCAGGCCTAGAGTTGAATGCCAGGACTGCCACCTACAAATGGAAGGAGATCTGGAGAAAATCTTTCCTGTTCATGTGAATGCTTAATGGAATCTTATAAAAGTAACAATTAAATTTGCAGCTGGTTCATGATTTTCTTATAGAATGCCACACAAAAAGTAGTGGATTATGTCTTCCAATCTAGCACCATGGTATGATTCTCCCAATTAAAGAATACTGACTCCTTTTACATTAATGCTTTAATAAGTATTCAACCATGATACTTCATTAAATGGAGACATAATTTAATAATAATTCATAATATATATAATTTAATATCCTCACATTCTCACTCTCATATATATTGCAAACTATACATCTATCTATCTATATCTATATTTATATCTATCTATATCTATATCTATCAATCACTACTATGGTTTGTACCCAGGTCCTCAGAACTGGCTAGCAGCTCAGTTTGCCAAAGCCTTTTGTTCTACAACAGACCCTTTCATGAATTGGGCATTGTGGGCTGTAAATTCAAATCCCAGAATGGCGAAAATTTTATATGTGGAGTTAGAAGCCAATTTTGAGACATTTTTTTCCTTCTCTGTGAAAATCCTGGTCTCAATAAGATGTATAATCCTTATGCAAATAGATCCATGTGATAAGACGTAATAAATGAAATAGATGCTATATATGTAATATTACTAAATAAAATAAAAATAAGGGTAATAAATGTCATAAGGATTAAACCCATGTATGTAAATAGATCTCATATACAGATATTATTTTTTTCAGTGCTGGGGCTTGCATTTGGGCCCTACGAACTAGGCTGAAATTCTTGTCTTCCTCTCCCCCACAGTGCCACAGAGTTTCCCAAACCCTGAGTTCAAATTCCAGGCCTGCCAGAAAATCGGTGCAAATTCCAAGCCAGGGCCTTAATTTTATTTTGGCCGTGCTTGGGGCTTGAACTCAGCTCATGGCAACTCTGTGTCAGCTTCGATCATCTTAGGCTAGTGTGCAGCCTCAGGACCCACAGCCCATCCTGAGATCCTAGGACCCAAGTTCAAACCTCGGGACTGGCAAAAAAAGGAGAAGTGCTGGGAAGGTGGCTCAGTAATAGATGGCTTGCCTTGCATACATAAGGCCCTGGGTTCGATTCCTCAGCACAACATAAGCAGAAAAAGAGGAAGTAGTGCTATGGCTCAAGTGGTAGAGCAATAGCCTTGAGTTGAAGAGTTGAGGGAAAGCACCCAGACCCATAGTTCTGGCCCCAAAACTGAAAAAAAGGAAAAAGAGAGGGAAATAAAGGAGAAGGATAAAACTGGGAAGTCCCAGAAGGCAGTTTTACATTGTTTTTTCCTCTGCATTGCAACCATCCTAGTTCTAAATGACAGGGCCCGGAAAATGTACATGACCTTGCACTACTGAAGTTTAGTGGGCTATCAGGGAAGGCATAGCCAAAATCAGCAACCTAGGCCCAGTGTGCGAATCCCAGGACTGCCACCTATGAATGGCAGTAGATTCTAAGAAACGCATTCTGATATATATATATCCATACGAACGGAATGTTACAAAGTAACAATTACATTAGTAGTTAGTGTATGATTATATTATAAAATTATAGACAATAATTATAGTACATTGACTAATTTTCAATTAATACTTTGTTATTTATTCAACCATAATAATTAAAAAAAGAAGGAATAATTTATCGAAAATTGGTAGTAATATAGTATATATAATTAACTAATACACAGACATTTCTGTCTTGTTTTTTACATATATACATATATATACTTCTATATGTGTGTATATATATATGTATATATATGTGTGTATGTGTAACAATCTACATACTATTTCTACACTTGTCATTCCTGGGGCTCAGTGGTAGAGTGCTCGCCTAGTATGTATGAAGCCCTGGGTTCGATTCCACACTATCACATGCACAGAATATGCGGGAAGTACTGCTGTCACTCAAGCAGTGGTGCACTGGAGTTGAGCATGAAAGCTTAAGGACTGTGTCTAGACCCTTACTCAAGCACCAGGACTGGCACCAAAAACAAATTAGAATGTTCTGACTGCAAGTATAGAAGGTCAGGATTTCAAATACCTCATCATAGAACAAGCTGGGGGTCTGAAGCTCATGGCTGCCATCTAACTTGACTTAGCCAGAGGTCAACCATGGAACCAGATGCTGCTGGCTCACCCCTTGCTGCTCGGGGGATAAGATCAGACACTGGTAGGTTGAAAACTCAGCCCTGGCAGGAAGTCTGGGAGACTCTGAGCTGTGCCTCAAAGTGGTAGAGCTCTAGCCATGAGGAAAATATCTTAGGATAGTACCTCCAACCTATGAGTGCAATAACCGAGGCTGATGACACTCCCCACAAAAAAACACCCCTCTAAACCGTTAGATGTAAACTTGTGTGGTTTCTGACATGTATCTGAAAGAGTGGTGATACTGATTAAAGCACCTTAAATCTAATGACAGTTTATGGGAAAAAGCTATGTGATGAGTCCTTCCTGGGATGCTGGGTGCTGAGTTCTTCACGGGGTGCTGGGTCATTCATGGGGTACTGTGTGCTGGGTCCTTCACAGGGTGCTATGTGCTGAGTCCTTCATGAGTTGTTTACTTTCATCTGGTCCTTATAAGAGCTACACAAGTGAGATGATTGTGCAGATGAGAAAGTTGAGGCTCAGATATATCCCCAAGGCAGGGCCAAATGTATGCATATACTGACCTCCAGTGACTTGTCTCCTGCAGGCAACTGTTTTGGTTTAGTTTTCTCCATCATGAACTTTGAACTCAGAGCCTAGGTGCTGAATTTCTTCTTGGGCTCATGGCTAACGTTTGACAATGTGGAGCCAAGAACCACCTTGAAGCAAAGTGTCATGGCTTAGGTGTCTTTAACTGAGGTTTATCATCCTGCCTGCTCAGGAAGTTGAAAATCTCGTTTCAAAGCTATCTCAGATCATGGTGCAAAGCTAGCCTGGGCAGGAAATGCCTTGCGATCCTTATCTCCAATAAACCACCAGAAAGCCTGAAGGGGCAATGTAGCTCAGGTGGAAGAGCACTAGACTTGAGCTGAAAACATCAGAGACAACACCCAGGCCCAGACTTCAACTCCTCCAACTTACAAGAAAAGAAAGAAAGAAACATGGAGTGCTGGGAATTTTTCTTAGGGTTAGACTGCTTTGCATGTGTGAAACCCTGGGTTTGAATCCTCAGTACCACATCCATAGAAAAGTTCCACCTCCCTGAAGTGGCACTATGGCTCAAGTGGTAGAGTGCTGTGCTTGTACAGGAGAAACTGAGGTACAGTAATAAGGTCTTGAGTTCAAGCACCAGGACTGGTGTATGCACGCGTGCGTTTGGGCACATGCACGCGCAGACACACACAGACACACACACACACACAGACACACACACACACACACACACAGAGGCACCGTTGCCATAATGAATTATTTCATTAGGTTCAGCTCCCTAATTGTCTGCCAGAAGGACTCTTGAATTAATGGTAGTAGTTTGTTTCAAAACAGAAACATAGTCTTACAAAGACAGGATGAGTGTAGGGAACTTGGCCTGCCACAGGAGGTGGCACAAATGAAGGATTCCTGTCAAAAGAGAGCACTTGGGAGAGAGATAGCTTGCAATGTAAAGAGGTCTTTTTCTCCTGATCTTCAGAGCATGCCCACACTCATCCTCACTAAATGGCCCAGATGAATTGTTTTTGTTTTTGTTTTTTAATTTTATTTTATTTTATTTGAGAACATACTGTACAGAGGGGTTACAATTACATGGGCAGGATAATGCATACATTTCTTACAAAGCATTGCAGCCTCCTCCTTTGTTTACCCTTCACCTCCCTTCCCAGCCTCCCCCTTCCCCCCGCACCCAATCATACCTCCCCTCCCCCCCCCTCCGACATTGTAAAGCTGGTTTTGACATGACATTTTGTACTTCTCATTGTTGCAACAGGTCCACCTGAATCCTTAAACGACTTGTTTGTCCCCATCTCCTCCACATGTTATACTGACATCAAATATAGTGAAAGCAGGGGTTACACTGTGGGGGAGGGACATACAAAACAACCAAGAAATAATCTTATAAATGCGTTAGAAACACATGCATGAAAGAAACAAAAACATTAAAATACATATTTGAGGGTTCGTTTTCCTAACATCACATTCTCTGACTTTTTCCGCTTGACTCATACTTATACTAGATATTGCAAATAAGGGAAACCATGGGACCTATGTTTCTTTGGGTTTGGCTTACTTCACTTAATAAAATTTTTTCCAAGCCTTTCCATTTCCTAACAAATGGGGCAATGTCATACTTTCTGATGGAGGCATAGAATTCCATTGTGTATATATACCACATTTTCTTGATCCATTCATGTACTGAGGGGCATCTGGGTTGGTTCCATATCTTAGCTATGGTAAATAATGCTGCAATAAACATAGTTGTGCTGGTAGCTTTAGTGTGGTCTTTTTTGTAAACATTAGGGTAAATGCCCAAAAGTGGGATTGCTGGGTCATAGGGGAGTTCTATGTGAAGTCTTTTGAGGAACCTCCATACTGCTTTCCAAAGTGGTTGAACAAGTTTACATTCCCACCAACAATGAAGTAAGGTTCCTTTCTGTCCACATCCCCTCCAGCATCTGTTGTTGTTAGAGTTCTTGATTTTTGTTGTTCTAACTGGAGTGAGGTGATATCTCAATGTTGTTTTGATTTGCATTTCTTTTATGGCTAGGGATGTTGAACATTTCTTCATGTGTCTATTGGCCATCCTTCTTTCTTCTTCAGAGAAGCTTCTCTTTAAGTCTTTCGCCCACTTACTTATTGGGCAGTTGCTTCTTTGAGGATTTGTTGTTGGGTGGTTTAATTTTTTGAGTTCCAAGTATATTTTAGATATGAGCCCCTTGTCCGTTGTATGGCTAGTAAAGATCTTCTCCCAGTCCGTGGGCTTTCTATTGATCTTGCTAGCTATGTCATTTGCCCTGCAGAAGCTCTGCAACCTTATACAATCCCATTTGTCCAACCTTTCTTTGATTTGTTGTGTTTCCGGGTCTCTATTCAGAAAATTTCGGCCTGAGCCAAGGACACCCAGGGTTTCTCCTAGTCCATCATGTAATGTTTTCAGAGTGTCTGCTTTGAGTTCAAGGTCTTTGATCCATTTGGAGTTGATTCTGGTGCAGGGTGATATATAAGGATCTAGCTTTAGTTTTCTACATGTAGTTAACCAGTTTTGCCAGCACCATTTACTGAAGAGCCTGTCTGTCTTCCATTCTATTGTTTTAGCTCCCTTATCGAAGATTAGATGGCTATAGGTCTGTAGGTTAATTTCTGGGTTTTCAATTCTATTCCATTGGTCGTGAGGTCTGTTCTTATGCCAATACCAAGCTGTTTTGATTACTATGGCTTTATATTAGAGTTTGAAATTTGGTATTAATATTCCTCCAGCAGTGCTCTTTCCGTTGAGGAGCGTTTTTGCTATTCGGGGTCTTTTATTGTTCCATATGAATTTTTGGATTGCCTCTTCTATTTCCTTGTGAGGGTGGAATTTTGATAGGTATTGCGTTGAATTTGTAGATAGCCTTGGGAAGTATTGCCATTTTCACGATGTTAATCTTTCCAATCCAGGAGCATGGGAGGTTTTGCCATTTTTTAAGTTCTATGTTGATTTCCTTTTTCAAGATTTTAAAGTTTTCATCATAGAGGTCCTTCACTTCTTTAGTTAAGTTAATTCCTAGGTATTTTATTTTTTGTGGGGCTATTACAAATGGAGTTGCTTTCCTAATTTCAGCCACACTTTTCTCATTGTTGGCATACAGAAAAACCATTGATTTTGGGGGGTTAATTTTATAACCTGCTACTTTGCCAAAGTTTTGAATCAGCTTGAGTAATTTGGGAGTGGAGTCTATGGGATTCTTTAAATACAAGATCATGTCATCTGCAAAGAGGGAGAGTTTTATTTCTTCTTTCCCTCTTTGGATCCCCTTTATGTCTGCATCTTGTCTTATTGCTGTAGCTAGGCATTCTAATACTAGATTGAAGAGAAGTGGAGAGAGTGGGCAACCTTGTCTTGTTCCTGAGTTAAGAGGAAATGGCTTTAGTTTTTCACCATTGAGTATAATGCTGGCTGTAGGTTTGTCATATACAGCCTTTATTGTATTGAGGAATGTTCCATGGATTCCTAATTTTTCCAAAACCTTCATCATAAAGGGGTGTTGGATCTTGTCGAATGCTTTTTCTGCATCTATTGAGATAACCATGTGGTTCTTATCCTTGCTCCTGTTGATGTGATGAATAATATTAATTGATTTGCGTATATTGAACCAGCTCTGCATCCCTGAAATGAATCCTGTTTGATCGTGGTGTATGATTTTTTGGATGAATTGTTGAAGTCGATTGGCCAAAATTTTGTTGAGAAGTTTTGCATCAATGTTCATCAAAGAAATGGGTCTATAGTTCTCTTTCTTTGATGAGTCCCTGCCTGGTTTGGGGATGAGGGTTATGATGGCTTCATAGAATGTGTTCGGTAGTGAGCTTTCTCTTTCAATTTCATTGAAGAGTTGGAGGAGAATTGGTGTGAGCTCTGCTTTGAAGGCCTTGTAAAATTCCGCTGTAAAACCATCTGGTCCTGGACTTTTCTTAGCTGGGAGGTCTCTTATTGCTGTTTCTATTTCAATGCTTGATATGGGCCTGTTAAGATAGTTTAACTCATCTTGGTTTAGTTTTGGCATGTCAATATTTGCTAGGAAGAGGTCCATTTCTGTCAAGTTCTCAAACTTAGCATAAAGTTTTGAGAAGTATTCCCTTATAATGTTCTGAATCTTGGTTGTTTTCGTGGTGATGTTTCCATTCTCATCTCTGAGTTTATTAATTTGGGTGTGTTCTCTTCTTTTTCTGATAAGATTTGCTAAGGGTCTGTCAATTTTGTTAAGTTTTTCGAAGAACCAACTCTTTGTTTTGTTGATTCTTTCTATAGTTTTTTTGGATTCTAATTCATTTAACTCTGATTTAATTTTGATTATTTCTTTCCGTCTACTGGATTGGGGTTTATCTTGCTGCTCTTTTTCAAGGAGGTTTAGATGTGTCATTAAATTGTTAGTTTCAGATCTGTCCAATTTGTTGATGTAGGAGCTAAGAGCTATAAGCTATAAACTTGCCTCTGAGTACTGCCTTTGCTGTGTCCCAGAGGAGCTGGTATTTTGTGTGTTCATTTTTGTTGAATAGCATGAACATTTGAATTTCCTTTCTAATCTCTTCCATGACCCACTCATGATTCAGCAGTGTGTTGTTCAGCCTCCATGTGATACCGGACTTTCTTTGGTGGCTTTTGGTGTTGAGTTCTAATTTTATTCCCTTGTGGTCAGAGAGAATGCAAGGTATAACTTCAATGTTTCTGAATTTAGACAAGTTTGCTTTGTGGCCTAAAATGTGGTCTATTTTAGAAAACGTTCCATGTGCTGCTGAGAAAAACGTGTATTCTGATGCTGCTGTGTGAAATGTTCGGTAAATGTCTGTTAAGTCTAGTTGATCTATGCAGCTGTTTAGATCTGCGGTTTCTCTGTTGAGTTTTTGCCGAGTTGATCTTTCTAGTGGGGAGAGTGGTGTGTTAAAATCCCCAACAATTAATGTCTTTGGATCTATATGGGATTTGAGGGAAAGTAGTGTTTCTTTGATAAATTTGGGTGCTCCATTGTTTGGCGAATAGATATTTAGAATTGTAATATCCTCCTGAAGGAGAGATCCTTTCATTAGTATGTAGCGACCTTCTTTATCTCTTTTCACGAATTTTCATTTGAAGTCTATTTTATCTGATATTAGGATTGCAACTCCCGCCTGTTTATGCGGTCCGTTTGCTTGGTAGATTTTGTTCCAGCCTTTAACATTGAAAATGTGTTTGTTTTTACGGGCAAGATGTGACTCCTACAGGCAGCAGATAGAAGGGTCTTGTTTTTTAATCCAACTAGACAGTCTTTGTCGCTTAATTGGAGAGTTCAGTCCGTTAACATTAAGAGATAGGACTGAGAGGTATTTGGGAGTTCCTGCCATGTTATCTACCTTCTTGGGGGCTGCGAAAACTGGGTTCTTCCTATGGTTCTTGGATTCTCAGTTTGGGTGCAGTTTCTTGGCCTTTATTGCGGTCTTGTTGGTTTTCTATGTGTAGGACATCTTTAAGAATCTTTTGTAGGGCTGGTTTGGTGGAGATGTATTGTTTCAATTTTTCTTTGCTATGGAAGGTTTTTATTTGGCCTTCAGTTATGAAGGAGAGTTTAGCTGGGAACAGTATTCTTGGTTGATAGTTGTTTGTTTTTAGGGCATGGCATACATCATTCCAGGCTCTTCTTGCTTTGATTGTCTCTGCTGAGAAATCTGAGGTGATTCTAATTGGTTTCCCTTTATAAGTGATTACCCTTTTCTCTCTGACAGCTTTAAGGATCTTTTCCTTGTTCTGAGTTGATCCTGTGTGGATTATAATGTGGCGGTGGGATGTCCTATTCTGGTCTGGTCTATTTGGGGTTCTAAAGGCTTCTTGTATCTGGACAGGCCTATCTTTTTGCATGTTTGGGAAATTCTCTGTTAGGATCCTGTTAAACAAATTTCCTAGACCATTAACTTCTGTTTCTAGGTGCTCCTCTACACCCATTTTCCTTAGATTAGGCCTTCTGATGGTGTCTTCCAAGTGTTGGATAGATCTATCATATTTCTTGGACTTGTCTTGGATGGTTGTATATTTTTTCTCTATAATATCTAGGCTGTCTTCAAACCCTGAGATTCGATCTTCTGCATGGTCTACCCTGCTGTCAAGACTCTCTAATTTGTTTTTTATCTCTTTTCCTTCTAGTTGGTCAGCTTTGATGGCTTCAAGTTCTTTGTTGAAGCTCTGTTTTAGGTCTTGTATGAATTTCTTTACTTCCTTAATTTGGTGTTCAGTGTTTGTCCTCAAATCACTTAGTTGATTGGTTATGGTTTCTTTGGGCTCCCATTCCTTCTGTTGGGTTCCATTCAGCATTCCCTTTGTGGTCTCCCTGACTTCCTTCAGCTCTTTGTTAATGGATTCCATGAATGCCTTTAGTGATCTTTGTGTGTTCTCTACCTGTTCTCTCAATTCCTGTATTACTCTTTGATTAGCTTCCTCCCGTTCGTGGGATTCCTGCAGATCTCTTTGAGTGTTCTCAGCCTGCTCACGCCATTCCTCCCTTTCTCTTTGAGTATTCTCAAGTTGTTCACGCAAATCTTGTATCAGTTTTTGAGTAGCTTCCTCACGCTTATGATATTCCTGTATAAACTTCTGGGATGCCTCCTCTCTCTCCCTATCACGCTCATACAGAGTCCTTTGTACGTTGTCAAACTTTTCATTTATCATGTTTGCCACCAGTGTTTGTAGAGCTGTTTGGGAACTCTCCTCTGGATTATTCATTATCTCTTCTAACCCCTGATTATCAAGATTGGGAATTGAGATACCCGAATTTGCCATTTTTCTTGTGTTTTTCCGACTTACTCTGCAAATTTGAGATGAAGATAGCACCAGTTTTGTGCTAGAACACTATCTTAAGGCAACCATCAACCCAAGTCTGAATTTGCAGAGTCAATAGTCTACAGATACAATCTAGTTCAACAGATACATCTATTCGACATCAAACAACTATATGTTAAAGGGCTTCGAACCGCAGAGAAGAATTTGGAAAACCAGAAATTATTAGGGTTAGGGAGAGATGTGGGTAAAAAATAGGAATAGATTGGTGTGGGGAGGCACAGGGAGAGTTAACTATGTCCTAATCACAATGCAGGAAATAGGTTGGGTAGGATGCAAGTAGAGAGAGAGAGAAAAAGAAGAAAGGGAAAGGGGAATGAAAAGAGACCAGAAAAAAAAGAAACGTAAAAATTAATGTTATTTTAGAGATTAAAAGACCATCTATTTATAGAGGAATATGAATATGTTGAGAGAAAGGGAGGGACATAGAGGAGATGTGAAAAACTTTAAAAAAATGCTTAAAATATTATATAGGTATAAAGAGGTAGTACTGCTATTAATGAATTTAAGTCTCAGAGGTTTTGAATTGAGTAATAAGTTTGTGGATTAAGTGTGTACACAATGGGGGATAGGGTCTACTGGTTAACTACGGGTTTATCTGAGGATGTGCAGGACAAGAGTTAAGTCATATAAAGAAGAACAAAGAGGAAAAGATGGAAAGGATAGGAAAGTGAGAAGAAAAGATCAGAAATTCAGTAGAGCTAGACAAAAAACAAAAAGATAATTAAGAATCAAAGAAAAAGAGAAAGAAGACAAGAAAAGAAAGGAAAACACACATTCACGTATTCCTGAAATAAAAATTATAAGATGAGAAAGAAAAAAAAAAGTTAATGGAAAACAATTATTTTTTCAGAAGAGGCAAAAATTAAAGATTAATAAAAGTTTTAGAAAAGCAAAAAAAATTTTTTTTACATATATAAGGTAACAAAAGACGAAAAAAAAAACAAAAAAAGGAAAAAGAAAAGAAGAAGAAAAAAAAAAGTTCTTTGATTTTTTTTTTTTTGGGAGGGGTGGGAAGAGTCCTGTATCTCCCTTTTGTCTGTAACCAGAGTCTGGTTGGAGTCTCTTTTCAGCTTGAGGTCCTGTGGCTTGATTGGTTTCTTAAGTCAGTTTGCTGGAACAGGCAGAAAAATGCTCTGCTTTACCCAAGATTTTGAGATCCCCCTCCCAGGTTAGTTTACTGGGAGGGTGATCTGCTTTGAGAATCACAAAAGAGGGGGATGCAGTGATGAGGCTAGGTTCTGGGTAGAGTTGAGGCCTTTCTACAAACAGTAGCTTTTCCCTGGGGCTATTTTGTGAAAAAAACTCACAGCACCCAGCCTGGAGCCATTCTCAGGGTTTCTGTTTTTCAATTGATTGTTGAGGCTGCTAGAGGGAGGGGCAGCCTCTGGCTCTGGTTACTGGGTGAGGAGAGCCACTCCAATGGCTGGTGCCTGAGCTGGGTGACTTTTCCCTGGATGGAACTGAGTCTGTGAGTTCACTTCGCCATTAAGTTCTTGTGACCTGCTAAATGACTCGTTTTATTCCAAGGCCTGAGCTGGAGCTAGCCGCTCCTTCGAGCTTTGTTGGTATCCAAGATGGAGATCACTGGTGCTGGGGGGGGGAGGGGTGGCCTTCCCTCCTCTGCTCCCAGAGAAGGAGTGAGGAAGTCGGGCTTCTACTCACGCCGAGTCTTGGATCCTGGGTCGTCTCTGGTCTGCAAAGTGCAGGATGAAGTTGTCCGCTCCTTGTCGGTTCTTGCTGGTGTTGAGTAGAATCCGCTCCTCTGCTGCGTCTGGCTCCTTCGTCCCGGACTGTGTCTCAGGTGTGCCCCCGCGGCGGCGGTGGTCGCTGCCGCGACCCTGCCGCAGCAGCAGCAGCTGCTGGCAGGCGCTCAGATGTATCTGCTTGGCTTCCCCTCTCTTGACTAACTCTCTCTCCTGTGATGGCACACTTGGTGTGATTCTCTGGCTTGGGACTGTTCACTGGAACTCTGAAACTGTTTTCTATGCAAGAGCTTGTTCAGATTCCAGCTTCTCCTCCGCCATCTTCCCGGAACCCCCCAGATGAATTGTTTGTTACACAGCTCTATAGGAGTGAGGCTTTTTGTTTGCCTGTTCTAAAAATGAGGCAGACTTCCTCCAGCAGCCTGGGGTATGAAGAACCCCTCATGCTACCCTGGGAACAGTGAGGGTAATCCCGGAACATGCACTGTCTTGAAAGCACTCTCTGTGCTATGAAATCATTATATTCAAAGCAAATTTCCTAGCTGGGTGCCTTTCTTCATAAAAACTCTGGATGTTCACTGATACAAATACATACATACATACACAGACACATGGAATTAATGGCTCTTTTTTTGTGGCAGGTTCTGAGGCTTGAACTGTGAGCTTAGACATTTTCCCTGAGCTCCTTTTGCTCAATGAACCATTTTATTGTGTCTTAAACCATGATTACCATAGGCTGGGGTGCAGCTTTTACACCAACAAATGATCCAGGGTTCCTAGGACCCGAGTTCAACTCCCAGCACTGGCAAAAGTACATCAAACCAACAAAAATGGAGGAGGAGAAAAACAGGAAGTTTTACACAACAGTTTTATCTTGTTTCCTTTGTATTGTGACCCTCCTGGGTCCCAATGACTCAGCTTCAAAATTTATGTGAGCTTGCATGGATGAAGGCTGGGGCCTGTCAGTGAAGCCTGAGTCCAACCCAGACACCTAGGCCCTGAGTTCGATCCTAGGTCTGCCAATTATACATGGCTGAAGATCCTAGGAAACTCATTCCTATGTATAGGAACACTAATAGAATGTTTGAAATGTACTAACTGAATTACTAATTAGATAGTTATTCCAGTATAAGATTGTATGCAATAAATATAGGTCATTGATTAATTCTTTATTAAGTGTTCTACCATGATTAATTAATGGAGGCATAATTTTAGACCAAATAATTGGTAGTAATGGAGTATAGAAATATAAGCTATAGACATCACTCTTTATATAGGGTTACACACCAGAATCCACATAAAAGTCTGTGTCTCTCTGTTTATATTTATAGATGTATATACATATGTAAATACACACACATGCACACACACACACACACTGCAATCTAAACATCTATCTGTTTATATATTGGCCATTCCTAGGTCTTGATCTCAGATCTTCAAATTTGCCTGCCAACTTCACTTGCATCAGACTGGTATGCTAACATTTAATCATTCCTGAAGTGGGCCTGCTAGGCCCTGATTTCAAGTCACAGAACTGGCAAAAACTTAACACTGGTGGAAAAGCCAATTGTCACACTTGTTTTCCTTTTCGGTGAAAGCCCTGGGTCTCAGGAATGATGTAGAGTACATAGGCAAATCTATGTCTTATGTAAAAAGATGCAAAAAATGGTATATGTGTAATCATGCTCACTAAAATACGTAAAAAATAAATAAAACACAAATAAAATGAGTAACTACACTAATCACAATATGCAGTAAACGTGTACGTAAATATAAATCATGTATTAAAATGTATATGCATACTATTCTTTAGTATGTTAGGACTTGAATTCAGGCCCTAGGGACAGGCCTGACTTTTGTCTTCCAGCAAGGTGAACTTCCCCATCCCCCACAGTGCTGCATATTTACCCAGAGCCTGAGTTCAAATTCAAGGCCTGGCAGATAAAAGGGCATGAATTCCAAGACAAGGAGCCTCATAATATTTTAAATATTTTTAATGTATCAATGTATGTAGTTATTTATTTCTTTTTATTTTGTCAATCACAGGGCTTGAACTCAGGTCATGACAATTCTGCCTCAACTTTGATCACTCTAGGCTGGTGTGCAGCCACTGGACCCAAAGCTGAACCTGGGTTCCTGGGCCCCAAAGACTGACAGGGGAAAAAATAATTAATGGGACACAGAAAAAAAAATGGCAACTTGAAGATGGCTGCCAGTTTTACATTTGTTTGGTTTGCAAGGTGACCTCCTGTGTCTGAATGACATGACTGAAAAATGTTGATAATCTGGCATTGCTGAAGGCTGGCGGGCTACCAGGAAAGCCATAGGCCAACACGGCAACATAGGTCCTGTGTTAGAAGCCCCTTCCTGTTCCCTACAAATGGAGGGAAATCCTAAGAGTCTTGTTTCTATTCATAGGAATATTGATGGAAGATTATGAATGGCAAGGTAGAATTGGTTGTTTCTGAATACTACTATACAATTAGACAGAGTGATTTTAGGAGGACAATGGATTTTAATGAGTATCTTTTGACACATTCAAAGAATACTATTAATTACATGAGAATACTATTAATTACTATTAATTACAGTTTCCAAACAGTGGTTGAATTAATTAATATTTCATTAAGTATGAAAACAATAATATTAATTACATGGAGGCATAATAAATACCCAAGAATAGGTAGAAATGTAGTGTATATAAATGAAGAATGTGTAGACATCTCTGGCACTCTATAAATATCTGTGTTTATTTGTGTACTACAATCTTCATGTCAATCTATTCTTATTTTTTCAATGCCTGGGGCTCTAACTAGGTGCTGGAGATGCTTGTCAGCTCCATATGCCCCAGGCTGGTGTGTTGACACTCACCCATTCATGAATTGGGTCTTGTAGGCTGTGAATTCAGTTGCCAACAGTCCCAAAAATTGAATTGTGGATTAAGAAGCCCATGGTGACTCATTTTTTCCTTTTCTGTGAAAGTCCTGGGTGTCAGGTGTGAAGTTTCACATATAGGCAAATCTATACCCTATGTAATAAATGTAATAAATATTTCATGTGTAATAACAGTCAATAAAATAAATGGTAAATAAATGCATAAAACAAAAATAAAATGAATAACTATACTAAGTTGGATATGGGGTCAATATTTGGGGCTCTATCTCAGTGTAAGGTCCGCCCCTGGATGGCAAGCAGACTCCACCCTCCTCGCAGCAAAGTCTCCACCCAGTACCTGCGTTACCTAGGCAACTGAGACACCTGGAAGAGGTCACATCTGCATCCGCTGAGGTCACATCTGAATTTGATGTGACCATACCTTTCCCCGCCCATACCCTAGATAAGGGCTAGCCCAGGCCTAGACTCTCTCTTTTTCTCTCTCTGTTCGTTTCTAGCTCTTGCTCTTGCTCTTGCTCTTCTTTTCTAGCTCTCTCTGCTCTCTCTCTGCTCTAGCTCTTTCCTCTCTCTTTCCTCTTTCCCAGCCACGTGGAGTGCCAACCTTGCCTGGTCCCAGCAGGTCTACTGAATAAACCTACCCCTTACCTGAATACCACATGAGTGCTACTGTTCTTACCCATCTCTCTGCTCTTTTCTAGCTCTTTCCTCTCTTTCCCAGCTCTCTCTCCTTCCCAGGCCTTTCCCAGCCACGTGGAGTGCCAACCTTGCCTGGTCCCAGCAGGTCTACTGAATAAACCTACCCCTTACCTGAATACTACGTGCGTGCTGTGGCAGTTCTTACTCATCTACCTCTTTTTAAAAACCTAACACTCAGGGCCTAGGAAAGCCTGGCAGCTGAATTGGCTAGAGGCTGCTGTGCTATCAGTCACTCATTCATGAATTGAACCTTTTAGTCCCTGAGTTTAGATCCCAGCACTGTCAAAACTGTAATTGTGGAGTGAGAAGCCAAGCATGACACATGTTTTCTTTTTCTTTGAAAGTACTCGGTGACAGGTAGGATGTATAATTCAGATGCAAATCTATAAGCTATGTAATTGGATGTCATAAATGTAAAAAATGTCATAGGTGGAAGAATTGTCACTACAATAAATGAAAAAAAAGATTGAATTAGTAGTGAATCATTCTAGGATAAAATAGACACAATAATTACAGGATATGGATTAAGTTTAATATTTTATTAAGCATTAACAGAATAAAAATTGCATGGAAACATAAATACCTAATAATTGGTAATACCAGATGATGCATAATTTAATAATATATAGACATCTGTCTTATTCTATAAAATATGTGATTATTATATATGGGCGTATGTACATATGTGATAAATACTAATAGGCTATTGAGTAATTTTAATTAATGTTTTATTAATTGTTTACTGGGACACATCATTAAATGGAGACATAATGTAATACCTAATAATTGGTAGTAATATTTTCTATAAATTAATAATATACAGACATCTTTTTGTGTATATAATATTTATATACAGCAATCTCTATCTATGCCTCGTTCACTCCTGGGGCCTGGTGGTTGAGTGCTCACCTAGTAAGCACAAAGCCCTGTGTTTGATTCCTCAGTGTGACATAAACAGAAAACCTGGAAGTTCTGCTATCTTTCAATCAATTGATTGCTGGCCTGGAGCACAGTGTCAGAGCCCTTACTCAAGCACCAGGACTGATGCCACAAAAAGGTAGTATGTTCAACTGTAACTAGAGAAGGACAGGACATCAACTTCCTCATCACAGAGAAAGCTAGTAGTCTGGTGCTGACAGCTGCCACCTAACCTGACTTGGGCAGATGTAAACTGCTGTCATCCTGGTTTACCTTGGCTTACCACCAACATCCTGGCTGCTCAGGGGCTTTAAAACCTGGCAGGAAGTCTGCTAGACTCTTTGAAATATGGCTTGAAGTGGTAGAGTTCTAGCCTTGAGCAAATGGTATTAGAAAAGGACCCCATGATTGGAGTTCAAGCCCCATGGCTAACCCCAACAACAACAAAAACAACACCCCAATAAACCATTAGATGTGAACTTGTGTGGTTTGTGACATGTTCCTCAAAGAATGGTGATACTGATGAGAGCACCCTAAATCTAATGACAGCTTGTTGAATAGAGCTACGTGCTGAGACCTTCAAGAGGTGCTCTGTGCTGAGTCCTGCACATGGTGCTATGTGCTGAGTCCTTCACAAAGTGCAGTGTGCTGAGTCCTGCATTGGGTGCTGGGTGCTGAGTCTTTCACAGGATGCTGTGTGCTGAGTCATGCAAAGAGTGCCATGTGCTGTGTCTTTCACAGGGTGCATTCTTTCATCAAGTCCTTGTAAGAACTCCACAACTGAGATGATTATGCAGACAAGAATATTGAGGCTCAGATATGTCCCTATGGCAGAGAAAAAATTATGTATTACTGAAAAGTAATGAGTTGTCTCCTGCAGAAATTTTTTTTGTTTTTGTTTTTCTCACTCATGAACCTTGAATTAGGGGCCTGATTGATGCCCCTTACCTCTTGGGCTAGCACTCCACCACATGGAGCCAAGGACCCCCTTGCAGCAGAGAGCCACCTAGGGGTCCATAGCTGAGGTTGTCATCCTGCCTTCTCAGGAAGCTGAGATCTGAGGATCTGGGTTCAAATTATCCCAGACACAAAAGTTCCCATGAGACTATCATCTCCAATTCACCACTAAGTAACCTGAAGTTGAAGCTAGGTGCTTGTCACTCATGCCTGTCATAGTAGCTACTCAGGAGGATGAAATCTGAGGATCATGGTTCAAAGCTTGCCTGAGCAGGAAAGTCCGTGAGACACTAAGTTCCGATGGACTACCAGAAAAACTGAAATGGTGCTTTGACTCAAATGGTAGAGCACAAGACTTGAGCTGAAGAGCTCAGGGACAGCACCCATGCCCAGACTTCAACTCCTACAACAACATCAAAAAGACAGAAACAAACTAACAAACCTGAAGTAGAGGGCTGGGAATGTGCCTTAGGAGTAGAGTTCTTTGCATATATGAAACCGTGGGTTTGATTTCTCAGGACCACATCACTAAAAATAAAGCCTGAAGTGGCTCTGGCTCAAGTTGAAGAGGGCTATCCTTGTACAAGAGAAACTAATTACAGTGCTCAGGTACAGAGCTCAGGTCCTGAGTTCAACTTCCAGGAATGGTGTATGAGCCCGAGCACATGTGCAAGCACATACACACACACACACACACACACACACACACACACACACACACACACACACACACATCACTAGAAGTGATGCTGTTACACAAAATGGTAAAGCACTGGGTTTCTGCACTGAGCTCATGGTCAGCACCCCAGCCTTGTGTTCAACCCCCAAACCTAGCCACCCAGGGACCAACAAGGAGAGTTCAAAGGTTTCAAAACCTGATGAGATTCACCAGCCCTAGATGACAGGAAGCTTTGTGATATCAGATATGTGCTTGGATTTCTCAAGCTTCTGGAAACCTAGGAGAGGCATCAGAGGCCTATCATCGCCCTCAATGAAACATCTCATGAGGTTCAGTGCCCTGGTTGTCTGCCAGAAGGTATCCTGAATTATATTTAGCACTGTATCTGAATACTGGAATATAGTCTCACAAAGGCAGGATAAGTGCACAGGACTTGGCCTGCCATGGGAAGTGGCACAAATGAAGGCTTCCTGTCAAACCAGATCACTGGGGAGAGAGATAGTTTGGGGTACAAAGAGACCTTTTTCTCCTAACCTTCAGAGCCCGCCCAAAATCATTCTCACTATCTGACCTGGATGGAGTTGTTTGTTACACAGCTGTACAGGAGTGAGGCCTTTTGTCTGCTTGTTCAGACAATGAGAGACACTTCTTGCAGCAGGCCTGGGATGCAGAGAAACCCTCAGGTTACACTGGAAACAGTGAAGGGAGCCACGGAACATGCACTGTCATGTCACAAAGCAGTCTCTGTTATGAAATCATTTTCTTGAATACAAATTTCCTAGCTTGGTGCTGTTCATCATAGCTACTCAGGAACTTCACCTATAGGAATACATCCATGCATACCCAAAAACATGGAAGTACAGGCTCTTTATGAGGTGGCACACCCGGCTTTGAATTATGAGCCGAGGCGTTGTCCCTGAGCTCTTTTTGCTCAAGGGCAATGCATTAACCTTGAATCACAGCCCCACTTCTGAGTTTTCCTGTGATCTCTTAGAAATAACAGTGTCATGGACTTTCCTATGCTGGCTGGATTCAAACTCAGATTCTCTACATTTCAGCTTCTGAAGAGCTGGTATTAAAGTGAGAAGCCGCTGGCACCTTCTTTCTTTTCTTCTTCATTTTTTAATCTGGACAATCTGACTTCTTAACAGGGTCATTCCAATGGCTTGAATTTATAAGTTAACTAGCCCAATGTTCTTTACATCTGCTTTCTCTGAGAAGGATTTTCTCTCCTCATCTTCTCCTCTGGTCACAGGTTTGAAGCCAAAAGTGAGAAGTAAGTGTCACACGATTTGGCAGCTAATGTCCATATTACATGCCAGTTCTGTCACTTAGCATTGAGCTGCAGTGAGTTTACTGTCTCAGGATGAGAGAACCAAAAACTGGAGCAAACCTCATATTGTCTGCATTGCTCCTTTTGCCTATAAAATGATCTAATAATTATGAATGTTGTGTTCTCTAACCTTAAGTATCTAGAACACACTAGAAGCATCTTCATGTATCTCTTTTTCTCTAGTGCCTCTTAAAATTTAGATTAAGGGCTTGTGTGGAGGGCCTACTGGGTGAATCCCTAAGGAAAGCCCCTTGAAGCCTCTTGGGAAATTGCCGTTCAAAGTCAGCCTGAGCAGGAATTATGTGAGATTCTTATCTCCAATAAACCACCAGAAAACCAGAAGTGGAGCAGTTGCCCAGAGGGTAGAGCTGCAGCTTTCATAGAGAAAGCCGATCAGGAGACAGAGGCTAGACCAGACAGGAAAGCCTGGGAGGCACTTATGTCCAATTAATGACCAGATGGGTGGAAGTGGATCTGTGGTGGTGGTAAAGCCTCAGCCTTGTGAAAAACAGCTGAGGAATGCATCGGGCCCTGAGTTCAAGCCCTGGGATGGCCACAAAAATTTTTCAAAAAGAGAAGGCCAAGTTTATGTATCAGTGCCCTATGCAGTTATGTGTGTATATTACCTTCCTGAGTGCAAACAGACCATACCCAATTAGTGTCCTTTTATTTACTGGTTCATTTTTCAGCTATGCTCCTTGCACATACTGCATCATTATCTTCATTTCAGGCCCATGGCTTTTCTCTTCCAGGGTTCCAGACCTGTGTCCTTATATGGTGCACACTGAAGCTCTCAGCAGCATTTATTTACATTTTATTATAGGACCGATCTAAGAATAGTCACAAATCAGACAGGGGAAGTGAAGATCAGGTTTCATAGAAGTAACCAGTATTCAGCAAATTAAACCTGGGGACGTAAAATGGTAGCATACTTATGTAAAAACTACCATTAAGGAAAAGATGAGGATGCTGAGAATGTGGATTGCTGAGAGAGTGCTTGCCTAGCATGCAAGAAGCCTTGGGTACGATTCCTTGGGAGCACATACACAGAAAAATCCAGAATCAGTGCTGTGGCTCAAGTAGTAGAGTGCTAGAGACAGTGTCCTGGCCTTTAGTTCAACCCAAGTACTGGCAAAGAGATACCTAGGTAGGTGGGTAGATAGATAGATAGATAGATAGATAGATAGATAGATAGATAGATAGATACATACATACATACATACATACATACAATACATACATACATACATACATACATACATACATACAAACATACATAGATACACAAATACATAGATACCTAGATAAATACATAGATAGATTAAATAGATAAACAGAAAGATGATAGATGAATCTGGTCTTGGATATCAGGAGGAAAGAAGGGAACAATTCCCAGTCATGAGGCCTTCTGCAGTGTGCCAGGCCAGCAGCATCGCCTTCACAAAACCACAGGGCAGGAAGACTGTCACTTTTCCACTTCTCAGGCAGCCAAGGGCCCCACAGTCAAATGGGCAGACCTAGGTTCTAACTCAGGGGCTTGGACTGGGGATTTGTATTAATGACGTGGAGAATGAAGGAAAGAGAAAGGACTGGCAGAGAAAGAAGAAGGGCCTAGAAATCTGACAGATGGAGAGTGAAAAACCCACTCCCTAAGAACAGAGAGCAGGGTTTTTCTACTCTGTTCCTCCCCTCTCACCCACTAAACTGGCTCTCTATTGGTTACCAAAAGATAGCCTGAGGCTATCTTCACCTGAGGGAGGAAGGTTAATTATTCATTGTTTGAAGAGGCGGAGAAAAGCCTTACCCTAGTTTAACTCTAACAACTGTTTCAGGTTTCCCCCATTGGTGGCTGTTCCTGGAATGAATGAAGTGATTTTGCAGCTCCCTTCCCTGATGAGTGTATACATTCTGCCTCCTAATCCTGTAGGCCTGGTCTCTGCATCTAGCTTGGCTTTTGAAACTGTTTTCTGCCTTCAATTACAGTGTTACACTGTCGTTCTTCCTGCTAACACGGCTAGGGTTTGGATCCTGAGAACTTCATTTGAACCCAGGATGGGTCAATAATGTTTCTTTCCTGCTTCTATAGCTCAAGAACTCTAAGAACATTTAGAGTGAAAGTACTTCTCATCACCAAAGAAAACATAGGAAGCTCTTGAATGTCTGACCTTTCATAAGTGGAAGTCTGAGTGTCATAGGCTTTTCTGCCCTGGCTGGCTTCACCCTGTGATCCTGACACCTCAGTCTCCTGAGCTAAGGTGACGGGCCTGAGCTACTGGTTCAGAATTGCAATGACATTGACAATACAAGTCAACTGCTTATCACAAAGGGTTTGGGGAACATATTAAGTCTTTCAACATTGGACCTTTCAGAATCCGGTAAGACACAAGGTTACAATGCTAGAGTCTGAGAGGCTGGGCATATGGATCTGCTACACTTGAGCCTGGAGCTCTTACTTCTATTCTGGTGTCCATCAGTGTTCATTTTCCAAAGAATGTTCTCATAATTAGCAAATAGGAAAAGTACTTTGATTAACCCTCACTTTTTTCCAATTGTGTGTCTCGAACTTATGCCTGGCACTGTCCCTGAACAAAGGCAAACACTATACCACTTGAGCCACAGTGCCACATGGTGGTTCACTGGAGATAAGTGTCTAATAGGCTTTCCTTGCCTAGGCTGTCTTTGAACTGTGGTCTTCAGCTCTCAGCCTCCTGAGAAGCTAGTATTCGAGGTGTGAGCACTGGCATCTGGCCTATTGTTTTTGACAGTCCTGGGGCTTGATCTTAGGACCTTGGTACTGTCTCTGAGCTTCTTTTTCTCAAGGCTAGCCACTTGACCCACACCACAGCTTCTGGCTTTTTCTAAGTATGTGGCACTGCAGTTTCAAACCCTGGTATTCATGCATGCTGAGTGAACTCTTTACCACTAAGCCACATTTCTAGCCCCACAATTACAATTGTATCCCTCACTTTCATATCCTCAAGAAAAGGCATCTGACTATAAATCATCTAAAGAAATCCCAATAGGAAGATGTCCAAAGATAAGACAAACTCATACTTGGGAGAGACTCTAAACATTTGAATACTGTGACAAACGCTTCCATTTAATTATGTATTATGTTTCAACACTTAAAATATTAATGAAAAATGAGACAATGTCCTACATTATTGTATATAATTATTGTTGTATATAATTTCATAATAGATGTGCAAAATGTGTATTTTATTATTATTTAGTATTTTTATTAATATTGTGTATAATAAATACAATAATCAATAAATGAATGAATCAAATAAAATGAATGAATCAAATAAAAATGAAATTTGAATGAATCAAATAAAAATGAAATACAAAATCAATAATAAAATCATAATATGAAATTAACATATATATGTAAGTATATGTAATATATTACACATGTAATGAAATACTTTTTCTATTGCAGGGCCTTCATTTAGGCCCAGGGAACTCTAGCCTGAACTTCTTTTCCTCAAGGACAGTGAGCTTCGCCTTCACCCATGGTGCAAAAGAGTTACTTGGACGGTGAGCTCAAATCCTAGCAATGATGGAAATACTGGCCCCACTTCCAAGACAATTACTTATTTTTTTTAATGGAAGCAGTTATGTTTACAGTTCCATACTGAATATTAAAAAAAGGCATAGTAGAATTTTGTACAGTTATTCAAACATCCTTCCCTTAACTCCAAAGTGCTTCTCTGAGAACTACATTGTTCCTGTTCTTTTGTAAATATTTATTTTAAAAATGTTGTATAGAGAGGTTACAGGTACAGGAGCAAGGTAATGAGTTCATTTACTAATGAGCATTGTTGATTCCTCCTTTGTTTTTCCCCTACCATCCCTTCCCTCCAATGTCCACAACTTCCTCCCTCTGCCGAGGTCAGTGACTTAGTTTTTCGTTTTTGGTTGGCACGGGGTTTGGACTCTTCCCTCACATTGCTACAGATTTACCAAGATCCTGAGTTCAAATCCCAGGCTAGGAAAGAAAACTGGCAGAAATTGCAAAACAGGGAGCTTTATTTTTTTTAATCTAGTTAAATTATTTATTTATTTATTTTTATTTTTGGATTTTTATTTATTTATTTATTTATTTTTGGCCAACCATGGGGCTTTACGTCAGGTTGTGGAAACTCTGCCTCAGTTTGGATCTCCCGAGGCTGGGGTGCAGTCTCTGGGACCATCGCCGAACCTGAGATCCTAGGCCCAGAGGGCTTTCAGGAAGAAAAAAATATAGCTGGAAAGTATAAGGATTGGTGAGCTGCAGAGGGCTGGGCTTTTAGGATTTTTCTCTTTGCACAGTGATCATCCTGGATCTGAATGACACGGTTGCAAAGTGGACCTGACCTGCCATTGCTGATGGCTGGTGGGGTATCAGTGAAGTCGTAGCCCAACCTGTCAACATAGGCCATGGGTTCAAATCCAAGTCCTGACACTAATGGCAGGAGATCACAAGAGACTCATTCCTATAAATAGGAATACTGATTGAAAGAGTATTAAAATGCTGCATCAGTCTAGTCTAAAATTGGATGCAATAATCCTAGAACGCTGATTGATCTTAATTAATAGTTTATTAAGCATGAAAAGAAAAATATTCCTTCCATGGCAGTATAATAAATGCCTAAGAGTTGGTAGGAACGTAGTATATGTCATTCAATCATAGATAGATGGCTCTTGCATGCTTTACCAATATATATTGATTTGTATACCACCGTCTGCCTTTCGATGTATTGCTGTTTTGGCCAAACCTGGGGGTAAATCTCAGCATGTGGGAACCCCCTCACAGCTTCATTGGCAAGAAGCTGCCATTCTAAAACTCACCCATTCATGAATTGGGCCTGCTAGCCCCTGAGTTCAGATCTTAGCATTGCCAGGCGTGATGGAGAACACATCTAAAATCTAGATGCTATATGATAGGATGTAAACAATTTAATAAATTGTATAGGTGTCATCAGAGTCAATAAAATAAATAGTAAATAGATGAATAAAATAAGAAATAAAATGAATAACCACACCAAACACAATATGGACTGAACATCTGTAGGGAAGTATAAATCCTACCTTTAAAATGTATATAAGGAGTATCTTTTGCAGGCCTGAGGCTTGATTCAGCCCCCGCTACGAGGAGGGAATGGTGGAAGATCCTGAGATACTGGTTTCTGGACCTAGAAAGAGTCATGGAATGCTATCGATCTCATCCTTGAATGAGTAATTAGTGCATGATGCGAGTAGGAAATGATAGGCAAGACTCATGGGTGTTTATTATTTGTAAAGAAGAGTTGATGAAGCATGACAACAAGCATCACAGTCATGAAATGGAGGCATCAGGAAAGGTTCAAGAATCGGTAGTCACACAGATTGGATTCCATCACAGGTCACCATCTCTCCTACTCTATACAAATATGTACTTTTTTGCATACTCCCTTCAGCTTATGAATGGATGACTATTGTGCTCCACAATCTCCCCCCAGGGGGGCTCAAACTCAGGTCCTGGGAATGGCCTAGTCCCTTTGTGGCTCACAGGCTGATGTGCTCATGTGGACCCATTTACCAATTGGACCTGCTAGGCCCAGAGTTCAGATCCCAGCCCTGCCAAAAGATTCATCTTCATGTCAGAAGCCAATTGTTGCACCTGTTTTCCTTTCCCATGCAAGTCCTCGGTCTCAGCTATGATTTGAGAATGCATGGGCCACCCTGTGGCCATGGGAATAAGTTGTTATCCATATCAGCCCAGTTATACTTGTTATCATATTCTCAAAAAAACACACAATACATCCATGAATAGTATACAAAAGAAAGAGAATAACTACACTCAATGCACGATGCAGTCCACTCATAGATGTGGATACTATCCCATGTGTCAATGATGCATTGAGGACTGTGTTGGCCTCCCTGGGGCTCAATCTCAGTTACTGGGAACAGCCAAGCTCCTTAGTGGCTCACAGTCTGGTGTGATCATATGGATCCATTATGGAGTTGGGTCTCCTGGGCTCCAAGTTCAAATCCAAGTACTGCCAATAATTCACCCTGATGTGAGAAGCCAGTCGTTACACATATTTTCCTATGCTGTGCAAGTTCTCGGTCTCCCTAGGATGGAAAATGTATAGACAACTCTACACTCATGGGAATAGGTTGTCATCCAGGTCACCAGAGTTATATCTCTCATCCTATACTCAAGAAAATATACAATGCATCAATGAATAAGACACAAAATAAAGAGAGTGACTACACCGAAACCAAGATGCTGCCTAGCCATATTTGTCAATATAGAGCCTCTGTTTAATTATGAATTTATGACTATATTAGCCCCAACCAGGACTTGATCTCAGGTCCTAGGAATGGCCTAGATCCTCAGTAGTTCACAGGCTGTTGTGCTCACCATGACCCATTCACCAATTGGGTCTGCTAGGCCTTCAGTTCAAATTCCAGCACTGCCAAAAGATTCATTCTGATGTGAGAAACCCAAGGATGCACATGTTTAATGTTTTCCTGTCCTGTGAATGTCTTCGGTCTCATCGAGGATGGATAATGCTATATAGGCAACTCTATAGACATGGGAACAAGTTGTCATCCATGTCAGCACAGTTATATCTGGCACCATACTCAATAAAATACAAAATACATCCATGAATAAGACACAAAATGAAAAGAATAACTACACTGAACACAAGATGCATACCACACCTATAGGTAAAGAGAAATCCTATGTTTAAAAAAGGTGGGATTGCTATTTTGTCTAGTGCTGTGCCTTCAAATCAGGCCCTGGACCAGTCCTGACATTCAAGTCTTCAAGTATGGTGAGCTTCCCCTTCTCCCCCAGTGCAACAGAGCTGCCCAGACCTGAGTTCAAATCCCAGCTCTGAAAAAATATTCATCCTGATGTCAGAAGCCAGTTGTTGCACACATTTTCCTCTCCTGTGAAAGTCCTGGGTCTCAACTAGGGTGGAGAACGCATAGGCAACTCTATAACCATGGGAACAGGTCATCATCCATGTTAGCACAGTTATAGCTGTCACCATACTTAGTAAAATACACAATACCTCCATGAATTATAGACAAAAACGGAGACCTAAACCAAATTCAAAATGATGTCCACACATGTATATCAATATAGATTCTATGTTTAAATTATGAATTTATGACTATAGTGCACCACCTTAGGGATCAATGTCAGATGCTGGGAATGGCCTAGCTCCTTAGATGCTCACAGGTTGGTGTGTTCACCTTGACTTATTGGCCAATTGGTCCTGCTAGCCTCTGAGTTCAGATCCCAGTACTACCAACACGTGGATCATGGAGTAAGAAGGCAAGTGTGAACCTTGTTTACCTTTTCTCTGAGAATCCTGGGTGTCAGGCATGATGGAGAACATTTTCTATAAATCTTGATGCTCTGTGTTAGGATGTCATCAATGTAATAAACAGAATGTGTTTTATCCTAGTAAAATCAACTCTAAATAATTGAATAAAACAAAAAATACAAGGAACAACAAAACCAAATATGTATGGACTGAACATCTAGAGGTAAGTATAAATCCTATCTTTACAATGCATATAGATAGTATGTATTCCAGGCCTGGGGCTTGAATTCAGCTAGCGAACAGTCCTGATTTTCTTATGTTTAAGTACAGTGATATTCTCCTTCATCCACATTGCTGCAGATTTACCCAGATCCTGAGTTCAAATCCAAAGCCAGCGAGCTAATTTTTTAAAAAAATTTTCCTTAGCATGGGGCTTGAACTCAGGTCTTGGCAACTCTGCCTCAGCTTTGATCACTCAATGCTGGGGTGCAGCAACTGGACAAACAGCTGCTCCTGGGATCCTAGACACCCAGGCCTTGCAGGGAAAACAATGCACAGAAATAATATGGCCTTTTTAAGTTTTCTCCCTTTGCACGGTAACCCTCCTGAGTCTGAAAAACACTGTTGCAAAGGGTACTTCACATTGCATTGCTGAAGGATGGCAGGCTATCAGGGAAGCCATAGGCCCACGTGGCAACATAGGTGTTGATTTTTAATCCTCGTCCTGACACCAACCAATGACAGGAGATATTAAGAAACTGGTTCCCATCCATAGGAATAACAATGGAATGTTATCAATGTCACAGTAGAATGAGTTGATCGTGAATGATTCTGCTATAAAATTGGACTGCAATAAACCTCCAGCAGTATTCTTTCTGTTGAGGATCGTTTTTGCTATTCTGGGTCTTTTATTTTGGAACCAGCCCCTCAGTAAATGAATGGATCAAGAAAATGTGGTATATATACAGAATGGAATTCTATGCCTCCATCAGAAAGAATGACATTGCCCAATTTGTTTGGAAATAGAAAGGCTTGGAAAAAATTATATTAAATGAAGTAAGCCAGGCCCAAAGAAACATATGTCCCATGGTTTCCCTTATTTGCAATATCTAGTATATGTCTGAGTCAAGCAGAAAAGGTCAGATAAGATGATGTTAAGGAAATGAACCCTAAGATATGTATGCAAATGTTTTTTTTTCTTTCATGCGATTGTCTCTAATACATTTATAAGATTATTTCTTTGTTGCTTTGTATGTCCCTCCCCGACAGTATAACCCCTGCTTTCACTGTATTTGATGTCGGTATAATTTGTGGAGGGGAAGGGGAAAAACAAATCTCTTAAATAGGGATACAGGTGAACCCCTTGCAACAATGAGGTGTACAAGTCGTTATGTCGAAAATGAACATTACAACTTTGGTGGGGGAGGAGGGGTGGAAGGATTGGGTGGGGGGCAGGGAGGAGGATGGGAAGGGATGGGAAGGGGAAACAAAGGAGGAGGCTACAATGCTTGATAAGTAATGTACGCATAATCTTGCCCATGTAATTGTAACCCCTCTGTACAGTATTTTCACAGTAAATAAATAAATAAATAAATATATATATATATATATATATAATAAATTTAGACTGCATCATTTCAGGAGGCTGATTTATTTTATTTATTATTTATGAAGCATAAAAAGAATATTATTAATTACACAATAATTTGAGGACACTGATTGATTTCATTAATAGTTTAAGGATGAAAACAATAACATTAATTATATGGAGGCATAATGAATACCCAAGAATTGGTAGGAATGTAGTCTATATAACTGAATAATGTATAGACATCTCTGGTTCTCTATAAAAATATATATTTATTAGCATACTGCCATCTGCATGTCAATCTGTTCTTATTTTGTTAACACCTGGGGCACAATCTCAGGTTCTGGGAACTGCTTGTCCACTCAATTTGCCCCAGGATGGCGTGATGACACTCACCCATTCATGAGTTTGGCCTTGTAGGCCATGAATTCAGATGCCAGAACTCCCAAACAATGAATCGTGGAGTAAGAAGCTGATGGTGACACATGTTTTCCTTTTCTGTGAATGTCCTCGGTGTCAGGTATGAAGTAGAATACATATGTAGACCTATATCCTATTTAATCAATGTAATCAATGTTCTATGTGCCAAAATAGTCAATAACATAAACGTTCAATACATGAATAAAATAAAAAATAAAATAACTATACTTAACACAATATGGAGTCAACATATGCATATAAATATAAATCATATGTGTAAATTGTACATTAATAGGATGAATTCTAGTCGTGGGGATCAATTTCAGGCCTAAGGAAAATACTTTAATCTCTTGATTTCAGGGAAGCAAGCTTTCCCTTCCCATACAGTGCAACAGAGTTACCCAGACCATGAGTAAAAATCCCAGTCCTGGAATAAAAATGGCACCTTTATATTATGTGAGGCCTGGTCCTCTGTAGTTGGGATGGTAGGCATGTAGTGCCATGCTCAGTCATTGGTTCAGATGGATTATCCCAAACTCTTAGTACACAGTAGCCGATTCTTGGCCACAGGTGAAGCTCTTGGTAGGGCCTCAACCATCAGACCTCAGTCTCCTCACAGGAGAGTTGTCAGGAAACAATAGATTTATACAGAGGGATCTCTAGAGCATGGCTAGGCACAGAGGGAGCAGCCTTCAGATAAGGTTCTTGGCAATTCTGTGAGCATATGACAGGAAGATACCAAAAAGGGCTGAGGTGGGGCCAGTTATTAATCATGCAACAAGTGGGTATTATGAAACAAAACATGGCTCTCTTTCATCATTAACCTATCCCCATAAGGCAGGGGATCCTTCAGTCTGTTGAGTTTGCAGCTAGGGAAATCGAGGCACAGAGAAGCCAGGTGACCTACTAATGACCTCAAGTTCACAGGAAGCTCAGCCTGATTTCTCTACTATGCACTCTAGGACATTGGGTGTTATTCAGTCCACTTCTTGTGGTGGGAAGTCCACTGATTGTCATTCGTGGGGCTTGAACTCTAGGCCTGGACGCTGTCCCCAAGCTCCTCACTTCAAGGCTACCACTTGAGCCCACAGTACCACTTCCAGTTTTCGGGTGGTTCTTTGAAGATAAAAGTCTCACAGTCGTTCCTGCCCGGGATGGCTATGAACCATGATCGTCATATCTCAGCCACCTGTGTAGTTAGCATTAGAATTCTGAGCCACAGGCACCTGACAAGTGTAATTCTTACTTTCTCTCTCTCTCTCTCTCTCTCTCTCTCTCTCTCTCTCTCTCTCTCTCTCTCTCTCTCTCTCTCACAGAAACTGGTTGAATGGGTGCTGGAGGAGGTGGCCCAGCATCCCCATGTGGCTGGAACCCAAGGTGGCCCTCTCATTCTGGAAGTGGTCTGTGGGTCAGGACAAAATTTTTTTTGGTTAGTAAATGCAAAATAAAGAACTCATACTTGCAATATATAATTGCATTCTGACAATAGTCCCTAATTCATGTACTTTATTTATATTAGGATACTGTGTTGAAAAAAGTTTTGTTCATTAGGTCACAGCAATTAATGTCAGGAATGTGCTTAGATGTCAGGTGAAGATTAATTCTGGTAATTCAAAGATTCCAGGATTTTGTGTTGTCACTGCTAATCACAATCGATGGTGCTGCCTGAGGTATGATGAAAGTTTTCTAGGATCATTGAAATAACACAAGGACACTTTGGACCTGAGGTAACACTTGTTTCAGGACAACTTAGTAAAGAGAAAATATGAAATTTATGTTGCTTATAAATACATTATCAATGACTACATTGAGTTCAAACTTTGTAAGTTCTCTGTATATTAAAGAGAATTTTAAATGGGAAGAAGGTTATCATGTCATTCTTTTTGAGAGTGTATGTGATGCGCATTATTTCCCAAGTGTACATGCATTAACAGTAAGGGAAACAATAGCAATATTAGGAGAAAGAGAAGTTCTGCTTTTAAGTATAAGCATTCAATATAGTATTAAAAAAATCTACAAATAAGACAACATTGAAACAATAAAGCCAAGTCCAGTATGTAGATTTATGGGAGTGATATAGAGAAAGCATTACTCCTATGTGGAACACGAATTCTGAGGGCACTCCTTTTCTAAATCATGCTTGCTCATCAAGCAACTTTGTAGAAAGAAGAATGGAAGTATAATTCTGCTTCTAAAAAAGTCAGACATAAGAGCATGGATTTAACTGGGAAAAAAAGTCCATCTTGTGAGAGTAGGGAATATACTAGCAATGAACTGGTGACTAAGATGACATTTCTTTTTCTTTCCTTTGCTTATATATATATATATTTTTTGGTGGTGGTCTTGGCACTTGAACTCTGGGCCTGGGCACTTTCCCTCTGCTATTCTGCTCAAGGCTAATGCTCTACCACTTGAGCCACAGTGCCACTTCCACTTTTCTTGCAGTTAATTGGAGAAAAGAGTCTCTGGGACTTTCCTACCTTGGCTGGCTTTGAACCCCAATCCTCAGATCTCACTGCCACCCAGCTTAGGATAACATTTCTTAACAGTGTACACTCATTATATGTAATGTGTATGCTCATCTATCTTTATATGAATTCTTGAGTTAAAAATCTGGGATACAGCTTAGAATTTACACTCACAAAAATGTTTGTAGTTTAAAAGCTGATTCTACTGGATAAATAAAACCTACAAATATAAAGGAGTCTGGGAAGTTCAGTTTGCATCCAGCCTGGGCAGAACAGTTTTTGAGACACTATCTATAATTAACCTTCCAAAAGCTGGATTGGAAGAATATTTCAGGTCATGGAATACCAGTCATGAGCAAGACTGATAAATAAGAGCTTGAGGCTTTTGCATACATAGAAACAAACATAATCATAAACACAGAAGCACTTAAATGTGCACACACAAATACAGAAATGATACAACTCTCAGAATATGTAGAAAATTTAGAAAGCAATAGAAAATATGTCCTGAGTAAGACTAGAATCAAGTGATAATTTTTAAAATTAGAAAATCCTCAAGTGAACTTTCTTCAAAAAAGTTTGAGAATATTAGATAGGTAAGCTAGAGATAGGAAGAGAGTCAAGTAATCAATATTAAAATGATTGGATCCATGGAAGAATGAATCAGAGACCCCACAGGTGCATTTGAAAATGTTCATATCCTGTGTCAAATATTAGAACATCTTTGAAAATAGTACATGAACAGTCTGAGAAGTCTAGTGGATAATATCACTGGAGAAGTTCAGAATTGCTAGTCTGTATCTAGATTAAATAAACCAAGAAACTATGGCAGGGCAATGTGATACAAGGCTAGAATTCTAGCACTCAGACTGACAGGAGATTAGAGAGTGGAATTACATGGTGATATCTTCCCTGGACTAGGTAATACAATTTTGTCTTAATAAAACAAACCAAACAAGAAAGGAATACACAGTTGGAAGTTTGGGCTAATTTTTTCACTATGTTTTGAGAAGTCAAGGTTCCAATTACAATGTAACTCAGATATAATCCTCAGTTGTGTTTGCAATGCTGTCTTCATTACAGAACATTTCTAGATGCAAAATGGCTCTTGATTCCCATCCAAAATTCTCACCCAAAGTTAGCATAATTCTGTTGGATTCCAAAGAATTGATGAAGGATTACAAAAGCTTAAGCCCAGAGAAAAAGCGAAGTTTGTCTAATGCATGTCTTTGTAGATATTGCTAAATTAGAATTTAGATTTAAAATAAATGTTTTTGTTTTGTTTTTATTTTCATATTCTATAAGATACTACACAATTCTTTTTAAGTAGAGGGTTTAATTGACAAATTTACAAATGATTCTTGCATTCTACTTGCCTAGAATATTCTTTCAAGAGAGTTATAATTAGAACTTAGTTAATAGATAATTCCAACAGTTCATGTATAAAATGATAATGTGAATAATGTAGACAGAGTTGCCAACAAATAGATGATGTTAACTTATAAATTTAGAAAACATCAATTTTTGAGGCTTTGGTAGAACATGGTATGAAGAGTATAATTGTGTGACATCTTCTTTTTTCTACCTGTATGTAACACAGGAAGCAATTTCCTAAATTATGTGCCTCTGTATACAATGAGAAAATTGCTAGGTTTGGGGTTTGTTTTTATTTTTGTTTTTATTTTATTGATTTGTCATAGGGCTTGAACTCTGGGCCTGGACACTCTCTCTGAGCCTGTTTATGCTCAAGGCTCGTGGCCTACCACTTCAACTTCAGTGCCACTTATGTCTGGCTTTTTTGAGAAGTTTCTTGGAGATTAGAATCTAGGGAACCGTCCTACCTGGGTGGGTTTTGAACGGTAATCTGCCGATCTTAGCATCCTAAATATCTATGATAGTTAAAAAGCATAAGTATAAATAATATTTACAAGTGTTTTGATCTCAAGAATACCAGCGGGGGAAAATGATGCAACCCAGTTTATTATGGTGTTCTTTCCAGAACACGGAGGGCATCACATTAGCAGAGGTGTAGTATTTTTTCACAATAGAGATAAGCTATTCGTAATGTGCATTAAGGGAATTTTGAGGTGTACCCTCCAAGTTGGAAACTGTTGGGCTAGGATGACTTTATGGCATAAATCTTAGGATTGATGGTCGTAGAAATAATAACTTACTCTGATTAACAATTGCTTACTCTTGAAGAATTAATTATTACAGGTGCATCATAGTTTTATCCTCTACCAGAATGTGGCTATTTTTCTGTTGATTTCTCAATCTGTAACACCCCACTGGAAACTGCATCTATTGCAGAATTTCATAACATGCCAACAGGTATGGAATGTTCAGAATTTGAAAATGAGTAGTTATCAGTCATAGGAATTTTGAAGAACACATATATTCTCTCCTCTTAACAACTTATTTACTTTTAAAATTATGGGTTTACATAGAATTGAACTGTTTTTCGTTTGAGTATGAGAAAGTACTAAATTTATTCTTTTTTCAAAATATTGCCAAGTATATTGTGAAAATATTGTCTAGTTGGATTCAAGTTGATGGTCCTCTGATTAAAAAGGGTTAATTAATTCAAATGAGATGCAAAATAGTATTAACTTTTAAAAAGTTACTACATAAAGAATAATATTTACTATACCAATACAGTGAAATTTATTCATGCAACTTATTTTTTAAATTAATTTTATTGTCAAAGTGATGTACAGTGGGATTACAGTAATTGTAAGGTAGTTAATACATAACTTTTCAAAGGTGTTACCCCCTCCTTCATTTTTCTCACAGTTTTCCTTCACCTCAATACTTCTCACAAGTTGTAATGTACATTTCCAACATATTGTCTTGTGAGTATTGCTATTGCATTGGTTTGCCCTTTGTCCTTTTTCTCACCATTTTGCTGTTCCTCTTCCCTTCCCTAATTAAGGTAAATATATACACAATACACAAGGTACCAAAATCAAATACAGCCGGGGACAAACCATAGGGGAAAACATCCCCCCAAAATAGAAATCACATAGTACATTAAAAACACAAACCGCACATAAAAATTTGTTTCAATATCTTGGAGTTCATTTTGCTCAGCATCAGCTTATATAGTCATATATATGCATAACAAAGCCAATGGAAAATAATAGTTTCATGGACACTATATCATGAAAACAGCATGTTAACAGTTTTTGATGGTAAAGGTGGAATTAGGATTGGTAAATTCGCTATTCTGATAAAGGAATTTCAAAAGAATTTTAAAATTATGTCAGGTAAATTTTAATTGTTCAAACTTTTTAACAACTTAACCTATTAAGAAAATTTAAAATTGCCTGGGAAAATAGGCTTTCATGCAAAGAAATCCATGGAGACTTAGCTGAGAGGAAGCAATGTGGGTGAAGATGGCTCATTTTCACACTAAACAAATAAACCTCAGAAACCTTGCTATAAATCCTGTAGGTTCCCCTGAGAATTATCCTTACCCAGGACAAATACTCTCACTGTGTGAAACAAGGTTGTAGTGGAATTTAAGTTCAAATTTCTTTAAAAAAGACATCAAAATGTGTGAATTGACTTTAATTACCAAACAGAAATTCTCTGAAAAAGATAATTTGGGGCAAAATATTTAGGGAGAAAGTGCCCTCAACAATGAAAGAATGTATTGGGTATACACTTTTCTGTTTATAATACTTTACACAATGTCTTTGCATGTGAAGCCCTGAAACAAAGAAAAATATCTGATTGGATACCTCAAACCAATGATTTCACATTTCTAAGTAGCTCACAAAATATAATATCCTTATTAACATGAGATAGTGAAGACTTCTCTTATTACATTAGCCAAAAAGTTTTGGGATCAGAAAAGAATTGAGCAAATTGAAAAGGTAAGAAAAGGTGTTCTTAGAAGCCCTAGCTAAGAGTATTGGCTTCAGCAGTAGAGGGATTCCAAAACTTTTTGATATAGATTTTGTTAATATTTTTGCTACCTAAAGTGATTTTACAGAGCCTATTTGGCTCAATACAATGCAGAACAGATTGGATGAAGACATGAACATAAATTCCACAACCAAAAAAAGAATTTAAAAAGAGAAATCAGGAAGATGTAGCAGTGGGGGAAGCCTTATACTCCTTCAGCTTCACTAGACTTGAAGCCAAGAATGTGTGATTAATTGGAAATCAAGCAAGAAGTATGAGGAGGACATAGAAGTAGGACAAAGAAGTATTGTCTGTTGTAATAGACACTGTCATACAAGGTATGGGCGATTTAACTCTATTTTTCTCCATACATTTAGTTGAGCAAATGTAAGACCAAGAGAAAATAATCTATTGAAATAATTTTGGAAAGAATAACTTTTTTCCTGATATGTTATCTAAGAGCGTCTTATGAGAGAAGATTAAAGTAAGTGAAGTATACTTCCTCTAAGCATCTTGTTAGCAAAACATATCTTTTAGAAGTGATTGAACCAAAAAGTGTGGGAGTAATTTTTGTGGCCCTTTAGACACAAGAAGACTTTCAAGGTAAAAGAAAAAAGTATAGCTAAATACTTGTGATCACAGCTTATTGGACTGGTTTTATGTAGACAAAGTTTTACATTAGAGTTTGTCCTCATTAACATAGATGTTGGGTTTTCGTGGCAACCAAACGCAAGGATGAAGTTTAATGGACTATCTTGGATAAGTAAACAGCATGGTAGGAAAAGAAAGGCAAATAATATTTAGTAAATTAGTGTGGCTAATTACTTTGCCAGAACAAAGAATGAAAGATATAATTCAAAATCACTTAACTTAAAAGAATGAAGAAAGAGTTCTGAAGAGAGAGGAGAGAAAACATAGAGGACTCTTCTGTCTCCAGTGGAGTAATGGGTTCTTGATCTTGTTTCTTCCATTCTATCTTCACAAGCTATCAAGTGTGGCTGAGTACTGGAGTATCCATTGTAGAAAAAGAGAACTCACAGAAGAAAATATTTACAGCAGATGTTGGTTATTCTTAACCTTAGACAATCTATTTAAATCTGTTCAAAATTCTCTGCTACCCCAAACTGTCCTCTTTGAACAGCTTTGTTTGCTTTTCCCAAGACTACCCTTCATTAACTATTTAAAATTTTGAGAGGTCATATTCATCCTCTCTAGAGATTGCTGATTGGTTGTGATTTTTGTATGTTTTTGTTTTTTGTTGTGTTTTAAAAATAAATCTCAAGAGGTTGTGCAAGTATATTACAATAAATATGTCCATCAAATTGTCCAATGTTCCTGGATCAGAGTGACTCCTTCTATCATTCTCAGCCAACCCCTTCTCCAAGATTTATTTCAGATTTACCACTTCTTTAGTCACATGTGTACATTGAGTATTCTAGCTGTACTTGCCCCTTGTTCCATTTTTCATTCATTCTATGTCTTTCTTCTCTGGTTTCAACTTCCTGATAGTCATTCTGTTAAACTGTTAATATTTTGAAAGGTTTATATACATTCCATGGCGTTTCAATCCTGCTTACACTTGAACTGATGTCAGTTTATATTTCCATAATTCATTCATCTGCAATAACAATTTGCAAGACTGGAGACGTGAAGCACCTAGACATGATTTTATTCTCATCCATTTGGAAGATTAATCTTTAGTTAACAAGAAAGTTTAAAAATGGCTTAAAATATATTCCTAACTACCAAATTTTATAAATCGCTTTGTAAAAAGGCTTGTGATTATTTTATTTTACATCGGATAATATTTTCTACTACCTCTAAGTTTTGGAAAAAGAAGAAAACTACGATTTACTACTATAGAGGAATATGAGAGAAATAGAAGACAGATTTTGTTTGTCACATCTTTGATGAGTACCCATATTCATGACTTTAAGTCATATTTCTTACTATGTTAGATAGGGAAAACATAAAACAACATATGATAAGGCAACTATTTGTGACTTTTTATAATGTACCTTATTAAGTGATGAAATATACTTTATTAGCTAGTGTTTGAGTTTGAATTATGGGAGGTCGTTCTATTTGACACATTTCTGGAAGGCACCTACTGAACAACACAAATGGTGGGTGGTACTATTTCTACACTTTAATGAATGGTTGAACCTGTTTGGCATTAGTGCTGGGTAAATAAATCAACTCAATTGTAACTTGCACTCTAAACTTGAAAAGTTTGTAATGTCAATAATTATCATCGACTTGTCAATTGTTGTTTTGATGAATATGATTTTAAAAGATTATTTGAATAGGAATCTGTTTTCAGGAGATTAAATATAGGTTATCATTTGTTTGTGAATGATAACATTTTTATACTACAAAACCAAGTTTTCCTGAAGTTCCAGTATTTTGAAGCATTAACGATCTTCTCAAATAATGTTTTTGTGAATTATATTTGACAGGTAAGTCAAGTTTTCTTAGCCTTGGTAGACCAATTATGGATCTATTGTTCTAGGAACTCTTTTTTTTTGCCTACTTATGTTGGACTGAAATCTTTCAGTAATTATTAGGAGAGGGGTATTAAAAATAATTTGTGACATTTGTGATCTTGTTCTCTCATATGGGCTGATCATTTGTAAATTGAAACTTTGAATTACTGAACTTTCTTTCAGATTTTGTGATCTCATATTTCATTTTAAGTTCCCTTGCATTTCACAATTGCTTACTGCTAATTCCAGTGTGGTCAGGAATTGAGATGGATTTTCAATTACTTTCTGTTGAGATGTTGCATGGGCCTAGATGAGAAGTATTGCCATTGTTACTTGATGATGCTGATAACTGAGACCTGCGATCCTAGGACATGTGTGTCCTGCAGAAGAATAATACCTTTTAGACATCATATCAGCAAAATTTGCGTATAATCAGAAATATGGAGAAAAACATTTTGGAACCAGTGAGTTAAAATAATAAACAGAGCAGCAGAGTAAATTCCCTTATAGATTAGAGGAAAACAAATTTTTTTTTACAATGTGAATTCTGAAGACCAAGAACACTTAGAACCTATCACAAGTTTATACAGAAGACATTGCATTGATACTTTTCATATTCTGATATATATTCTAAACCTAATTATTTATATTCCAGTCTATTAATTGTAATTTATATCTATTTGTCAAATTATCAATTATTTCTGGTAAGTTTCACAGTGTGAAATAAAATATCAGCATGTATAAGTATAAAATATATAACTATATAAAATATAAGAAAAAGGCACATGTTTTGCAATGTTCTGATATGGTTAGGGTATCAAAGGCAACTGTGTTTTAATGTATTATTCCATTATTTCTACCTCAGTGTTTGGTAGAGCTGGACCTAAAGCTTTATCATTTGTAGATTTACAGCCTAGAGACAAGAGGAAACACTGTGATTAAAACATTACCAATTTAAGGCCTAATATGGAGGAGAAACATATAGACTTCTCTTTTAACTATGAAAATATTTGGTGAATGAAAGGCAGTAGTGTAGATTCCTGCCTGGTAGTATGGTAGATTAGCCATGACATTAGGTAATCATACATATGAAAAAAATTTTCACCTTCTTGGCTTTAGCTACTTTTGAAAAGTTAGGTATAAAAAACAATTATATTTTGATAAAGTACCTTCTAGTCTAAACGATTCTATCTTAACTGTTCATCTCTCTATGATCCCTTTTAACTAAGATTAGTTTTGTTCCAATATGAAAATCTATGGTGTCAGGGTAAGATATTCTGGTTGGTCTGTTGCTACATGGAAGAAGAATAAAGGGTCAGGTAGACATTTTTGCCAGTAAGACCTCATTTAGGAAATTTTAAGCTACAGAAGTTTAGAAGTAGCTCTTAAGCAAGGCTTAATTTGAATCCATTAGCTCCACAAAGCTAACTCAGTTGATAAATAATTACTTGTAAAGCCATCACCTTTGGACCTAGCTATAAAGACTTCAAAGTATGATCAAATTTAAAATGAAAAATACTTAAAATTGTCATTGACAAAAAATTGCAAATGTGAGCATTTGACCAAACAATATAAGTTTTTTCCAATCTACCCAGAATTTTAGAGAAGTAAGATCAATAGCATTTTTAGGAACAATAAGGTTTCCTAGTTACAAACAGTCAACCAAGGATATATGCCTGTATAAAGACTGCATCATTAACTACTTAAATTTACAGGATAATACATGCTTCAGCAGCACGTTTACCCAAATTACAATATAGAGATTAACATGGCACTTGCACAAGGATGATATGAAAATTAAAGTATTCCATATTTGTCATTCTTCAGATGCAAGAAATTAAAAACAGTTATTAAATTAATTACAAAAATACAAATGTAACAATAAATGTAATTCATTGAACTGAAAGTTAGTTTGACATCAGTGTACTAAATCCTCAACTTAGAAAAACCTTTACATAGCATAATCTTTACAAAACTTTTCAAATTAGATATCATTGTCATTTTATACCAAAGAAATAAAATACTATAAGGACCTAGGAAAAAAAGGAATCTTAAACTGTTTCTATATGGAATGCTATCTGAAATAACACATTTAATCGTGAACCTATATATTATAAAACAATGTAGAATTCAAAGTATTATATCCAGGAACAAATGAAACACATTATGGATATTATACAAACAAAATACAGATTATTTTAAAATATAATTTTTTCATACAAGCACCAGAAATATTTTTAGTTTTTGTACTACTCATTTCAACAGATAAGTTAAAATGATTTCTGATTTAAATAATCACAAACCCAGCAGAAATCATTATAGATGTATACAAACAAATCTTGAATACATTTTGACATCAAAGTCAGGCAATTCACTTGAAAAATACGATGGAAGCCATGAATTTTTAAAGTAAGATATTGCAGTTGCTTTGTATTGTGAAAATATTTTGTATGGACACAAAGATGGATTGGCATTTTTGAAATTTAAGAAACTTAACCAAACCATTATGACTTAGGAGAACAATTTTTACAGCCTTCCACAACTTCAAAAAGGTAGTGATACATATTTATCCTTTTGGCAATATCAAATGCAGTTTCTTCCAAGTTCTTCAGACCTGGTTTCATATATGGTTCAATAGAAGGAGATCCAGCATATCTTTGCTATTTCTATTTCAAGCAGCAAGATGCAAGGGGGTCAAGAGGACTTTAGTTTGGGCATTGGTATCTGCATCATGATGAACTAAGAAGGAAGCCACTCTGGTATTATTCCACATATCAGCACTGTACAGGCGTGTCCAGCCATTCACAGTTATTGCATGAATATCTGCCTTGAGCCACCAACACATGGACAATGTCAATGTGTCCACTTAGGCTTCCCGATGAAGAGAGGTATACTCATCATCATGCCTAGTATTCACATGAATGTCCTTTTTGGAAAGTAGTCTCTGTACTGTAGTAAGCCAATTATTTTCAGCAGCCCACAGAAAAAGTTGTTTGAATACTTCTCCATTTTTTTTACAAATGATATCATTCCTCACTTTTTCATCTTGTTCCTTGTCTTCATCAGAATTGCCTAACCAGAGGCAATGAGTACCAGTGGGAATGGGGTGTATATGTATTCCCCAATAGTTCACGTTGGTTGAACTGGTCAGAAAAATCCAGTGAATTTTCTACATCTGTTATTTCACCATGATTTTTTTTCACTTTTTCCATTTTTACTATTCGAAATTATTCTAACTGGTGAGTAGGGAATTGATAGAGAGCAGAGGAAAGGTTTTCCTCCATATTCAAAGGTACAGACTGAAAATGAGGACCAGTGGTGTCTTCATGTGCAGCTATTCTAGGAATGAGAAAATATGAAATAATGCCTTCTATGTAAATGATTTGGGAAATGGCAGAGCAGAAAGTGAAATGATGCAACCAAAAATATAAAAGCAAAATAAATTAGGATAATTATGGATCAGTCATATTATCTATGAGAACCATGAAAGGGAGAGAGGAAGTTAGAGAGAGACAGATGTGCAATCACCTAGCTAGCCACAAAATCCATGCCTCTGATCAATTTATAGAGCAAACAATTTTATTTTTTAAAAATAGAATTTATGTATTTATTGAAATTAGTACATAAATTTTAATAGCCTACATAAAGAGACATAGCTTTTACCAAATTACAGACAAGAATCTAAATCCCTGATAATTCTAGTAACAGATCTGACTGAAATCAGTTGTATCACACTTTTCCTGTAGAGTGAAGGAATAGGTCCAGGCTAGGAAAGCAGCCAGAGAAGGCAGGCCGATTGTCTCTGGGACAAAACTTTGTGGAAAATGGTATCAAGGATTAATTACTGGTGATCCACTTGCACTGGAAGTGTGAATCTGAAATATTGTTTGCTTATTCTGAACTATTGCTTTTATCATTATATGTTCCAAGAAGAAAAGGTGAGATGTAATTGATAGCAAAGGATTAGTAATGCACTTTGACTTCTCATTAACCACATCAAAATCACATGAAGACAATAGAGAGGCCTACTTTTTTAGATGAAAACAAGTGTCTTTAAAAACAAGGTAATTAAGCATTCCTACAAAGGACTTCTATTTTACTACTGCATTATACAGATGTTGGGTAACCAATAATGGATCTATTAGAAAGCTCTTAAAACTCATATGTTCAATAGTGAGTTATCTTATATTATATCATGGTATTTTTGTTTATGGTTTTAAGAAGAAATTTACTAGCTTAAATTTCTGACAGGACAATGTCATCACTGTACAACTTGCTTCTATACTCTAAGTTTTAAATTACTATCTAAGTATGTGCATTAGATAGCTATAGAGGAAAATCTAGACGCCACACTGGTGGCTCATGTATTTATCTTAGCTAATCAGAAAGATGAAATCTGAGGATTGTGGTTTGAAACCAGACCAAGCAAAAAAAAAAGGTCCATTAAATTCTGATTTGAAAGTAACCTGCAAAAGCTAGAAATGGAGCTGTGGGACAAGCAGTAAAATTCTAGGCTTGAGAAAACTAAAACAAAATAATAACAAATTCTGGGACAGAGCCAGGCCCTGAGTTCAAGCCTAGTATTAGCACCAAATGAATGAATGAATGAATGAATGAATTAAAATAAATTAAGTGGTCATGTGTAGTGAGGCAAGTAAAATGTAACACCCATGGTGACTGGATTGTGTATTACTTTGTAATAAGGCAAATTAACGTTTGTCCTAATCACTAATATTTTATTTGTACTAAACCCTGAATTTAGCATGTAAGCATATGTGTGTACATGTGCACACATGTGTGTATGTGTATATGTGTGCATGTGCTGTTGCAATGTTGCTTTCCAATGTGGACAGGGTGAGGCTGAAAAGAACTAACTGTGTTGCAATGTATTTATTTATCAGTGTTCTTTCATGTCATTTCTTTGGAGCCACCCTTCTGTACATTTTATTTGTCAAATAATAACATCATCATAATCAAAGCATATACAACATTAAGTTAGATAAAAGAGAGCACTTTCAGGTCTTATTATATGATAGGTAAGAAGATACAGATATAATTAGGTAATAAGTTATTGCTGTAAGATGACTGTCAGTACAAAATATGTATTTGACCTCTTAAATTGGTTATACTTTTAAGATATACTCATGGAGTGAGTTTGACTGACTTGACCAAACAGGCATTACTCTCTGGTTATTCCTATGAAACACAAGGTGGATAAAGTCTTTCTGGATTTCTATTGAAAATAATTTTCTTTGTAACATCATATCTATTCTCACTAAGATAATCAATCCTGCATTTATTAGGTTTGAATATCCCATCATATTGACGGAAAATCAGTATTGTGGATATGCTTGTTAGATATACCTTTCAAAAGCAAACAAACAAAAAGCATGTGTCACCTCCAGATTGTGGATGCATTTGAAGTTGTTTTGTACATGCAATGGGATCTTCACTAATGGCTCTTTTGTGGGAGTAACTATCACAATTCTAACAAATAAGGCTTTTCGAATATCTTTTCCAATATAAATAACAACCCAGAGTGAGTCTTGCAAATTCTGAAAAGCCTTTGAATATTTTAGTATTATTTCAGTTCATTGACTATAGAGTTAAAGACATTTCTGAAATAAATATTGTTAAGATCTGAAGATGTAAGTGGGTATATAGGCTTTTTTATGCATCATTTTATGAAAACCAAGTATTTTTGAAAGTAAATGAAATAGAATAAAAGAATGTAAGTGTATTTGGATGCGGGTGAGCGAATTCTACTCAACCCAGCAAGAACTGACAAGAAGCAGACATCTTCATCCTGCAGTTCACAGATAAGGGACAACCCAGAAACCAAGACTCGGTGTGAGTAGAAGCCTGACATCCTCATTCCTTCTCAGGGAGCAAAAGAGGGAAGGCCACCCCTTCTGCCCACTACCAGAGATCTCCATCTTTGATACTAACAAAGGCCAGGCTGAGCTGGTAGCTCCAACTCAGGCCTTGGAAGAAAACAAGAGTCATTTAGCAGGTCACAGGAACCTAACCTGACCTGCTAGACTCAGCTCCACCCAGCGAAAAGTCACCCAGCCTGGGCCGAGCAAGCTCCACCAGCCCAAGGAGTGGATTTCTTCACTGGATAAACAGAGCCAGAGGCTGCCCCTCCCTACAGCAGCCTTGACAAACAATTGAAATTCAGTAAACTTAAACCCTGAGAAAGGCTCCAGGCTGGGCCCTGTGAGTGTCTCACAAGCTAGTCCCTCAGGGAAAAGCTACTGTTTGCTGAAAGGCCTCAACTCTATCCAGAACCTAGCCTCATTACAGCATCTCCAAACTAGAGGAAACAGCCATCTCCCACTTTTGTGATACTCACAGCAGATCTCCCTGCCATTGAACCAGCATGGGAAGAGGAGTACAAAACCCTAGGTAAAGCAGAGCATTTTTCTGCCTGCTCAAACTACCGACTTTAGAAACCAACCAAGCCACAGGAAAATCAAACACCACAAACAGACCAGACTCCAACTAGAGACTGGTTAATGACACAAGGGAGATACAGGATCCTCCCATCCCCCCCAAAAAAATCAAAGAGCTCTTTTTTAGTTTTTTATAAAAAAAATTTCCAAAACCTTTTTTTAAATTTTTAATTTTTAACATTTAAAAAAAATTGTTTTCTATTAAAATTTTTTCTTCCTCTTGTAATTTTTATTTTCATGGTATAAGTGTGTGTGCTTTTTTACTTGTTTTTTTTTTTTTCTTTTCTCTTTTTATAAATTTTTTTGTTTAGCTCTACTGACCTTTTGATCCTTTTTTTCTTTCCTTCTCATTCTTTTCACCTTTTCTTCTCTTTTGTTCTTCTTTACATGACTTAATTGCTATTCTGCTCATCCTCAGATATACCCATAGTCGATTATTAGACCTTATCACCCATTGTGTACACACTTAATCCAGGAATTTATTGCTCAATTCAAAACCTTTTAGACTTAAATTCCTTAATACCAGTACTACTTGTTTATATCTATATAATATTTTAAGCATTTCTATTTTTAACTTTTTCATATCTCCTTTCTATCCTACCCTTATCTTATCCTATACAAATTCTTCTTTGAATATTATGTTTGTATTTTGCATAATTTTTAAGTTTTTAAGTGTTTCTCTTCTTAATGTTTAATATTTGTTCTTCTATTTTTTCTTGTCTCATTTTTTCTTTCTTTTATCTTTTTTTCTCTCTCTCTACTAACATTCTATTCAACCTATTTCCCGCTTTGAGATTAGGACTTACTTAACTCACCCTCTGCCTTTCCACATCCCTGTATTCCTATTTTTACCCACATCTCTTCCTAACCCTGATAATTTCAGGTTTGCCAAATTCTTCTTTGCAATTCATAGCCCATTAATACATAGTTGTTTGATGTTGAATAGATATATCTGTTGAACTAGCGTGTATCTTCAGACTTTTAACGCTGCAACTACAGACTTTGTTTGATGCTTACCTTAAGACAGTGTTCTAACACAAAACTGGTATTACTTTCATTCCAAATGGGCAGGGCAAGCCATAAAAACACAAGAAAAATGGCAAGTCCGGGTATCCTACTCCCACTCATGATACTCAGGGACAGAACAGATAATGAATAATCCATTGGACAGTTCGCAAAAAGCTCTACAAACACTACTGGTAAACATGGTAAATGAAAAGATTGAAAACCTGCAAAGGACTCTGTATGAGCATGATAGGGAGAGAGATGAGGCAAACCAAAGTTCAATAAAGGAATATCATGGGCGTGAAGAAGGTACTCAAAGATTGATATAAGAATTGTGTGAGCAGCTTGAGAACACTCAAAGAGAAATAAAGGAATGGCATGAGCAGGTTCAGACCAGTCAAAGAGATAGACAGGAATTGGGGGAGCTGGCTGAGAACAGACAAAGAGAAAGTCAGGAATAGCATCAGCAGGCTAAAAATACACAAAGAGAGCAACAGGAATCACGTAACTTGAAGAAGCTAATCAAAGAGTAATACAGAAATTGAGAGAGCAGGATGAGAATACACAAAAATCACTAAAGGCAATCATGAAATCCATAAATAGAGAGCTGAAAGAACCCAGGAAGTCCACAAAGGGAATGCTGAATGCAAACCAACAGAAGGAATGGGAGTCCAAGGAAACCATAACCATAACCAATCAAATAGGTGATTTGAGAATAAACACTGAACACCAAATTAAGGAAGTAAAGAATTTCATACAAGATCTAAAACAAAACTCAAACAAAGAATTTGAAGCCATCAAAGCCAACCAACTAGAAAGAAAAGAAATAAAAAAACAATATAGAAAGTCTTGACAGTAAGTTAGACCATGTAGAAGATCAAATCTCGGGGATTGAAGACAGCCTAGATATTATTGAGAAAGAACATACATCCATCCAAGACAAATCCGAGAAATATGATAGATCTATTCAACACTTGGAAGACACCATCAGAAGGCCTAATCTGAGGACAATGGGTGTAGAGGAGCACTTAGAGACCGAAGTCAATGGTCTAGGAAATTTGTTTCATAGCATTCTAGCAGAGAACTTCCCATATATGCAAAAAAGTTAGGACTATTCAGATACAAGAAGCTTTTAGAACTCCAAATAGGCCAGACAAGAACAGGACATCCTATTGTCACATTATAATCCGCACTGGATCAATTCAGACCAAAGAAAAATCCTTAAATCTGTCAAGGAGAAAAGACCAATCACTTATAAAGGGAAACCAATTGAAATCACCTCAGATTTCTCAGCAGAGACAATCAAAGCAAGAAGAGCCTGGAATGATGTATGCCATGCCCTAAAGACAAACAACTATCAACCAAGAATACTGTATCCAGCTCTATTCTCCTTCATAACCTAAGGTCACTAAACACCTTCCATAGCAAAGAAAAATTGAAACAATATATCTCTACCTAACCAGCCCTACAAAAGATTCTTAAAGATGTCCTACACATAGAAAACCAACAAGACCACAATAGAGGCCAAGAAACTGCACCCAAACTGAGAATCCAAGAACCATAGGAAGAACCCAGTTGACGCAGCCCCCAAGAAAGTGGATAAAATGGCAGGAACTCTCAAATACCTCTCTGTCCTATCTCTACATTAACGAACTTAACTCTCCAATTAAGCGACATAGACTGTCTAGCTGGATTAAAAATCACGATCCTTCTATCTGCTGCCTTCAGGAGTCACATTTTGCCCATAAAAACAAACACATTTTCAATGTGAAAGGGTAGAACAAAATCTACCAAGCAGATGGCCTCCATAAACAGGCGGGAGTTGTAATCCTAATATCAGATAATATAGATTTCAAATTAAAATTAGTAAGAAGAGATAAAGAAGGTCGCTACATACTAATTAAGGGATCTCACCTTCAGTAGGATATTAAAATTCTAAATATCTATTCACCAAACAATGGAGCACCAAAATTTATCCAAGAATCATTACTTTCGCTCAAATCCCACATAGATCCAAGGACATTAATTGTTGGGGACTTTAACACATCACTTTCCTCACCAGATAGATCAACTCGGCAAAAACTCAACAGAGAAACCGCAGATCTAAAGAACTGCATAGATCAACTAGATTTAACAGATATCTACCGAATATTTCACCCAACAGCTTCAGAATACACGTTTTTCTCAGCAGCACATGGAACATGTTCTAAAATAGACCACATTTTAGGCCACAAAGCAAACTTGTCCAAATTCAGAAACATTGAAGTTATACCTTGCATTCTCTCTGGTCACAGGGGAATAAAATTAGAACTCAACACCAGAAGCCACCAAAGAAAGTCCGGTAACACATGGAAGCTGAACAGCACACTGCTGAATCACTAGTGGGTCATGGAAGAGATTAGAAAGGAAATTCAAATGTTCATGCTATTCAACAAAAATGAGCACACAAATCACCAGCTCCTCTGGCACACAGGAAAGACAGTACTCAGGGGCATGTTTATAGCTCTGAGTTCCCACATCAACAAATTGGAGAGATCTGAAACCAACAATTTATTGAGATATCTGAGCCTCCTTGAAAAAGAGCAGCAATATAAATCCCAAAATTAAATCAATTAAATGAATTAGAATCCAAAAACACATAGAAAAAAATCAATCAAACAAAGAGTTGGTTCTTCCAATAAAACAAAATTGATAGACCCTTAGCAAATATTATCAGAAAAAGAAGAGAACACACCCAAATAAATAAACTTAGAGATGAGAATTTAAACATTACTAGAGAAACAACCAAGAGTCAGAACATTATAAGGGAATACTTCTCAAAAGTTTATGCTAATAAGTCAATACATATAAGTCAATACATATGTCAATACATACCAAAACTAAAACAAGATGAATTAAATCATCTTAACAGGCCCATATCAAGTATTGAAATAGAAACATCAATAAGAGACCTCCCATCTAAGAAAAGCCAAAGACCAGATGGTTTTACTGCAGAATTATACAAGGCATTCAAAGCAGAGCTCACACCAATTCTCCTCCAACTCTTCAATGAAATTGAAAGAGAAAGTTCACTACCGAATTCATTCTATGAAGCCATCATAGCCCTCTTCCCAAAACCAGGCAGGGACTCATCAAAGAAAGAGAACTATAGACTCATTTCTTTGATGAACATTGGTGAAAACCTTCTCAACAAAATTTTGGCCAATCGACTTCAAAATTTCCTCCAAAAATCATACACTATGATCAAACAGAATTCATTTCAGGGAAGCAAAGCTGGTTCAATATACGCAAGTCTATTAATATAATTCATCACATCAATAAGAGCAATTATAAGAACCACATGGTTATTTCAATAGCTGCAGAAAAAGTTTTTAACAAGATTCGACTCCCCTTTATGATGAAGGTTCTCAAAAAATTAGGAATCCATGAAACATTCCTCAATAAAGGCTGTATATGACAAACCTACATCCAGCATTGTATTTAATGGTGAAAAACTAAAGCCATTTCCACTTAGCTCAGGAATGAGACAAGAATGTCCAATCACTCCACTGCTCTTCAATCTAGTATTAGAATGCCTAGCTACAGCAATGAGACAAGATTCAAACATAATATGGATCCAAATAGGGAAAGAAGAAATTAAACTCTCCTTTGTTGCATATGACCTGATCTTTTATTTAAAGAATCACACAGACTCCACTCCTAAATTACTCAAGCTGATTCAAAACTTTGGCAAATTAGCAGAGTATAAAATTAACTCTCAAAAATCAATGGATTTTCTTTTCTTTTTTTGGGGGGTCCGGCATTGGGGTCTGAACTCTGGGCCTGGGCGCTGTCCCTCAGCTCTTCAGCTCAAGGCTAGCGCTCTACTACTTGAGCCACAGCGCCTCCTCCGGCTTTTTGCTTATGTGGTGCTGAGGAATCGAACCCAGGGCCTCAGGCATGCAAGGCAAGCACTTTACCACTGAGCCATCTTCCCAGCCCAATCAATGGCTTTTGTGTATGCCAACAATGGGAAAAGTGTGGCTGAAATTAGGAAAGCGAGTCCATTCTTAATAGGTCCACAAAAAAAATGGAATAGAATTGAAAAACCAGAAATGAACCTACAGAGCTATAGCTATCTAATCTTCAATAAGGGAGCTAAACAAATAGAATGGAAGAATGACAGCCTCTTCAGTAAATAGTGCTGGCTAAATTGGTTAACTATTTGTAGAAAACTAAAGCTAGATCCTTATATATCACCCTGCACCAGAATCAACTGCGAATGGATCAAAGACCTCAGAGTCAAAGCAGACATTCTGAAATAGGACAAACCTATTCCAGACATTCTGGAATAGGACAAACCTTAGGTCTCCTAGGCACAGGCCGAAATTTTCTTAATAGAGACCCCGAAACACAACACATCAAAGAAAGGTTGGACAAATGGGATTGCATGAAATTGCAGAGCTTCTGCATGGCAAAGGACATAGCTAGCAAGATCAATAGAAAGCTCACGGATTGGGAGAAGACCTTCGCTAGCCATACAACATACAAGGGTCTCATATCTAAAATATAACTGGAACTCAAAAAAATTAAATTCCCAAACAACAAATTTTCAAAGGAACAACTGCCCAATAAATAAGTAGGCTAAAGATTTACAGAGAAATTTCTCTGAAGAGGAAAGAAGGATTGCCAATAGACAAATGAAGAAATGCTCAACCTCTCTCGCCATAAAAGTAATGCAAATCAAAACAACATTGAGATATCGCCTCACCCCAGTTAGAATGGCTATAATCAAGAACTCTAATGAACAGATGCTGGAGGGAATGTAGACAGAACGGAATATTACTGCATTGTTGTTGGGAGTGTAAACTTATTCAACCACTTTTGAATGTAGTATGGAGGTTCCTCAAAAGACTCCACATAGATCTCCACTATGACCCAGCAATGCCACTTTTGGGCATTTACCCAAATGTTCTCAAACAAGACCACACTAAAGCTACCAGCACGACTATGTTTATTGCAGCCTTATTTACCCTAGCAAAGATATGGAACCAACCCAGATGTCCCTCTGTAGATGAATGGATCAAGAAAATGTGGTATATATAACCAATAGAATTCTATGCCTCCATCAGAAAGAATGATATTGCCCCATTTGTTAGGAAATGGAAATACTTGGCAAAAATTACATTCAGTGAAGTAAGTCAGGCCCAAAGAAACTTAGGCCCCATGGTTACCCTTATTTTCAATAACTAGTATATGTCTGAGTCAAGTAGAAAAAGTCAAATAAGTTGATGTTAGGGAAATGAACCCCAAGATATGTATTTCGATGTTTTCTTTTTCTTTCAGGTGATTGTTTCTAACACATTTATAAGATTGTTTCTTTGTTTCTTTGTATGTCCCTCCCCCATAGTATAACCCCTGCTTTCACTGTATTTGAGGTTGGTATAATTTGTGGAGGGGAAGGGAAAAAACAAATCGTTTAAATAGGTATACAGGTGGATCTATTTCAACAATTAGATGTACAAGTCGTTAATTGGAAAAATGAACTTACAACTTTGGTGGGGGGTGAGGAAGATTGGGTGCGGGGACGGGGAGAAGATGGGAAGGGGAAACAAAGGAGTAGGCTACAATGCTTGATCGGAAATATACTCATTATCGTTCCCGTATAATTTTAATCCCTCTGTACAGTATTTTCACAGTAAAAATTAAAATTAAAATTTAAAAAAATCAGCTAATGATTATTATAGTATTGTATTCTGATTTATTACTTTACTTTGTAACAGTTTTTAAACTTTTTGCTTCTCTGCTGCAATTTAAGTATTTAAATATTATCATCAAAGTATTTCCTTTGGGTACTTGGGGCAGATTTTACAAAGTTTTTAAACAATGGCATTTAAAAATTCTTAATTGGTATATTATTTGGTTCATTTTTAATTTCAATTTAATTTTATTGTGAAGGTAATGTACAGAGGGGTTACAGTTACATAAGTAAGGTAATGAGTACATTTCTTATGGAAGGAACATTGTTATCCTCTCCAATGATTTTATTTGTACACTCAAAGAACTACTGTACTTTTGCTTTCTTTGTTCATGTATTTTCATTATAAAATTGATATACAGATGGTTTGCAGTTATTTAGGTCAACTAAACAGTATAATTCATTTCATTTTCTAAATTTCAAATTTTGAACTTCTTTTGTTTCTTTAGGGTAATTCTTTTTTCATTGTTAATGGATTAGTTAATTTAATTTTGCCTGATTTTAAAACATGTAAATTATTCAGACATATATTTTGTTTTTAAAATATTTAACATGTGAATATTTAAAATTATTTCCTTAACTTATATATGGTAGGTGAATTTAAATAAATTTATTTTCTTATATTTTAAACATATTTTCCAGGAAACAAATACTTACTATATTTCCAAGAAGCACATACTTTATTAAGAAAGACTTCATAACCTGGTCACTTTTTTGTAAATATTTGTACTTGAATTTAAAAAAAAGTTTGAGCTGGGCATGGTGATTTGTGGCTTCTATTTTCTAGCTATGGTAGTAACTGTGAATAGGGTTTGTAATTCAGGAGACCCTGAGGAACTTAGACCTCATTATAAAAATATCCAGATTGAAATGATTAGAGATATAGCCATCCCTAGTGAGATATAGAGCAGCTGATTATCACCAGTAACATCAATCTTTTGTTAAAATAAAAGGATAAATGTTTCAAAATGTTTATTATTTAAAACTTGTTTGCAAAGGTTCTCATGTCTTCAATTTCTTATTTTCAATTAACTTAATCTATAAGAATCCAAGTATATTGTGACTATTTTATTTCTACTAAACTTTTAAATAGTACAAGCAATATTATGATTTCCTATATTAAATTACTTTTACTTGTTGTGGTAATTTCTTTTGTTTAATATGATAATAATAATCCAATTGTGTGTATGTGGTATGTGTGTGTGTTTATGTGGTTTTTGTGTGTGTATGCTTTGTGTGTACTTTGTAATGCTTGGGATATCACAACATTTTTTCACATATGCTAGACCAAGTTTTTACCACTGAAATATATTTTGCGGTTATAATGTAAATAGTGCCTTAAATTATGACTTCTAAATTTTCATTCCTAGTATGTTTTTTCAAAATTGTATATGCTAGAATGTGATCCATATTCTATCCATGTTAGCAAATGTTATTGTTATTTTAATGTTATTTAGAATATTTCCACTTCCAAACTCTTGCGTTTGTGGATAAAGGTTTTACCTTGCTTCTTTTCTCTCTTCATTCTTTTTGCCTTTAGAGTTTACCTATTCTTTCTCTTATTTCTTTGATAATTAATTATCATATTCTTATTACAATTTCTTTCCATTGTAACAGGTCTATACAATGCTTTATTTTCTATTTTATTTTTCCCATCTTCTCTGACTCTCAGTCCACACTATTAGGTGGATTAAAAAAAACCTTGATTCAGGACACTTTAATTATTTTCCTCCTTCTCTTCTCTGAAGACTTTCTGTTTTTTGAATCACAAAACCAATGACATACAGCTCTATGCTGTCCATCATTCTATTCTATCCCCTCTCACTCTCCTCTCTAGTACAGCTCAAGTCATTATCATTCAGGTTTATTGTGCTATAGTGTTATCTAAATTTTAACTCATTCCTAAATTAATTTCAGTTGTTTCAAGCATTCTCTTAAGACATTTTACTATATGTAATATCTGGGATCGTGTGTTTTCTCAAAGTACAAAATATGAATGACTATCAAACATCTCGATAACTCTGTAGAATATTGGTTCACCTGCTCAATAAACTTGTAGGTAAATTAAAGGAATACAGGTCAGTCCGAACAATTTTGTAAAATGGTGTAGCTTGAGCTCTCATACTAGATTTGAAACTTATTACCATGTTTAGTAGTGAAGACAACGTTGCTCTACTATAAGAACAGACACATAGAAGAATGTACCAGATTTATCAAAAATATATTCTTAGTTTTATGGTTAACAGATTTTGAAGAGGATGACATGACTTTATGAAATAAAAATAGAATCTTAAATGGGTGTATTGGCACTATCGCCTCTCTAGATTTAAAGAATGAGCTTAGACTACTTCCTCAAACCTTATACAAAATTTTAAAATAAAATATGATTATCAAACTAAATGTGAGATATAAAAACCTATAAAACATAAATGTAAAAATTTATAACATTGGATCAGTAAAGGTTTCTGAAAATTTAACATAGAAAGCATTACTGGCTAAAGAAAAGAAGAATATACTGGTTAATATCAACTGATAACCTTTTATAATTCTATGAAAGAAGTGAAAACATATCCAACAGATAGAGGGCACATATTTGTTAATGCTACAATGTTAATGCTACAATGATCCGGAGTCTTAAGTACTTTTATATCTTCTAATTCTATATAATTTTGCCCGAACAGGGTATTTCTTTAAAGAACATATGTAAATTAATACTCAAAAGGAGGAGCATATGAAATAAGCTCCTCTGTAGTTTCTAAGAAAAAATAAAATGATCTTATAAATGCGTTAGAAACACATGCATGAAAGAAACAAAACCATTAAAATACATATTTGAGGGTTCGTTTTCCTAACATCACATTATCTGACTTTTTCCACTTGACTCATACCTATACTAGATATTGCAAATAAGGGAAACCATGGGACCTATGTTTCTTTGGGCCTGGCTTACTTCACTTAATATAATTTTTTCCAAGCCTTTCCATTTCCTAACAAATGGGGAAATGTCATTCTTTCTGATGGAGGCATAGAATTCCATTGTGTATATATACCACATTTTCTTGATCCATTCATGTACTGAGGGGCATCTGGGTTGGTTCCATATCTTAGCTATGGTAAATAATGCTACAATAAACATAGTTGTGCTGGAAGCTTTAGTGTGGTCTTTTTTGTAAATATTAGGGTAAATGCCCAAAAGTGGGATTGCTTTGTATGTCCCTTTCACTATATTTGATGTCAGTATAACATGTGGAGGAGACGGGGACAAACAAGTCATTTAAGGATTCAGGTGGACCTGTTGCAACAATTAGAAGTACAAAATGTCATGTCAAAACCAGCTTTACAATATCGGTGTGTGGGGGGGAGGGGGAGTATGATTGGGTGGGGGGGGAGGGGGGAAGCTGGGAAGGGAGGTGAAGGGTAAACAAAGGAGGAGGCTGCAATGCTTGGTAAGAAATGTATGCATTATCCTGCCCATGTAATTGTAACCCCTCTATACAGTATGTTCTCAAATAAAATAAAATAAAATTTAAAAAAAAGAAAAGAAAAAAGAAAACGAAAACTCACTAGTATGACCATAATATAAAAAGATGATGCAAAATATAGTAATGCATTTGTGGAGAAATTGATATACTCCACATAGTAGATTGATTTGTATAATACTGCAATCATTTTAGCAAGCAAGTTTTCAAGTCTTCAAAAGGTCAAAAAGAATTGTATATGATTCAGCCATTACACTTCTATGTATGTATTAAAGAGAATTAAAAACTTGTTTGGACATAGAATGTAGTTCATTGACAGTGCACTTGAATAGTCTGTGTGAAAACCTTTGAAATAATCCCCAAAAACGAATTTTGAAGAGACTCACTATAGAGGATGTATGCTGGACAAATTCTTGTAAGTGAATTTTATATCAATTTTAATGTCTGTTCTAAAATTTACAGCATTTCTATTTGAAGACATGCAAGTGAAAATTAGGCTTGGAAAATCTATGTTTTTACAATTCTCTTCCAAAGCACTAAAATGTATACTATAGAAGGAGATAATATGTGGCATGTAAATTACATGTCAACAAAAATACTATGGTTAAAAATACTTCACACAAATTGCAGAATACCTGAAAAGATGTTTTCGATGTTGGCTAAAAACTATTTGTAAAGTACAGCTTTTAGAACAAAAATTTGATTTCTGTTTATTTTGACTTTTTTTGATCTGTTTATTTTAGTTCTGCAGAGATAACTCAATAAAAAAGTGTATGTGATAAATGGAATACCTAGGAATTATGCATCACTTATAAGTAATTGATAACCTTTTCTGGAAGAAACGTTTAGCAAATGACAGAAGACCCAAATCTGTGCACCTGCGTTTTATGAAAGTCATATGTTACTTGCTCAATCCAATTGCTTTTCTCTACTTTGCTAGGAAAAAAAAAGTATTCTCAAGATAAGAGCCAATAGCAATGAAAAGAAACAAAATGCACAATAATCTTGATTTATTTGTGAAAATAACAAATGAAATAAAGCAATTCCATTTAAGGGACTCCAATATTAGTATTTTTGAAGATGTTCCTGAATGCCAACATCCACTGAATTTTTGGAATTTTTATTTCGACCAACATATGAAAACTAGAACAAGAAAACAAATACAGTCTTAGAGTAACCAACCTTGGAATAAATTTCTTAATTGTTTTGAAAATGCAAAAGAATTAATACCATTAAAAAATGATTCTTTCCTATGGAAATCATTTAAAAATGTTTAACACTTATTATAATTCTACTACCAAACAAGAGTAATTTTACGTAATCATTACAAATATTATTTTATTACAATCATAAAATAGAATAAAAGACAAGTCTCAATATGTTATCATTATTCTTAATTCGTAATCATTACCTAAATATCTTAAATAATCTAAATAGGTATTTAACATAGATGTAAATATCCTATACTTTTACTTAACATTTTCCAGGGGCAAGTATTCATGTGTCTAAGAAATGTTCACAGCAGTTAAAAGATGCTTTTGTGAAATTAATGTAATATATTTTGTTGCTGTTGCTGTTGCTGTTGCTGTTGTTTACAAGGCCTGTGCATTGTCCCTAAGCAATTTTATGCTCAATACCAGAACTCTACAACTTGAGGCACAGAGCTAATTCCTGTTTATAGTGGTTAATTGGAGATAAGAATCTAAAAATACTTCTCTATCTGGGCTAGTTTCAAAAACAAATCTAAGATCTCATTACCCAGAATAGCTCCATTTATAGGCGTGAGTTACTGGCACTTGGTTTGATATATTTTTAAAATTTTAATATGTTTTAAGATCTTTGTTTCATTATAATGTACATCGTTCTACACAGAAATTTAGATATACGTATATATTTCTGATGACAAATTATTTCTAAAAATGTGTCTTTCTATGCACACACACACACACACACACATATATATATATATATATATATTTCTGAAGACAGACACCTTCTAAAACTTTATGCTACTATTTTTTGACCTTGTTTCATTTCAAATTTACACAGTCTATTTTTCCAAAAGTTTCCTAAAATAAAATGACTAACCTTCAATAGAAAGTAGTTTATTACTTTCAAGGGAATTTTAGATATACACATGATATTGTAGTAACATTTACGGTATATTACTTGAAATGATTCTGTTCAAATTCTTAAATATTTGTGTGTAGTGGTGGGGAGAGAGGAAGTGAATTCATACTGGTTAGGAATCATATCAAGTAAAAACGGGATATATGTAGGGGAAGAACATAGAAGAGAAACCAAAAAAATCACATAATACATTTTAGATATATTTAAAAAAATAGCAAGAAAGAAACAACAAGATGTGTCCCTATCTTGGGGTTCATTTCACTTAACATCATCTTATATGGCCATATGTACATTAATAATGTTTTTATAAGCCATTTAAATTCCATATTTTGTCTTCACTAAGTTGCCTCTGAAACATGTGTTACCTCATGTCCAACGATGTCTTTGTGCTATTTCAATGAAGCCAGAAAACATTCATTTTACCTGGATCTGCACAATAGATAGTTACTGAATATAACTGGAAGGAACTGTTACTGCAAGTGGAAACTGATCTCAAGAGAGGAATTGAACATAGAGAAATGACAAAGTTCAAGTTAAGAAAAGAATGCAGGGCTTGAAGGAAACTCTGTCCTGGGCTTATTCGAGTGTGTTCTTTACTCATAAAACTTGTCTGTAAACTTGTAGTTGAGAGTATTACAAAAGGAAACAATATGCCACTTGAAGGCCATCATAGGAAAAAAAATAACTTTGTTTGAAAAGTGTTCTACTGCAAAGAAACAAAGACACGTAGGTTTTAAAGTGTCTTATGGAAGGATATTTCACTCCTGAGATGATTTTCTTATTGCGAGTCAGTTATCAATTCCTTTTCTGTGGTCCTGAGTTCTCCATAACAATAAGGATTCTAAAAAAGCAGAATAAACTGAGTATGATAAGAAAAAGGAGCCTCTTCTCAAACCAGTGCTTTAACGATGGTCCCAAAGTAATATGTGGGTTTTTTTGCTTGTTTGTTTGTTTAGTTGGTGCTGGTTCTGGGGCTTCAACTCAGAAGCTGGACCCTGTCCGTGAACAATTGTCTTCCATGTCCAACTGCCCCCAAATCTAGTACTCTACTGCTTAAGCCAAATCTCCACTTCTGGTTTTTTGGTGTGTAATTACAGATAAGAATTTGACAGACTCCCCTGCATGGGTTGGCTTTGAACTGAGATAGTAAGAAAGCCAAGTGACATCAAACGTATCAAGGTTTCTGTTTTGAACAAAGAAATACTAGATGCAGTTTACTATAAAACTAATATTTGACAATTTTTAAAAGAAGAGAATATGTCCAGCAAAGAAACCATAACTTAAATTACTCAGCAAAAGTAGGTGCACTGAATCATTTTGGAATTTTTTCTGATTGGGAAGATAACTATTGACTTCATAGTTCCTTTTGGGGAAATTTAAGTCATATTTGCATTTTTTTTGTTGGCCATACGGCTTGAACTCTGATCCTGGGTGCTCTTCAGCTCCAGTTGAGTACGCTACCACTTTAGGTACAGCACCACTTCCAGGTTTCTGGTGGTTAAAGGAAGATAAGTGTCTCGTGGACTTTCCTGACCAGGCTGGCTTTGAACCACAATCCTCTGGTCTCAACCTCCTGAGTAGCTAGGATTACAAGCATGAGTCACCAGCACCCAGCTCATATTTGCATTTATGTGCAGGTAATGACACTATGTAGACAAAGAATGGAAATTTGAATCAAATGATGACATTGTAGGTTTTCAGAAAAATTGAGTTAGCAATAAATATGTCCTCCTTTTCCATGTTGTTACATTAATGACTCACGAGGTATGGAACTCTTACATTAGCATCCTCTGCTGTCTGCGTATGCTGACTTAGCAGCAGAAATGGTTCATAGAGAAATAGAGACTGAGATTTTTAAAAAGGAAATAGATCAAGTATGAAAGAAGGAAATAAACTTATCTCACAGGAATTAAGAACTAGCCAAAGAAATTTAGAATGCCAAAGGCAATGAAGAATAAGCCTAATTGATAACTAGTTCTTCAATAACCAAAAATGGTTCCCTAGAACTGTTTTTGGTATAAGTTATTATTATAATTTATTCCTTCCATCTGGAGTTATTCCTTCTCTTCTGTCAAAACTATTCATTAGCCTCTGCTTTTTTGGTGCCATGCCTGACAAAAAGATTTCCAAAATCTCACTTAGACTACCCTTCTCATTGTGATTAGCATTGAACACTCAAAAGCCTGGAATCTTTGAATTTCCAGGATTAATCTTCACCTGATATCTAAAACCTGATATCTAAACACATTCCTGTCATTACTTGCCGTGACTTCTTAACAAAACTTTTTTTGTTCAATACAGATTTCTAATATAGTTAAAATATATGAATTAAGGACTATTGTCAGGTATCAGTATGGAAGGAGCAATTATATATTCCATGCATTGGTTATTTTGTGTTTACTAACTAAATGATTTTTTGCCAGTCCTAGAGCTCGAACTCAGGGCCAGGGAACTGTTCTTGAGAGTTTTTTTTTTTTTCTCAAGGCTAGCACTCTTCCACTTGAACCACAGTACCATTTCTCATGTCTTTATCTGTGTAATTGGTACTAAGCAATGGATCCCAAGGTTTCATGCATGCTAGGAAATAACTGTACCATAAAGCCACATTCCCAGAGCCCTAAATGACTTTAAGATGGCATTAGTTTTTCATTCCATTACTATGTATTATAATTTTGGCCAGGTCATATAAAAAAAGTGGAAAACAATACTAAGTTCAGTATGGCTGGCATTCCTAACACATCACTAATGAAATACAGTGTTAAAACCTGCAGGACTGACCAAGATGGTGACGGGGCAGTAGGGAAACGCCACAGCTCTCTCCAACCAAAAATAGAGTTCGAGTTCCAACGCTTAATCTCCCCAAGAGACCGACAACAACAAAAAGACGAACACTCAGAGAAAAACCAGAGGTGGAAAATAACAAAAAAAGAAAGAGAGGAAAAGAAGAAATTCAGAACAGAGAAGAGCGAAGACCCCTCCCCCAACCTTTACTGGCCGCAGGGCAGTGTGCCAAGCAGCCGGCCAGCCGGCCCAGCGGGGGCTGCCAGAGCCCCAGAGAAACAGGGGGCTGCTTGCAGATCACCAGGTACCGGATTGCAGAACAGCGGATCACCAGGAACAGAGAAACCTACCAGCCGGGAGTCTCCACAAGGATCCCACCCCCACCCCTCACTCTCCACCGGAGCAGAGAGGCTCCATCCCGCCAAAGCCGCCCTGCACCAGCAGCACGACATAGGGACCTGTCGGCAGACCACCCGCCCAATCGCGATCACAACGACCCGGTGGGGGCCGCCCAACCCAGCCCGCAACTACCCTAACTGAACTCAGACTGCAACAACAACTGACAACCTACAGGGTGACTACCCCACAGGGGACAGTGAATCCCTCAAGGGAGACCAGAGCTGGAGGGAATCCCCAGACCCTGACCTAGACTCCCTACCCCAACACCCGGACCACAGGACCCACTAAAACTGGGAACTGTTCGAGAGCTCCACCAGCTGGTGGAGCACACTCTGCTGGCCAGGCCAGAGCAAGAGTGCCCCTGGCAGGGAGCTTAAATGCCCAAGCCAGGAACAGCGCCCCTGGGTCAAGACTACCAACAGTAGAAGAAATTTGAACTGTGTCCTCCAGGCTGCATAACCTAGGTGGTATACACATTAGCACAGGCCTAACGAGCGCGCTCCAGGCTGGGGCCGGAACCAGGCCCGGGGACCGGCACCTGAGCAACACAACCAACTCCTCCCAACTGAAGTAAAAAGCTGAGCATACACCTCAACAGAGGGGAGAGAAACAGGGAACAGCACTCCCTGGGAAGCACGCCTGTGACAACAAAAACCTGGAGGCTCAGGACAAGAGAAGCCCAAACCCCACCAAAACTCCACCCATATACCCTAGGCTGGGAATTGGGCAACACAGGCTGCCAGCACCTGATAGTAAGCAGGAGCTCAGGCTGATAAGGCAGCTCAGCAATAGAGTGATAGTCTTGGAAGCATGAGGCCCTGGATCTGATTCCTCAGCATCACAAAAGCAAAAAGGGTCAGAAGTGGTGCTGTGGCTCAAATGGTAGGGTGTCAGCCTTGAGCTGAAGAGCTGAGGGACAGCACCCAAACCTAGAGTTCAAGCCCACAACCAGCCCAAAACAAACAAACAAAAACACATCAGGAGCCCATAGCAGACTCCAGTATTTGGGAGAGTGCATCCAGAGCATCTGATCTTCCCAAGAGCACCCGCAGGAGCAAACACAAGCAGTCTAGGCTGCTCAACCCTTCCAAAGGCGGGAATTGCCAGGAATCTACAGCAGAGAGCTGAGAATCCTAAGTAAGTCAGAATAGCAGCTGGAAATAGGCTCCCAACAGAATACAGATCAGGCACAGACTCTCTCTACCAATACAGAATCAGCAACCAAGCAAAGACAGACACACCAAAACAAAATTGAAGAGCAGTCTCCTGAACCCCCATGCGAAAATCACAGAGAAAAATCACAAGGTTTACCACGACCCAGGACAGCAAGCTCACCTCAAAAGCCAGCAGCCACGCATGGGAGAGCCCCAGTGGGAGCAAAGCAGGAGTGGAAGACAAAAGCTACATCCAAGGGTTGCTGGAGGCAATGACTCAAGAAATAAAGCGAGAAATGGATCAGAAATTGAAAGAGCACAAGGATGAACTATCAAAAGATATACAAGATATCAAACAAAAGTTGGGTGCAAAAATAGAAGCTGCACAAACCTCAGTAAGAAGTGAGATAAACGCCAAATTAGAGGTAATGCATACTGATCTCACCTCATTGAGAGGTGAGATCAGTACTCTGAGAACCAACATTGAATCCATAAAGGGATCCATTTCCTCCATGCAAACCACAATAGAAGCCACGGTCAACAGAGTGAATGAAATGGAAGGTAGAGTGTCAGATACAGAAGACAGAATACACCAACTGGACCAAAAATTGACAGATATGGAAAAATCACTCAAATTAAACCAAAGGGAAATTCAAGAGCAAGCAGATAATGCTAAAAAATTTAACCTTCGCATAATCGGAGTGGACGAAGGTGAGGAATTCCAGAGCAAGGGAATGCAACACCTATTTAACAAGATAGTCAATGAAAATTTTCAAGAAAAGCCTGGGAAAGCACCATAGGAGCCCTGAGAGCCAATAACTGCCAACCCAGACTGATATACCCGGCAAAGCTAGCATTCACATTCGATGGAGAACTGAAAGCTTTTAATAGCAAAGAAAAACTAAATGAATACATAAACATTAAGACAGCATTACAAAGAATTCTAAGAGGGGGGACACAACCTGAAGAAAGCAACCAGGAACTGGGACCTGCCCCAAACAGGCATTACTCAAAGTCTAACTGAGCAAGCACAGGAGGAAAGGAAAGAAGAAAAACTTAGGAAAACGGAATGGCAGGGACAACAATGCATCTCTCTATACTTTCTCTTAATATAAATGGGCTGAATTCGCCAATTAAAAGAAAACGAACTGAGGACTGGATCAGAAAACAAGACTCATCCATCTGTTGCCTTCAGGAGACCCACCTCTCAGACAAACATACAAACAAACTCAGAGTGAAGGGGTCGAAAAGGATCTACCAATCAAATGCCCCCAGTAAGAAAGCAGGTGTAGCTATCCTGATATCTGACAAAATAAACTTTTCATTAAAATCAGTACAGAAAGACAAGGATGGACACTACATATTAATAAAGGGAACAATCCAAGAGGAGGATATAACCATCATCAACTTATATGCCCCAAATATCGGTGCACCCAGATATGTCAAACAAATGCTCTCAAACTTACAGAATAAAATAGATCCCAATACGATAATACTAGTAGACTTTAACACGCCACTCTCACCAAAGGACAGGTCTACCTACCAGAGGATTGGCAAAGAAGCTACCGAATTAAGTGAGGCCATACTTCAAGCGGAATTAACTGACATCTACCGAGTATTTCACCCTAAAACAACACAGTACACATTCTTCTCAGCAGCTCATGGAACTTTCTCCAAAATAGAACATATCATAGTTCATGCAAGGAACTTAAGCCAATACAAAGGGATCGACATAATCCCCTGTATCCTATCTGACCACAGTGGAATCAAGCTAGCTCTCAATAACAAAGCATACCGCAGAAATTTCTCTAATACATGGAAATTGAACAGCACACTCCTTAACAATACCTGGGTAACAGAAGAGATCAGAGAAGAATTAAACCATTTCCTACAACTCAATGAAAATGAAAACACCTCACAAAGAAACTTGTGGGACACAGCAAAAGCAGTCCTGAGGGGTAAATTTATGGCCCTCAGTGCCCACATCAAGAGAATGGAGACAGACCAAGTAAATAATCTCATGTTGCAACTAAAACAGCTAGAAAAACAAGAAAAAATGGGACCTAAAGCCACTAGACGAAGCCAGATAACCAAATTAAGAGCAGAGATTAACCAATTAGAAAATCAGAAAACCATAACCAAAATAAACCAAACCAAAAGCTGGTTCTTTGAAAAAATAAACAAAATTGATGGCCCGTTGGCAAGATTAATTTAAAAAAGAAGAGAGGAAACCCATATTAATAGGATTAGGGATGCCACCGGAAACATCACAACACGTACCCAAGATATCCAAACAATTCTAACAGACTACTTTCAAAAGCTATACTCTCTAAAGGAAGAAAATCTGGCAGAAATTTATGCATTTTTAGAGAAATACAAGTTACCCAAACTGAGCAAAGAAGAAGTTAACCAATTAAATAAGCCAATATCCTATAATGAGATACAGGAAGCTATCAAAAGTCTTCCAACAAAAAAAAGCCCAGGACCAGATGGATTCACAGCAGAATTCTATAAGACCTTTAAAGAAGAACTAATACCCATACTCCTCAAGCTCTTCAGAGAAACAGAGAAGGAGGGAGCTATCCCAAACTCATTCTACGAAGCCAATATCACACTCATCCCCAAACCAGGCAAAGACCCAACCAAAAAGGAGAATTACAGGCCAATTTCCTTGATGAACACAGATGCAAAGATCCTTAACAAGATTCTAGCTAACAGAATCCAGAAACACATAAAAAAAAATACACTATGATCAGGTAGGCTTCATCCCAGAGACACAGGGATGGTTTAACATACGTAAGTCAATAAATGTAATCCAGCATATCAACAGAGCCAAGGTCAAGAATCACATGATTATCGCCACAGATGCAGAAAAGGCCTTTGATAAAATTCAACATTCATTCATGCTAAAAGCTCTGGAGAAAATAGGAATAGAAGGAACATTTCTAAAAACAATAAAAGCCATTTATGACAGACCAATAGCCAATATTATACTTAATGGGGAAAGGCTACAACCAATCCTCCTAAAAACAGGAACAAGGCAAGGATGCCCACTGTCTCCACTCCTCTTCAACATAGTCCTAGAACCCTTAGCCAGGGCAATGAGGCAAGAAAAAGACATTAAAGGGATCCGCATAGGGAAAGAAGAAGTTAAACTATCCCTTTTTGCAGACGACATGATACTATACCTCCACGATCCCAAAAACTCCATCCCCAAACTTTTAGAAATCATAAGTCACTTCGGCAAAATAGCAGGATACAAAATAAACCCACAAAAATCAGTTGCCTTCCTATACACTGATAACGTACAGGAAGAGAGGGAAATAAAGGGAGCAACCCCATTCACAATAACCTCCCCAAAAATAAAATATTTAGGAATTAACCTAATCAAAGATGTAAAAGAACTACTTAATGAGAACTATAAAAAGTTAAAGAAAGAAATTGCAGAAGACACTAGGAAATGGAAAGACCTCCCATGCTCCTGGATAGGCCGACTTAATATAGTAAAGATGGTAATACTTCCAAAACTAATATACAAATTCAATGCAATTCCTATTAAAATCCCAATGGCGTACATCACTGAAATACAGAAAACAGTCCAAAAATTTATATGGAACAACAAAAGACCTAGAATAGCCAAAACAATTCTAGGGGATAAAGACAATATGGGAGGGCTATCCATGCTGAACTTCAAACTCTACTACAGAGCTATAATAACAAAGACAGCATGGTACTGGCACGAAAACAGACCCGAAGACCAATGGAACAGAATAGAAGATCCAGATATAAATCCACAGGCCTACAGCCAGCTGATATTCGACAAAGGAGCCAAAGACATACAATGGAAGAAACACAGCCTCTTCAACCGCTGGTGCTGGGAAAACTGGGCAGCCACATGCAGAAAACTAAAAGTGGACCCCAGCCTATCACCATGCACCAACATCAACTCAAAATGGATTAAAGACCTTAACATTAAACCTGAATCTCTGAAACTACTGCAGGACAGAGTAGGAAAGACACTTGAACTAATAGGCACAGGAAGGAACTTCCTGAACAGAATCCCAGGGTCACAACAAGTTGGAGAGACACTCGACAAATGGGACTACCTTAAAATAAAAAGCTTCTGCACAGCTAAATCTATCGCAACTAAGCTAGAAAGACAACCAACTAATTGGGAAAAAATATTTACCAGCAATATATCAGACAAGGGGTTAACATCCTGTATATACAGGGAACTCAAGAAACTAATCCCTCCCAAACCTAACAAACCAATTACTAAATGGGCAAGGGAACTAAAGAGGGACTACTCAAATGAAGAAATAAAAATGGCAAAGAAACACATGAGGAAATGTTCATCATCCCTGGTGGTGAAGGAAATGCAAATAAAGACAACCCTGAGATACCACCTCACCCCAGTCAGAATGTCCCACATCCACAAATCAGCCAACGACAAATGCTGGAGGGGATGTGGAGAAAGAGGAACCCTATTACACTGCTGGTGGGAATGTACACTTATACAACCACTTTGGAAAGCAGTCTGGAGGGTCCTTAGAAAGCTAAAGATTGACCTCCCTTACGACCCAGTCATACCACTTCTAGGCATCTACCCTGAACAACAGGAACCAATATACAAGGACACGTGCACCTCCATGTTTATTGCAGCACTGTTCGCAATAGCTAGGATATGGAAACAACCTAGATGCCCCACCACAGATGAATGGATCCAAAAAATGTGGTATCTACACACAATGGAATATTATGCAGCCATTAGAAATGACAAAATAATGGCACTTGCAGGGAAATGGATGGAGCTAGAAGGAATCCTGTTGAGCAAGGTAAGCCAAGAACGAAGAGACAAACGGTACATGGTCTCCCTGATAAGTGGATGCTAAATCCAAAATGTTAGGTGATATGACAAAACTAACAGGACTTAAGAAACAAAGAACTCCTGCTCATCTGGTTGAACCACTACTAAATATCCCCATGCTGCTGATCACAAATATGGTATATAACATGTGAACACTGTTATATATTACAGACTGTGGTAGACAATTTGCTCCACGGAAGTTAGAATGAACTTGTGACTTTAAAATTATGTAATCACTTATTCACAATCAAAAAAAAAAAAAGAACCTCGGGGAAGGGAGGGAGGGAGGGGATGGTAGGGGGAAAACAATGGAGGGGGTAACAATGTTCAAGAGGAAGTGTACTCATTACCTCACTCATGTAACTGTAACCTTCTGTATAGTATCTTTACAATAAAAAAAAAACCTGCAGTACTCATAGGGCTGTTACATGTGACATTATTATGTAAAGCACCATTAACAGTCATCTCTGACATCGATAACATTCTGCTTCCACTTTCAAGGTCAAGAGCTAAATATCTATGACTATTTATTGATTGGGTGTGTTTCCTAGGAAGGAAGAAGGAGGATATGGAAGGTGATGGTGGAAAAATATATATATTGGCTCCCTGTCCACATATTTTGCATTTTTAAAAAGTGCTACTGATGAACTCCCACATACATCTAATTGATTATGCTATCTGCAAAAGATGCAGATAAATTAAGGCATTTATTCTGGTGGATAGTCACATATGTTAACAAAATCCATTTCTGGAAAAAAAGATACTAAGTAAGAAAGTATAAAGTATCTATAAAATGATTTCTTCTCCTAGAAGAACAAAATGAAATATTGAAATGATTAATCCAGCTTTCTTTGAGATTTTATGCTGTCTCAGTATCAAAATGTTCTCTAATTCCTGTAACATCCAAGCATAGAATCATAATTTGAAGTTCTCAGTATTTTTAGAAACAAAGGTACATAATAGCTTCCTTCCTGCAGAGACATGTGATGGCAAGTATGATTGATTGTATTATAGTTCTCTTCTTTTTCCTCTTTTCTCAAGTGTTGTATTTCTTGGCATATTTCTCTGTCCTGCATCAGCTTCCTGTAGTTGAGATTTACCTCTACTCTGCAATGTCAACATGGGTCATGTGACTTACTTCAGCTTACAAAAATAAACCAGAAGTGGTCAAAGGGTATTTCTAGGGGAAGATTTCTAATCCATTGTCTGTGTCTAGCAGCTGACTTGTTTTCCCTTAGCCATAAAAATAGCATATTTCTAGAGGTAGACTTCTTTCAATTTATATACTGGAAGAATATAGCATGTGAAATAGAGGCAAAACTCAAATACAGACACACACACACACACACACACACACACACACACACATATAAAACAGGCAAAACTAAGATAATATTAGAATAAGATATTAGTTTTTACCATTCTTGTATATGTTTATGATAGTTGACTATAGCACACCAGAATTTAACAAACACTAAAGAAGAACTAAACAAATAGATAACATTTCCTGTTTGATGCTATACATTTTTTTATAAATATGCATTCTCCATGTGATCACTTGTGGGGTTATCTTTTTCTATACATGTGTTTAATCACTATACACCACTGTATCTAATATCCACAATCATAATCCAGACCTTGCCATTGAGATGAGGAAGAAAAAAATGTCTAGATTTCTCCTTCTCATTTCCTCTTCTCCTTTTTCTACTGTGAATTCTCATCCTTTTGCCAAATTCTCCTATTAATAATTTAAGAATGACACATTGTAGATATAAAGCAAAAGGCTTCAAAGCCAGAATTTCATTCTTTCAGAAATACGTGAAGTAAATCAGAGTGGCTCGAAGAAGAATAAAAGTATGATTTTTTCGTTGTCTGGCTTCCACTATAGTGTGGGACCATGACTCTAAATATCTAATAAACCATTTGCCTTGGCTAATTTTTTAAAATAGTTTTTTAAAATAAATAGTAATTTTTAAAAAAATGTTAAAAATAATTTTTAAATAAATAGTAATTTGTTGTTTGCTTTTGGCATGCAATAAATAAGACTGCATTAACATTTTGTGAGTTGAGAGGCTAAATGTTATCAGAATCTAAACATAATGAAAAATAAATGATTTTAAGATAAATAGCTGTTAGATACATTTTTAACGTGACATACACACAGAGAAAATTTTTTCTTCTTTTCCTCTCCACACTGACTCAATTTCAATAAGCAGTTCATGCAATTCAAATAACTGTGTTTCAGAAATAGATGACACAAAAAGTTAGAAAAAGAGAACCAGTATTGGGCGGTATAGTCTTTAAAAATAGCTGTCAAGTAAATATTAACCATAATTCCAAAATAATAGCAGTCAAATTCTCTTGAAAAGAGAAGATTTTAAACAGAATGTATAAAAAGTGCCAGTGCCAGCACTGCTTCAGGAGCTGCTCTCTGGGATTTAGATTAATTGCTTTCAGGGACTAAATTTATTTTAGTTATATTTCATAGAAGAAATATGTTGTTCAAATATAATGAAAGGATAACAGTTTATAGTAGAAAGAATGCTACACACTTATTGTGGTAGCAGTGAAATACCTTCTCAAAATATCATCCCCAAATATCTAATTCCTCAAATGTAGATTTGCATTTTATACATATGTATGTATGTATGTATGTATATGTGTATGTATGTATGTATGTATGTATGTATGTATCTATCTATCTATCCATCCATCCATCCATCCATCCATCTATCTATCTATCTATCTATCTATCTATCTATCTATCTATCTATCTATCTATCTATCTATCTATCTATCTATCTATACAAGTTTGTAAAATAATCACCTTTCATTACTCAAGGAGCACAAATTTGAATAATTATCAGATGGGGGATGTATATTCAAATGGGTACTTAAAAGTCCCAGCTGTAGTGGGAAAGGGACATGATTAAGGTAAGAACCCTCAGAATGATGTAAAGATGCTACATTAGAAGATAGAGGAAAAGACAACGACCCAGATTCTGAAGTTTCTAGAAAGCAGAACAAGAAGTAAATGCCGTTTCCACTAGAATCATCTGAAAAGTATTTCACCTCTGTCGGTGGCTCGATTTTAATCTAGTGAGACTTCTTTTAGATTTCTGTCCTTTAGAACTAAAATGATAAATATGTATTATACAAGCCACTTAACTTGTCGAAATTTGACAGATTTGATAGATTAAACCAAGTCAACCACAGCCTTTTACTGATGCAACTACAGGGACACCACATGTCCTAGTTTCTGAGAATAAGAAAAAGTTGCCACTGGCTTTGTATACATGTATGATGTACATACTACTAAAGGCCTTGCATTAATGAAGTCTTGAAATTCTAAATAATATCTAAGTAAGGAGCTCCCTATCTTTATTTTCACATTTGGGGATCACTAATTACTACAGTTATGTAGAAAGCTAAGGTAAGAATATGGAAATGAAATCTGTCTCCTAATATTATAAAGATAATTTATGTCATTTTGAGTTATAGGTTCTAAAGTAATGAACAATAAAGTAAAACAGAAACAGAAACTCAATTTTCTATCCTTCCTAACTTTCCAACAGAAATTAGAGAATCCAGTAAAGATACAAGAATCCCAGAATGGTATAGGATGTTATAAGGTCACTAGATGGTGAAAAAGAAGATAACAAAAATGGGTCCCTTGGAACAATGGGAAACAAAATCTACACCTACAGATTGTGATATAGCTAGAAAATAGTTTCCACTATTCTGTCTTTGATATTTTAGGTTTGTTTACACAGCAACTTTCCTCTCATAGGAAATGACTCATTATTAATACTTAAGGGCTTGCAGCTTATAACCCAGCAACAAATAATGCTTCTAAATGTAAAAAAGAATGATACTAAGAGAAACCAAGTCTACTTGTGTTGCTATAGCTAATAAATAAGAATGATCTTTGGGAATAGTCAAACAATCTTGATCTTTTTCATACCTTTCCTCTTCTCCAACAAGAGAAATCCTAGTCAAGATATGTAAAACATTAATAAAGGATTTTTATTTTTTTATTGTTCACACTAAAGCAAATACACTTTTCCTCTTTGCAAGCCTGATTTTGAAAGAGTCAGACCCTCACAATTATTTTATAGACAAAAGTTTATTGCTTTGGCTCAGCTGTTTTCCTGCCTTTGGGCATTGCTCTCTATTACTTTGGCAACTACACAGAAAAACAAGATGAATCCATTGTGCTTATTTTGAATTGTTCAAAGTCAAGCTGTCTTCAGACAAAGTTTTCTGTTCCCTTCTACACTGCTAATTGAAATTTAAATAATAACAAACGTGATACTTTAATGTACACTTTCATTGAAACCAGTGAAGACAAGAGTGTCTGTTATTGCTTTTTAAAATGTTTTCAAGTATTTTCCTTGGCTCTTTTCATTATTGCCTTTGTTCCAGCCTCTAATCAGGAACAGAGAGTTTCACAAAAAGATCTTTCTAAGGAATAGGATGTTAGTAAAAAAATAGGTATATAATTAAAGATTTTCATCACTTAAGAGATTGAATAGTTCAGAAGACATTTTGCTATTACTGGTATGGTTCTTAAACTAAGTGAAATGCATGTAAATTTGACAGTTGTTCCAAACAATGATGATGGCTTATACTTTTCTGCTTCAATGAGATGAGTAACTTTACTGTAAATGAAACCTCTGGCAAGATTGGAGGGCATATACATTTTAGGGTAGAAGGGTTAATGGTAGAAAGTCAAGAGAGATTCCATAAACAGCACTGGCTATCACTTATCAGTGAATTATACTTATGACATATAACTATATAAACATACATATGAATTGAGTGAGAAATGTGTGATTTACAAAATTGATTCAATGACAACTAAGGCCACAAAACACTTCCCTACATTTATGTAAACTATTATATCTAGTGAAGATTTAAAGAGTTTTAGAATATATATTTTAACATTTATGTAAAAATATTTATTTTTACCTGTTTATTTTTATTTTTGGAGGTTATGGGGTTTGAAATCTGGGTCTGGACACTTTCTCTCAACTTTTCAGCTCAAAGCTAGTGCTCTACCACTTGAGCCACTGCCAGTTTTTTATTGGCTCATTGGAGATAAGAGCCTCATGGACTTTCCTGCCTAGGCTGGTTTTGAACCATGATTCTCAGCTCTCCGAATCCTTAGTAGCTAGGATTACAAGTATGAACCACTGGCACCTACTTCAGAATTATTTTTACACATTTATGAAGTATGGAGTTGTAATCCCATTCATTTATATCTTGTGTAATGATCAAGCTATATCATATCCAATAGTTTCTGAGACATTTCTCTTTAGTGAGACTGCTCAAAACATTGTCTTTTGGCTATGATGAAATATCTATTCTTAACTATAATCACGTTGCTTCTTATGGTATACAATTAATATATTAACTTTTAGTCATGGAAGTCTGATAATTAAAGTTATATAAAGTATGAATTGTAAAGAGAAAGAAATTCATGGTTCCATTACTTGTTTTAGGAAAACAATTATGCCTTTTGTTTTCAATTATATTTCTGTGAGAATGTGTAATATTCATTGATTTAACTGTTAAAATTGATAACAGTTACATTATAACAAGTTGATTCAAACTTGTATTTGAAAATTGCACACTTAACACAAATATACTTTCAATTTCTTCTACCACATAATTAAAATAACAGTAAGGCAAAGATTAGTGTTAGCGGCTCTTGTGTAAAATCCTAGAAACTCAGGAGGCTAAGACCTGAAGATTTTAGTTCAATGTCAGTGCAAACAGACAAAAATGTGAAAATTTATCTCCAATTATCCAGCAAAAAGGAGAAGGTGAGGATGTGGCTCAAGGAATAGTGTCATCACCTATGAGCAAAAAGATACAATGGAGACCATTAAACATTGAGTTCAAGCCATAAAAATGGCATATACACAGAAGACAACAATAAAAAGTACTATGAACATCAATAATGATGACAAAATAGTAGAAAAGATCCTGAGAAATGTTGAAATTCATGAGAGGGAAAAATAACAGTCTCATTTGTACAATCTCTTTGTACTAATTTGTGTTGAAACCTGGCTTTTGGGTAACATGTGAAAGAGTAGATTGTATAACCTGACATAGCAGACATTGCCTGTGAATATGCACCATCCCACTCTGCAAAAATTTAAACTCCTTCTTGTTAATTTAAATAAAATCTCATGTTAGAGACTGTTTGATTCACATAGACAAGGGTCTTATTTTGAGGCTTCAAACCAGAGCTTTTGTTTATAACCACTCCTGGTTTACCCCCGTTCACTTGCCTTACTTAGCTAGCACCAAACCAAGTCTTTGAACTAGACCCCACTGCCTTAATCCCTCCCTTTCTCAAGCTACAACTCATTTCACATGCTATCTATGTCTTAGCATTAGTTGTTTTCTTTCTAATCCCCAAAGAAAACTCTTATATTCATGTAAACCCACTATACATAACCTAGTTAGAAAAGGGATTAAATGTTTAGCATTGGCTGATGCTCTCATCTGTAGGTTTGCTCCCTAATAAATCTGTGCTGCACTATCAGTTTTTTTCTCCATGGCCTTTGAATGTGACAAATGATTGATTTGGTTTGTTGTAATCCCATTTACCCAGACTTTGATTTGTTGTGCTTCGTGATCTTTGGAAGTTTTGACCTATGCCAAGGGGCCCTCATGTTTCCCCTAACCCTTCCTGTAACATTTTTTAAAGGTATCTGGACTTACATTGAGGTCTTTCATCAATTTGGAATCGATTCTGGTGCAAGGCGATATATAAGGATCTAACTTCAGTTTTCTGTGTACAGCCAATTCTACCAGCACAATTTTTTGAAGAGGCTGTCTTTCTTCCATCCTGTGTTTCTGTCTCTTTTATCAAAGATTATGTGCCTATAGGAGTGGATTCATTTCTGGGTCTTCAATTCTGTTATATTGATGGAATTCTGTGCTTTTATTGGAAAGAATGGCACTACCGCATTCCTGAGGATAAAGAGAGACTGGAAAAATGATATTTATTGAAATAAGACAGATCCAATTAAATATATGTTGCATTGTTTTCCACGTTTGTAATAACTAGAATATGTCCATAAATCTACAAGTTAATCCAGTAGGTAGTAAAAGACAAATAATTATACTTGGACATGATTAACTAACAGCACTCTAAGCATTCACATGGTGAAAACAAGGGAAGCTATTCTGAGGAGAGGATCACAATGACTCAATAACTATGTGCATATGACCATATTGCAACGAACTCTAAGAATCAATCATGCATGTGAAATACATATATCTGTATATAATTTTAATAGATGTCATAAAATAGCCGATTTCCCTCTTATCTCAAAGCAAAATTCTAAGTTATACAAGATAGCTGGGGTAGAGCTCAGTTGGAGGACTATAGTAATATGTACAAAACCAGGTGTTCAGTCTCTAAGAACGCATAATAACTTAATAAATGGTAATAATAAAATAATTACTAGAAATAAATCCTTTCATGTTAGAGAGGCCTAAATCCTAAATCAGTATGCAAATTACTCTCAATTCTTGTATTCAATGACATGAAACTACAAGAATAAAAAGGAAATAGTTTTCCCTTTCTATCCTTTCCTTTAGTTTTCTGTCTTCTTCTCTTTTTTCCTTTGGCACTACTGGTGCTTGAAGTTGCTAAGGCTCTGACCACTTTAGATTATTTTTCAGATGAGGTCTTACTTTTTAGCCAAGCCTCTCTTGAGCAATAATCTCTTTCCTATGGCTTCCACAAATGTGAGATAACAGGGAAATTACACTATATCTAGCTTTCTTTGTTTTTGTAGTTTCTCACGATTTTTTTTTGTCATAACTGGCCCTGGATTTCAGTGTTCTAAAGTTTTGCCTTCTAATTAGCAAGGTACATTTCATTCCAAGTTTGGACTCAGAATATTTTTCAATGTAAATATTCAATATTGACTTCTATTTTCTGTATATCTTTACATTCTATTGAGGTTAGTATGATTCTTTATGATGTTATAATAAGAACACAGAGAAATCCCTTGAATATTTTCCCAGTTTTTTTAAATATTTATAGGTATGATATGGTAAGTCGGATATTAATATTTCACAAGTACCTTATGCAAATTTCAGTTGTTTTAATTATTTTGTGCAATATTAAGTCCAATATAATTTTATCAACTCTATATTAATATATCATATTTACAGATACGTTTCTTTACCAAAAATGTGTCTGTCCCATGTTTCCCTTTTATAATTAAACCCACTACTTCTCTTTGTCCCATCCAAAACCTGTTTTATACTGGAAACCAACATATTTTTTTTGCTCCGACTTCTAGATCATGCAATAAATACGCTTTTAAGATTGCCATCAAATCTATGGTAGATTATTGCCAGTTGTTGTATGCCTTCATATTGTATTGTATTCCCACGAGTTGCCTTTGGTTCTGTCATTATAGAATGTAGCATAATTCGTTTGCCATCACCTAAAGAAACCCTGAACTGATTTCCATTTCTTTGACTAGAGGAAATTATGCTGCTATAAACCTCTGTGTTTTGGCCGTTGGGTGAATGTAACATATTATTTCCATGAGACGAAGACTGAAGAGCTCAATTCCTGTGCTATACTGTGGGTGGTTGCATATTTCATATTCTAGGAAACTGTCAAAATGTTTTCAAAAGTAGCTTTCCCATTTGACATTCCTGCCAACATCCAGTTTCTCTGTTTCTTGATCGCATTTAGTATGGACATTATTGTATTATGTGAAGTAATTCTCATACATGTTTTATGATGTCATGTTAATTTTAATGTGCATTCATTTGATTACCGATGATTATTTTCTTGTGCTTATTTTTCACAAGAGGTATTTTGATGTTGTCTAATTGATTTTTTTAACATTAGGTTTTGAGAGTTCTATGTAGACTCTAGATTTGAGTCAGTCTTCAGATACAGGATTTGTAATTATTTTATCCTTACTATGGGCATGTTTCATCATCATCATCATTATCATCATCATCATCATCACTATTAGTATTACTACTATTACTTTTTTACATGTATGTATGGTCCTGGGGATTGAACTCAGGGCCCCTGAGATTTGTTGCATTTTGTTAACAATTTACCATTTGAGTCATGCCTCAGTTCTACATTTTTTACTGATTAAGCAGAGATAAGATTCTCAGGAACTTTATTTTGTGGGCTGCCTTCAAACAGCAATACTCAAATCACAGCCTTCCAAGTAGCTAGGATGTGATACATGAGCCACCGGCTCCAAACTTCTTTTCACTACTTGTATATGAGATTTTACAGACTAAATTATTTTAAACTTTTATTGAGTTTCACTATATCAAGTTTTCCTTTCCTATAATTTTAATGCCATATTTAAGTATGCTTCATCTCCAAAATTGTCAAGACATCTTCCTTTACTTTATATTTACATCACTTTTTTGTTTTATATGCCACCTTCAAAACCTGCTTTAAGATAATATTTGAAAAAATTGTTATATTTAAGTCAGCATTCACTTTTTAATTCTCCCCAATACTGTCTAATCTATCACCACTATTAAAGAGAATGTCATTCCACAAGAGATTGGTTTTACACTTTTATAAAATATTCCTTGATAATATTTATGTGGCTCTAATCTGGTGCCCTAGATACCCATTGAGCTATATAATCTTTCCTCTACAAATATGACAATTTTACACTAATAGCTTTAATATTGGACAGAGAAATATATTCCAGTTTATATTCCTTTGTCAATGAATCAAAGAATGTTGGTCAGGTGTTTTAAGAAATTGTCAAAAACTTATAAATAAAATTGTGAAGCTGGGTGCTGATGGCTCATGCTTATAATCCTTACTGCATAGGAGGCTGAGATCTGAGGATTGTGGTTCAAGTCCAGCTGGAATGGGAATGTCTGTGAGACTCTTATAACCAATTAACCACGAGAAATCTAGAAGTGGCAAAGTTGCTCAAGGGGTAGAGCACTCACTTTGAGGTGAAGAGCTGAGGCACATTACCCAGGCCCAGATTTTAAGCCCCAAGAATGACCCAAAAAAAAAGGGAGAGGGGGGAGGAAGCGGGAGACAATATGCATCCTCCAATCCATAAAAATTGTATCTCTCTACTTATATAGAATTTAGTCTTTATATTCAGCATGGTATAATTTTCAATGATGGTGGGTGAACAAAACTGAAATATATTTTGACGATGTGTGGAGATAACACAAATATATTCACAGAAAACCATTGAAAAATAAAGGGCTATGGGAATGGAGAAAGACAGAAACAGGTTAATCAGGCCCTTGATAAATATGTGAGTGTGCAAAATATTTCAATACGATTTCTTCGTAAAATTAATATACACCAATTAATAAATATCTTCCAGAGGCATTGGTACTCAAGTATGACATAAGGGATAAACACAGATTCTGTAGTGAAATGAAACAATGATAGATGAGAAAATACATAATTATAATAATTGTGTAAACAAACTAAGAAATTTAGTCAACAGTCGGTGGGCTCATGGCTTATTAGAATAGAATGCCATTGGTGTCTAAGATAATACTAAAATTTTAGACTTGAGCCTATATTTAAGACGGCTTAATGCTAAAGTCAATAAAGGACATGTTTGGCAAATAAAGTAAAATGATAGCTTACGGAAAAATGAAAATATTAATATACATATATGTCTATATACATGTATGTATACATCTGTATATTCATTTATGTGTATACATATATAGTTATTTGTATATATACACATGTAAGTATAAATATATGCATACGTACACATAGTATGCATACATAAACGCTTATTTAAAGAGACTTGAATCAGAAATATATTAAGAGCATATTAATGCCAATGAAAAACATTACCTTCCTCACTAAGTCATCAAAAAGTCCAAATACATATCCCTGTAATAATATATCAACAACCACATAACATATGGAAAGAACATAACATACCTAGACATTGCATACATATAGAGATTAGTGGAAATAAACAAATCCTCAAAGAAACAACTACCCAATAAATAAGTGGGCTCAAGACTTAAAGAGAAACTTCTCTGACGAAGAAAGAAGGATAGTCAATAGACACATAAAGAAATGCTCAACCTCCGTAGCAATAAAAGAAATGTAAATAAAAGAAATGTAAATCAAAACAATATTAAGATACCACCTCACCCTAGTTAGAATGGCAAAAATCAAGAAAACTAATAACAATAGATGCTGGAGGGAGTGTAAACTTGTTCAACCACTTTGGAAAGTAGTATGGAGGTTCCTCAAAAGACTCCACATAGAGCTCCCCTATGACCCAGCAATCCCACTTTTGGGCATTTACCCAAATGTTCACAAACAAGACCACACTAAAGCTACCAGCACAACTATGTTTATTGCAGTATTATTTACTATAGCTAAGATATGGAACCAACCCAGATGCCCCTCAGTAGATGAATGGATCAAGAAAATGTGGTATAAGTACACAATGGAATTCTATGCCTCCATCAAAAAGAATGCCATTGCCCCATTTGTTAGGAAATGGAAATACTTGGAAAAAATTATATTAAGTGAAGTAAGCCAGGCCCAAAGAAACATAGATCCCATGGTTTCCCTCATTTGCAAAAGTTAGTATAGGTATGAGTCCAGCAGAAAAGATCAGATAAGATGATGTTAGGAAAATGAACCCTAAGATATGTATTTAAATGTTTTTTTCCTTTCATGCATTTGTTTCTAATGCATGTATGTGATTATTTCTTTGTTGCTTTGTATGTCCCTCCCCGACAGTATAACCCCTGCTTTCACTGTATTTGATGTCGGTTTAATTTGTGGAGGGGAAGGGGAAAAACAAGTCGTTTAAATAAGGATACAGGTGGACCTGTTGCAACAATGAGAAGTACAAGTTGTCATGTCGAAAACGAACTTTACAACTTTGGTGGAGATGTGGAGGGAGGTTTGGTTGGGGGGAGGAAGGCTTGGAAGGGATAGGAAGGGAAAACAAAGGAGGAGGCTACAATGCTTGATAAGAAATGTACTCATTATCTTGCCCATGTAATTGTAACCCCTCTGTACAGTTTTTTCACAATAAAGAAAAGATACAACAAGATAGGTCTGCACAACCACTATGTAGAAATTGGAATCCTTATACATTGGTGTTTAGCACTTAAAATGATATAGTCAGTTTTTAAACATACTGACAATCTTTAAGATATTATACATATAGTTGTTCTATTATCCAGCATTTTGAATCATAATTTTATATACAAAACAGATTTCAACACATGCCCAATGGGACACATGTACAAGAATATACATAGCAAAACATTTTACAATATAAAATAAAATATTGAAATGCCCATTGAGTACGTTATACAATTATACACATGCATACAAAACAATATTGTCTATCCTTGAGAAAAATTTACATGAATTTACTTGGGAAACACTAATATTATATGGGAGAAATGGATAAAATAAACTTCATTTTCTAATTGAATTAGCTTTTTAAAATTGGCACATCTGTAGTAGTAGACTATGAAGTAATGATTGGTCAATGGGTGGTAGGTTGAAATGATGACAGGAAGTAACTACTAATAAGTATTGGAGTATTTTGAGAGGGTTGTGATGATAAAATGTTCTAGAACTCAAGGTGATGTTCATAGTCCATATCGAACTTTCTATAAATCATTGTACTTTATCGAAGAATTACAGTTTGCATTTGCATTAACCTTAGGAAAATTTTAGAATAGTAGTGGGTGAATCTGAGTGATATTTTAGAAATTAAAATCACCGAATTCTGTAATGCATAAGTTTCATACGTTGATGAATCAATAAAATATGATCTGTTGCATATCCTCTAAGTGACTATATATGATATTGTGAGTCAGTGAATATTCTACAAAATTATGCAAATTGAGGGATGAGTTAGGATTGAGAAGGATGAGGGAAAATGATGATCAAGATACATTGTACTGGGCTGGGAATGTGGCTTAGTGATAGACTTAGTAGTAGTGTGAAGCCCTCGGTTTTATTCCTCAGTACTACATAAACAAAAAATTCTGGAATTGGCACTGTGATACAAGTTGTAGAGTGCTAGCCTGAGGAAAAGAATCTCAAGGACATTGCCCATTGTCAAGACTCTAAGTTCAAGACCCAGGACTGGCCAAAAAAAAAAAAAAAAAAAAGGAAGCATTGTATTAAGACAGGCACTAGTGCTTCATGCCTGTAATCCTAAATACTCAGGAGGGTGAGGATTGAGGTTTGAAGCCATCCCAGGCAGGAAAGTCTGTGAGATTCTTATCTCCAGTTAAATCTCAGAAAAATCTGAAAGTGCTACTGTTCCTCCAGTAATAGAGTTCTAGTGTTCATCCAAAAGAGCTTAGGGGCAGCGCCCAGACCCAGAGTTCAAAACTCATGAGAGAAAAAAGAAAAACAAAATAACTCACTAAACACTATTTATAAACTGCATGGTCAAACAGCAACCCCCAATCTTGTACTTAAAGTTAATTAAAAATATGATTAGAATAAAATACAAGTCATTTTAGGAACAAAATATAGAAGAATTCAAAGGTTGTTTACAGGAGCAAAGTAAATTTTTTGCCTCTTGTTGAAGTACATGTGATATTTTAAAGTTGATTTGCCCTACCTTCATATTAATTTAATCAATCATTTCATTACGGCGATGTTGGTCAGATTTTTTTCCAGTAAATCTTATCCCTTATAATAAATGAGAGCATGCTATGTCAGTCTCCTATTAATATGACAAAATATTTTATAAAACCAACCTAAAAGGAAGACAGATTAATCTTGGCTTCTGATTTTATACATTTCAGTTTATATTTCTTATCCTCATTGCTTTGGGTGGGTGGTGGCACAGTACCCCATATCAGGAACATGCGATGGAGTATGTGAATTTATGGAAGCGAGGAAGTAAAGAAGAGGAGGAATACGAGTGGGAGAGGGAGAAAAAAGAGGAGGAGGAGAGGTAGAGGAAGAAGGAAAGGGAGAAGGAGACAGAGAAGAAAAAGAAGGAAGAGGAGGAAAGGACTTTGATTTTATTTTCCTCATTGATCACAAGTCCTCAGTTACTAAATCTCTACAACTGTGTCGACTTGAAAATGTTCACCACCTCTTTATGGCAGCATAGTGAAAACTAATTATTAATCTCAATCCTTTATGATTTCACATTTAATTTCTAGAGTGGTGGGTAGATATTTCTGTACAATTGTGATAACTTCTGTTCCTAAATATTTACTTGAATTAATCAGAGGAGATATTTGGCTTGGAGTTGGTTAGGTTATACAATTGCTGGAGAGACCAATGAAATATTTTGAGTGCAAATACATTTTATTTAACAGATAAGGAAGTGTCAAGATATTTCATTTTTTATCTTCAAAAATGACTATTACATCTAACTCATAATGGCTTGAATTATTCATAATTTTATGGCATTTTTATTCAAGTTTTTTTCATCTATAGTGAGGTTCATTCTTTCAAGTTGAAGAAAAATGAATACTATCACTTATATAGAGAGTAGGTATAATATGAATTTCCTGCTATTCAACAATAAGTTATATTCAGAACTATAGGAATAATTGGATAAGTCATGTAATATCTTGCTTTAGTTATCTCATATTTAGATTGATTCAATTTCTAAAAATCAGTGTTGACATAAAATACATGAAATTAACCTCTGAAATGAATTGGTACTTGAACCTCAGAAATACATGACCAGTACCTAAGATTTCTGCATACTCAAGAATTATATGAATCTACATTTTTATGTCAAAAAATTTCAGGGTAAAAAGAATAGAAAATCATGTAGCCACAATAGATAAAATTTAATGTTAATGACAAATTGCTTCATTCAGCCTGACAGAGCCTATTGATTTTACCTTACATGAGACATTTGATTAATGTTCCTTTTGTAGCTTTTGAACAATAAAGTATTTCAATTTGTCCAAAGATTCTGTCATTTAAACCTTCGAGTGTATATTTTTTCATAAAAATGAAAAGTATTTTTCCACAGTGCAGGTTCACATTTAATAACTAAATAAATATCTAAATGTTAATTTGTTAAATTGACCTCTGGAATTCAAATAACAAGAAATTTGTTTTATTTTTAGATATATTATATCTAAAAGCTTCTAATCCTGGGTACTCTGGAAGCTGTGGTTAAAAGCCAGCCTTGGCAAGAAATTTTGTGAGACACATCTCAATCACACAGAGAGAGAGAAAGAGAGAGAGAGAGAGAGAGAGAGAAAGCCAGAAGTGGAGTTGTGGATCAAATGTTAGGACACTATCCTTGAGTGAATAAAACTAAGGGATAGGCCTTGAGTTCAAATTACAAGAGCAAAACACACACACGCACACACACACACACACACATACACAGAGAGACACGTACAATATTATGTCTAAATTCTTATTTTAGTTTGAAGAAATAAACAATATCACGAAAAGTAATATTTGTTACATATACTGCAACTTTTGTGAAGTGGTTTTTAGTAAAATTTGTTTTAAGATATAGCATAGGTTATTAAAATTAATGTTAATCTAGTTAATAGTCATAATTCCTCATAACACCTTGGAGTACAACATTTGGTATTTCTTCTATAGTCTTAAGAAGTATTCTGAGTAAATGAAAGAAAGGAAGAATGGAAGAAAGAAAGAAAGAAAGAAAGAAGAGAGAGAGAGAAAGAAAGAAGAGGGAGAAAGAGAGAGGTAGGGATGGAGGGAAGGAGGGAGAAAGGAAAGAAGAAAGGAAGGAAGGAAGGAAAGAAAAAATGAATGAAGGAAGGAAGGGACAAAAACAATTTAATTTATAAAATCTGCTATTTAGCCGAACATAAATTTCATGTAAGTTAACCCTTTAGTAAATGCAAGTTTGTAATTGTCACTTCTCTGCCTGTTCTCTATGCATGAATAAAACTAACAAATGAAGGATCAGAAATAACCAAGTGAATATGTTTTTCATCTGTAGTAAATATGTACACAAAGCTTTTTCTCATTTTCTATACATCATCAAATAACTATTTACAAACAATATAAATTTAGTTATAAATATTCTAAAAATTGATGCAACCAAAGGATGTAAATGTATTATATAATGTGAACACTAGTATTTATAATGCTAATAATATTACAATCCTCATGTTATATTAATTATAACAATTATGTATTTTATCAGAGAAATTAGCATCCTCTAATTTTGGTGTCTGTGGGAGTCCTAATAGCAGACCTTATTAAAATCAAAGGAGATCTGTATTTCTGAAAGCAATTAACTCAATGGAGATTGTTCAAATACATCAGAAGGGCCTTAGAAAGGTCACACCATGTTTACATGATTACCCTTGATGTAGTTCAAGAGCCACAAAACAATCATACTTCGCTTTGCAATCACTATAATTATTCCCATTGTAAGAAGAATCATTCACATACTTTACTTGTTATAGGTTTGTCCTTAAGTTATTATTTTCTATGAAATAATATCAAAATGATAAACTACACTGAGTTAAAGCAAAAGTTGCACAATATATTGGACGATGTAACTCCTCCCAAATACACATTTTGAAATTGTATTCCCCTGTCTGGTGACATTAGAATCACCCTTTCAGAGATGACCCTGAAATAATGATCCTGATAAAAGAGACCCAATATAACTACTCTGCCATGTGAACATCCAGCAAATAAAGTATAATGAACTAGAAAGTAGACCCCCATAAGACAAAGAATTGATTTGAATAACCATTTTTATAATCAATGTTCAAGCTCCTAGAGTATGAGTAATATACTCCTGATGTTTTAAGCCACTTACTTTGAAGTATTCTCTAATAACAGCCCAATGGTTGATAAAAAGCAAAGTAGTTTTGATTTAAATTTCAAATTTTCAGAAAAAAAGATTCATAATGTTTTATAATTTGAATTTTATTCTCCAAAACTCCAGGTTAAAAGTATTTTTAAATGGGAATTGAATTGATGTGCAACTCTCTATTCAACTATCATAATTAATTTTTTGAATATTTTAATATCCCTAAGTAGTTGTACAAAGGAGTTGCCATTCACTGAAACAGTTTATGGATGCAGTGCATCTTGGTCAATGTCACCCCTTTCAATATCCTCATCCACTCGTCCCAATCAACCCGAGTCTTTACGTATCTCAATATAATGTTATGCAATTACTTGCCATTTAACAAAGCAGTTTATGTGTACAATGTACCTGGAATTGTGTTACCACTTCAACATCTTCACTCCCATTTCACACTACCCCTTGCTTTGTATATTTCAATTCTGGGAAGTATGTAATAGTTTAATGCCTGTATTCTATCCTTTTCCCTTTCAATTTACTACCCCTCTCACATTGCCCCCCATTGTCCTCTCTTGCAGTACACATTTACTGGTATTTATTTTGTGGGGCTTTGACTCAATCTTTTAAGAGAATAATAATAGTATTTTCACTCTCCATAGACACTGATACTTGAGATAATTCATTTGTACCTGTTTGTATATCATCCAGTATGTTTAACCCCCACAGTATAACCCCCGCTTTCACTGCATTTGATGTTGGTATAATTTGTGGAGGGGAAGGGAAAAAACAAATCATTTAACTAGGGATACAGGTGGACCCATTGCAACAATGAGATGTACAAGTCGTTATGTCGAAAAACAACTTTACAACTTTGGTGGAGGGGGGAGGATCAGGTGGGGAGAGGTGGGGATTGCATGGGAAGGGATGGGAAGGGGAAACAAAGAGGAGGCAACAATGCTTGATAAAAAATGAACTCGTTATCTTTCCTATATAATTGTAAGCCCTCTGTATGGTATTTTCACAATAAAATTAATTAATTAATTAATTAATTAAAAAACAATTTTACATTTATAAGAACCTTCTATCTACCACAAATGAAGAAAATCATGCAACCGAGGTTTCTCTGAGTGCAGTTAATTTCACTGAATATTATTATTTCTAAGTATTTCATTTTCCTTAAGAATGGTGCAGTATTATTCTTTATGATGGAATAATGGAATTTGATTATTTATATATATGTATATATGTGTATATATACATACATATATACTTATTAATAGGGATCAATAAAATTCTATATATGTCTTGTATATATATGTACATATGTATGTATGTATGTATGTATGTATATATGTGTGTGTGTGTGTGTGTGTATGTAGGTTGCCTGATTTCCCTCATTTGTTGTATTAGAAAGTACCTATAATTCTACAAGTAAACACACTTGGATGGTAAAAGAGAAAACATTAGACTTGGACAAGATAAATTATATGTGATTCCAAAAATTTATACAGTGAGATCAAAGGAGGAAGTCCTTTGGAGAAGATCACAAAGGCTCAATAGCTATATGAGTATTAACATATAAAATAATATTCAGCAAAATTATATCCAAGAAATGATAATGAGAGTTTTATTATTTTGCTTTTTCCTCCTATCTTCTGTGGCTGTTTTGATTTTTGTTCCTTTGGTCTTATATGTAAGTTTGGAAAGGGCAAGGGGAAACACAGAAATGGTGGGGCAAAGGGTGAACAAATGTAGCAGTGCTACTCAATAAACACTACATTGAAAAATGAACTATACAACTTATGGGAGAGGGAGGTTGAAAGGGTAAATCTGGGAGAACATCAGGGAAGAGGTGAGAATGTTCAAAAGAGTGTCCAATATCTGATTATGTAATTGTAACCCTTCTGTACATTATCTTTTTTTATTTGAAAATGCTTTAAAGAGGTGGTACAATTACATGGGCAAGATATGAGTACATTTATTATCAAGCATTGTCGCCTCCTCCTTTGTTTCCCCTTCCCATCCCTTCCCATCCTCCCCGCTCACTGAATCCACCTCCCTCCCTCCCCTCCTCACCAAAGTTGTAAAGTTCGTTTTTGACAAATCGACTTGTACATCTCATTGTTGCAATGGGTCCACCTGTATCCCTATTTAAATGATCTGTTTTTTCCCTTCCACTCCACAAATTATATCAACATCAAATAAAGTGAAAGCAGGGGTTATACCGTTGGGGAGGGACATACAAAGCAACTAGGAAATAATCTTATAAATATGTTGGAAACAATTGCATGAAAAAAAAACATTTGAATACATATCTTAGGGTTCACAAATTAAAAATGGACTTCATAAACAGGCTAGAGTAGGTATAAAAATATTAGATAAAATAGGCTTTAAATCAAAATTGGTATGAAAGTAAAAAGAGACAAAAAACGGTATTAAATATTGACAAAGAAAGCTCTCCATCACGGGGATATAACAATTCTAAATATCAATGCCCTGAATCCTAGAGCTCCCAAGTTCATCAGACAAATGCCACTTAAGTTAAACATATGCATACATCCAAACACATTGTTGGTTGTTTGAACACATCATTCTTACCTCTGGATAGGCCAGCCAGGTAAAAACTTAGCAAAAAAAATCTTCAGAGCTAAGTAACTGTAATGACAATATATTCCTAGTATATAACTAGTATATATCTACAGAATTTTTCACCTAGCAGCATCAAAATATATATCTCTTTCAGGAGCCCATCAAATGTTCTCCAAAATATATATCTTCAATCACAAGGAAAATCTGTGAAAATTCAAAAATAAAAATGAAATTACTCCTTGTACCCTGTCAGACTATGTTAGGACCAAATTAGATATTGACATAAAAAGGCATCACAGAAAATTCTGAAACTCACAGAGACTGAATAACACATTGCTAAATCATCAGTGAGTCACTGAAGAGGTATGGAGGGAAGTTCCAACGTTTATGGAATTCAGTGGAAGTGAACACACAAAATACTACCTCCTCTGGGATACAACAACACAGGCAATACTCAGAAGAAAATTTATAGCTTTGAGTACGTACAGCAATAAATTAGAACAATCTTGATTCAGCACTAATGGTGCACCACTAGGTACTTGAAAAACAAGAACAAGCCAAACCAAAAACCGGTAGACAGAAATACTACAAATTAGATTAAAGCAATAAATAAATCAGAGTTTCAAAAAAACATACAAGCAATCATAATTGACTTTTATCTACTAGTAACTCACAAATTCACTCAATGAATGTCAATGTAGCTATTTTCAGAGATAGACTCAACCAGCTCAAACCAGTGAACAAAAAACTTCTAGAACTCTAAGAAGCAATATTCTGTCTGACTTTAAAAAATTTCTCTGTTGTTATTATTAAGGTGATTTATAGGGGGATTACAATTACATGAGTCAGGTAATAAGTACATTTCCTTTTATGAAATATCTTTTCCCTCACTTGCTCCTAGTCCCTCCCTCCTGTCCCTATCCAATTGTAAAATAGTTTACTTTCATCAATGTTCAATGAACTCCACTGCTGCAATATTTCACCCTTCTCTGTGCCCACCCCTCACCTTCCTGAAGACGTACAATGAATATACCAGACATAAGATAAAGACAGAATCATCACAAACTATAAAGAACAACAAACACAAAACAAAAAAGGAGACTTCTGTTTCCATGTCTCATCGTTTGTTTGAGTATGTATATCATGTTATATAAATATAATTGTTTTAATCATAAAGTCATTTCAGGGACTAAGGAATGATAACTTACAATGTTGCTTTCTATTTAATAATGCCTTGTATTTTAATATTAAATTTGTAAGTAACACAATTCAAGTCCTAGTGAAATTTGAAGGTTCAGGTTTAAAGTTAAATTTTCAAAATGTCTAAGAGTTCCATTTTGGCAACCAAAATGAAAACCAGGGATGTTTTTTCCACAAGAATGTCATTATTTCATGTGTAATAAAAGTAAATAAATGTAATATTAATCCAGTGGAAATTAGAAATCAAATACTTTTGCAATGAATCAATTCCATAGATTATGAGATCTATTGATAAAATTAATAAAACTAGTAAAGATGGTTTTTAGACATAACTTCTTGTACATCTCATTGTTGCGATGGGTCTGTCCGTATCCCTATTTAAACAATTTATTTTTTCCCTTCCACAAATTATACCAACGGGGAGATGGGAAGGGATGGGAAGAGGAAAAAAAGGAAGAGACAAAAATGTTTGATAAGAAATGTATTTATTTCCTTGCCCATGTAATTGTAACCCCTCTGTAGGGTATTTTCACACTTTAAAATAATATATATATATATATATATATATATATATATATATAAAACTCAGGACTGGGAAAAAATATTTTAAGAGAAAAAATTCAATACAACTTGTTTTAAGTAGATTACTTAAGACAGGAAGCAAGTGATAATTTTCTTTTCTAGGTGGTTTATATAAAAATCAAACCCAAAGATTCAAGGGTTCTGTGTGCTTAATACGTGTCAATTTACACATATACTTGACTCATCTCAACACTATATGAAGATAACTGAAAATAGGACTAGAATAAAAACGTCACTGCAATGTTTATTTTATGGATGAATATGTCTTTTTATATCTCTTTATTTTATTTGAAAAATCTGGTAATTTATTTAAGTTACATCAACAATAATGAGAAATAAACAGCCTCTAGCTCCTTAAAAGACAATCAATAAGACAAAAAGGGAACAACAAAGAAGAATATTGAACCTCATTTTGCACGTGGTCTTTGTATATTGTGGTGCTTTGTAATTGTAGATTATGTGTCTATCCCATGGATCTGGGCTCAAATCACTAGGGCTACTGGAAGAAAATGTCAAAATCCAGAGCACCTAACACAGCTGTGCAGTTGTTTGTGGGTTTCACTACAGTAGCAGCTGGGCATGTACTGTACAAGGGAAATAATATTTGTGCTTTGCAGGCAAGAATGTGATGAAAAGCATACTGTTATCTTCTTAGATGAAATATGAAGACTACACTTTAAAAGCTTACTAAATCATAGGCCTTTCAAAGAACAGTGCCATTTTTAAGGAACTCTAGGTAATTCAAGTCCTTCATTACACCCACAAGCATTGCTGCCATTCACAACTTATTGCCAAAGTGAATTTCCGGTTCTTTTTGATATTTCAAATGGCTTAAGAGTAATATAAACAATTATTCAAGTTGTTGAGAAAATTTAATTTAGAATAATCAAACAAGTCAGAATCAACTCCAAAGCATAACCTTTAGGAAAAATGAACTAAGGAATATGGCATGTCCTTTGTAATTTAATATTAGACATTAGGGCAAAATGCCAGAAACAGACTATGCAAGGAAAAAGAAGTTTTTGATAAGATATATAAAAGATTACACAGGGAAAAGTAATTTTACCTACATTTTCTATTATATGATAACATATTTTTGTCTGCTAATCAGAGAGACTCAAAATTATTTTTAATTATGATATGAAAAATGCATTGTCATAAATGAATTAAATCAGGGAGTAGATGGTACAGGAGCTGGGTGATTCCGTTAGATTTTCTCATTATTTTGAATGATCTGGTATTTTTATATGTGTGGAATTATGAATGTATTTTATGTCTGGGCAGGAAAGTTTGATTATTAGATGATTGATACCCAATTTTAGGAACCTAACCTGAGTCAGAGTGGTAAATATGTGTATGTGCGTGTGTGTGTGTGTGTGTGTGTGTGTGTGTGTTTGGAAGCATGTATTTCAAAGGAAGAATGTTATTTTCCTCAAGGTATATACTTAACTGTATTAGTTATACTACATTAATGACAGCAGGTAAAAGTAATTAACATTTTGGGTCATATGTTTATGTTTCTATGATTGCACGAACAAACTAAAAAGTTATGTTTGGGGTATGAGTTTTGTGGAAGGTCAGCTGAAAGTATAAACATTTGGAATCTTGAGAAAGCTATCAATGGCAATCATTTCAGTGTAGATCAGTTTTAGACAACACTTGCAAGGATATATAATCCTATATGAAAATTCAACATTTATTGATTTTCCAAAGCTACACTATCCTATAAATTCGTAGAAAAACAAGTTAAATTATGGAAACACAAAAGTAATGTGATTATTTATTGCTTACAGTTTCACACTTTAGTTTTGTCAAATCAAAATACCATTTATTTCTATTGTATAGGAAGGAAAACTTTAAATATTACAGTTTGTGCCATATTTCACATTGGGAAGTTTTGTCAGTATCAATAAGTTTATTTCTTTTGGTTCTGCTTTCCTATTCATAATTCTGTTTCTCATAATAGTTTTCTAAGGATTTTTTATTTCTCCCAGTTTGGGGCTTGAACATAACTCATGCTCAGTTTGCTAACAATAGTCAGTCTACCATTTGAACCATGCCCCCGTCCAGAAATTTTTATAGTTAATTGGAGATAGAACCTCATGAACTTTCTTACCTCACTGAAAACCATTATCCCCCAAGTCTCATCCTTCTTAATCACTAGCATTATAGAGATGAGTCATGGACCCCAACAGGCAATGACTTTTCATGTCTTATAGATTACACATGTTTGCTAGTAATTATAATAATAAACTACCACAGATTGAGTAGCATTAACACTGTAAATACATTTCCTCTGAGTTGGTGGAACTAAACCTCCAAGATCAGAGTTGCTTCTTCTGAGTCCTCTTTCCTTGGCATATTCAAAACCTTCTGCTTCTCTTGGAGGAGACTTCAACTTAAATGCTACCTTTGAGATTCTGTTTCCAAATGCAGTCACTTTTTAAGGCATTGGGTTTTTTATCATAGGAAATATTTCAGTATGACAGTATCCAACACATAATATATTACTTAATGGATAGGAAAAAATCTCTAATAGGAAATTATTTGGTTTGGGCATGAAAGTTATGGCATGTTTTTTAAAAATAGCAAAAGAAGCAAAGATTTCATTAGAGGTTGTAAAATGAGTATGAAGTCTTGACATTAGACATGCCAAATTCTTACCCTGGCACTCTCGTAAATGCCTAGTGTTACTGGAGGATAGAACCCAAAACCCTATATTTGTGAAACAGCATCTCTACTACTTCCATGCCTGCAGACTGTAATTGGATTGCTTATTTTGAGGTAGTATCACTATGCCTGGACCTGCTTGGACTGTGGTCCTCCTAACACAAGCAAAACACTTTGTACCCAGCAAATGCTTTCTGGAACTTCTTTTTTTTGTCTGGGCTTGTCTGGAACTGGACTTCTCTAATCTCTTTTCTAAGCAGATAATATTACAGGTTTAAGCCACTTTATTCAGTAAAAATATACAATTTCAAAATATCTTGATATTGCCTATATAATTTTCTCCCTTTTTGTTTAGTACTCTGAGTTGAAAACATTGGCTTTCTTGATATACAGAGCTTTGTTTTGATTGGAATCCCATCACAAACAAAAAAAAAAAATCTCCCAAAATTTTATGTCAAAAATCATGGAAAAGAAGGCTTCTAGTTGGAAAAAAATACTGATCCTTAAGTTATAATTGCAGTATATTTATAATGTTAGTCAATGCTTTCTGAAGTATGAGAAGAGAACGAAGGCAGAAATGTGAAAGTTGTCAGGTCTCTGTAGAATTTCTGTAGTTGTCACTTCATGTTATCTTTCTTCCTTAAGGCTTGATTTATTAAAACCCTCTGGAGGCTGGGAAGGTGGCTCAATGGTAGAGCGCTTGCCTTGCATGCCTGAGGCCATGGGTTCGATCCTCAGCACCACATAAGCACAAATTAAAAAGGCAGAAGTGGCGCTGTGGCTCAACTAGTAGAGCACTAGCCTTGAGCTGAAGAGCTGAGGAACAGCACCCAGGCCCAGAGCTCAGGCCCCACGACCGGACCCCCCAAAATAATATGAAATAAATAAACATAAAATAAAACCATCTAGGTGGATATTGGTTGGACTAATTGGTATACATACCCAGGAAATGAAGCAAAGTTTAGAAGGCTAATGGTTTGGTAAATAAAGGAATGATGAGAATGAGCACAGATATTGTCACAGAATGAGCTGACAAGGTTCAATTTCTGAACAGCAAAACAAAGCAGTTTCAAGTCCGATAATCCACATTGGAACATATATAGATAGATACACATATTTTATACATATACATACATACATGAAAAAGTAAATCTCCAGTAGAATATAGAGAAATTTGGCGTGACAAGTGTTAAACTAAGTGTTAAACTATATTAAACTGGTTGCAGGAAAAGTACAATAAAATATCAATAGTTTAGCATAGATTTGCATAGATTTGTAAAGGATGAAAATTCTTCCTTCATTTTATGCTTTAAAAATACCCTTAGCATGTTTTAAGTTTTTTTTATATTGTAGTTGGAGGATCTATACAATACTGAGAATTGGAATTTCATAAAGTATGCAACATGTCTAGGCCAGCCTGAATAGGAACGTTCATTAGATTCTTATTTCCAATTAACCACCAGCAGAAATGAAGTTCCAGTTCAGATTTTATGTAGAGAACTGGCCTTGAACACATAAGCACCATCCAGGCCCTGAGTTTAAGCCCTAGGATCTACAGAAACAAAAACACAAAATACAACATGGAGTTATATATTTTATAATGAAATACATTTTTATATACTCTACATTGTTAGAAAGATTAGACTTTTTTATTAGCGTTAAACCTACCTTAATAAGTGATAATGTCCATTTATTAAGCAGAAAGTCTTACTCAGATTTACAAGTTGGAAGGTTTCAGTGTATGTTCAGTTGGTTTTATTGCTTTGGGGGGCTGTGACAAGACAATGTCAAGGTGGGTAGTATGTCAAAGAGAAATGTTTTTGACCTAGAATGATTAAAAGATAAAAGAAGAAAGTAGATGAGAGTCCATGTTCTCATAGGTTTCACTCTGAAGAAAATAATCTCCAGAAGAACTATTCAGGTATTCTCCACAGTATGGGAGAAAAGGGAAAGTTATTTTTCTTTAACACATAGGACTTTCTGGGGCATTCTAAATTCAAATAGCAACATCTTCACCAATAGTAATAACTTGCCCAGGGGTGAAAGCAACTAGATATTGCTATAAATTCTAATCAGATCTCAGCAGACTAAATATTTTATGGAATTCCTATTAAAATGTTTTCTTGCAGACTGACTGGGTCTTCATACTGCACATGTGTATATCTGTGTGTATGTTTGTAAACACACATAAGCTAATAATAAACTAATTTAGCAATGTAACAAATAAAACTATTAGTATGGCCTTTTGTTTTCCTTCTCATACCATGAAAGCCTGCCACAATTCCTAATCAGATCCAAGATTCAAACATTAATGATGTCCAAAAAGTTCTATATGTATGTACATCCATGGACATCCACCTCATTTAAGACAGCAATGGTATATGAAAAATTTAAGTGTTCCAATTACATTGTCACCAAAGAAACAACGTACAATATTTCCTTTAAAAATATGTAGGGATGGGAAAGTGGCTCAGTGGTAGAGCGCTTGCCTTGCATGCATGAGGCCCTGGGTTCGATTCCTCAGCACCATATAAGCAAAAAGAAAAAAGCCAGAAGTGGCACTGTGGCTCAAGTGGTAGAGAGCTAGCCTTGAGCTGAAGAGCTGAGGTACAGCACCCAGGCCCAGATTTCAGGCCCCAAAACTGGCATCTCTCCAAAGAAATATATGTATATCTAGATTGTAGAAAACTTTAGCCAGAAAATTGAAGGAGTATACATTGTAGGATTTAATTTAAATATTTAGTCACTGAAATGGATATTCTATATCCACAATTTAAAGACCTTTTAAATTACATAATTGCAAACCTCATCTATTACCATCTTCTGTGAAAGACAGTCCTTGCTGAAAACAAACCAAACGTGGTAAACCAATTAAAATGTATGCCATTGTCAAATGCTGTTGTTCTAAAGCATGGAAGTGACAGAGCAATTAATGCCAGTGAACAGCTGGTTCTATGGAGTGTGGAAAGTGATTACTTCGTACTCTAGGTGGAAAAATCCACAGATATTTCAGGTTGTGCTTCGTTCTAGGCACTTGTGAGATATATTTTGGAAAGCAGGATGAATGAAAGTATGTTGTTTTATACAGATTTGCTGGCTGACACACCAGGGAAAAAATGAAATGTTTCAACTGAGAAGACAGACAATAGGGTGGGTAACATGTGATATGCAGCTTTAAATACAGACTGAAGCAAACCAAAGAATGCGAATTTTTTTTTCTTAACAAATGCTTTTTGGGTATATTGTGCTATACGCTATAATGATGAAATGATCATTTCTTTGGAAAAGTAAGGAAAAATCAGTCACCTGTTGAATTTCTTTTTAAAGTGTACTTTAAATGACAAGGATTAAGAAATGTAAATTTAAATATATTAATAAAATATTTTCAAGTATTACTTTAATTTTTGATTAAAATTTAAAACAAACTGACAGACTATTAAGGAAAAAACACTTTCACCTGTTGAATTTCTTTTAAAAGTGTATCTTATATGGCAACGATGAAGAAATTTAAATGTTAATAAAATATTATCAAGTATTACTTTAATTTTTGATTAAAAGTTAAAACAACTGACAGACTATTAGTCCATTAAGATTTATTTATTTATTTATTTTTTTGCCAGTCCTGGGTCTTGAACTCAGGGCCTGGGCACTGTCCCTGAGTTTCTTTTGCTCAAGGCTGGCACTCTACCACTTGAGCCACAGCGCCACTTCTGGCTTTTTTCTGTGTATATGGTACTGAGGAATCGAACCCAGGGCTTCATGCATGCTAGGCAAGCACTCTACCACAGAGCCACCTTCCAGCCCCTAGTCCATTAAGATTTATAAGTTTCCTGTCATATTTTATTTTCCTTTGTTCCTCTTTTTTGGGTGGTGATTTTTTTTTTTCAGAAAGGCAATCTAGTCTTAAACATTACTCACAAAATTTATGCTGTCATAGGATCAGAGAGTTTATTTTTATTAAATTAAGAGAATAGTAAGCTCATTTTATGCAAACACAAAATATAAACACCAATATCATTTATCAATAAAAAAAACACTCATAAAAAAATCATGAGAATTGGGGGGAAGATGGAGGAGGAGAAGCTGGAGGCTAAACAAGCTCTCACATAGAAAGCAGTTTTAGTGTTCCAGTGAACAGTCCTAGGCAAGAGAGTCACACCAAGTGTGCCATCACAGTACAGAGAGTTTGGCCAGAGACGGAAAAGCCAGGCAAGATGACAGATCTGAGCATTTGCCAGTATCTACAGCTGCAGCAGCAGTAGGGAGAGCGCCAGTGGCCATAGACACCATACCTACAGAGAGTCCCCGACAAAGGCCCCAGATGTGGCCAGTGAGCAGATTCTACTCAACACCAGCAAAAACTGACAAGGAGCAGAAAGCATCATCCTGCAGATTGCAGACCAGAGACAACCCAGGAACCAAGACTCTGGCATGAGTAGAACCCTGACATCCTCACTCCTTCTCAGGGAGCAGTGTAGGGAAGGCCACCCCTTGCCCACAACCAGAGATCTACATCTATGATACTGACAAAGGCCGGGCTGAGCAGGTAGCTCCAACTCAGGCCTTGGAAGAAAACAAGAGTCATTTTGCAGGTCACAGGAAGTAGACATGACCTGACAGGCTCAGCTCCACCCAGAGAAATGTCACCCCGCCCAGCCAGTGGACACTCTGCCCTCCGAGGAGTGATTTTCTTCACAGGGTAAACAGAGCCAGAGGCTGCCCTTCTGTACAGCAGCCTAGAAAAACAATTGAAACTCACTAAACATAAACCCTAAGAATGGGATATTTGAGTGTTTCAGGAGCTAGCCACTCAGGCTTTGCCCTGAAATGCCTCAACCCTAGCCAGAACCTAGCATCATAACAGCATCTCCACACTAGAGGAAACAGCCATCTCCCTCTTTTGTGATACTCAAAGCAGATCTCCCTCCCACTGAAATAGCCTGGGAGGAGCATCACAAAATCCTGGGTAAAGCTGAGCATTTTTCTGCTTGCTCCAAAAAACTGACTTAAGAAAACAATCAAGCCATAAGAATACCAAACACCAAAAGCAGACCAGAGACTCCACCAAAAGACTGGTTACAGACACAGGGGAGATACAGGGTCTTCCCATTTTTCTCCCCCTCCCCCCCAAAAACAACCCGAAAAATCAAAGAACTCCTTTTGAAAATTTGTTTTCAATTTTTATTTTATTTAAAAGTGTTTGATGTTAATTTTTATTCTCATAATTTTTGTTTTTGGTCTGTATGTGTCCATGTGTTTTTTAACCTCTTTTGAACTTTTGGTCCTTTTTTATTGTTTTCATTTTTTTCTCTCTTTCTTTCTTTTTTGTGTGACTTAATTGATGATCTGCTCATCCCCAGATATATCCCTGTGGTCAATTATTAGACCTTATTCCCCATGTGTACATACTTAATCCTGAGATTTTTTACTCAATTCAAAACGTCTTAGGCTTAAGTTCGTTAATAGCACTATTATCTCTTTTTGTCTATTTAATTTTCAAGTAACTAATTTTAAAAATTTTATTTTTTAATTTTTCATGTTTCCTTTCTGTCCCTCTTCTCATTTCATCCTATCCTTTTCTTCTCTCAATTTCATTTCTTTAAACTTACATAATTTTGGGTGTTTCACTTCTTAAATTTAAATTTTTGTTAATCCATTTTTCTTTATTTTAAAAAAATCTCTCCTATCATTATGTCTAATCCATTTCCCTCTCAAAGATTAGGACTTGGTTTAATTCCTTGTTCTTTTACCTCTCCACATCACTCTAATCCTATTTTTCTCCATATTTCTCCCTATACTTAATAATTTTTGGTGTGCCAAATCCTTTTTGCTATTCTTAGTCCACTAGTCCATGGTTATTTGATGTTGAATAAATTGTCTCTGTTGAACTAGATTGTATCTGCAGACTTTTGACTGTGAAAGTACAGGACTCTGGTCGATGCTTGCCTTAAAATAGTGTTCTAGCACAAAATTGGTTTTACTTTCATTCCAAATGGGCAGAACAAGCCAGAAAAACACAAGAAAAGTTATTGGTCTAGGAAATTTATTTAACACAATTTTAGCAGAGAACTTCCTAAACATACAAAAAGATAGGCCTATTCAGATATAAGAAGCTTTTAGAACCCCAAATAGACCAGATCAGAACAGGACATCCCACCATCACATTATAATCTACACAGGATCAATTCTGACCAAGGAAAGGATCCTTACAGCTGTCAAGGAGAAAATATCAATCACCTATAAAAGGAAACCAATTAGAATCGCCTCAGCTTTCTCAGCACACACAAAGCAAGAAGAGCCTGGAATGGTGTATGCCATACCCTAAAGACAAACAACTATCAATCAAGAATATAGAAACCAGTTAAACTCTCCTTCATAACCGGAAGTAAAATAAAAATGGGTCAGAGCAAAGACAAATTGAAACAATATGTCTCCACCAAACCAGACTTACAAAAGTTACTTAGAGAAATCCTACACATAGAAAACCAACAACACCAAAATAAAGGCCAAGAAACAGCAACCAAGGAAATTAAATTAGAACTCAACATTCAAACCCACCAAAGAAAGTCTTGTAACAAATGAAGGCTGAATAATACATTGGTGATTCACCAGTGAGTCGTGGAAGAGATTAGGAAGAATATGCAAATGTTTATAATATTCAACAAAAATTAACACATATATTACCAGCTACACTGGTACACAGCAAATGAAATACTCAGGCAAATTTATACCTTTGAGTTCCTACACCAACAAATTAGAGAAATCTGAAATTAACAATTTAATAAGACATCTGAACCTCCTTGAAAAAGAGCAAAAAAATAAACCTCAGTCAATTAAATGGAAAATAATAATCAAAATGAAACCAGAATTAAAGGAATCAGAATCCAAAAAACCACATAGAAAGAATCAAAAAAACAATGAGTTGATTCTTTGAAAAAAATAACAAAATTGACAGATCCTTAGCAAATCTTATCAGAAAAAGAAGAGCACACACCCAAATAAACAAACTCAGAGATGAGAATGGAAACATCACCACAGAAAAAATCCAAGATCCAGAACGTTATAATGGAATAATTCTCAGAACGTTATGCTAAAATGTTTGAGAACCAGGTAGAAATGGACTTTTCCTAGCAAATATTGACATGCTGAAACTAAACAAACTTAACAGGCACATGTCAAGTATTGAAATATAAACAGCAATAAGAGAACTCAAATCTAAGAAAAACCCTGGACCAGATGGATTTAGAGCTGAATTCTACAAGGCATTCAAAGCAGAGCTAACACCAATACTCCTCCAACTCTTCAATGAAATTGAAAGAGAAAATTCACTACCAAACTCATTCTATAAAGCCATCAAAAACCTCATCCCAAAAACAGACAGGGACTCATCAAAGAAAGAGAAGTATAGACACATTTCTTTGATGAATATTGATGCAAAACTTCTCAACAAAATTCTGACCAATCAACTTCAACAATTCATTCAAAAAAAATCATACACCCCGATCAAACAGGATTCATTTCAGTGATGCAAAGCTGGTTCAATATACACATATGAATTAATATAATTCATCACATCAACAGGAGCAAGGATAAGAACCACATGGTTATCTCAATAGATGCAGAAAAAGAATTTGACAGATACAACACTCCTTTATGATGAAGGTTCTGGAAAAACTAGAAATCCATGGAACATTCCTCAATACGATAAAGGCTGTATATGACAAACCTACACCCAGCATTATATATAATGGTGAAAAACTAAAGCAATTTCCTCTTAACTCAGGAACAAGACAAAGATGTACTCTCTCTCCATTTCTCTTCAATCTAGTATTAGAATGCCTAGCTACATCAATAAGACAAGATGCAGACATAGAGGGGATCCAAAGAGGGAAAGAAGAAATAAAACTCTCCCTCTTTGCAGATGGCAGGATCTTGTACTAAAAGAATCCCATTGACTCCAATCTCAAATTATTCAAGCTGAATAAAAACTTTGGCAAAGTAGCAGGGTATAAAATTAACCCCCAAAAATCAATGGCTTTTCTGTATGCCAACAATGAGAAAAGTGTGGCTGAAATTAGGAAAGCAACTCCATTCATAATAGCCCTACAAAAAAAAAAAAAAAACCTAGGAATTAACAACCAAAAAAGTGAAGGACCTCTATGATGAAAACCTTAAAAACTTGAGAAAGGAAATCAAAAGAGAATGTAGAAAGTGGCAAAACCTCCTAAGCTCCTGAATTGGAAAGACCAACATCATGAAAATGGCAATACTTCCCATGGCTATCTACAAATTCAATGCGATACCTATCAATATTCCAATCTCATTCTTCAAGGAAATAAAAGAGGCAATCCAAAAAGTCATATGCAACAATAAAAGACCCCGAATAGCAAAAACGATCCTCAACAGGAAGAACAGTGCTAGAGGAATATCAATACCAAATTTCAAACTCTACTACAAAGCCATAGCAATCAAAACAGCTTGGTACAGGCACAAGAACAGACCTCAGGACCAATGGAATAGAATTTAAAACCCAGAAATGAACCTACAGCCCTATAGCCATCTAATCTTCAATAAGGGAGCTAAAAAAAAGGAATGGAAGAAAGACAGGCTCTTCAGTAAATGGTGCTGGCTAAATTGGTTAACTACTTGTAGAAAACTAAAGCTAGATCCTTATATATCACCCTGCACCAGAATCAGCTGCAAATGGATCAAAGACCTCAGAGTCAAAGCAGACATTCTGAAAACTTTACAGGATGGAATAGGACAAACCTTAGGTCTCCTTGGCACAGGCCGAAATTTTTTTAATAGAGACCCAGAAACACAACACATCAAAGAAAGGTTGGACAAATGGGATCGCATGAAATTGCAGAGCTTCTGCATGGCAAAGGACATAGCTAGCAAGATCAATAGAAAGCCCACGGATTGGGAGAAGATCTTCACTAGCAATACAACAGACAAGAGTCTCATATCTAAAATATAACTGGAACTCAAAAAATTAAATTCCCCAACAACAAATTTTCAACGAAACAACTACCCAATAAACAAGTGGGCTAAAGACTTACAGAGAAATTTCTCTGAAGAGGAAAGAAGGATCGCTGATAGACACATGAAGAAATGCTCAACCTCTCTAGCTATAAAAGTAATGCAAATCACAACAACGTTGAGATATCGCCTCACCTCAGTTAGAATGACTATAAACAAGAACTTTAATAACAACATACGCTGGAGCAGATGTGGACAGAAGGGATTCTTACTGCATTGTTGAACAAGTTGTTCAACCACTTTGGAAAGTATTATGGAGGTTCCTCAAAAGACTCCACATAGATCTCCCCTATGACCCAGCAATCCAACTTTTGGCATTTACCCAAATGTTCACAAACAAGACCACACTAAAGCTACCAGGACGACTATGTTTATTGCAGCCTTATTTACCCTAGCTAAGATGGAACCAACCCAGATGTCCCTCAGTAGATGATTTGATCAAGAAAATGTGGTATATATACACAATGGAATTCTATGCCTCCATCAGAAAGAATGACATTGCACCATTTGTTAGTAAATGGGAAGACTTGGAAAAATATTATATTGTGATGTAAGCCAGGCCCAAAGAAACTTAGGTCCCATGGTTTCCCTTATTTGCAATAAATAGTATATGTCTGAGTCAAGCAGAAAAGGTCAGATAAGTTGATGTTAGGGAAATGAACCCTAAGATATGTATTCAAATGTTTTTTTTTTCTTTCCTGCAATTCTTTCTAACACATTTATAAGATTATTTCTTTGTTGCTTTGTATGTCCCTCCCCCACGGTATAACCCCTCCATTCACTGTATTTGATGCTGTTATAATTTGTGGAGAGGAAGGGAACCCCATTGAAACAATGAGATGTACAAGTCGTTATGTCGAAAACGAACTTTACAACTTTGGTGGGGGAGGAGTGCTGGCTGGGGTGGGAGGGTGGGATGGGAGGGGGAAACAAAGGAGGAGGCTACAATTTTTTATAAGAAATGTACTCATTATCATTCCCATGTAATTGTAACTCTTCTGTACACTATTTTCACAATTAAATAAATACATTAAAAATAAAAAAGTTACATAAAAAAAAGAAAGTGGCAAAAACTCCCACGATCCTGGATTGGAAAGATCAACATCATGAAAATGGCAATACTTCCCAAGGCTATCTTCAAATTCAATGCAATACCTATTAATATTCCATCCTTATTCTTCAAGGAAATAGAAGAGGCAATCCAAAAATTCATATGGAACAATCAAAGACTCCAAATATAAAAATGGTCCTTAACAGAAAGAACAGTGCTGGAGGAATATCAATACCAAATTTCACACTCTACTACAAAGCCATAGTAATCAAAAGAGCTTGGTACAGGCACAAGAATAGATCTCAGGGCCAAGGGAATAGAATTGAAAACCTAGAAATGAACCCACAGACCTATAACCATCTTATCTTCAATAAGGGAGCTACAAAAATAGAATGGAAGAAATACAGCCTCTTCAGTAAATGGTGCTGTTAAAATTGGTTACTTACTTGTAGAAAACTAAGGCTACATCCTTATATATCACCCTGCATCAGAATCAACTTCAAATGGATCAAAGTCCTGGAGTCATATCAGACACACTTGGTCTCCTTTGCATAGGCCAAAATTTTCTTAATAGAAACCCAGAAACACAACACATGAAAGAAAGGTTGGACAAAATGGGATTTCATGAAATTGCAGAGCTTCTACGTGGCAATGGATAAAGCTATCAAGATCAATAGAAAGCCCACAGATTGGAAGAAGATATTCACTAGCCATACAACGGACAAGGGTCCCATAACTAAAATATATCTGGAACTCAAAAAATTAAATCCACCAACAACAAATTCTCAAAGAAACAACTCCCCAACCAATAAGTGGGCTAAAGACTTAAAGAGAAACCTCTCTGAAGAAGAAAGAAAGATAGCCAATAGACACGTGAAGAAATGCTCAGCCTCCCTAGCCATAAAATAAATGCAAATGAAAACAACATTGAGATACCACCTCACCCCAGTTAAAATGTCTATAAATAAGAACTCTAACAACAACAGAACCTGGAGGGGATGTGGAGAGAAGGGAACCATATTGTGTTGTTGGTGGGCGTGTAAACTTTTTCAACCACTGTGGACAGTAGTATAGAGGTTCTTGAAGACTCCACATTGTGCTCCGCTATTTCCCAGCAATTTCACTTTTGGGCACTTACCCAAATGTTCACAAACATGACCATACTAAACCTACCAGCACATTTATGTTTATTGCAGCATTATTTACTATAGCTAAAATATGGAACCAACCCAGATACCTCAGTAAATGAATGGATCAAGAAAATGTGGTATATATACACAATGGAATTCTATGCCTCCATCAGAAAGAATGATATTGCCCCGTTTTTTTGGGAAATTGAAAGACTTGGAAAAAATTATATTAATTGAAGTAAGCCAGACTCCAATAAATATATGTCTCATGGTTTCCCTTATTCGCAATTACAAGTATATGTCTTGGACAAGCAGAAATGGTCAGATAAGTTGATGTTAGGCGAAATGAGCCCAAACATAAGGACTCAAATTTTTTTTCTCCTGCTATTGTTTTTAGCATATTTATAAGATGATTTTTTGTTGCTTTGTATGTCCCTCCCCCATGACATAACCCTTGTTTTCACTGTTTTTGATGTTGGTATAATTTGTGGAGAGGAAGGGCAAAACAAGTTGCTTAAATAGGGATACAGGTGGTCACATGCAACAATCAGATATACAACAAGTTATGTCGGAAAATGAACTTTAAAACTTTGGCACCTGGGTTACTTTGGAGGGAAGATGGGAAGGAATGGTAAGGGAAAACAAAGGAGGGGGAAACAATGTTTGATAAGATTACCTTTCTCATGTAATTGTAACCCCTCTGTATGTATTTTCACAATAAAAAATCATGAAATAATAAAGTAAAAATACATGTCAATTTTTTTTTTTTGGTGGTCGTGGGCCTTGAACTCTGGGCCTGGTCGCAGATTTCAATGAGTTCTTCAGCTCATTGATACCACTGTACCACATGAGCCACAGTGCCATTTCTAGTTTTCAAGTGGGTTATTGGAGATAAGAGTCTCACAGACTTTTCTGCCCATTCTGGCTTTGAACCACTATCCTCGATCTCAGACTACTGAGTAGTTAGGATTTCAGGCATGAGCCACCAAAGCCCAGATCCAAGTCAATGTTTAAAAAGCAAGCTTATTGAAACTTCTGGCTTTTTCCAATAAACAATCCTACTTTTTAGCATTAGTTTATAACTATGAGTTATTTTTAGATGTAACTGAACATTTTAATAGAATCAAATATAATTTTTAATATTACTCATTATCTCACAAAATCCACTGTAATTTACTTTCCCCAAAGTAAATTATTGCATACTATATTACTCACTATTATTACAGTCTATGTTACATATAATGTGAAGAGAAAATAGTTTGGACTATTTCATATAAATTAGTAGATGCTATTTTAGCATTATAAATTCACATTTGTGATTTTAAAAGAAGGAAAGAAGGTTTTAGATTTAAAGTCAATTATAAATGTGTAGTGTGTCCCAATTAAAGCAAAAGTTGTGAGTTCATACAGACAAAATTATTTTCTTTCCACTAAAGACTTTGAAGTAATACTATTTGTAATAGTGAGTCAATAAGAGGAAGAATTCAAATCATGTCAAACAATGTCTCTGTTATTCTACTACCCCCTCCACTAACAAGACCTATCCGGTCCCAGATGTCACAAAACTTCAAGTATCTCTCTTAGAAATCTATTTCAAAAAGTTCTAAATCACTGATTCTTTTTATGCTTTCTGTTATATGAAACAAGATATAGACAAAAAACAATTGAAATAAAATGCACACATATGTTGAAGTCACTACAGCTGGGAAAACAACCAACAAAGTAGAACTCACCCAGGAACAAAAGCATGTTGTGCCCAGTTATTTTTAAGCACAAAAACCTCAAATACATGTTACCCTTGACTAGAACCATAAAGATAACTGAGTCTCAGAAATACGGTTTTGTTCATTTATAATTGATTCATCTAGATGAACCTAATATAGCAAATCCCTTGAATGGATCACATTGTTTAAAAGAAATGTGACTGTAAGTGGAGTGAGATCTGCACATATTTAAGGGAATAAATAACAAAAATCGTGACATCTTAAAAAATTCAGAAATGCAATGAATAAGTCTAATAGTAACCATATTGAGACCTAAATCCTACTGATTTCATAAGAACAAAATATGCAAATAGTAGAATCTGAGCAGTGTACCTGAGTGTACATAATTTTAAAGTACTCCAAATTACACTTTGTAGAAGACAGTATGTGGGTTATCTAAAGGAAAACATCAACCCATGATATAAATGACATTAAAAATCTCATGAAAAGGGCTTGGAAGGTGGTTCAGTGGTAGAGCGCTTGCCATGCAAGCATGAGGCCCTGGTTTCAATTCCTCAGCACCACATAAGCAAAAATAAAGAAGCCAGAAGTGGCGCTGTGGCCCAAGTGGTAGAGCACTAGCCTTGAGCTGAAGAGCTGAGAGACAGCTCCCAGGCCGAGAGTTCAGGCCCCAAGCCCGGATCACCCCCCCAAAAAAAAAACTCATGAAAAGAGAGTAGTAGTTTCTGGAAAATAATAGTTTAATAAATAGTGGTCAAAAAACCTTTCTACTGCTGACAAAATTGCATACATATTTAGTTAGATCCAAAAAAGACCCAAGATACTCAAGCTCATTTGAAACTTTGGCAAAGTAGCAGGATACAACTGTAACATTATTACGGATGTTGACTATGGCATGGAATTAATTTCCTCTTTGATCTGACAAATGAATATGAAAAAACAGAAATTCAACTAAATATCAAGAGCTAACTAAACATATAACCAGAAAAGACATCATGCAAGCCGCATTGCAACTGGGATAAAAGAAAAATCAGTCATACTGATTCTGTATTTATTGTAAATGTTGATTTTTTCATAAATTATTTCCTTTAGCTTGCATTTTTAAAACATTGCGTTAAGTGTATATCTTGGTAACTAGTTTTGGATTCCTCCTTCAGTATAGTTCTGAGTATAATGTCTCATATCAATTCCTAACCCATGAAATGATGTTGATTACAAAACAAATGGTAATAACCACTGTTTATAATACACAAAATCTCATAAGCATGACACCAGTAAGCATTGGTCAACATTTTGGTATCATGATCTCATGACTGATGAGGCCTATCTGCATGAGCATAATTGCACCTAGATTCTTCAGCTTAAATTTAACAACTGTTAAAAATGTTTATATCTATATCTGTCACCCATCATAGATTAAACCTGAATATAAAGCCTAAGGAAAATGATTGGGTAAGAATTTAGCTTTTTTGTATACAAAGAAAACAAAATGCAGCATAGAGTAACTCTGATTTAAAGTCAACCTATTTCTCCAAATCATTCTAAGCATTTCCTTACAATGTGTATTATTCTCAAGAAGGGAATTCGTAATGTGAGAAGAGGATTAACCAAGCATTGTCTTCAAATATACATAATTTAGATTTACCACTTTATTTTGCTATAAGCATTTTTAATAAAAAATAATTGGTTTCCAGATCAAGTATAATATATCCTAGTTGCATATAGCAAAGTACATTCAGAAAATGGTATATAGCAATTAAGTAAAGAAAGTCTGGGCAGAAAAAATGGCATTTCTATACTATGTGACCCCCAATTCTTCGATATTTCATTCTGCCTCCATTTAATGAATGTGATTGTTTAAATGCTTTATAAAGTATTAATTAAAATCAATCAGTGTCCTAGAAGACAATTGTGTATAATTTTATCCTAGAATCATGCAAGAACTGCCCATTCAATCATGACATACATCACACTCCATTGGTATTCATATGGATAGGAATGAGATTCTTAGGATCTCCTGCCATTTGGAAGTGGCAGGACCAGGATTCCAACTGTGGGCTCCAGGTCCCACCACTTAAACCTGAGGATAGGGAACTCCCGGGTGTGTCCAAGAACATCAGCAAAACCAATGATGAGGCAGGCACCAGTGGCTCCTCCTTGATACTTACAAGGCTGTGATAGGAGGATCATGGTCAAAGTCACTCTAAGCCAGAAAGTCCTTGGGACCCCTGTCCAACTTCAATGCCAACAAAGCCAGAAGTAGAGCCTTGTGGCTCCAGTGGTAGAGGGCTAGCCTTGAACAACAGCAGCTCAGGGACTGTGCCAGATCCTGAGTTCAAGGTCCGAGACTGGCAACAAACGGACATACACAACCATCTGTGCAGCCATCTGGCTCAGCAGGTCACCCTCTTGTCCCCAGCTGAATTGGACAGAGTTCCCTGGGAAAGGGGCTGGGGGAGCCATTGTCATCTTAATTCTGCCCGTTCTGTCTGCATCACAGGATTCTAGCCACACCCCCATTATTTCATGATCTTTTCTGACCAATGGGATACAAGAATTGTGGCTACGCCCACATTCCATGTTGCCTGGTAGATGGATGAGTCTCTGTTAACACACTGAGGCTGAGATCCACAGGGGGAAATCATACCACAGGAGCGGTGGGCCAGCTGCAGGCATCTGGCCCACCTGGCAGCTCAGTGCCAGACTAAGCTGAAGCTAAAGGCCCCCACCCCATGAGCTGCCACCACAGCATTCATGGGGATGGGAAGCAAGACCAGTGGGCGTCCAAAAAGAAAATCTGCTTCATCCACAACCTGCCTGATGAGGTGGACTTCCAGAATCCAGCAGGTGAGCTCCACCATCGATGCAGCCAGCTGTCAGCACACATCCAAACTATTGAGGAGTGCCTCGTGGCATATAAAGAGCAGATGTTGGCACTGAATGAGCTGTTTTGGGAGAAAGCTGAGTGTGTGTGCTGGCTGTCCCTGGAGAAGATGGAGAAGAAGAGAGTGCTGCAGGAGCTGCTGTCGATCCTCACAGAGGAAAGCATGGACACCAGTTTCCAGATGCTAGCACAGGAAAACTGGTGTCATCTTAATTCTGCCCTTTCTGTCTGCATCACAGGATTCTAGCCACACCCCCATTATTTCATGATCTTTTCTGACCAATGGGATACAAGAATTGTGGCTACGCCCACATTCCATGTTGCCTGGTAGATGGATGAGTCTCTGTTAACAAAGGTTTGTTCTTCCAGTCCTGGGGCTTGAACTAAGGGCCTGGCCACTGTCCTTGAGATCTTTTTGATCAAGGCTGGCACTCGACCAGTTGAGCCCTACTTCCCCTTCCAGCTTTTTCTGTGTGGAATCAAGCCCAGGGCTTCAGTCATGCTAGGTGACCACTCTACCACTGAGCCACATTCTCAGCTATGATCATTCACCCCTCCCAAACCCATATGGCCATTCCTCAGATAAATAGGAAGTAGGGGCTAGGATGAATATGAAGCACTTCTGGTTCACACCAAAATACTTCCCCGCCCCCTATTCCCACACCCTTAGTTGAAGTTTCTCTTCTACCATTGAGGGATGAGGGAGGGAGAGGGGAGTCCTAAGAGAGGAGTATCAACAACAGTGGCCCCCTGAGCCCCACATCCTCCCCCACACAAGGGGTCGTCCAGATTCCAATCTTACCTGACTCAATGTGGAGTCTACACTGTCTTCCCACCACTGCAAGGCTCAGGATGAAATAAAGGTCAACCCTGGGCTCAGCCTACACCCAGGGTGGAAGCTCCTAATGCCAGACCTACTTCCACCTCTGACTGCCCTGAGTTAGGCCAGTCCCACCACTCACCGCTATGTTGGCGGTGATGACCTCATGGATGGATATCAGGAAGAAGGTCTATGGCAAAGAGCAGAAGCATTAGGGTGAGCATGGCAGAAGGAGGTGGGGTGATTGCTCTGGGATCTTCCTCCTTGGAGCCCTCCCTTCCATCTAGAGCCATGCTGACCCAAAACATGGACAAGCCAGGGGGTGAGACAAGACGGACCAGCACGGACCAGCTTTGTCGTGGAGCACTTGAAAATTCCAATTATATTTGGCCAATGCCAATCCTAAAGCCAACATGCAAAGCCTCTCCTTGTTGTTGGCCATGAACACTGTCCCTGAGCTCGTATTCTTGAGGCTGGCACTCTACAATTTGAGCCACAGGACCACTTTTGTTTTCTGATCGTTCATCAAGGATAAGAGTCTCACACACTTTCTGCCCAGGCTGGCTTGGCACCATGATCCTCCAAATCTCAGCTTGCTGAGTAGCTAGGATGCCAGGCATGAGCCACCAGTGTCCAGTATGTGATGACTTTTGAAGGCAATCTTGGTGATTTTGTAAAGGAGCACCAAAGGGCCTGGATAGACCATGACCCAATCAATAAGCTGGGATTGGAGAAGGATGACCTTCTACCCATTCCGTTCCCCAAAATTAAAGATGCCAGGTAGTGGTGTCTGCAGCCACCAGGCTTAGTGGGGAAAAAGTAGAGAATAATCAAAGATTACAGTGTAGAAATCTCTGATTTTACATGCATGTGTTTTGTGTGTGTGTGTGTGTGTGTGTGTGTGTGTGTGTGTGTGTGTGTGTGTGTGAACTCAGGGCCTAGGCTCTGTCCCTGAGTTTCCTTGCTCAAAGTTACTGCTCTGCCACTTGAGACACAGCCCCACTTGCTTTTCGATTGTTAATTGTAGGTAAGTGTCTCAAGGATTTTCCTGTCCAGAGTGAATTGGAAGCATGAGGGAGACCCCAGGGAAGCAAGAGTAAACACAACTCACAGGTAGAATCCCTATGGTGGACCACTCCTGAGCCCTGGTGGCCAGATGCGGGATATGCGGCCCCGTGCCATTGTCCTATAGAGTTCAATTTTGAGAAGTGACCAAGGCCAAGCTGACTTTTGTTCACCCTGAGTGCTGATGCCAGAGCAGGTCTGTTCCACCATAGGCCAAGAGAGCTCCAGGAGGCCCAGCTTCCCAGGGGCACAAGGAAGAGAGAGGTGAGCTCCAAGCTGATCTAAGAGCCTTTGCCCACAGACACCCCAACTTGGCCTTCCTTATCACCATAAGACCTGTCAAAGAACAATCCAAAAAAAACTAAAATTGGAGCTGTGCCTCCAAGTGGTAGAGCTCTAGCATTGAACCAAAGAGCTCAGGGACAGGGCCCCCAAACTTTGAGTTCAAGACCCCCAGGTGACCCTCCCCCATAAAACACAGGTTGGCTAAATGTGAACTAGTAGGAGTTGTGAATGTGTTTCTGAAGAATGGGGATACTGAAGAAAGCACCCTAATTCTAATGAAAGCTGAACCTGTGACATACAGCTATGTGCTGAGTCCTTCAAAGGATGCTATTTGCTGGGTCCTTCCCACATGGGGGTTTTGTGCTGAGTCCTCAAAAAGGTGCTTTTTGCTGAGTCATCCCATAGGGTGCTATGTGCTGAGTCCCTGAGAAGAGTGAGCCGTGCTAGGTTTTTCAAAGGGTGCTGTGTGTTGAGTCCATTACACAACATACTGTATGCTGAGTCCTTCAAAAGGTGTGGTGTGTTAATTCATCTGAAAGGGTCCTGCTATGTGCTGAGCCCTTGAGAGGGATGAGGTGAGTTTTTGAGTGCTGTGTTCTGAGTCCTTTACACAGGGTGCTCTGTATTGTCCTTCAAATGGTGCTGTGTGCTGAGTGCTTCCACAGTCTGGTATGTGCTGAGTCCTGCCATAGTGTGGTATGTACTGAAACCTTCAAAATTCTTCTATATGCTGAGTTTTTCGAAGGGTGCTATGCAATGAGTGATTTACAAAGGGTGCTTTGTACTCAGCGTTTCAAAGGGCTGTGTGTGGAGTCTTAACACAGAGGGTGCTATGTAATGAGCCCCTGCGAAAGTGTGCTATGTGCTGAATTTTTCAAAGCATGTAATGTGCTGAGTCCTTTACACTGCAAGCTATGGACTCCCTCCTTCAAAGGGTGCTGTGTGCTGAGTACTCTACACAGGGTACTATACGCTGCGTCCTTCAAAGGGAGCTGTGTGCTGAGTCTTTTACACAGGGTGCTTTGTGCTGTTTTTGGAAGTGTGCTGTGTGTCATCCCAAAGAGTGCTATGTTCTGAGTCCTTGAGAGGTAGTTATTCTCAACAATCACACACACACACATACACACACTCACACACACACATACACACACACACAAGGGTCACCATGCACCTCCTTAGTGTGTGGAATGAAGGGGGATGGAGGACAGTCTCCCCCAGGGGTGGAGCTGAGGGGAGATTCGATCCCTGGGGCAAGTACTGGGGTTGGGGGAGAGTGCTGAGCTGAGGTGATGCTGCAATTGCTATGGCCTGGAAGCCTTAGAGACCTGTCAGGGATGTGATTGCAGCTAGGGGTAGGGGGCATGGCCTAGGGGAGGAGTGGGCATGCCCAAGTGGAGGAGGGGGCGGGGCCCTGAGGTGCACTGTGGTGGCAGTGATGGGGGGGAGCAGGCATGCCTTGCGGTGGCCCAGGAGTGGAGTGGGGGCAGAGAGATCGAGAGCAGAGAGAAGAGCAAGCACAAGCACGAGGAGAAGCCATTCCAGCGGCTGGCAGCTGCTGCAATCAAAGCTCAGTCCTGGACAGGAGCACAGAGCACCTGGAGCCAGCGAGGCAGGCACATCACTGCGGGCAACCCCACGGGGACATGGCAGCCATTGCTGCCTTGAATCTGAGGCCCTGGCACGGGAAGCGCATCTGTGGCTCAGGTGGTGGAGGAGCCGAAGCAGGCAGCTGAGGAAGAGGTGGTGGTGGTGATGGCAGCTGAGGCAGGAGTGGCAGCAAGCACAGTCCCCTGCAGATGGCCCCGCCCCCTCCCAGCAAAGCGTTTCAAATATGGCTCTGCCTGCTCTGATCCGCGGCCACTTTCGCAGTTGCCCAGCAGAGATGGTGGGTCCCTGCCTGGCATGAGGCCCTGACCCGGTCCCTGCCCCTGCTCCTTGCACTCCAGGCCTGGGTGCACCCAGAGCCATCACCTACAGCTTCTCCCAGGTCACCCCATGGGACCACACCTGGCGACTCCAGCACCAGGCGAATCCCTCACCTCTTTATCCCCACTCCCCCGCAGACCCGGACCCTCGCCTCCCACCTCCTCTCTCCTGTCCTGCCTGCACCTCCCCTGCACCCCACAGTCCACCCTGGCTCTGCCACAAATGCACTCCAGGAGAGGTGGGTGGGTGTCGACCCAGGGATCCCACCCCCATTCCTAGCGGCCAGTGTCCCAGGAAAAGGGCAGATGCAGGGATTGGTGAGAAGGGGGTACCACAGAACCCCTGGCCTAGAGCGATGGAAGCCACATCTGCACTCTTCCTCTCCCTGGTGGGAACCTAGTGGCTTTAGTCAGATATGGGGAGGAGCACCTCCACACCTGCCTTCTCGGTCTTTTTGTTTTTGCTGGGGGTGGGGGCTGTTGGATGCAGGAGATAGGCCCCCTAGCTGTGTAAGCCCTTGTCTTCTGTGCTCAGTCACCCTTTCACCTGAGGAGGATCCCAAAAGAACCCACTAGGGAGGTGAGGGCACTGGGGGTCAGAAGGTGACTATTTGGGAGGAACACACCCCTTCTGACACACATACACCTGCCCTGTCCCCCACCCCACCCCAGCTGTCAACAGTACTCACAGGGTGATCACATTTCCCAGCTCTTCCAGCTTCTGCTGGTGCTCCTGGTCCTTCTGGTCTCCTAGTTCTCCCCAAGAGTTCAATTAGCCCAGAAGTATCTAGGCTGGAAGTAGGGAGTCCATCCATGTATGTAGCCTTTAGGACCCCATCAAATTCCACAACAATGCTCCCACCCCAAGTCAGAAACCTCTCGAGAGTCACCAGGACCGCTTGCTTTGTTTTCTGTCCGGGCTCTAAGGAGTCACCTCTCTCTGGATTCCTTCACCCAGTGTCCGGACCTAGGGTTTTGGTGAATGGTTGTTTCCAATGGAAGGGTCTGGCCCTGGGTAAAGGGAGAGGCAGGGTGGTTCTGCATTATTAGAGCGGTGTTCCCATTGGGTGGGAGCCCCTGGTTCTGACAAGGGAACTGACATGCTCGAGCTTGTACGTTGCCCAGATGAGGAACCAACAAACTCAGGAGAGGCACTGCTAGTCATACAGCCTGACTGTGCTCAGGTCAGTGATCAGTTGGCAAATTGCACGTGCTGCATGATGAGTCTTGTGTGACCAGTTTGGATGTGTGTGTGTGTGTGTGTGTGTGTGTGTGTGTGTGTGTGTGTGTGTGTGTTTGTGTGTGTCTGTGTGTGTCTGTGTTGGGAGATTAGGAGATGAGAAAAATGAAAATATATTTAAGTCACCATGTCTAAAAAGAGCAAAAGCAGTTTATTTGTGTGTATGTGTGTATTTGTTGTTCTTTTTTGATAATACCCAGTATGAGCCCAGCCACAATTTTTGTTTTCTCCTTCACCATTTCATTGCTCCTTTGGGGAAGGTTTCATAATATGTTCCTTTCCACCTCTTTCCACCTCCCTCTTCCCATTTCTTGCAGCCCACAGTAGCTGCTGGACCTGCATGGGACTCCCTAGGAGGCCTGTGTGAACCTCAGAACAGAGTGGACACCTGTCCTTCTGTCTTCAGACAGAAGGCTCGTGAGGATAGTGAACACAGCCGCACTCTTCCAGCCAGACACTCTGCTCTCATGTGTATAGTTGGAGTTAATTCAAGGATTGGGAATGTGTCTGCCAAACATAATTAAGGAACAAGATGGGTGGGAGTAGGGCAGGGGTGTGAGGCTAGTGGTGTCTGGGGAGTGGCAAATGGTGTAACATGGCAGATGGTTCACCACAACCGAGGATGAGAGGAGAACCTTACCCAGGGTAAGGTGTCTGTGGGCATCTGGGTAGGGGGCTCTGGGCCCCCACTGGTGGCATGGATTCCCTCCTAGGGCAGTGCATACGTGTGTAGTCCTCTCTGGAGTCCTGCAGTCTCCAATCTGTGTCCCACCTGGGCTGTTTCCAGCTGGAAAGTGGTAGGCAAGTTTCCCCTCCTGGAGCCTGCTCAGTATCAGACCGTGGCAGTTAGCTAGGGCTAAGGCTCTCTAAATGCCAGTTTCTGTAACCTGCTGCCTGGAAGGAAAAGGGGACACTGACTTTGGAACCCTTTAAGTTTGATTGGGACAAGTGAAATGCCACCGTTTTCCAGGTTTTGTTCTTGAAGCTGGCAATTTCCACTAATGCCAGCGGTCAAACAGTGACATTCAAAGTGGCACAGGCAGAGTTCCCAAGTCAGATGGTCTCCTGCTATGAATGCCGTGCCTTGACTGCCTTTCTCTGGCAGCTGCTGATTCTTCTACAGCTCTCTCTAGGGTGACCACCACAGTCGAGGATGTCATGGGGAGCAGAGAGTGACCTCGCCATCCCCAGCCTGCCAGCTGTGAGCAGAGACGATTTTCAGCACCTGCAGTGGACACTGGGAGATTGAGAGACCCAGGATGCCTCGAGAATCCTTTCTCTGTAACATGAAACTTGGGGGCCAGATATAGTGGACCATCCTGTCTGGCCCCACGGAGAGGAAAGGAGGCCACTTGAGCCAGGGGTTCAGCTCATGGCAACCTCGTTCACACCTAAGGGGGAATTGAGTGCCACAGAGTTGATCAGCCACTGGACAGAGATCTTTGAGAAGATAGGCATCCCACTGTCCCCAGAATCCAGCAAGCACATCGTGGCTCACATCCTGGGAGCCAAAACAGTTAACTGCCAGGAGGGTGGGAAGAGGGACGAGGGAGAACTGTGGGAGAGCTACATCAAGCTTTGCCTCGCCCGCTCTCCCCCCCCCCCCCCCCCAGGATGCTTACATGAATCAAATGGGACTTTTCTGTAGTATTGTCATAGACAGATGCTCATTTAGTTATCCAACAAAGAGTTACAGTGTGCGCCATTCTTGAGGAGGTGGAGGGGGTCATAGATGATGAAATGTTCCAGTGCTGGTTCCACAGCACATGAAGAAACCTTGGTTTGAACTGGATGCTGGTGCTTTATGCCTGTCATCCTAGCTACTTAGGAGGCTGAGATGGGAGGATCAAGGCTTAAGTCCCAGGCAGGAAAGCTTGTAAGACACTTATATCCAACTAACAACCAAAAAGAAAATGCCAGAAATGGATGTGTACCTCAAGCCATAGACTAGTTTCAGAGACAGCAGTCAGGCTCCGAATTCAAGGCCAGGAGTGAGACAAAGAAAGGAAACAGAGAGAGGGGAAGGAAGGATGAAGGGAGAAAAAGAGGAAAGGAAGGAAGAAGGGAGCATGTGTGCCTTGGTTTGGAGTCCCTGGATCAAGGGAGCCAACCACTCACAATCTCTGTGGGTAACATTTCAGAGCCTAAAGCCAGCATGTAGGCCTAAACCACTGACCCTTCCACAACTTCATGACATCCAGGAGCTGTGTGGTCACCAACTTCAGGGGGAAGCAACCTCAGGAATGACCTAGGGCTCAGGGTGGGTCACCAGGTTTCAATTATCCTGGCCCCAGCACGTTTATTTCCTGGTCAGATAATAAGAAATTGTCTAAGGGCTAGGGAGGTGTTGGGGTGAGGGAGTGTCAAGGGCAGGGCAAGGCATAAGCAGGAAGATGAAGAGGTAGGAAGATCCCAGGTCAGGTGTGTCAGGACATTGGAGCCATGACCTCTCCTGACAACATAGACCACTAGTTATAAAGTCTTTGACCCAGCCACATTTCTATTAAGAGTCCTGGAATCTTGGGTTCACCATTAACTGCCTGGCTGTTTTCCACTGCAGGATGCCTGTGCAGTACATCCTTGGGGACTGGGACTTCCGATGGCTCAATCAGAAGATGACACTACCGGTATTCATTCCTCCACCAGAGACAGAGGTAAGTGGGCCACTGGCACAGGACAGCCTGGGAATGAAGATGGGAGTCGGGAACCGAGTTCCTTCGAGACTTCCTCTAGGGGGCCTTAAGACCACGTGACTGCCATTCTCAGAGGCAGAGGTGGGTCTCTTTGCTGGCTCAATCTTTAGTATGCATGGCAGATCTGGGATTCAGAGAGGGTTGACTAAAGGTGGGGCAGGTTGGGTAGAGGCTGGTGGGAAAACAAGAGGCACTGGGCTCTGAACAGGGTTGTTTCTTTGAGGATACTCACAGCCTAGGAACATTCCTGGGATGCACCAGCACTTTTCTCCTTCCAGAGAGAAAGGGACCTAGAGCCCTTCCAGTTGGAGTGCCTTGGCTGAGAAATCCTTACATATTCACATCCTGTGGTTGGATCAGTAGAACTCACCTTGCTGCCAAGTGTCAAGACAGGACAGTGAGAGATCCTGAGTCTTTGATAAGTTCAGGTGATCCTCAGTATGAGATTATACTTGAAAGTCCTAACTTGGTACATGGTCAGTCCCATCTAAGACTGCCATGATGTAGGACATAGAATCTAGAGAATCAGAGCCAGATGGGGTATGTTCTGGGAGTCTTGAGTATTATGTTTGAACTTTGAGCTCCCGTGTGCCAACCTGCTTCCTTTTCTTGGGTGGGTCTTTGCTAGAAAAATCTTGAAACTAGGGACTGGGTCTTATTCCTTGTCTTTGATGTTCAAAACTAGCACTCTACCATTTGAGCCAAAGCTTCACTTCCAACTTTTGTGGGCGTTTAATTGTAGAAAAAGAGTTCTAAAGGACTTTGCTGCCAAGGGTAGAATCCAACTGTAGTCCTCAGATCTCAGTCTCCTGAGAGGATAGGATGAAAAGGTTGGAAAATTATCTTTGGCCGGGTGCCAGAAACTCATGGCTGTCATCCTAGGTACTCAGCAGCTGAGATCTGAGGATCACGATTCAAAGCTATCATGGGCAAGAAAGACCCTGAGACTCATCTCCAACGGACCACCAGAAAACTGGAAGTGGTGCTGTGGCTCAAGTATTAGAGTGCTTGCCTTGAGCTGAAGAGCTCAGGGAAGGCACCTAGGCCCAGAATTCAAACCCCACAACTGAAAAAAAGCAAGAAAGCAAAACATCTTTGCCTGCAAAGCATGGTGGAGGTGTGTGTGTGGAGGGGGGGGGGGTGCTGTGGTTGGGAGACCAGGTGCTGGCTTCACTGTACAGACATTTTTAAGAACTCCCCAAGTTTGCCCCAGTTTGAAGCCAGAGCTTCAAGAGGACTTGGCCTGTGGCAGGCAGGGAGTGGGCAAATGGGTGCAGGGGTGGGATTATTTTGCCTGTATTCTCTCCATTGAAGGATGGATTTGGATGCTGGATGACAAAGTCTGAAGTGGGTTGCAAGAAGTTTGTGGCCTGATGAGAATGGGTTTCCTCTGGGTATGTGAAGGTGGCTGAAGCCAGAAGCCGCTGGTGGCTCACAACTGTCATCCTAGCTACTCAGAAGGCCGAGATGTGAAGACCATGGTTCCAAGCCAGCTTGGGAAAAAAAGTCTGTGAGACTTGATATCCAATGGACCACCACAGAACAGGATTTCATGCTGTGGCCCAAGTGGGATAGTGCTCACCTTCAGCTGAAGAGCTGAGGGACAGCACCCTGGCCCAGAGTTCAAACTCCACGACCAACTAAAAAAAAGAGGGGGCTAAGTTTTCCGCATAGCAGTGTGTACAGTAGGAACTGCCATGTTGGACTATGAGACATTCCAGATATGTGAGAGGCTTACTGGTTTTTCTATAGTGGGTCTGATGTCGGTAGTGCCACCTTCTTGAGGGTAGGATGTGATCCTTATGGATACAGTTCATGGTTCTGTTCTCAGGGACTGCTGAAGCCTTGGGCTGTGTGTGTGTGTGTGTGTGTGTATGTGTGTGTGTGTGTGTGTGTGTGTGTGTGTGTGTGTATGTGTGTCTGTGTCTGTGTCTGTGTGCGTGTGTGTGTCTCTGTGTGTCTGTGTGTCTGTGTCTGTGTCTGTGTGTGTTTGGAGTTAGAAGACCTGGGCCTTGAACTCAGGGTCTAGGTGCTGTTCCTGAGCTTCTGTGCTCAAAGCTACTGCTCTGACACTTCACTTGAGCGACAGCTCCACCTCTGGCTTTTGGGTGGCTCACTGTAGATAAGAGCCTCACAGTCTTTCGGAATGGGCTGGCTTTGAACCGTGATCTTCAAACCTCAGCCTCCTGAGTAGCAAGGAAGACAAACATGAACCTCCCCTGCAGGTTGTGTGTGTGTGTGTGTGTGTGTGTGTGTGTGTGTATGTGTGTGTGTGTGTGTGTGTGAGTGAGTGAGTGAGTGTAGAAGTGGGCTGTAACAAGGAGCAATGGATCCTTTGGTAACTTCTGCATGCTTTCTTTGGGGGGTACATGGGCTTTGTGGCTGAGGTCTTGGGACCTGGAAGGGTGAGATGCTTGATGGGGACTCAGCACTGTTAAATTATAAGACCAAGGAATCTGTGTGTCCTGGAGCTGTCTACTTCCTTGGGTCTGGTAGGTGGCAGAAGGAGCTTGGGAGGACCTTGGGGTGGGGCCCACAGTGGGTGGCTCCCCAGGGGGACAAAGAGCATGGCCAGCACTTAGTAAGGATGAGAACCCTGTTAATATGGAGTGAACTCTCATAGTTCAGACTTTGGGTCTTATCATGATGTCTGATGGGCGAGGCCAACCCCATATTAAATGTTGACCTGTGATCTTCAGATCTCAGCCTCCTGAGTAGCTAGGATTACTGGCATGAGCCTCTGGCACCGGGGCTTCTGATTCTTTTTGGTATATTAGGGTTTGAATTTAAGGCTTTAGACTTGCCAGTCAGGTCTTCTAACATGTGAGCCAAAACTTTCTGTCTTGGGCATTTCTGAGATAGAGTCTCAATATTGAAGAGTTAAAAATTAGGAACCTCACTTCACCATTATTAACTTGCTAACTGTTGGCTTTGCCTCTGTAAATATGCTTGCATTTAGACCCCCTTTAGCCTGGGAGATAATTGGCAATAACTCAAGTATTGGCCGGCCCAGATGTCCAGATATCAGCCCACCCAGAACAAGAATAGCGGTTATAGATAAGTGCATGTTCTTCAGTTCCAAATTAATTAAGCCATCCCTGGGACAAACCTTGACAATGACCACCTGGCCAGACCATAAACCGGGTCAAATGTCAGCCAATTATAGACCAACCATAAGCCAATTATATCACAAAGAGTATTTTATGCTGATTCTATGATTTTTGCCTTTAAAAATGTCTGTAACCTCTGCTCGGGGCTCCCTGTCTGCTTGGGACAGAGAGTCCGTTTGCTCAAACGTCAAATAAACTCCTCTTGCTTATTGCATCTGCTGGTTTGGAGTCTTGGTTCCTGGGGTGCCCTCCCGTTGAAGAAAGTGTCCCAGTGAGTCTGGGGTCTTTCAAATATATGTTCAGGTTGGTCTGGATCAGGATTCCCCACTGCTACCTTTCTGGCCAGAACCTGGTTATAAGAAAATGAATTCACTCTATGTCTATATTGCTTTGCTGGGTGTCATTTCAGGGAGTGGGGGTGGTGTGAAAAGGAAAGATCTCAGAACTGACACCTCCTGGGGGACATTTGTTCTTGTGACAGAGCCAAGTCATTGCTGTGTATGACGAGGAAGCCGCCATCAGACTGACCTGGAACAATGCTCAAAGGTATGTAGGCTGGTGAATTATCAAACCCACCCATGTCTGCTTCCCACTCACAACAAGGGGGTGCAGTGGAGGTGGTCCAGCACTGGCCCTAGGAGATTATAAATGGATGGTGGTGGTCAGGTTCCCGTGGTTCCCGCACATCATCCTGGCTATTCGGGAGTCTGAGGTCTGATGGACGTGACTCAAAGCCAGCTCAGGCAAGAGTCTGTGAGATTCTTATCTCCCATAAACCAACAACCACCCCCCAACACACACACAAAAAAAGCCAGATGTGGTGCTGTGGCTTAAGTGGTAGAGCCTCAGTTTTGAGTAAAAGAAGCTCAGGGATGACACTCAGGCCCTGAATCCGAGCCCTAGAACTCAAAAAATAATGAAATAAATGAATAATGGGCATCTGTTACCTTACTACCAAAAAGGATGGATTCAGTCTTCTCTCTGGTACTTGTATCCAATGGTAATGAGCTTCTCTTGATGTTCCTCTAAACTTCTCCTTCTCTCCATTATCTTTCCAGGCTTCAGTTTCAGGATAGAATTCAGATCATTCCCCTCAATGTGACCTTAGGTACGCTCCCCTACCCGCCTTCTTTGGGGTGGGGATCCTGGATGTACTCACCACTGGGAGGATGAGGCACCGGAGAGATAGGGTAGATATTCCTGAAACTTACACACACACAGACACACACACACAAACACACACACATACTCACCCAGGCCAACTCAGACTAGCCTTTTCCAAAGACATTTCTTCTCCTTGGATTAACTGACCTAGGAGAGGAACTTGATCCCCTGTAACTGAGTATTTTAACTAGGGTGTGTTACTTGACATGAGATAAACAGAAGCTCAAAAGAAAGGCTCAGGTGCCCATCACCTCTGGCTCAGGCTCTCACCTGACATCCTGGCTACTGGGAGGCAGACATCTGAGGATCAAAGATTGAATCCAGCCATAATCTGGAAGTCTGGGGAGACTCTTCTCTCCATGGAACCACCAAAAAGTCAGAAGTGGAGCTGTGGCTAAAGTGGTAAAGCACCAGCCTTGAGCACAAAAACTCAGTTGCAGCTCCCAGATCCTCAGTTCAAGCCCACACAAAGAATGGACCCATCTCGTTGCTCCCAGACTGCCTGGGCCTCGAGTGCCCTCTCACGGAGTGTGATACAGTACCGATCCCTGGGTAGTGTATCAGAGCCTTCAGAAATTGGGTGTTGGAATCCAGGCCTTCCCCTTCATGTGTTTTCAACCCAAACCAGCAGCAAGGGAGAGTGTGACAAGGCCAACAGCCTGCAGAGCAGAGAAGACCCCACTCTGCCAGGGTGATTGGAGCAGGCTTCTTAGAAGCAGAACTTGAAAACGGGTCTTGCTTAACAAGGAGTTTCTGACAGGAAGCACGCAGAGCAAAGATGCTGTATATAAAGGACAACATAGAGGAGCATGTTCACTTCCAGCCAGAGTTGCTGCTGAGAAACTTGGTACAGATGTGCAAGACTGTCCTGAGACATGCCCGAGGGGTTACAGAAGAACAGCTATCCAGGGTTGGGATTATGTCTTAGCAGTAGTGGGCTCACTTAGCACACAGGAAACCCTGTGTTCAATTACTAGGTCTCACATACACAGAAAAAGCTGGAAGTGGCACCTTGGCTCAGGTGGAAGAATACTGGCCTCGGTCAAAAGAAGCTTGGGTACAACACCTGAACCCCAAGGTCAAGCCCCAGGACTGTCAACATAAAACAGCACTCCAAGGGTCCTTGGTGACAGGTGGATGGCTATGCCCGGTAGCTCTTAATAGATCCATCCATTTTTATGTGTCTCCTTCTTTGACAGATGGGAGCTGGACACTTCTTCTGCCCTGGCATCCCCTGGACCCAGTTATCAGCAACTCTCCCAACATCTTCATTCCACCAGGACATGGAGCAGCTGGCCCCAGAAATCCTAAGATACCGGTTGGGTGGAGCATGGGGATACAGGGCAGGCCACAGAAGTCCTAGTGAGTCTGATCTGACCCAGATGACTAGGCCTTCCAGAGGAGACAGATGAGAGGTTAGAGAGGGGCAGTGATGTGGAAAGGGCACTTTAATGCTTATGGCCCTACCCAGATTCCGAACATACCTTTGCTGTCCCTAAGGTATAGGTGGGAGTGTCTAGAGGACGACTAGTTGGAAATTCTAAAGACTGAGACACCATAAACCATGCACAGATGGCTCATGCCTGTCATCCTGGCTACTCGGGAGTATCTTGTTTCCCCACACATGCAGGAGAGTACCTTGTTTCCCCAGCACAGACAGGAAAGTCCCTGGAGAGTCTCATCTCTAATCTCCAACCAGAAGTGGCACCATGGCTCAAATGGTAGAGCACTGGTCTTGAGCAAAAATCATCAGGGACAGTACCCAAGCCCTGAGTTTAAGCCCCTTAACCAAAAAAACAAAAACAAAAACAAAAAAAACAAGAAAGACACCCTTGCCTGCAAGAGATGGTGAAGGAGCGGGGTTGCTGTGGTTGGGAGACCAGGTGCTGGCCTCAGGGTACAGACATTTCTAGGAACTCCCCAGTTTTCCCCAAGGGTGAAGTTACAGCATGCTGGGCTTTGCCTTACCAAGAACTCCAGAGGTCGTGGCCTTTCTTAAGCAGGGAGTGGGTGAATGGAAATAGGGGTGGGAGGCTAGTGTCAATTATATTCTCCCCATCCATGGAAGAATGTTTTTGTATACTGGTGTCAAAGTCTGAAGGGAAGGGCTGCATGTGGTTTGTGGCCTGATAAAGTGGGTTTACCCTGGGTTTGAGAAGGTCGCTGAAGCCAGGCGTTGCCAGTGGCTCACAACAGTCATCATAGTTACTCAGGAGGCTGAGATCTGAGGATCGAGTTTCAAAGCCAGCTTGGGCAGGAAAATCTATGAGACTTTATCTCCAGTGAACCACCAGAAAACCGGAAGTGGCGCTGTGGCTCCAGTGGTAGAGCGTGCATCTTCAACTGAAGAGCTGAGGGACTGCACATAAGCCCAAAGTTCAAACCTCATGACCAACAACCAAAAGTAAGGTAGCTGAGTTTTCTACATAGCGATGTATGCAGTAGGAAATGGTATGCTGTGTCATGAGCCATTCCAGACATGTGAGATGCTCTGAGTTTTGTCTACAGTTGGTCTGAGGATGGTAGTGCCATCTTCTCAAGGGTTGGGATGTTCAGGTGCTCAGGGATTGCTGAGGCCTTGGGCTACCTGTGTGGTGTGTGTGTGTGTGTGTGTGTGTGTGTGTGTGTGTGTGTGTGTATTTTTCCCTCATCTTTCTCTGTCCCCTTCTTTGGTGGCTGTTTGCCTCTTTCTGACCTCAGATGGTGTCCCTCCTGCATTGCAACCTTGCCTTTAGCCCCCTATCAGGGTCTACAATGAGTCTTAAATTGCCAGAGACCTGCATATTCCAGCTTTTTTGGGGGGACCAAGTCTGGTTGTCCATGTCTTTGGCCACCTCCAGGGGATTCTGGGTTAGCAGGGCAGGCTGGCATAGGTTCTCCCCTGACACAGGGTGAGGGGGGCGGGGGCTCAGTCATGTGATGTCCTGTACTTTTCCTCAGCTGGGCCTCTGGCTGCATGTCCCTTCCTGGATGCTGGTAGTGGAGTGGGGGAAGGGTGGTTGCCAGTGGCTCTGGCCAAGGATCTTCCGGGGCTACATGGGAGGTGAGGCCAAGGTGGCTTGGAAGTATCTGTAGGTGTCTAGGAAATGTCAATGTACCTTACCACAGGAAAGTCTATCTCGCGGCCCCAGCTAGGCCTCTCTAGGTCCTTCTAGACAATTCCAGATGCCCAGAATACAGAGGCACAGACTTTAGATTCTAGGGCCAGGGAACTGGGGGATGAAAAACTGGTATGGCCAATACTTCAATGTTCTGGGGCATTAGCCTTGACCTGGCTATGCCCCCCTTGTGTATGTTCACTTCTTAATCCAGTGCTGGCACACACCAGCTTCTTGTGGCAGTGCTATGGAAGTGGCAGGAGCAGAAGTGAGATCTACGATAACGAAAATCTGGATGTATGGCCCGTGGGGATGAGGATGGCAAAGGGTGTCTATTAAGAAAAAACATCTCAGAGCTAGAACTCAGGGCCTGGCCACTGTCCCTGAGCTAACACTCTACCACTTGAGCCACAGCTCACCTTTCATCTTTTTTAGTAGTTTAGTGGAGAGAAGAGTCTGGTGGACTTTCCTGCCTGGGCTGGCTTCAAGCTGCCATCTTAAGAGCTCAGCCTCTGAGTAGCTGGGGTTGCTGGTATGAGCCATTGTCAACTGATAAGGATGTTACATGTGTATGTGTGTGTACGTGCAAATGTAAGTGTGTGTGTGTGTATGTGTGTGTGTGTGTGTGTGTGTGTGTGTATGTGTGTTTACCAGGGGTTGAACTCAGAGCCTAGGTTGTATCCTTTAGTTTGTTTCCACAAGGTTAGTGCTGTACCACTTGAACTAGGGTAGCTCTGCTTCCCAGCTTTTTGGTGATTCATTGGAGAGAAGAGTTTGCCCAGGCTAGTTTTGAACCTTGATTGATCCTCAGGTGTCACTCTTGAGTAGCTAGGATTATAGACATGAGCCACTGGCACCCAGCTACAAGGATGTCGTCTCATACTCTCTTCTGTTCTAACACATTGACTACTTGCCCTGGCCTAGATCCTCTGACCTGCACATCAGCTCCCAGCAGCCCCTGACTGTGTGGAGAACATAAAGCTCAAACTTGATCCTATTTCTTTGTCATCAGGGGAGGGAATGTTTCCTTTGAAGCCTGCAGATGGGTACTCGGCTGGGAGAGAGGTACTCTGTTTTAGCCAAGAAGGAAAGTGAGGCCAGATGCTAATAGCTGATGCTGTCTTATTTCTAGGTTCTCAGGAGGCTCATATGTTAGGATTACCATTCAGAGCCAGTCCAGCTACAAAAGTGTGTGAGACTCTCTTCTGCAAATAACCACCCAAAAGCTGGAAGAAATGCTGTGGCTCAAGTGGTAGAGTGGTAACCTTGAATGAAAAACCTGAGGGACAGAGCCCAGGCCCTGAGTTCAAGCCTTAGCACCAAGATGCATGGGTGTGCGTACACACACGCACATGCTCAAACACACATACACACAGACACACTGACACATACACACACAGACACACACACACACACACACACACACACACAGAGGAAGGTGTTAATGATGAGCTGAGCTAGAACTGGGGGCAGTCCTGAGGCATAGTCATAGTAAATTCTCAAAGTTGATCAAGTGGTTTCTCCCTAAGTCCTTCTTGGGCTGAGTGGGTCTGGGCCATGGCAGTAAGTTCAATGGAAGCTGCCCCTCCATCCAGGCACAGGGCCACAGGACCAAGGGAAGGACACAATGGATGCTCCTTTGTAGTCAGTCCAAGAGTGCAGACCTTCATCTGTCCCCAAGCAGTGGAGAGGAAAGCAGTGCTCCCAGCCCTGGGACTCCTGGGATAGCGACTACTACAAGCATCAGCCAGCCAGCTTTGGATTCCTGAGCCTACAAGTCTTTCATGAGCCCAACTCAACACATGTCCAAGGTGTGCGTGACAGAGTCTCAAACTTATGATACCCACATGAGTGAGCATTACCTGCTGTGCCATCTTGCAGCTCCTGGCTCTCCTAACCCAGAACCGTGGTATGAGACATTGGTTTACTGCTTAGATGCGCACTGCACCCATGACTGATGCCATTCTGATGACCCGGCTGATGACCTCCATGCCCCAAGGCAGGACCCTTCTCTGATACTGTGGCCGGTTGCATACACAAAGGCCGCCAAAGAGACTGCTCTGAAGACACCTAGACATTGGGAGACCTGACCCTCAGGGGCCCATTGGAAAGTACTCTGCCTAGAGCCACAGAGTGAGCTCCAAGCAGGTGTTGGTCAAGGGGCTCAAACTCTGGGCCTGGGCACTGTAGCTCAGCTCTTCAGCTTACCACGTGAGCCACACCGCCTCTTCCAGTTTTCTGGTGGTTCCTTGGAGATCAGAGTCTCCTGGACTTTCTTGCCAGGGCTGGCTTTGAACCACGATCCTCTGACCTCAGCTTCCTGAGGATCAAGGAAGACATGCATGAGCCACATGCACTTAGCTGATCTGGCCTTTCACCACAGTGGGCTAGGAGCTTCTTAAAGCTTTTCTTTATGTTTTTTTCTGTGCCAGTACTGGGGCTTAAACTCAGAGTTTGAGCCTTAGTCTCTTAAATTTTTCTCAAGGCTGGCACTTTACCACTTGAGCCATATTTCCATTTCTGTCTTTTGTTAGGTCATTGGCAAGAAAAGAGTCTCACTAACTTTCTTCCCCTGAGCTGGATTTGAACCACGATATCTGATCTCAGTCTCCTGAATAGCTAGGATTTACAGGGGCTGAGCCACTGGTGCCTAGAAACTTTTCTTAAGAAAGAGTTCTTGCCTGCATTTGCCCTGACTCATCCAAGAAAAGGAGGCCTCTGAGGGTCAAGAGCTGTGAAAAATAGGCTTCCAGCCACTGGAAATGGCTGGGGTCCGTGGTGAAAAGCCAAGCTAATCTTCCCCCTGGGCCCCATTCTAGGTCGCCACCCTCTGCCCTGCCTGTTTCTCAAGTACAAACCTTTACCCAGCCTTGAATGTCCTGCCAGACTTGTCTGAAGCCACAGAACCTTCATTTCACCCACACCACCAGCTCTACACCATACCTCAGGACCTTTGCCAATGCTGTACCTTCTGCCTGAGGCTCTCTGTCCTGTTCCACATCTTAGAACTCCTGTGGAATTTTGGCACTCGTTATATCACCTCCTGGAGCAACTCTTTCTTTCCCTTCTCCCTCTTTTTTTTTTTAATATTGTGTTGCTAGAGATGGAACTTGTGCAGGCCAACTGGGAAATGCTCTATCTTGGTGTGTGTTTGTGCCAGTCTGGGGGTTTGAATTCATCACCTTGATAGTATCCCTGAGCTTTTGTGCTCAAGGCTAGCACTCCAGTACTTGAACCACAGCTCTACTTCTGGCTTTTGGGGTGTTTAATTGGAGAAAAGTGTCTCATTATACTCTTTTCTTCTTGTAATTTTGATCCTCAGATCTCAGCCTCTTGAGTAGCTAAAATTACAGGGGTGAGCCACCAGCACCTGACCTCTACCTCTTACTTCTAACCTTGGCCCTCCTCTGAGTCCCAGAAGAATATGTCTCAGCAGGGTCCCTTTTTTGCCAGTCTTGGGGCTTAAACTCAAGGTCTGAACATGTTCCTGAGCTTCTTTTGCTCAAGGCTAGCACTCTATCACTTAAGTCACAGTGCCACTTTTGGCTTTTTCTTTTTCTGTGGTACTGAGGAATCGAGCCCAGGTCTTTGTGCAATCTAGGTAAGTACTCTACCACTAAGCCACATTTGTAGCCCAAGGCTCACTTCTAACAGGAGCTATGAGGGTGGGATTTATTGGCTAACCATTTCGGCGCAGAAATCACTGGTTATTTCCTATCTTTCCCAGGATTTGGGACCAGCCTGAGACTTTGCAATCAGGAATGATGAATGAGTGATAGGCACCAGGCCCCACATCCTAAAGAATATGGAGCCAGAACCTTGAACAACTCCTACAGCCTAGGAAATGTGATCTCCCTGGAGGCAGTGGCTGGCTTCTAGGTGTCCTAATGGGAAACCTCACCCACAACATAATGCACCTGTTGCACACACCAGCCCAGGCAAAGCCTTTGGGGCTTCAGTACTTAAATGGCAGCGAAGGATGCTTTGTTCAAGCAGCAGGCTCAGACTTAGTATTGTCTCAGTGCTTGTCCCAGCTTGCCCAGGTTTGGGGGCTGGGCATAGGCAACCTGCTGAATGCCCATCATCCATACACCATCCATCTATACACAGAGACACAGAATTTTGCCTCTTTTTTGTTTTTTGGCAGGTCCGGGATTGAACTATGAGCCTAGGCACTGTCCCTGAGCTCCTTTTGCTCAAGGGTAGTGCTCTGCCCTTTAGCCACAGCCCCACCCATGTGTGTATTTTTTTTCCTGTAGTCTATTAGAAATAAGAGTGTCAGGAACTTTCCTGCCCCAGCTGAATTCAAACTGGCATTCTCTACATCTCAGCCTCCTGAGGAGCTAGGATTATAGGCAGAAGCCACTGACATCTGGCTTTCTTTTCTTCCTGTTCTTTTTTTAATCGTGACAATCTGAAGTCTTCACAGTGCCATTCCAATGGTTTGCATTAGAAGTAAACTACCCTGGCCTGGAGTTCGAATGTTAGGACTGCCCCCCACAAATGGAGGGAGAATCTGAAAAACTCATTCCTATTCATGTGAATGCTAATGGAATGTTATAATAGTAATAATTTGTAGTTAATTCTTGATTCTATTTTAGAATGCCACACACAAATGACTGGATTAATGTCTTCCATTCTAGCACCTAATGGAAGGATATTGACTAATTTTTAACTACACATTTTTTAAGTATTCAACCATAATACTTCATTAAATGGAGGCATAATGTAATCACTAATAATCAGTTATATATATATATATATATATATATATATATATATATCATCTTCACATTCCCTTTCTGTATATATATATATATATATATATATATATATATATATATGTATATATATACACACACTCACACGTATATATATATACACATCTATCTCTCTATCCATCTATTTATCTATGTTTCTAACTATCTGTATATTGGGCACTATTGTGGCTTGATCACAGGTCCTCAGAACTTGGCAGCTCAGTTTGCCACACGCTGGTCTGCTAAGACTGTGACCCCATTTATGGATTGGGCATTGTGAGTTGAAATCCCAACATGGCCAAAAATTTATTCATGGGGTAAGAAGCTAATTTTGACACATTTTTTTCTTCTCTGTGACAGTCCTTGGTCACAGTGTGATGTATAATTCATATGCAAATATATCCTAGGTGATATGAGGTAATGAAACATTATATGTGTAATAATACTAAATTAATAAGTGTAATAAACGTCATATGCTGTAAACTCATGCAATATAAATAGATCTTATGTATAAATATTAGTTTTTCCAGTGCTGGGGCTTCAATTCGGGCTCTTGGAATTGTTCTGAATTTCTTGTTTTCAAGGACGGTGATCTTCCCCTTCACCCACAGTGTCACAGAGTTACCCAGACCCTGAGTTCAAGTCAAAGGCCTGCCAGAAAAATAGTGCAAATTCCAAGTCAGGGCCTTATTATTTTTTTTTGGCCAAAGAATGGGGCTTAACTCAGGTCTTGGCATCTCTGCCACAACCAACCCTGGGATCCTAGGACCAGAGTTCAAATCTTGGGGCTGGCAAAAAAAAATCAAAAGAGAAGGATAAAAGTGAGATGGGAAGCAGAAACAAAGAGGAGGCAACAATGCTTGATAAGAAATGCACTAGTTATCTTGCCCATGTAATTATAACTCCTCTGTATGGTATTCTTACAATAAAAAAAAAAAAACTGAGTAGTTCAAGAAGGTGGTTTTACTTTTTTCCCCCCCTTTGCATTGTGGCCATCCTGGGTCTAAATGAAAGTGTACATGACCTTGCATTGCTGATGTTTGGCGGGCTATTAGGGAAGCCATAGCCAAAAGAGGCCACTTAGGCCTGGAGTTCGAATCCTGGTACTGCCAGTAATGAATGGTAGGAGATTCTAAGGCACATTCCGATATACATCCATACAAATGAAATGTTATAAAAGTAACAAATTAATTACTAGTGTATGATTAAATTATAAAACTATATAAAACAATTATACTACATTAATTTTCAATTAATACTTTATTTTGTATTCAATCATGATACTTTAAAAAGTAAGGAATAATTTAATTGCCAATAATCAGTAGTAATTTTGTATATGCAATTTCATAATATACAGACATCTCTTTCTTGTTTTAAGCATATACCTCTATATCTATCTATCTATCTATCTATCTATCTATCTATCTATCTATCTATCTATCTATCTATCCACCTACCTACCTACCTAACTATCTATATACCAATCTACACATTTATCTGTTTGTACACTTGTCACTCCTGGGGAACAGTGGTAGTGTGCTCTCCTAAGACATACAAAGCCCTGGGTTTGATTCCTTACTACCACATGCACAGAAAAATCCGAAAGTTGTGCTGTCTTGCTTAAGTAGTTGAGGACTAGCTTTGAGCATAAAAACATAGGGACTGTGTCTCGACCCTTACTCAAGACCCTAGTATTGGCACCAAAAAAAAGATAGAATGTTCTGACTGCAATGACATAAGGATTGGCTGCAAATACCTCATCACAGAACAAGCTGGGAGTCTGGGGTTGACAGGTGACATCTAACCCGACTTAGCCAGAGATAAACCACTGCAACCCAGCTCCACTGAAACAGATGCTGCTCGCTCACTCACCCCTGTCATCCAAGATACTCGGGGGCTGAGATCTGACACTGGTGGGTTTAGAACTCAGTCCTGGGTATGAAGTCTGCGAAACTCTGACCTGCGGCACAAAGTGGCAGAGCTGTAGGCTTGAGCTAAAATCTTAGTATAGTATCCCCAACCTCTGAGTGCAATCCACGTGGCTGAACCCCCCCACCAAAAAAACCAACCCCTCTAAATCATTGGATGTGAACTTTGTGAGGTTTGTGATTTGTTTCTGAAAAAATGGTGATACTGATGAAAGCACCTTAATTCTAATGACAGCATGTGGGATACAGCTATGTGATGAGTTCTTCATGAGTTGTTGTGTGCCTAGTCCTTCACGGGGTTCATTCATCTGGTCCTTGTAAGAGCTCCACCTGAAGATGATTGTGCAAATGGGAAAGTTGAGGCTCAGATATACCCCCATGTCAGGGCCAAAATGATGTATGTACTGAAATCTATTGAGTCGTCTCCTGCAGACAATTATTTTGGTTTAGTTTTTTCCATCGTGTACCTTGAACTCAGAGCGTAGGCGCTGACTTTCATCTTGGGCTCATGGCTAGCACTCTACCGTGTGGAGCCAATGACCCCTTGCAGTAAAGTGTCAGAGCGTAGGTGTCTTTAGCTGAGGTCTGTCATTCTGCCTACTCATGAAGCTGAAATCTGATGATCTGGGTTCCAAACTATCGCAGACATAAAAGGTCACATGAGACTATTATCTCCTATTCACCACTTAGAAACTTGAAGTGGAAGCTGGGTACCGGTGACTCGCGCCTGTAATCCTAGCTACTCAGGAGGCTGAGAGCTGAGGATCACAGTTCAAAGCCAGCCTGAGCAGGAAATTCCTTGAGATGGCTATCTCCAGTGAACTACCAGAAATCTGAAGGGGCTCTTTAGCACAAGTGGTAGAGCTCTAGACTTGAGCTGAAGAGCTCACAGATAGTACCCAGGCCCAGACTTCAACTCCTCAAACTTATAAGAAAAAAACAACCTGAAGTGGAGTGCTGGGAATGTGTCTTAGGGGTAGAGTGCTTTGCATGTATGAAACCCTGGGTTTGAATCCTCAATGCCACATCACTAGAAAAAAAATCTAAAGTCCTTTGTGGCTCAAGTTGTAGAGTGCTGTCCTTGTACAGGAGAAACTCAGGTACAGTGGTCAGGTCCTGAGTCCTTCAGGATTGGTGTATGCAAACACACACACACACACACACACACACACACACACTCACACACACACACATACACAGACCAGAAGTGAAGCTGTGAAACCAAATGGGAAAGCACTGAGCTTCTGCTGTGAACTCATGGTCAGCACCTTCGCCCTGTGTTCAACCCCAAACCTAGCCACCGAGGACCCAACTAAGAGAGGTCAAAGGTTTCAAATCCTGATGAGCTTCACCAGCCCTAGATGACAGGAAGCATTGTGATTTTGCAGATTTAGCAATCTTCCGGAAACCTAGGGAGGCAACACTGCCAATTTTGAATCAATTCATTAGATTCATGGGCCTAGTTGTCTGCCAAAAGGATTCTTTAATTAATTGTAGCAGTTTGTCTCAACATTGGAATGTAGTATAACAAAGACAGGATGAGTACAGGGAACTTGTCCTGCCACAGGAGGTGACACAAATAAAGACTTCCTGTCAAAACAGAGCACTGGGGAGAGAGATAGCTTGGGGTAAAGGGAGGCCTTTTTCTCCTGGCCTTTAGAGCCCAACCACACTCATCCTCACTAATTTGTTTGCCTGTTCCAACAATGAAGCAGATTTCCTCCAGTAGCCTGGGGTGTGGAGAAAACCTCAGGTTACGCTGGGAACAGTGAGGGGAGCTCTGGAACATGCACTGTCTTGAAAGCTGTGCTATGAAATCATTCTATTTAAAGCAAATTTCCTAGCTGGGTTCCTTTCTTCATAGTGTCTCTGGATGTTCACCGATAGAAATACTTGCATATAAACACAGATATGTGGAGTTACTGGCTCTTTTTTTTGCGGCAGGTCCTGAGTCTTGAACTGTGAGCCTCGACATTGTCCTTGAGCTCCTTTTGCTCAAGGAAGCATTTTATTATGCCTTAAAACATGATACATAATTAAATGGAGGCATAATTAAATACCTATTAATTATTAGTAATATATTAAATATAACTTAATATGTAGACATCTCGCATTCTATAAATATTTTTATATATTTAAATATACAATCGAATAAACCTATAAATCTCTCTCTCCCCCAGCCCTCCCTCTCTCTCTCTCTCTCTATGTATATATATATATATATATATATATATATATATATATATATATATATATACACATATATATCTTTGCAGCAATTTGCACACCTATCTATTTATATATTGGCGACTCCTTGGGCTAGAAGTCAGGTCCTGGGAACTGCCTGGCAGTAAATTTTTTTGAGGCTGCTGTGCTTACTGACCACTTGAGGAATTGGGCATTCCAGGCCCTGAGTTCAAATCCCAGCAGTGCCAAAGCCAATAAGTGGAGTAAGAAGTCAATGTTGTACTGTTTTCCTTTCTGTGAAAATCTTGTGTCCTAGGTACAATATGTAATATCTATGCAAATACATACATATATATGCTATACATTATAAATATATATAAATATTATTTTTGCCAGTCCTGGGCCTGGAATTCATGCCTTGGGTAATGTTCCTGAATTTCTTTTCTTCAAGGCGGGTGAGCTCCTATGTCACCCAGATCACAGTAGAGTTACCCAGCCCCTGCGTTCAAATCCCAGGTATGGCAGATAAAATGGCTCAAATTCCAAGTTAATGTGTTAACATTTTTTTTTGGGGGGTGGGCAGGCATGGGTCTTGAAATTAGGTTGTCCTAACTCTGCCTCAGCCTTGATTACCCAAAGCTGGGGTGCAGCTTTTACACCCACAGATGATCCAGGGATCCTAGGACCCGAGTTCAACTCCCATCACTGGCAATAAAACATCAAACCAACAAAAATGGAGGATGAATAAACCAGGAAGTTTTACACAACAGTATTACTTTTGTTTCCTTTGCACTATAACCATCCTAGGTGACAGTGAATAGGCTTGAAAACTTTACGTGTCCTTACATAGCCGAAAGCTGGGGGGCTCTCAATGAAGCCTGCGCCCAATCCAGGCACTGAGGCCCTTAGTTCGATCCTGGGACTGCCACTTACACATGGCTGAAGATCTTAGGAAACTCGTTCCTATCTATAGGAAGACTAATAGAATGGTGACATGTACTAATTGAATCACTAATTAGCTAGTCATTCTAGTATAAGATTGTACACAAAAAATATAGATCATTGATTAATTTAATTAATACTTTATCAAGTCTTCTACCGTGATTAATTAATGGAGGCATAATTTTATACCAATAATTGGTAGTAATAGAATATATATATATTCAATATAGACATCACACTTTATATGGAGTTATACACTAGAATCTACATAAATATCTGTCTCTGTATACATTTATTGATAGATGCATATACATATGTAAATACACACACACTTCAGTCTACACATCTATCTGTTTATATATTGGCCACTCCTAAGACGTGAAATTGGGTCCTCAAATTTGCCCAACAACCTCACTTGCATCAGACTGGTATGCTAACATTGACCTATTCATGAAGCGGGCCTTCTAGGCCCTGAGTTCAAATCACAGAATTGCCAAAAACTTAATCCTGGTGGAAGAAGCCAATTGTCACACATGTTTTCCTTACCAGTGAAAGTCCTGGGTCTCAAGTATGATGTACACTATATATGCAAATCTATGTCCTATGTGATAGGATATAACAAATGTTATATGTGTAATCATACTCGCCAAAATACTTAACAAATAATTAAAAACAAAATAAAACGATTAACTACACTAACTGCAATATGCAGTAACATTTGTTTTTGGGTCTGGTAGTGGGGCCTGAACTCTGGGCCTGGGTGCTGTCCCTCAGCTCTTCAGCTCAAGGCTAGCACTGTACCACTTGAGCCACAGTGACACTTCCGGCTTTTTTCTTTTTTCTTATGTGGTGCTGAGGAATTGAACCCAGGGACTCAGGTATTCAAGGCAAGTACTCTTCCTCTGAGTCACCTTCCCAGGCCCTGCAGTAAACAATTGTAAGTAAATATAAGTCATGTATTTAAAATGTATACGAATATTTTTTTTTGAGTGCTAGGGTTGAATTCAGGCCCTGGGAACAGGCCTGATTTTCTTGTCTTCCAACACTAAGCTTGCCCTTCCCCCATAGTGCTGTAGATTTACCCAGATCCTGAGTTCAAATCCCAAGCCTGCCAGAAAAAATGGCATGAATTCCAAGCCAAGGATTCTCATATTTTTTAAAATATTTGTAGTGTACATATGTATGTATGTATGCATTTTTATTTTGCCACAGGGCTTGAACACAGGTCGTGGCAACTCTGGCTCAGCTTCGATCACTCTACCCTGGGGTGTAGCCACTGGATCCACAGCCAAACCTGGGTTCCTAGGCCCCAAACGTTGACAGGAAAAAAATAAATAAATCAATACAGAATAAAACCGATCAACTTGCAGATGGCTGACGGTTTTACATTTGTTTTCTTTGCAAGGTGACCATCCTGGATCTGAATCTGAATGACACAGCCGAAAAAAATGTTCTTAACATGGCTTGCTGAAAGCTGTTGGGCTACCAGGGAAGCTATAGGCCAACATGGCAACCTAGGCCCTGAGTTCAAAGCCCAGTTCTGACCCCTACCAATGGCAGAATAATCTAAGAGTCTCGTTCATATTCATAGGAATACCAATGTAAAGTTTTGAATGTCAAGGTTGAATTAGTTCTTCCTGAATGATACTATAAAATTAGAGTGATTTTAGGAGTCCGATGGATTTTAATTAATTTTTGACACATTAAAAGAATACAATTAATTACATGGACACGATAATTTCAGGACAGTGGTTGATTTAATTAATAATTCATTAAGGATGAAAACAATAATATTAATTACATGGAGTCATAATAAATACCCACGAATTGGTAGGAATGTAGCATATAGAACTGAATAATGTATAAATATCTCTGGCACTATAAAGATCTATATTTATTTGTGTACTACAATCTGCATTTCAATCTGTTCTTATTATGTCAACCCCTGGGGCTTGATCTCAGGTGCTGGGATCTGCTTGTCAGCTCCATATGCCCAGGCTGACGTGCTGACACTCACCCACTTATGAGTTGGACCTTGTAGGCTGTAAGTTCAGATGCCACCACTCACAAAAATTGAATCGTGAATTAAGAAGCCCATAGTGACACATGTTTTCCTTTAGTGTGAGAGGCCTGGGTGTCAGGTGTGAAATTTCATACACAGGCAAATCTATGCCTTATGTAATAAATGTAATAAATATTCCATGTGTAATAACAGTCGATAAAATAAATGGTAGATAAATGAATAATACAAAAAATAAAATGAATACACTAAACACAATATGGAGTCAACAAATGGGGCTTGATCTCAGGGCCTGGGAACTGCCTGGCAGATGAATTGGCTAGATGCTGCTGTGCTGACAGTCATCCATTCATGATTTAAACCTTGTAGGCCCTGAGTTTAGATCTCAGTACTGCCAAAAATGTAATCGTGGAGTGAGAAGCTGAGTGTGACACATGTTTTCTTTTTCTTTGAAAGTGCTCAGTGTCAGGTAGGATGTATAATTCGTACGCAAATCTATATGCTATGTAAGAGGATGTCATAAATGTAATAAATGTCATAGGTGGAAACATTATCACTACAGTAAATGATAAACAAATTGAATTAGTAGTGAATCATTGTAGGATAAAATTAGATATAATAACTATAGGACTGAATTAAGGTTAATATTTTATTAAGCACTAACAGAATAAAAATTGCATGGAGACATAATTAAATACATAATAATTGGTAGCAACACATGATGTATACATAATTTAATTATATGTAGACATCTGTCTCATTCTATAAAATATGTAATTATATGTATGGATATATATTCATATATGATAAATAATAGGATATTGAGTAATTATTAATTAATGCTTTATTAATGGTTCAACTGGGACAAATCATTAAACGGAGACATAATTTAATACATAATAATTGGTAGTAATATTATCTACAATTTAATAATATACAGACAGCTCTCTTTTTGTGTATATAATATTTATATACAGCAATCTCTATTTATATCTTGTTCATTCCTGGGGCTCGGTGGTTGAGTGCTCGCCTAGTAAGCACGAAGCCCTGGTTTTGATTCCTCAGTGCCACATAAAATGAAAACCTGGAAGTTCTGCGGTCTTTCAATCAATTGAGTGCCAGCCTTGAGCACAAATTCTTAGGGACAGTGTAGAAGCCCTTACTCAAGCCCCAGGACTGCTGCCAAAAAGGTAGAATATTTTAACTGCAACTATAGAAGGACAGGACTTCAAATACCTCATCACAAAGCAAGCTAGGAGTCTGGTGCTGACAGCTGCCACCTAACCTGACATAGCCAGATGTAAACCCCTGCAACCCAGCTGCAAGGAACCAAACGCTGCTGGCTTACCCCTATCATCCTGGCTGCTTGAGGGCTTTAACACCCAGTCCTAGCAGGAAGCCTGCGAGACACTTTAAAATGTGGCTTGAAGTGGTACAGTTTTAGCCTTGAGCAAATGTTATTAGAACAGTATCCGCATGCTTTGAGTTCAAGCACGCTGGGTAACCATACCCCCCCAAAAAAAACCATCCCATGAAACCATTAGATGTGAACTTGTTTGGTTTGTGAAATATTCCTCAAAGAATGGTGATACTGATGAAAGCACCCTAATCCTAATGACAGCTTATTGAATAGAGCTATGTGCTGAGACCTTCATAGGGTGCTCTCAGCTGAGTCTTGCAAAGAGTAACCTGTGCTGTGTCCTTCATCAGGTGGATTCTTTCACCTGGTACTCAAAGACCTCCACAACTCAGATGATTATGCAGACAAGAATATTGAGGCTCAGATATGTCCCCATGGCAGAGACAAAATTATGTATTACTGAAGACTAGTGAGTTGTCTCCTGTGGATAATTGTTTTGTTTTGATTTTTCTCCATCATGAACCTTGACCTCGGGGCCTAGGCTCTGACCCTTACCTCTTGGGCTCATGGCTAACACTCCACCACATGGAGCCACTAACCCCCTTGCAGCAGAGTGCCATGGCCTAGGAGTTGATAGCTGAAGTCTGTCGCCTTGCCTTATAAGAAACTGAGATCTGTGGATCTGGGTTCCCAACTATCCCAGACACAAAAGGTCCCATGAGACTATCATCTCCAATTCACCACTAAGACACCTGAAGTGGAAGCTGGGTGCTTGTGACTCATGCCTGTCATCCTAGCTACTCAGGAGGATGAGATCTGAGGATCATGGTTCAAAGCTAACCTGGGCAAGAAAGTCCTTGAGACACATAGCTCCAATGAACCACCAGAAAACCTGAAGTAGCTCTGTGGCTCAAGTGGTAGAGTACAAAACTTGAGCTGAAGAGCTCAGGGACAGCATCAGGCCCAGACTTTAACTCCTACAACCTACAATAACAACAATTTAAAAAAAAACAGAAACAAATAAACAAATGTGAATTAGTGGGCTGGGAATGTGCCTTAGAGGTAGAGTACTTTGCATATATGAAACTCTGGGCTTGATTTCTCAGGACCACATCACTAGAAAAAAGCCTGAAATGGCTCTGTGGCTCAAGTGGGAGAGGGCTATCCTTGTAAAAGAGAAACTAGGTACAGTGCTCAGGTGCTGAGTTCAAGCTCCAGGACTGGTGTATGCACACATGTGCAGGGAGTGTGAACGCATGCACGCGCGCACACACACACACACACACACACACGCACACACACACACACATACAGAAACCAGAAGTGAAGTTGTACGTGCATGTGTGTGTGCTAGAGAAAAACAGGAACATGAAGATGCTTCTAGTGTGTTCTATATACTTAAGGTTGGAGACACAAAGTACTCATAATTATCAGGTCATTTTATAGGCAAAAGGAACGATGCAGAGAGTATGAGGATCGCTCCAGCTTTTGGTCCTCTCATCCTGAAGCAGTAAATTCACTGCAGCTCAATGCTAAGTGACAAAGCTGGCATGTCCTATGGACATTTGCTCCCAAATCCTGGGACACTCATTTCTCACTTTTGGCTTCAAACCTGTGACCAGAGGAGAATATGAGGAGAGAAAATCCTTCTCAGAGAAAGCTGCTGTAAAGAACATTGTGGTAGTTTACTTATAAATTCAAACCATTGGGATGACCCTGTTAAGAATTCAGATTGTCCAGATTAAAAAATGAACAAAAGAAAGGCAGGTGCCAGTGGCTGCTGACTGTAATCGCAGCTCCTGAGGAGACTGAGATGTAGAGAATCTTAGTTTGAATGCAGCCAGCATAGGAAAGTCCTTGACATTGTTATTTCTGAGAGATCACAGAAAAACCCAGAAGTAAGGCTGGGACTCAAGGTTAATGCAATACCCTTGAGTAAAAGGAGCTAAGGGAGTATGCCTAGGCTCACAGCTCAACCCCAGGACCTGCAGCAATGATGGACCTATGATTCCTCTCCCAGGTTTCTGGAAGCTTGGGAAGTCCAAGCACATGACTGGTATCACAGTGCTTCCTGTCATATGAATCTGGTGAAGCTCATCAGGTTTTGAAATGTTTCACTTCTCTTAGTTGGGCCTTGGGTGGATAGGTTTTGGGGTTGAACACAGGGTGCTGACCATGAGGTTCAGACCAGAAGCGTGCGCTGCGCACGCGCACCAGCGCGAGCGCACACACACACACATACACACAGACCAGAAGTGAAGGTGTGGCACAAAATGGTAAACCTCTGGGCTTCTCCTCTGAGCTTATGGTCTCAAGATTTAGATTAAAGATTTGTGTGGAGTACCTCCTTTGCGAATCCTTGAGGAAAGCTGCTTGAAGCCTCCTCAGGAGATCGCCGTTCAAAGCCAGCCCGAACAAGAAAGTCTTTGAGACTCTTATTTCCAAAAACCAACAGAAAACCAGAAGTGGAGCAGTGGCCCAGAGGGTAGAGCTCCAGCTTTGAGAGAGAAAGCCGAACAGGAAAAACAGGCCAGACCAGGCAAGAAAGTTTGGAAGGTGCTTATGTCCAATTATTGACCAGATGGCTTGAAGTGGAGCTGTGGGGGTGGTAGAGCCTCACCCTTGAGCAAAACAGTAGAGGAATGCATCGGGCTTTGAGTTTAAGCCCTGGGATGGCCACAAAATAAATTAAAAAAGAGAATACCAAGTTATGTATCAGTACCCTACCTACTTATGTGTGTATATTACCACCCTGAATGCAAACAGACCATATTCAATGCTTCTGCTTTATTTACTGGTTTATTTTTCAGATATACTCGTTGCACATACTGCATCATTCTCTTCATTTCAAGCACATGGCTTTTCTCTTCCAGGGTTCCAGGCCTGTGTCTTTATATGATGCACACTTAAGCTCTCAACAGCCTTTATTTACAATTTATTATGAGGCCAAGGCAGGGACAGTCACAAATCAGGCAGGGGAAGAAAAGGTTAGGGTTCATAGAAATAACCATTATTCAGAAAATTAAACGTGGGGACGTAAAATGGTAGCATACTTATGTAAAAACTACCATTAAGAAAAAGATGAGGGGCTGGGAATGTGCATTAGTGAGAGAGTGCTTGCCTAGCATGCAAGAGCCCTGGGTTCGATTCCTCAGTAGCACACAGAAAAAAGCCATAATTGGTCCTGTGGCTCAAGTAGCAGAGAGCTAGAGACAGTGCCCAGGCCTTGAGTTCATCCCAAGAACTGGTAAGAGATCACTAGCTACATAGGTAGGTAATAAGGTAGGTAGGTAGGTAGGTAGGGGGACAGATAGATTTTGGATGTCAGGAGGAAAGAAGGGAATACTTCCCAGTGTGAGGCCTTCTGCAGGGAGCCAGGCCACCACATTGCCTTCATACAACTACAGAGAGGGAAGACTGTCTCTGTCCCACTTCTCAGGCAGCCGAAGGCCCTAGAGCCAAGAGGGCAGAGCCAGGTTTTAACTCAGGTGCTTGGAGACAGAAGAGAAAAGGCCCTGCCTTTCCTTGGACTGGGAATTTGCATTAATGACGTGCAGAATGAAGGAAGGAGAATGAACTGGCAGAGGTAGAAGAATGGTCTTTAAATCTGACAGATGGAGAGTCAAAACCCACTCCTTAAGACAGAGAGCAGGGCTTTTCTTCTCTGTTCCTACCCTCTTCCCCTCTAAACTGGCTCTCTATTGTTAACCTAAAGATAGCCTGAGGCTTCCTTCACCTGAGGGAGGAAGGTTAATTAGTCATTGTTTGAAGGGGGTGAGAAAAGCCTGACCCTGGTGTAACTCTAACAAATGTTTCAGGGTTCCCCCCATTGCTGGCTGTGCCTGGAACGAATGAAATGCTTTTGCAGCTCACTTCCCTGTTGATTTTATGCATTCTGCCTCCTAATCCTGCAAACCTAGGTCTTTTCACCTAGCATGTCTTTTGAAACTGTTTTCTGTCCTTCAAATACAGTGTTACACTGGAGTTCTTCCTGCTAACAGGGCGAGGGTTGGATGCTGAAAACTTCATTTGAACAAAGGATGGGTCAAAAATGTTTCTTTTCTGCTTCTATAGCTCAAGAATCCTAAGAACATTTAGAGTGCAAGTAACTTCTCATCACCAAGAGAAACACAGGAAGCTCTTGAACATCTGACCTTTCAGAAGTGGAAGTCAGAGTGTCATAGACTTTCCTTCCCTGGCTGTCTTCACCTTGTGATCCTCAGATCTCAGCCTCCTGAGCTAGGTGACTGGTGTTAGCCACTGCTGTTCTGCTGGGTTCAGAAGTGTAATGACATCAACAATACAAGTAAACTGCTCATCACAAAGGGATTGGTGAGCATATTAAGTCTTTCAACATTGGACCTTTCAGAACCACGTAGGACAGGTTATAATGCTAGAGTCTGAGAGGCTGGGCATATGGATCTGCTACACTTGAACCTTGAGCTTTGACTTCAATCCTGGTATACATCAGCATTCATTTTCCAGAGAATGTTCTCCTAATTAACAAATAGAAAAAGTACTTTGATTAACCCTCACTTTTTTCCAGTTGTGTGAATTGAATCAAGTCTAGGCACTTTTCCTGAGCAAGGCGAACACTGCACCACTTGATCCACAGCGCTACTTGGGTTTTTTGGTTGTTCTTTGAAGATAACAGTCTAACAGGCTTTCCTTGTCTAGGCTGACTTTGAACGGTAGTCTTCAGATCTCAGTCCCCAGAGAAGCTAGGTTTCCAAGTGTGAGCCACTGGCATCCGGCCTATTGTTTTTAAGAGTCTTGGGGCTTCTTTTTCTCAAGGCTAGTGCTCCACCACTTGAGCCACTCCACAGCTTCTGGCTTTTTCGGAGTATGTGGCACTGAGGATTCAAACCCTAGCATTCATGCAAGCTGAGTGAACTCTTTACCACTAAGCCACATTTCTTGCCCCACCCATACAATTTTATCCCTCAACTTGCCTATCCTCAAGAAAAAGTTTCTGACTATAAATCATCTAAAGAGTTCACTATAATAAGGTGTCCAAAGGTAAAACACAGCTCATACTTGAGTGAGACCCTAAACATGTGAAGACTGTGACAAATGCCTCCATTTAATTATGTATCATGTTTAAACACTTAATAAAATATTAATGAAAAATTAGATAATGTCCTAAATTATTGTGTATAATTTTATAATGTATGTTCAAAATGTACCAAATATTATGTGTGTAATAATAAAACAATAAATTAATGAATCAAATAAAAATAAAATACAAAATCAATAGTAATCATAATATGTAATAAACATACATATGTAAGTATATATCATATATTACACATGTATGGAAATAGTTTTTCCATTGCAAGGCATTCATTTGGGCCCTGGGAACTCTAGCCTGAATTTCTTTTCCTCAAGGACAGTGAGATTAACCTTCACCCATGGTGCAAAAGAGTTAACTGGACAGTGAGATCAAATCTCAGCAATGGCAGAAATACTGGCCCCAATTCCAAAACTGAGACTTAACTTTTTTTAATCGAAGCAGTTATGTTTATCCAGTTTCATACTGTACATTAAACAAAAATGCAGTAGAGAATTTTGTACAGCAATTCAGACATCCTTCCTTTACCCCTAAAGTGCTTCTCTGAGAACTACATTGTTTCTTTTTATTGTACATTTTTATTGTTAAAATGTTGTACAGAGGGATTACAGTTACATGAGCAAGGTAATGAGTACATTTCCTGCTGAGCATTGTTGCCTCCTCCTTTGTTTTCCCCCTACCATACCTTCTCTCCAATCTCCACAACTACTCCCCCTGCCCAGGTCAGTCACTTATTTTTTAATTTTTGGCTTGGCACAGGGTTTGAATTCAAGCTGCACCTTCCCACTCATTGCTACAGATTTACCAAGACCCTGAGTTCAAGTCCCAGGCTAGGAAAGAAAACTGGCAGAAATTCCAAACAAGTGAGTTTTATTTTTTTTAATTTAATTAATTTTTATTTGTTCTTCTTTTTTTTTGGCCAACCATGGGGCTTGAACTCAGGTCGTGAAAACTCTGCCTTAGCTTCGATCACCCTAGGCTGGGGTGCAGCATCTGGACCCATATTCGATCAGGGGATCCTAGGCCCAGAGGGCTTGCAGGAAGAAAAAAATGCTGGAAAGCACAAAAAGTGGTGAGCTGCAGAGGGTTGGAGGGTTTTACGATTTTTTTCTTTGCAAGGTGACTATCCTGGGTCTTAATTACATGGTTGCAAAGTGGAGCTGACTTGCCATTGCTGAAAGCTGGCGGGCTATCAGGGAAACCATAGGCCAACCTATTAACATAGGCTCCTGGTTCAAACCCGGTCCTGACACCTACCAATGGCAGGAGATCGCAAGGGACTTGTTCCTATGCATACGAATACCAATTGAAAGAGTAGTTAATGCAACAGTTGAGTCTAAAATTGGATGTAATAATCCTAGGATGCTGATTGATCTTAATAGTTTATTGAGCATGAAAAGAATAATATTCCTTTAATAATAATTCCTTTAATACCTAATAGTTGGTAGGAACGTAGTAGGTGTCATTCAGTCATAGAAGGCTCTGGCACTCTTTACCAATGTTTATTTTTTTGTATATCACCGACTGTCAATCTATTTATCGTTGTTTGGGCCAACCTGGGGCTCAAAATCGGCGCCTAGTAACCACCTGACAACTTCATTGGCCAGAGGATGCCATGCTCACAATCACCCATTCATGAATTTGGCCTGCTAGGCCCTATGTTCAGATCCTAGCAATACCAGGCATGATGGAGAACACATCTACAAATCTAGATGCTATGTGATAGGATTTAAACAATATAATAAATGGTATAGGTGTCATCAGAGTCAATAAAATAAATGGTAAATAAATGAATAAAACAAGAAATAAAACACGTTATGGACTGAACATTTGTATGGAAGTAGAAATCCTTCCTTTAAAATGTATATAAGGAGTACATTTTCCAGGACTGAGGCTTGAATTCAGCCCCCCTAGGAAGAGGGAATTGCAGAAGATCCTGAGATTCTTGTTTCTGGACCTAAGAAGTGTCATGGAATGCAATTTATATCATCCTTGAATGAGTAGTTTGTGCATGATGGGAGTAGGAAATGATAGGCAAGACTCATGGGGTATCAGTTATATGTAATGAAGAGTTGATGAAGCATGACAATAATCACCACAGTCATGAAATGGAGGCATCATAAAAGATCCAAGAATCGGCAGTCACACGGTAGATTGGATTCCATCACAGGTTGCCTTATCTCCTACTCTATACAAATATGTACTTATTTGCATACTACCTTCAGTTTATGAATGGATGACTATTGTTCTCCTCCTTCCCCCTCCCCGGGGACTCGTTCTCAGGTTCTAGGAATGGCCTAGCTCCTTGGAGGTTCACAGGCTGCTGTGCTCATATGGACGCATTCGCCAACTGGGCTTGCTAGGCCCAGAGTTCAGATCCCAGCCTGCCAAAAGATTCATACTGATGTCAGAAGCCAATCGTTGCACCTGTTTTCCTTTCCTGTTTAAGTCCTGGGTCTCAGCTAGGATGGAGAATGCATGGGCCACCCTGTCGCCATGGGAATAGGGTGTCATCCACGTCAGCCAAGTTATAACTGTCATCATATACTCAAGAAAATACACAATATATCCATGAATAGCATACAAAATAGCGAATAACTACTCTAAACGCATGATGCAGTCTAAACACAGATGTGAATATACACCCCATGTTTCAATGATGAATTGAGGACTCTTGTGACCTCCCTAGGGCTCGGTCTCAGTTCCTGGGAACAGCCCAGCTCCTTAGTGGTTCACAGGCTGGTGTGCTCACGTGGACTCATTGGGCAGTTGGGCCTCCTAGGCCTGGAGTGTGAATCCCAGCACTGCCAAAAATTCACCAATGAGTCTTTGCACCTGTTTTCCTGTGCTGTGCAAGTTCTGGGTCTCAACTAGAATGGAGAATGTATAAGCAACTCTATACTCATGGGACTAGGTTGTCATCCAGGTCACCACAGTTATATCTGCTGTCTTATGCTCAAGAAAATACACAATACATCAATTATTAAGAGACAAAATAAAGAGAATGACTAAACCAAATGCAAGATGCTATCCACCCATGTATGGAAATATAGATCCTTGGTTTAATTATGAATTTATGACTATATTGTCCCCCACCAGGGCTCAATCTCAGGTCCAAGGAATGGCCTAGCTCCTTAGTGGCTCATAGGCTGGTGTGCTCACAAGGACCCTTTCACCAATTGGGTCTACTAGGCCTTGAGTTCAAATCCTAGCACAGCCAAAAGTTTCATCCTGATGTGAGAATCCAATCGATCTACCTGTTTTCCTCTCCTGTGAAAGTTCTGGGTCTCATAGAGGATGGAGAATGCTATATAGGCAACTCTATAGCCATAGAAATAGGTTGTCCAGGTCAGCACGGTTATATCTGTCACCATACTCAATAATATACACAATATATCCATGAATAAATAAAAAATAAAAAACTACACTGAATGCAAGATGCATATGACACCTGTAGGTAAAGAGAGATCCTATGTTTAAAAAAGATGGGCTTATTATTTTGTCCAGTGCTGGGGCTTCAAATTAGGCCCTGGACTGGGACTGACATTCTAGTCTTTAAGGATGGTGAGTTTCCCCTTCCCCCACTGTGCCACAGAGCTACCCAGACTTGTGTTAAAATCCCAGCACTGACAAAAGATTCATCCTTATGTCAGAAGGCAATCGTTGCACATGTTTTCCTCTCCTGTGAAATGCGGGGTCTCAACAAGGATGGAGAATGCATAGGCAACCCTATAACCATAGGAACAGGTTGTTATCCATGTCAGCACAGTTATACTTGTCACCATACTCAGTAAAATTCACAATACCTCCATGAATTAGTCACAAAATAAGTGCACCGAATGCAAGATGCTGTCCACACATGTATGTAAATATAGATCCTATGTTTATATAATGAATTTATGACTATCGTGGGGCATTCTGAGGATCAATGTCAGATCCTGGGAATGGCCTAGCTCCTTAGTTGCTCACAGGCTGGTTTGTTCACCTTGACCTATTCACCAATTGGTCCTGATAGGCCCTGAGACAGATCCCAGGACTACCAACAAGTGGATCATGAAGTAAGAAAGTGAGTGTGAAAATTATTTTCCTTTTCTCTGAGTCCTGGGTGTTAGGTATGATGGAGAACATGCCTACAAATCTAGATGTTATGTGATAGTATATCATCAACGTAATAAACGGAGTGGGTGTCATCGTAGAAAATAAAATCAATGGTAAATAAAAGAATAAAAATTACAAGGAACAACCACACCAAACATGTATGGACTGAACATCTATAGGTAAGTATAAATCCTATCTTTACAATGTATATAAATAGTATGTTTTCCAGGGCTGGGGCTTGAAGTCGGGCCTAATGAACAGGCCTGACTTTCTTATCTTCATGTATGGTAAGATTCCCCTTCATCCACAGTGCTGCAGATGTACCCAGACCCTGAGTTCAAATCCAAAACCGGGCAGAATAAACAGCGCGAATTGCAAGCCAGGGAGCTAATTTATTTTTTATTTTTTTTATTTTTCATTTTATTTTATTTTATGCTCACATGGCACTTGAACTCAGGTCGTGGCAACTCTGCTTCAGCTTTGATCACTCAAGGCTGGGATGGAGCCACTGGACCCACAGCTGCTCCTGGAATCCTAAACCCCCAGGCCTTGCAGGGAAAAAATGCACAGAAAAATGCTGTGAGATAGCTTTTTATGTTTTCTTCTTTGTACGGTGACCCTCCTGGGTCTGAATGACACTGTTGCAAAGAGTACTTCACTTTGCATTGCTGAAGGCTGTCAGAATACCGAGGAAGCCATAGGCCCACGTGGCAATGTAGGCCCTGATTTCGAATCCCTGTCCTGACACAACCAATGGCAGGAGATACAAAGAGACTTTTTTCCCATCCATAGGAATAACAATGGAACGTTATCAATGTCACGGTTGAATGAGTTGATTGTAAATAATGCTTCTATAAAATTAGACAGCCTAATTTCTGGAGGATGATTGATTGTATTTAATATTATGAAGCATGAAAAGAATACTATTACTTACAGGAACACAATAATTTCAAGAAACTGATTTCATTAATATTTAAGGATGAAAACAATAACAATAATTACACGGAGGCATAATAAATACCCAAGAATTGGTACAAATGTAGTCTATATAAGTGAATAATGGACAGACATCTCTGGCATGCTATAAAGATATGTGTTTATTAGTATAATGCCATCTTTGTGTCAATCTGTTCTTATTTTGTCAACCCCTGGGGCTCGATCTCAGGTCCTAGGAACTGCCTTTCAGGTAAATTTGCCCCAGGATGGCGTGTGACACTCACCCATTCATGAATTTGGCCTTGTAGGCCATGAGTTCAGATGCCAGCACTCCCAAACAATGAATTGTGGAGTAAGAAGCTGATGGTGACATGTTTTCCTTTACTGTGAATCTTCTGGGTTTCAGGTATGAAGCGGAATACATATGCAGACCTATGTCCTATGTAATCAACGTAAAAAATGTTCTTGTGTCATAATAGTCAATAAGATAAATGGTCAATACATGATTAAAACAAAAAATAAAATGAATAACTCCACTGAATGCAATATGGAGTCAACATATGTATATAAATATAAAGCATATATGTAAATTGTACATGAGTAGGATGTTTTCTAGTGGTGGGGATCAATTTCAGGCCTAAGGAATAGACTTAAATTTCTTGACTTCAAGGAGGAAATCTTTCGCTTCCCACACAGTGCAACAGAGTTACCCAGACCATGAGTTCCAATCCCAGTCTTGGCAGAAAAAATGGCACCTTTATAGTATATGAGGTCCAATTCTTAGGTATTTCATTATGCCTCCACTTAATGAATGTGAAAGTTTAAATGCTTAATAAAGTATTAATTAAAATCAATCATGATCCTATAATATAATTGTGTATAATTTTATCATATAATTTTATCATTCAACAACTGCTCATTCATTCATGACATTAATCACATTCCATTGGTAATCATATGGATAGGGATGAATTTCTTAGGATCTCCTGCCATTTGGAGGTAGCAGGACCAGTATACCAACTGTGGTCTCCAGCTCCCACCACTTAAACCCGAGGATAGGGAACTCACCAGTCTGTCCAAGAACATCAGCAAGACCAATGATGAGGCAGGCACCAGTGGCTCTCAGCAATCCTCCTTGTTACTTAAAAGGCTGTGATTGGAGGATCAAAGTCATCCTAAGTAGGAAAGTCCTTGAGACCCCTGTCCAACTTCAGTGCCAACTAAGCCAGAAGTAGAGCTGTGTAGCTCTTGTGGTAGAGGGCTAGCCTTGAGCAAAAGCAGCTCATGGACTGTGCCCAGATCCTGAGTTCAACGTTTGGGACTGGCAACAAATAGACATACACAAGAATCTGTGCAGCCATCTGGCTAAAGCAGGTCACCCTCTTGTCCCCAAATGAATTGGACATAGTTCCCTGGGAAAGTGGCTGTGGGAGGTGCTGTCCTCTTGACTCTGCCCATGCTGCCTGCATCACAGGATTTTGGCCACACCATCATTCTTTCAGGTTTCTTTCTGACCAATGGAATACAAGAATGGTGGCCACGCCCACATTCCATGCTGCCCTGTACCCCAGGCATTCCCTTGGTATGTTGTCACCACTACCAGCAGTTGAAGAAGGTAGAGGTGGCTGAGTAGTGAACAAGAGACTTGACGCTACTTTGGAGTAGGAAATTGATGTGCCCTCCTGCTTCCCAGCCCCCTCCCCTGCTTCCTCCAAGGCACCGCATTTCAAACCTCAGGTGGTGGCAAGCTGCTGGCAGGCTTGCAGCCCTGACCTGGTCCTGGCCCCTGGTCCTCTGCTCTGGACCTGAGTGTCTGCAATGCCCCCTCCATTGCTGTTCACCCCACCAGGAGCATCCACCAACAACTTCTCCCAGCAGCACAGGTGAGTGACCACCCAGTGGGCCTGCACCCTGAGACACCTGTACCTGGCAACCCCCCCCCCATTTCCCGGACTTGCACCTCCCTCACACCCCACAGTCCAGCCAGGGCACTGCCACTAATGCGCCTCAAGGATAGGGGGTGGGTGTCAACCCGGGGAACCCATCCCCATCCCAAAAGCCATTGTCCCAGGAAAAGGGCAGATGCAGTGATGGATGAAGAGGGGCACCACATCGTCCCTGGCCTGGAGCAGTGGGAGCCACAGAGCCATGCATCTGCACCCTTTCTCTCCCTAGTGGGGAGCTTGGTGGCTTTAGTCAAAGGTGGGGAGCAGCACCTCCACACTTGCTTTCTCTGTCTTTTCCTTTTTTCTGGGCATGGGGTTTTGGATGCAGAAGATAGACCCCCCCCCCAGCTTTGTGAGCCCTTGTCTTCTGTGCTTGGTCATCCTTTCACCTGAAAAGGGTCCCAGAAAAACCCAGAGGGAGGTGAAGGGCGCTGGGGGTCAAAGCAGAAGGTGAAAATCTGGGAGGAATACCCCCAACCCTCCCAACCCCCACACACATACACCCGGCCTGTTCCCCTCCCCCTCAGCTGTCAAAAGTTCTCACAGGGTCATCACCTTTCCAAGCTCTGCCAACATGTGCTGGTGTTCTTGGTCTATTTGGTCTCCTTGTCCTCCCCAAGAATTCACCAAGTAGCCCCGAAGCATGTAAGCTAGAAGTAAGGAGTATGTCCATGTATGTAGCCTTAGGACTCCATCCATTTCCCCAACACTGCCCCCACCCCTGCTCAGACACCCCTCTGAGGTCACCATGACCCTCTGCTAGTTTCCTTTCCCAGGCTCTGAGGAGACGCCTGTCTCAGGACTCCTTCACCCAGCATCCTGGCCTAGGTTTTGGTGAATGTGGAGTCAAGGCTGGTTGTTCCCAAGGGGAAGGATCTGGCCCTGGAGAAAGGGAGGAGCGGGGTGGTGCTATATCATTTGAGTGGTGCTCCCCTTGTGTGGGAGCCCCTGGTTCTCTCAAGGGAACCTCCATGCTCCACCTTGTACATTGTCCCAGATGAGGAACGAACAGAGGCACTGGTCTGAGTCGTGTATGTGTGTGTGTGCATTACAGAGAGAGAGACAGAGAGAGGGAAAGAGAGAGAGAGGGAAAGAGAGATAGATCATCTTTCTACTTGTACATCCTGACAGTGCTCAGGTGAGTGATCAATTGGCAAATTTCAGGTGCTGCATGGATGAGTCTTCTGTCACCAGTCTGGATTTGTGCGTGTGTAGAAGTGGGTTGCAACAAAGATGGACAGACCCTTTGGTAACTTTTCCTGCTATCTTTGTGGGGGGTGCATGGGCTTCACGGCTGAGCTCTAGGGTCCTGGAAGGGTAAGGTGCTTGAAGGGGGACTCATCACAATTAAATTACAAGACCAAGGGATTTGTGTGCCCTGGAGCTGTGGTAGAGTGATAACCTTGATGGAAAAAAAAAGCTCAGGAATAATTCCCTAGCCCTGAGTTTAAGCCCCCTGTACTGTCAAAAACAAAACAAAACAAAACAGTAAATGCAAAATAAAGAACACACACTTGGAATATATAATTGCTCCTTCCATACTGATACCTAACAATAGTCCCTAATTCATGCATTTTGCCTATATTAGGATACTGTGTTGAAAAAAATGTTTTGTTCATTAGATCACTGCAGTTAATGCCAGGAATGTACTTAAATGTTAAGTGAAGATGAATTCTGGAAATTCAAAGATTCCAAGCTTTTGAGTAGTCACAGATAATCACAGGGAAGGCTAGTCTAAGTGAGATTTGGAAATCTTTTTGGTCAGTCATGGCACCAAAAAGGCAGAGGCTAATTAAAAGTTGTGATAGAAGAGAAGGAATAACTCCAGATGGAAGGAATAAATGATAGTAACTAACATATACCAGAAACTGTTCTAGGGAAATATTCTTGGTTATTGAAGAACTAGTTATCAACTAGGCTCATTCCTCATTGCCTTTAACATTCTAAATCTCTTTGGCTAGTTCTTAATATCTGTGTGATAAATGTATCTCCTTCTATGCTGTTCTTTCATACCTGATCTCCTTTGCTTTCTAAAAATCTCAGTCTTTCTATATTACTCTATGAATATTGCCTAATACTAAATAACACCTACACAGATGGCAGAGGATATTAATGTAAGAGTCCCATAGCTCATGAGTCATTAATATAACAACATGGAAAAATGAGGACATATTTATTCCTACCCCAATTTTTCTTAAAAGCTGCAATGTCATCATTTGGTTCAAAGTTCCATTCTTTGTCTACATAGTATCATTAAGTACACATAAATGCAAATATGAGCCAGGTGCTGGTAACTCAAACCTATAATCCTAACTGCTCAGAAGGATGAGACCAGAGGATTGTAGTTCAAAACAAGCCTTGTCAGGAAAGTCCATGAGACCCTTATCTTCAATTAATCACAGGAAACCCGGAAGTGGTGCTGTAGCTAAAGTGGTAGAGTGCTCAACTTGAGATGAAGAGGTGAGGGACAGCGCACAGGATCAGAGTGCAAGCACCAGCGTACAGGATCAGAGTGCAAGCACCATGACCAACAAAAAAAGTGCAAATATGACTTTCAGTTTCCCTAAAAGGAATGACACGGTCAATAGTAATCTTTCCAAGCATAAAAAATAATTCCAAAATGATTCAGTGCACCTTCTTTTGCTGAGTTAAGTTATGGCTTCTTTGCTGGGCATATTCTCTTTTTTAAAAAGTGTCAAATATTAGCTTTATAATAAGCTTCATCTAATATTTATTTTTTCAAAAGAGAAGCCCATATTGTTGATATCACTTGGCTTTCTTACTATCTACGCTCAAAGCCAACCCAGTCAGGAAAGTCTGTCAAAATCTTATCTGTAAATAAACAGTAGAAAAGCCTAAAGTGGAGTTTTGGCTCAAGCAGTAGAGTACTAGCTTTGAGGATAGGTGGGCAAGAAAGACAACTGTTCAGGGACAGGGTCCAGCCTCTGGGTTCAAGCCCCAGAACCAGGACAATCTAAGCAAACAAGCAAACAAAAACAACCCCCAGATAGTTCTTTGGGACTCTCCTTAAAGGAGTACTGGTCTGAAAAGAGGCTGCTTGTGCTGATCATACAGTATCCTGCTTTTTTGGAATCCTTATTGCTATGGAGAACTCAGGACCAGAATAAAGGAATTGATAACTGACTCCTGCAAAAAGAGAATCATCTCAGGGGTGAAATATTCATCCATAAGACACTTTTAAACCTCCATGTCTTTGTTTCTTTGCAGTAGAACAATTTTAAAACAATGTTATTAGGAGCCGGTAATGTGGTTAAGTGGTAGAGTGCTTGCCTTGCATGTATGAGTCCCTGATTTCTCAGTACCACACAAACAGAAAAAGTCAGAAATGGTGCTGTGGTTCAAGTGGTAGAGCACTGTCCTTGAGCAGAAGAGCTGAAGGAGAGGCCCAGAGTTTAGGCCCCAAAATTGGCAAAAAAATACAAACTAACTAAAACACAGCAACATTAATTCCTTTTATTCTATGCTGGCCTTCACATGGCATATTATTATCTTTTGTAATACTGTCAACTAGAAGTTTACAGACACGTTTATATGAATAAAAAACACACTGGAAAAAGTAAGGGACAGAGTTTCATTCAAGCCTTGGGATTCTTTTCTTGTACAGTGAAAAGAAAAGCACAATTTAATTTGAACTTTATCATTCCTCTATGTTCAATTCCTCTCCTGGGATCAGTTTCCACAAAGTCCAGTAAGAATCGTTGGTGCTTCTTGAGGTCTAATGAATGTTTTCTGGCTTCATTGAAATAACACAAGGACACTTTTGGACATAAGGTAACAGGTGTTTCAGAGACAACTTAGTAAAGATAAAATATAAAATTTATATTGCTTATAAATACTTTGTCCATGAGTACATTTAGTTCAAACTTCATAATTGCTCTGCAAATTAAGCCAAATTTTAAATGGGAAGAAGTTCCTCAGATCATTCTTTTTGTGAGTGTATGTGCTGTGCATTATTTCCCTACTGCACATGAGTTAACAGTAAGCAAAACATTTGCAATAATAGGAGAAAGAGAAGTTCTGTTTTTAAGTATAAGGGTTCAATACAATATAGAAGACTACAAATAAGACAACATCGAAACAATAAAGCCAAGTCCAGTATGTAGATTTATGGGAGTGTTCCTAAGTGGAACATGAAGTATGAGGCCTTTACCGTTCTAAATCATGCTTGCTAATCGCACAAATTTTAAAAAAGTAGAATGGAAGAATAATTCTGGTTACAATGCAAGTCAGATATAAGGGCATGGACTTAACTGGAAAAAAAAAGTCCATCTTGAGAGAGCAGGGATTATACTAGCAGTGAACTAGTGGCTAAGATCACATTTCTTTTTCTTTCCTTTACTTGCATTTTGTTGTTGTTGGTCTTGGCACTTGAACTCTGGGCCTGGGCGTTGTCCTTCTGCTATTCAGCTCAAGGCTACAGCTCTACCACTTGAGCCACAGTGCCACTTCTAGTTCTCTTGTAGTTATTTGGGGAAAAGAATCTCTGGGACTTTCCTACCTGGGCTGGATTTTAACCCCAATCCCCAGATCTCTCCACCACCCAACTTAAGATCACATTTCTAACAGTGTGCACCCAGCATATGCAATGTGTATGTTCATCTAACTTTATATGAATTTTTGAGTTAAAAATCTGGGCTATAGCTTAGACTTTTCACTCACAAAAATGTTTGTAGTTTAAAAGTTGATACTTCTGCAGAAATAAAACCTAAGAATGTAAAGGATTCTGGGAAGTACAGTTTGCATGCATCCTGGGCAGAACAGTCTTTGCCACACTACCAGCCAAAACCTGGATTGGAAGAATGTCTAAGGTGATGGAATACCAGTCATGAGCAAGATTGATGAATAAGAGCTTGAGGCTTTTGCATACATACATACAAACATACACATACACACAGAGGCACTTATATGTGCATACACAAATACACAAATGAAACAACTCTTAGAATACGTAGAAAAGTTTTTAAAAAGCAAGAAAAAATATGTCCTGAGTAAGAATTAAGAGATAAATTTTAATATTAGAAAGTACTCAAGTGAACTTTTTTCAAAAAAGTTTGAGACTATTACATAGGTAGGGACGAGAGATAGTAAGAGAGTCAAGTAACTATTATTAAAGGGATCGAATGAATCAGAGATCCCAGCAGATGCATCTGAAAATGATCATATCCTGTGTCAAGTGTTAGAAGATCTTTGAAAATAGTACATAAACACTCTGAGCAGTCAGTCTAGTGGATAATATCATTGGAGAAGTTCAGAATTGCTAGTCTATGTCTAGATTAAATAAACCAACAAACCAAGGCAGGGCAATGTGATATAAGCCTGGAATTCTAACACTCAAACTAAGACAGGAGATTAGAGAGTGGAATGAAATAGTGATACCTTCCCTGGACCAGGTAGTATAATTTTGTCTAATAAAACAAACCAAACAACAAGAAAGAAATACACAGTTGCAAGTTTGGGCTAATTTTGTCATTATGTTTTGAGAAGTCAAATTTCCTATTGAAATGCAACTCGTATATAATCTTCAGTTGTGTTTTAAGTGCTCTCTTCATTACAGAACATTCCTAGATTCAAAATGGCTTATGATTCCCACCCAAAATTTGTAAAAAAAAAAAAAAAAAAAAGTAATTAAGCATCATTCTGTTGGATTCCAAAGAAATGAGGAAGGATTCCAAAATCTTAAGCCTAGAGAAATAGCAAAGTTCATCTAATGCAGGACTTTGTAGATCTTGCTAAATTAGAATTTAAAGTTAACATAAATATTTTAGTATTGTTTGTAATTTCATATTTTATAGGATACTACAAAATTCTTTATAAGTAGGGGGTTTAATTGACAAATTCACAAATGATTCTGGCATTCTATTTGCCTATAATATGCTTTCAAGAGAGTTATAATTAGATCTTAGTTAATAGATAATTCCAACAGTTCATGTATAAAATGATAAAGTAAATAATCTAGACAGAATTGCCAAAAAATCGATATTAACTTATAAATATAGAAAAATTGCATTTTTTGAGTGTTTTGTATGACATTGTATGAAGAGAATAATTGTGTGACATCTTCTTTCTTCTACCTATATGTAATACAGGAAGCAATTTCCTTAATTAAGTGCTTCTGTATACAATGAGGAAAATGCTACATTTGGGGCTTGTTTTTGTTTCATTGGTTTGTCCTAGAGCTTGAAAACTGGGCCTGGAAATTGTCTTTGAGCCTGTTTATGCTCAAGGCTCATGCGCTACCACTTCAATCTCAGTGCCATTTGTGTCTGACTTTTTCTGAGTTTATTGGAGACTTGAACCACAATCTTATGACCTTAGCATCCTGAATATCTGTGATAGTTTAAAAAAGTATAAATATAAATAACATTTTCAAGTGTTCTGATCTCAAGAATCTCACTGGGGGAAAAAATGATGCAACCCAGTTTATTGTAGTATTCTTTCCAGAACAAGGAGAGCATCACATTATCAGAGGTGTAGTATTTTTTCACAATAGAGATAAGATATTCATGATGTGAACTAAGGGAATTTTAAAGTGCCCTTTACAAGTTGGAAACTACTGGACTAAGATGACTTTATGCTTCATAATTTTATCCTCTACCAGAATGTGGCTATTTTTCTGTTGACTTCTCATTCTGTAACACTCCGTTGTAAACTGCATCTATTGCAAAATTAGATAACATGCAAACAGGTACTGTTTTGAATCTCTCAGGTTTGGAATGTTTAGAATTTGAAAATGAGTAGTTATTAATCATAGGAATTTTGAGGAACACATATATTCTGTCCTCTTAACAACTTATTTATTTTAAAAGTTATGGGTTTCCATAGAATTAAACTGTTTTCAGTTTTAGTATGAAAAAGTACTAAGTTTATTCTTTTCTCAAAATATTCGCGTTTATTGTGAAAATATTGTCTAGTTGGATAACATCAATTTGATGACTCTCTGATAAAAAAACAATAATCAATTCAAATTAGATGCCAAATAGTATTGATTTTAAAAAAGTTACTACATAAAATAAAGAATAATATTTACTATAACAATACAGTGAAATTATATTTTATGCAGCTTATGTTTTAATTTAATTTTTATTGTTAAATTGATGTACAATGGGGTTACAGTAATTGTAAGGTAGTAAATACATAACTTTTCAAACTTGTTACCCCCTCTTTCATTTTTCTCACAGTTTTCTTTCACCTCAATACTCCTCACAAGTTGTAATGTACATTTTCAACATATTGTCTTGTGTGTATTGATATTGCATTGGCTTATCCTTTGGCTCGCCGTTTTGTTGTTCCTCTTCACTTCCCTAATTAAGGTAAATGTATACACAATACACAGGGTACCAAAATCAAATACAGCTGAGGACAAACCCAAAGAAAATAGAAATCACATTAAAAACAACGGCAAAAAAATCTCTGTTTCCATATCTGGAGTTCATTTTGCTCAGCATCAGCTTCTATGTTCATATATACATATAAAGCCACTGGAAAATAATAGTTGCCTGGACACTATATCATGTAAACAACATGTTACTGTTTTTGATGGTAAAGGTTGAATTAGGATTGGGGAAAACGTGATTCTGATAAAGGAATTTCAAAAGAGTTTAAAAATTATGACAGATATATTTTAATTGTTCAAACTTTTTAACAACTTAGACTATTAATAAAATTGCCTGGGAAAAATAGACTTTCATGCAAAGAAAGCTATGGAGGCTTAGTTGAGAGCAATGTGGGTAAAGATAGCTCATTTTCACACTAAACATACAAACTTCAGAAACCTTACTGTAAATCCTGTAGGTTCCCTTGAGAATTGTCCTTACCCAGGAAATACACTCTCACTGTGTGAAATTCAAAGTTCTTAAAAAGACATCAAAATATGTGAATTGACCTTTAATTACCAAAATTATTCTTAGAAAAAGATAATTTGGGTAAAAATTTTAGGGAGTTAGTGCCCTCAAAAATAAAAGAATATATTGGGTTCACACTTTTCTGTTTGTAACACTTTCCACAATGTCTCTGCACGTGAAGCACTGAAACACAGAAAAAAATCTGATTGGATACTCCAATGATTACACATTTCGAAGTAGCTCACAAAAAATAATATCCTTATCAACATGAGGTAGTGAAGAATTCTCTTATTACATAAGCCAAAAAGTTTTGGATCAGAAAAGAATTGAGAAAATTGAAAGGGTCAGAATACAATGTTCTTAGAAGCCCTATCCAATCATATTGATATTAGCAGTGGAGGGAGGCCAAAATTTTTTATATAAAGTCTCTTAATATTTTTGCTACCTAAAGTGATTTTACAGAGCCTATTAGGCTCACTACAATGCAGAACAGATTTAATGAAGACAGGAAAATAAATTCTATGTCCAAATGAGGCAACTTAAAAGAGGTTTAAAAGAGAAACCATGAAGATGTAGCGGGGCGGGGAGGAGATCTTATAGTCTTTCAGCTCCACTGGGCTTGAAGCCAAGAAGCTGTGCTTAATTGGAAATCAGGCAAGAGCTAAGAGGAGGACATAGAATTGGGACATAGAAGCATTGTCCTTTGAAACAGACACTGTCACCCAAGGTATGGATCATTTAACTCTATTCTTTTCCATACATCTTGCTGAGCAAATGCAAGACCAAGAAAAAATAATCTATTGAAATAATTTTGCAAAGAATAACTTCACTGATCCTGATATGGTATCTAAGGAGAGTCTTAAAAGAGAACATAAAAGTGAAGTAAACTACGGTTTCCTCTAAGCATCTTGTTAGCAAAATATTTGAGGTTAGAAGTGATGGAACCAAAAAGTAGTGGAGTACTTATTTTTGTGGCACTTCAGACACAAGAAGACTTTCAAGGTAAAAGAAAAAAAGTATAGCTAAATATTTGTGATCACAGCTTCTTGGAACGTTTTTTTGGAGACAAAGTTTTACATTAGAGTTTGTCGTCATTGACATAGACGTTGGGTTTTCGTGGCAACCAAACGCAAGGGTGAAGTTTAATGGACTCTCATGGATAAGTAAACAGCATGGCAGAAAAAATGGCAAATAATATTTAGTAAATTAGTTTGGCTAATTACTTTGCCAGAACAAAGAATGAAAGATATAATTCAAAATCACTTGACTTAAAAGTATGAAGAAAGAGTAGTGAAGAGAGATGAGAGAAAACAGAGGACTCTTCTGTCCCCAGTAGAGTAATGGGTTATTTATCTTGTTTCTTCCATTCTATCTTCACAAGCTATCAAGTGTGGCTGAGGACTGGAGTATCCTTTGCATACAAAAAGAACTCACAGAAGAAAATATTTGCAGCAGATGTAGGTGATTCATAACCTTAGACAATCTATTTAAATCTGTTCAAAATTCTCTGCTACCCCAAACTGCCCTCTTTGAACAGCTTTATTTGTTTTTCCCAAGACTACCCTTCATTAACTATTTAAAATTTTGAGAGGTCATATTCATCCTCTCTAGAGAGTGCTGTTTGGTTGTGATTTTTGTGTGTTTTTGTTTTTTGTTGTGTTTTTTAACTAAATCTCAAAAGGTTGTGCAAGTGTATTACAATAAATATGTCCATCTAATTGTCCAATGTTCCTGGATCAGAGTGACTCCTTCTATCATTCTCAACCAACCCCTTCTCCAAGATTTATTTCAGATTTACCACTTCCTTTATCACATGTGTACATTGATTATTCTAGCTGTACTTGCCCCTTGTTCCATTTTACATTCATTCTATGTCTTTACTATTATTCCTCTCTGATTTCAACTTCCTGATAGACATTCTGTTAAACTTAATATTTTGAAAGGTTTATATACATTCCATGGAGTTTCAATCCTGTATATACTTGTACTGACGTCAGCTTATATTTCCATAATTCATTCATCTGCAATAACAATTTGAAAGACTGGAGACGTGAAGCACTTTGATATGATTTTATTCTCATCCAGTTGGAAGATTAATCTTTAGTCAACAACAAAGTTAAAAAATGGCTTAGAATATATTCCTAACTAACAAATTCTATTAATGGCTTTGTAAAATGTTTGTGATTATTTTATTTTACATGGGATAATATTTTCTATATTATAAGTTTTGTAAAAAAGAAAAAAACTACGATTTCCTATTATACAAGAATATGGTAGAAATTAAAGACAGATTTTATGTTTTTCACATCTCTGATGAGTACTATGTTAGACAGATAGGGGAAACATAAAACAACATATGATAAGGCAACTACTTGTGACTTTTTAAAATTTACCTTATTAAGTGATGAAACTTAATTTATTAGCTAGTGTTTGGGTTTGAATTATGGGAGGTTGTTCTGTTTGACACATTTCTGCAAGGAATCTACTGAACAGCACAAATGGTGGGTGGTACTATTTCTACACTTTAATGAGTGGTTGAACCTGTTTGGCATTAGTGCTGGGTAAATAAATCAACTCAATTGTAACTTGCACCCTAAACTTGAAAAATTTGTAATGTCACTATCGTCTACTTGTCAAATGTTATTTTGGTGAATGTGATTTTTAAAAGATTATAAGAAAAGGAAATTGCTTTCAGGAGATTAAATGTAGGTTATCATTGGTTTGAGAATGATAACATTTTTATTCTACAAAACCAAGTTTTAATGAAGTACCAGTATTTTGAAGCATTAATGATCTTCTCAATTAATGTTTTTGTGAATTATATTTGACCTGTAAGTCAAGTTTTCCTAGCCTTGGTACAACAATTATGGATCTATCGTTCTAGGATCCTAGAACGATAGATCCATAATTGGACTACTTATGCTGGACTGAAATCGTTTAATAATCATTAGAAGAGGGGTATTAAAAATAATTTTGTGCCAGTTGTGATCTTGGTCACTCATATGGGCTGGTCATTTCTAAACTGAAAGTTTGAATTAGTGTACTTTCAGATTTTGTGATCTCATCTTTCATTTTAAGTTGCATTGCATTTCAAAATTGATTACTGCTAATTCCAGTGTCGTAAGGAATTGAGATGGATTTTCAATTACTTTCTTTTGGCATGTTTCAGGAGCCTGCATGAGAAATCTTGCCCTTGTTATCGGATGAAGCAGATAACTGGGACATGGGATCCTAGGACCCGTGGGTCCTGTGGAAGAATGATACCTTTTACATATCATATCAGCAAAATTTGTGTAGGAGTGATTCAGAAATATGGAGAAAACATTTTGGAACCAGTGAGTTAAAACAATAAAGAGAGCAGCAGAGTAAAATCCCTTATAGATTAGAGGAAAACAATTTTTTTTACAATGTGAATTCAGAAGATCAAGAACACTTAGAACATACCAAAAGTTTATAACGCAGACATTGCATTGATAATTTCTATATTCTAATGTACATTATAAAACTTATTATTTATATTCAATCTATTTATTGTAATAAATATCTATTTATTTGACAAATTATCAATTAATTCTAGTAAGTTTCACTGTGTGAAATAAAATATCAGCACGTATAAATATACAATATATAAATATATATAATATAAGAATAAGGCACATGTTTTGCAATGTTCTGCAGTGGTTAGGGTATCAAAGGCAACTGTGTTTTAAAGTATTATTCCATTATTTCTACTTCAGTGTTTGGTAGAGTTGGACCTAAAACTTTATCATTTGTAGCTTTACAGCCTAGAGACAAGAGGAAACACTGTGATTAAAAAACTACCAATTTAAGGCCTATTATCGAGGAGAAACATATAGACTTCTCTTGTAACTATGAAAATATTTCATGAAAGAAAGGCAGTAGTGTAAATTCCTGCTTGGTTGGATGGTAGACTGACCAGGACATTAGGTAATCATGCATGTGAAAAATTTTTTCACCTTCTTGGCTTTAGCTACTTTTGAAATGTTAGGTATAAAAAAAACAAATATATTTTGATAAAATACCTTCTAGTCTAAATGATTCTGTCTTAACTGTTTATCTCTCTATGATCCCTTTTAACTAAGAATAGTTTTGTTCCAATAAGAAAATCTATGCTGTCAGGGTAAGATATTCTGGTTGGTCTGTTGCTACATGGAAGAAGAGTAAAGGGTCAGGTAGACATTTTTGCCAATAAGACCTCATTTAGGAATTTTTAAGCTGCAGAAGTTTAGAAGTGCTCTTAAGCAAGGCTTACTTTGAATCCATTAGCTCCACAAAGCTAACTCAGTTTATAAACAAATACTTGAAAAGCAATCACTTTTGGACCTAGCTATAAAGACTTCAAAGTATGATCAAATTTAAGATGAAAAATACTTAAAGTAGTCATTGACAAAAAATTGCAAATGTGAGCAATCGACCAAACAATATAAATTTTTTCCAATATACACAGAATTTTAGAGAAGTAAGATCAATAGCATTTTTAGGAACAATAAGGTTTCCTAGTTACAAACAGTCAACCAAGGATATATGCCTGTATAAAGAATGCATTATTAACTACTTAAATTTACAGGATACTACACGCTTCAGCAGCACGTTTACCCAAATTACAATATAGAAATTATCATGGCACTTGCACAAGGATGATATGAAAATTTGTGAAGTATTCCATATTTTTCATCCTTCACATGCAAGATATGAAAAACAGTTATTAAAAATTGATTACAAAAATACAAGTCGTTATGTCGAAAAATGAACTTTACAACTTTGGTGCGTGTGGGGGGGGGGGTAACGGCGAGGATTGAGTGGGGGGGCAGGGGAAGGATGGGAATGAATGGGAAGGGTAAACAAAGAGGAGGCTACAATGCTTGATAAGAAATGTACTCATTATCTTGCCCATGTAATTGTAACCCCACTGTACAGTATTTTCACAATAAAAATATTAAAAAATACAAATGTAACAATACATGTAATTCATTGAACTGAAAGTTATTTTGACATCAATGCATTAAATCCTCACCTTAGAAAGGCCTTTACATAGCATAATCTTTACAAAACTTTTGAAATTAGATAACATTGTCATTTTATCCCAAAGAAATAAAATACTATAAGAACCTAGGAAAAAAAGGAATCGGAATCTTAAACTTGTTCTATATGGAATGCTATCTGAAATAACACATTTGTAATGAACCTATATATATAATAAAACAATGTAGAATTCAAAGTATTATATCTAGGAGAGAATTAAATAGATTATGTACATTATACAAACAAAAAACAGATTATTTTAAAATATAATTTTTTCATTCAAGCACCAGAAATATTTTTAGTTTTTGTACTACTCATTCCAACAGATAAGTTAAAATGATTTCTGATTTAAATAATCACAAACCCTGCAGAAATCATTATAGATGTATACAAACAAATCTTGAATACATTTTGACATCAAAGTCAGGCAATTCACTTGAAAAATACGATGCAATCCATGAATTTTTATAGTAAGATATTGCAGTTGCTTTGTATTGTGAAAATATTTTGTATGGACACAAAGATGGATTGGCATTTTTGAAATTTAAGAAACTTAACCAAACCATTATGACTTAGGAGAACAATTTTTACAGCCTTCCACAACTTCAGAGAGGTAGTGATACATATTTATCCTTTTGGCAATATCAAATGCAGTTTCTTCCAAGTTCTTCAGACCTGGTTTCATATATGGTTCAATAGAAGGAGATGCAGCATATCTTTGCTATTTCTATTCCAAGCAGCAAGATGCAAGGGGGTCAAGAGGACTTTAGTTTGGGCATTGGTATCTGCATCATGATGAACTAAGAAGGAAGCCACTCTGGTATTATTCCACATATCAGCACTGTGCAGGGTTGTCCAGCCATTCACAGTTATTGCATGAATATCTGCCTTGAGCCACCAACACATGGACAATGTCAAAGTGTCCACTTAGGCTTCCCGATGAAGAGAGGTATACTCATCATCATCCCTAGTATTCACATGAGTGTCCTTTTTGGAAAGTAGTCTCTGTACTGTAGTAAGCCAATTATTTTCAGCAGTCCACAGAAAAATTTGCTTGAATACTTCTCCATTTTTTTTACAAATGATATCATTCCTCACTTTTTCATCTTGTTCCTTGTCTTCATCAGAATTGCCTAACCAGAGACATTGAGTACCAGTGGGAATGAGGTGCACATGTATTCCCCAATAGTTCACGTTGGTTGAACTGGTCAGAAAAATCCAGTGAATTTTCTACATCTGTTATTTCACCATGATTTTTTTCACTTTTTCCACTTTTACTATTCGAAATTATTCTAACTGGTGAGTAGGGAATTGATAGAGAGCAGAGGAAAGGTTTTCCTCCATATTCAAAGGTACAGACTGAAAATGAGGACCAGTGGTGTCTTTATGTGCAGCTTATTCTAGGAATGAGAAAATATGAAATAATGCCTTCTATGTAAATGATTTGGGAAATGGCAGAGCAGAAAGTGAAATGATGCAACCAAAAATATAAAAGCAAAATAAATTAGGATAATTATGGATCAGTCATATTATCTGTGAGAACCAAGAAAGGGAGAGAGGAAGAGAGAGACACATGTGCAATGACCTACCTAGCCACAAAATCCATGCCTCTGATCAATTTATAGAGCAAACAATTTTATTTTTAAAAGAGATGGAAATAGAATTTATGTATTTACTTGTAATTAGTAAATATATTTTTAATAGCCTACATAAAGAGACATAGCTTTGACCAAATTACAGACAAGAATCTAAATCCCTGATAATTCTAGTAACAGATCTGACTGAAATCAGTTGTATCACACTTTTCCTGTAGAGTGAAGGAATAGGTCCAGGCTAGGAAAGCAGCCAGAGAAGGCAGGCCGATTGTATCTGGGACAAAACTTTGTGGAAAATGGTATTGAGGATTACCTCTGAAAGTGTATTTACTGTATCTTTTGGAAGAATTCGTCACTATTTTTCTGAGAGCAATCCCCTAGCCAATTTTCCAGAGTAAGCACATCCCTCCTTTCATCTCTATCACAGCGTTTTGCAAGTCCTCAATAACACACTACCCCCTAGCTCAATAAGCTAAAACCACACTGTGCCCATATTCTTTCAATACATTTTTTTCATGATTGTACAAATAATTTAGTGAGAACCTTCTATGTACTTTTCTAATGTGGGAATGAATGTGGGAATGAGGGACATGACAATAGAGTAAAAGTAAGAAAAATTCAATTTAATTAGCTATTATAATATTTAAAAACATTTTCAGCTCTAACTCATAGCATCATTTGCTATTATTTTAATCTTTATTTGATTACTTCATCAATCCCCTAAATACGTTAAATACAAAAGGAAAAATTGTGGTTTGATTTTGACACTCATCTGTGAGGATGCACAATATGGGCAAATAGATTGGAATTAATACCCATTATCCATTTTGTTAAATTAAGATGATTTTTCCAAACTGATTCTCGCAATTCATATTCCATTCAACAAAAAGAAATATGTGACAATTCCTTTTGGTTTCCTCCTTAATAACTTTTGTTTCCATTTTATTTTACAACAAAGGTTGATTTTTCATAAATCTACTGTAGATACAAAGATACGTTAAAATACTTCTATTTGTATGCATTGATATATACATACACACATCTATTGCACAGGTTGCAATGATAATTTATAAGTTCTGTAACTGTATGATTTACTAAATTATTTTAAAAATAGACAACTTATGCCTGGAATCCTGGTTACTCAGGAGGATGAGATCTGATGATCATGGTTTGAAGTCATCTTGGGCAAGAAAGTACATGAGCCTCCTATCTCCAAACAAGGAACAGAAAATAAAATTGGAACTGTGGCTCAAAGTAGTACAGTGGTAGCCTTGAGAGAAAAAGCTCAGGGACAACACACAGGCTCTTAGTTCAAGAAATACAATCTAGCCAAAAAATCTAATTTACAGCTGTGTAAGTAGAATATTTCCATCACCCAAATGCACATCCATGCTCATTTGCAATATAACTCTGTTATGTCTGGAGTACCACACAAAATTATAGCTTAAGTAGAAAGGATCACAACATGGGTTCACTCTATTTCTCTAATGGATTTTTTCTCCACTGAAATACTCAAATCTTACAATCATTCAAATTATTTGAAGTCATAGCTTTTTTCTTCAATACCCATAATAGAATTTGCATTGAGTGTCTTGTGTCTCCTAAATGGGTGTTCTTACCACTTTGTCATGCCCCCAGCCCTAAATTATCCTGATTATTTTTCAGATAGAATCTGGCGTCCTCCTTGTGTATGATCTTAGGCTCAGTCCACTTAATGTTATTCTTCCTGGAATTTAGAATAACAGGTACATGGCATTGTGTACAGATCTTTCTGTCTAGTCTGGGCTTTAACCACTGTCCTCACAAAAGTAGACTCCCATGTATTCAGGATTCTCAAAAGCTTATCATAGCTGATTTTTTAAAATAAATCTTTGCATTTCCTGCAGGTTTTTAAGTACTGAATTAATTTGTGTTTTCTTGGATTGTTTTGTTTCATTTGAATGTATTTGTTGAGTTGTTCCAAACTTTCCTTTTTTTTTTTCACTCACGTTCTTACCTAAGTGCTGGGAAACCAATTCTTCTTTCTCAAGATAGTCAAGGTGAACTTTATTTATTCCAAAGCAATTTCAGTAATATTTAAACACCTTCATACCTCTGAATGTTATACGAATGCTAAGTGCTGAAAAGGGTCTTTTTTATTTTCACAGCAGTCTTTGGCATACACAGACAGATCATGAAATAGATGAAGATTATAAAACTATAGATGCTTGGCAGGAGGACAAAAACCTATTATTAATTGTTGGACAGAGACTTACCTTCTCGTGAAAGAAATACGCTGTTTGATGTAGGATTTCACAAAATCATATAGCTAGGAAGAACCTAAACAATCATATAATACTACAGAGTTGAGGGAGATGAATTGCCCTCCTGAATAATTTACTTTTGGGTCAAATAAAAGAAGGCTTGCAAAAAGAGAATAGACTTTAGAGAAATATGATCAGTTGCATGTAAATAACTGCTTAGCTGATTTTGTTAATTTGTGAGCTAATACATGGCAATAGGGTACAACATGGTAAAAAAAGTAAAGAAGGTCGCATTGGTGTGTTTGTGTGTTCACGCGCACGTGTGTATGCACACGCACATCTGCAGGTGCTCATGCATGTATTCATCATTCCTGAAGCTTGATAGTGCCTGGGCACTATCCCTAAGCTTCTGTGCCCAAGGATAGTGGTCTACCACTCGAGCCACTGCTCCACTTCTGATTTTTTGGAGATATCACATGTATTTTCACGATTGGACTTGCTTTGAACAGTGGTCTTCAGATCTCAGGCTCCTGAGTAGCTAGCTAAGCTGATTCAGCCTCTGAGTAGCTAGTTAAAATTCTGACTGTCCTTTGTGCTTCACAGCTCTTTTATTCTTTTCCTGAGGTAATGACAAGCTTAACTCATATATATGTCTAGTTGCTTTAAAAATACTGTTACTGCTTGGCACCAGGGACTCCCATTTCTACTCTTAACTACTTAGGAGGCTTGAGAACAGAACCCAAGCCAAAAGTTTAGTGGACTTCCTTCTCCATCTATAGCTGGGTGCCCTGGATCATTTCCACCATCCTGCACTATCTAGAGGCTAAGATTGGAAATACTGCAGAATCCAGGTCAGCAAAGGTAGGCAGCTAGACAAATTGGTGTGCAACTCAGGTGCATGTTCTTGTGGAAAGGGAACCCCTGTTCTAAAATTAACCACTGATATGACACCAGCCTAGCAAGAACAATACTGCAAGTTGAAATCCCCACAATCACCCACAACCAAAATATGTAAATATATTATATTAACATCCCAAAACTTAGTACAATCTGTTCTTTGGTTTAATATCATCTTTATCTGATTATCATATGATGTGACAGAATAGTTTCTTCATTACTCTTAAGATATATTTTAAAAGACCTAGAAAACTCTTTCTCACTTATTAACTGCAAACGAATGGCAATTCATCTCATTTCTTACATATTTGACTAACACCATAAATTCATCTTATGATTTTTATTAATACTAATATATTCTGATTTATTACTTTACTTTGTAACATTTATAAATTTTTTGCTTCTCTGCTGAAGTTTAAGTATTTAAATAGTATCATCAAAGTATATTCCTTGGGTACTTAGGGCAGTTTTTTACAAAGTTTTTAACCAATGGCTTCTAAGAATTCTTAATTGGTATATTATTTAGTTTATTTTTAATTTCAATTTAATTTTATTGTAAAGGTAATGTACAAAGGGGTTACAGTTACATATGTAAGGTAATGAGTACATTTTTTAATGGAAAGAACATTGTTATCCCCTCCATCGATTTTCTTGTAAATTCAAAAAAGAAATACTGATGCTTTAGCTGTTGCTCTTGATCAATGTGTACTTTTGTTTTTTTTGTTCATGCATTTTTATTATAAAATTGATATACAGAGGGTTTATAGTTACCTAAGTCAACTAAATAATGCACTTCATTTTATTTTCTAAATTTCAAATTTTGATCTTATTTTCTTTTGTTTCTTTAGAGTAATTCTTTTTTCAGAGTCGTAGGATTAGTTAATTTAATTTTGCATGAGTTTTACACATGTAAATTATTTAGACACATATATTTGCTTTTAAAATATTTAACATGTATAGTTAAAATTATTTTCTTAATTTTTATATGGTTGGTGAATTTAAATAAATTTAATTTCTTATAGTTCTAAACATATTTGTCCTTACTGTGTTTTCAAGAAGCACATACTTTATTAAGAAGGCTTCATTACGTGGTCACTTTTTGGAAATATTTGTACTTGAATTAAAAAAAATGTTTGAGTAGGGCATGGTGATTTGTGGCTTCCATTTTCTAGCTATGGTGGGAAGCGTAAGTAGGGTTTGTGATTCAGGAGAGGCTTTGAAATGATGAGACCTTATTATAAAAGTATCCAGAGTGAAATGATTAGAAATATAGCCATCTCTAGTGAGATATAGAGCACCTGGTTATCATATTCTAAATCTTGAGTTAAAATATCAGTAACATCAATCTTTTGTCAAAATAAAATTATACATGTTTCAAAATGTTTATTATTTAAAACTTGTTTGCAAAGGTTCTCATGTCTTCTGTTTCTTTATTTTCAATTTAGTTGATCTATAAGAATCCAAGTATATTGTGACTATTTTATTTCTACTAAACTTTTAAATAGTATGAGCAATAATACGATTTCATATTAACATATTTTTACTATTTGTGATAATTTCCTGTGTTTAATATTGCCGGAGCCTGCCGGCAACGAAAGGGAATCCTGAATTAGGGGGCGAGGATGGAAAAATAAAGACATAAGACAAAGGATGGGGTCAGGAGGTCTGCAGCTCAAGACTACAGCACCGTTTATTTTTAACTGTCCTTATTATATACTATTAGAAGTCAAGAGGTAACCTAACGTCACCATAGTGCAGAAAAGCAAGGAAAATTTTAATAAAAACAAGGTGCAGATTGCAAGACAAGGTCAACTGATAGAAAGTAAAACAAACTCTACAGACATAGCAAAGCAAACCCCCGCACCTGGTGCTTTTCATGAAAGCCAGTTCCTTGTACGTGCCTTCAAGTGAGCACAAGGGTCAAGATGACCTTGGAGCTTTACTGTCGGCTCCCAAAATACTATGATGATATAAATATTCCAAATGTGTGTATGTTGTGTGTGTGTGTGTCTGCGTTAATGTGGGTTTTTTGTGTGTGTGCTTTGTCTGCACTTTGTAATGCTTGGGCAATCATACCATTGCTTCACACATGCTAGGCCAATGTTTTAACACTGAGCTATAGTGTCTAGTTATAATTCAAATAGAGTTTTAAATTATGACTTTTAAATTTTCATTTCCTATGACTTCAAAATCATATATGATAAAATGTGATCCATCTTCTATCCACATTAGCAATTTTATTGTTATTGTTATTTACAATATTTCTACTGCCTTTCCACTTCCAAACTCTTGCGTTTGTTATTGATAAAGGTTTTACTTTGCTTCTATTCTCTCTTCATTCTTTTTTCCTTTAGAGTTTACCTATTCTTTCTTTTATTTCTTTGGAAATTAATTATCATCTTCCTATTACAATTTCTTCACATTGTAACAGGTTTATACAATGCTTTATTTTCTACTTTATTTTCTATTTTTTCCGTGTTATTTGACTCTCAGTCAAAACTATTAGGTGGATTAAAATGAAACTTGATTCAGGACACCTTATATTCCTCTTTCACTTCTCTGAAGTGTTTCTGTTTTTTGAAACAGTACCAATGACACACCTATGTGGTCCATCATTCTATCCCCTCTCACTCTCCTCTGCTGTGCAGTGTTATCTAAATCTTAACTCATTCCTAAATTAATTTTAGAAAACAATATAGTCTTAGAGCAAACTAGCCTTGGAACAGATTTCTTGTTTTGAAATTACAAAAGAATTGATAATCCTTTGCATTGGAAATCATTTAAAAATGTTTATCACTTATTATAATTCATATACCAAGCAAGAATAATTTGATCTAACCATTACAATAAAAGTCCAGTCCCAATATATTATCTATCATTATTCTTAATTCCTAATCATCACCTAAATATCTTAAACAATCTAAATAGTCATGTCTTTAACATAGACGTAAATATTCTATACTTTTACTTAACATTTTCTAGGGGAATGTATTCATGTTTCTAAGAAATGTTCACAGCAGTTAAAATTTGCTTTTGTGAAATTAATGTGATACATTTTGTTGCTGTTGTTGTTGTTTGCAAGACTTTGGCATTGTTCCCAAGGCTTTTTATGCTCAAGGCCAGCCCTCCACAACTTGAAGCACAGAGCTAATTCCTGTTTTTAGTGACTAATTGGAGATAAGACTCTAACAAGTACTTTTCTGTCTGGGCTAGCTTCGAACACAATTCTACGATCACAGCACCTAGAATTATAAGAGTGAGTCACTGGCACTTGGTTTGATGTATTATTTTAAATTTTAATTACGTTTTAAGATTTATTTTTCACTATAATGTACATCGTTCTACACAGAAATTTAGATATATGTACATATTTCTGATGACAAATAATCTCTAAAATGTATATCTTTCTGCACATAACATATATATATATGTATATGTATATGTATTTCTGAAGACAGACTGCCTCTAAAATTTTTATGCTACTATTTTGACCTTCTTTCATTTCAAAGATATACAGTCTTTATCTAAAAGTTCCCGAGAATAAAATAACTAATATTTGATTTGAAAGTAGAGTTTATTACTTTAAAGGAAATTTTAGATATACACATGATATTGTAGTAACATTTACAGTATATCACTTGAAAAAAGTTCTGTTCAACCTCTTAAATATTTGTGTGCAGTGACGGAGAGAGAGGAACTTAATTCGTACTGGTTAGGAATTTGCAATGCTTCAAAAATCTATTCCATAATTTGTTATAAGCACATAGTCAAGCTACCTGATATGGTTAGTTTTTTGGTTTCTTTATTTGTTCAAAATTTTAATATGGATGCATGCACAGTGGTAACATTCAAATTATTAATCCAAACACAAATAATAGCAAAGTCATAGACACATATCAGACTTTCAATAATTAACACATATGATGCTAATAATAATGTTGATGAGGATGATGAGCACAGTGTAGCCTGATGATGACTTATTTTTATTTCTGCAAGAAAAAATTTGTGATTTTAAACCAACAAACTGAATTTGACTCTTTCCTTATTTGTAAGGTAAGGTGGAAAATGTAAGGACTCTTCACTTTTCTTTTTTCTTGCTCTAGAAGTCAACAAATATATTCTTCAATATTTCTGGTAGATTATATCCATTTACAGATGAGAAATGTAATGCCAACAGTTAATGTAGTGAGTAAATAATGATACTGGAATTTGTGTCTGAGATATTCACTCTGTGTGCTTACATGGAGCAGTAATTTGGTGATGGAGAGGAACAATATGAAAAGTCTATGGGGAAAAAGCATACTATGTAAGCGGTTGTTTTAGGACTAGGTGACCCATGATGAGTATTTGAAACAGGCCGGTTTCAGGGGCATAAAAACGAGTACATGGAAATTATGTTAGTGACATAAACATAAAATCTTGATTATTCATCTTATCTAATGGACAGAAGTAGGAGGGTAAGAAGAAATCTAAAGTGCTTCCATGTCTCTGGCTGGCAGCCATATTAGTAATATTCTTGGTGATAAAGAATACAGGTGGAAATGATGGATTTAGAGGAAAAAAACTCTCTGATAGTTCTAAAATTTATGTTAAACCGATGCATAGATAAGTCTTTTTAGACATCATTAAAATATCCAAGACCATTAATACGAAAAAGAATAATAAAATCGGGGGCATTATTAAACGGAAGAGTAAAAGGAAAGTTCTGACACAAATGTGAGCAATGTGAGCATCATAGTGGACAAGAATAGAAGAAAGAGATAAATAAGGAAACAAGAAAGTAATAAAAACAGATTTACAGAAGTAAAGGAGGGAATGAATTGTCAGGAAGATACTGAAGGAAATATGCTATTTGGATTTGAAAACTAAAAGGACAAAGACAAGTTCAATAAGCACAGTGTTTTGGTGAAAGTCAGATTAATAAAATTTTGAGATATGAACGTGAAGCCATAAAATTCTGGATCCATGAATTCCACAGATCCTCTTGATTTTAAATGTTGGGACCAAATGCTTTTATCCTGACCTTAGAAGAATTATACAGATATAAATATCATGATGAATCCTGTGAATATTTTTGAAGAGTTTGTTTAACCAGGTGATTATTGATTGAACTGCAGCACAGATAAGACTAATTTGTCTACAGTTCCAATGAGTGACCCATGTATCCACATCAGTTTGGGATTTTATTGAAATATCTTTAGATATGTTTGGATATTTTATCAACCTATTCATTATAAATGTAGGACAAGTAACACTGATGTTACTGATGTTACTGAACAGTCCTCAAATTGATTCTTCTTTAGAATAGAAAATGCCTGATTGACACATCATAACTGTCATATACTCTATTTAAATCTAGTTCTTGTTAGGGATATCTCCATGCTGAAATAACCCTGTCAATGAACATGCCACAAATTCTTATATAGGAAGTACTCTTATAAACTTTAAATGTTTATTGAATGGAAGAGTTCAGACATTACCCTTACTACTAGGATTAAATGACTAAAAAGATAAGACATTTTGTTTTAATGCCTTTCTTTCATTTTCTCATCCATATTTGCAAGTAGGGAAGGATTCTGATGTAACAATAATACAATGGTGATTTGTATTAACACAACATCTAGGATCTAGTGTTAATTCGGATACTTACTAATAAGCTCCAGTTTTTGTGGATATTTATATCTCTCCTGGGTAAACTAATGAGCTCCAAGAAAATGTCCCTAAGGAACCTTTCAATTCTAATATCACTGGTTGTCTCAAAATGCTGTAAATTCTACGCCCTCTAATGTGGGCATAGGGTTATAATGTGGAACTTTTCTCCTCAGAGAGTGAGTACTATCCTATTGCTTAACATGTACAAAGTAGCTTCACATAGACTGGGCATGTGCAAAAAAGAAGTGGTAGTTGAACAATGTTCTTAGCAGTTTTCACAGATTAAATGGAAATAGAGCAACTATGAACTCAAAAGGAATGTGCAAAAAAGACAAAGTCACAAAGTAGAATGTGCCAAGGAAATGCTGAAGTATAATTTCAAATAATCTGCTTAAGTGTGAGGGTGTGTTCAAAGCACAACTTCAGAAAATTTAGTTTTATATATTGGGAGAAAAACTGCTTTAGACTATTCTGGGATAATTGTACAAGTAGAAGCCCCTTTGTCTACCTCTAATCAGCCACAACATCATCAACTTAGGTACTATTTTCCAAGTGCAAAGTAAGAAAAAGAGGGCTCATCACATTTAGTGTTCAGGTTGAAATAACGGCAATCACATAACTTTTCTTATGTATTCATTTATTTTGGAGCATTAAGGTAGGAAAAAGCCAAATAAACATTTTGCATGTACCTAAATTAAGTGCGACGTATTATATTGGTTTCTTTTTAACTTGGAAGTTATAGATTATGTCTTTATACTCTAATTTGGGACAATGATCTGCTGTCAGTTATTTTCTTCTCTTCCCCTTCTTTTGCCCTTCCACTTAATTATTATTTAAAGAGACATACCTGAGCTTGCATTTCTAAATTCTTCAAAATTATCTCAACTACTTCATACTTCTGGCAACCTCCTATATCTTTCTCAAGGGAATATTTTGAAACTACCATTTTTATCCTATATGATATTGGATATCTTCCTGCCTAATTCAGTGCAAGATATACATAGACTCATCCAAGTATCTCAACACTTGTGCCACCATAAAATCCTGCCTTACTTAGAAATCATGATTTTAGAATGTCTGGGGAAGTAGAATCTGTCATTTTTGAATGACCCTAAGTGATATTTACATGCAATCATGTTTTAAACCAATATGCCACTCAGTTGATGAACGAATTGACAAAATGTGGTATACAAACACACACACACACACACACACACACACACACACACACACGGTGGAATTCTATACTTCTAATTAATAAGGAAATAGAAAGACTTGGAAATATCCTACTAATTAAAATAAGCAAGACACAAAGAGATTCCATGGTTTCCCTCATTTGTAATAAGTAGGAAATGTCTAGAATAGTCCTAGCAGAAGAGCTGAATGTCTCAATAGTGATGTATATATGACCATATAAGATAATGCTGAGCATAATAAACTCTTAGATATGGATACAGAGGTTTTTCTTTGTAGTTATTGTTTTTTTTTAAATTTTATTTTTTTTTTTGTGAACATACTGCACAGAGGGGTTACAATTACATGGGCAGGATAATGCATACATTTCTAATCAAGCATTGCAGCCTCCTCCTTTGTTTACCCTTCACATCCCTTCCCTACCTCCCCCCTACCTCCCCACCACCCAATCCTCCCCCTTCCCCCCCCACCCCCCACCCCCGCACCAACTTTGTAAAGCTCGTTTTCGACATGACAACTTGCACTTCTCAGTGTTGCAACAGGTCCACCTGTATCCTTAAATGACTTGTTTTTCCCCATCTCCTCCACAAGTTATACTGACATCAAATATAGTAAAAGCAGGGGTTATACTGTGGGGGAGGGACATACAAAGCAACAAAGAGATAATCTTATAAACGCATTAGAAACAAATGCATGAAATAAAAAAAAAACATTAAAATACATATCTAAGGGTTCATTTTCCTAACATCACATTATCTGACCTTTTCCCAATGTGATTTCTTTTTTCTTTGTGTTTTCCCCTATGGTTTATCCTCTGCAGTATTTGAATTCGGGATTCTGTGTATTGTATATACATATATCTTAATTTGGCAAGGGAAGAGGAACAACACAATGCAAGGCAAATGGCGAAAGACAGACCAGTGCAATAGCAATACTCACAAGACTTGTTGGAAATTTACATTACAACTTGGAAAGGGTATTGGGGTGAAGGAAAAGTATGAGAAAAATGAGGGAGGAGGTAAAAAGTTCGACATGCTATATATTTACTACCTTACAATTACTGCAACCCCTTCTATATATCACCTTGACAATAAAATTAAATTTAAAAATAAGCTACATAAAATATAATTTCACTGTATTGGTATAGTAAATATTATTCTATGTGTGTTACCTTTTTAAAAAATCAACCCAATTTGTCTTCTAATTTGTATTAATTACCCCTTTCTTTATCAGAGTGTCATCAACTTGAATGTTATCAAACTATACAAAATTTTCAGAATATACTTGCCATTATTTTGAAAAAAACATTATTTTAGTATTTTCATACTAAAACAGAAAACAGTTCAATTTTATGGAAACTCCTAACTTTTAAAACTAATTGTTAAGAAGACAGACTATATGTGTTCTTCAACATTCCTATTACTACTAAATACTCATTTTCAAGTTCTGAACATGCCATACCAGAGACATTCAAAACAGTACCTGTTTGCATTTTATTCTGCAATAGATGTAGTTTCCAGTGGGGGGTGGGTACATATTTAAAAGTCAACAGAAAAAATAGCCCCATTCTGGTAGAAGATAAAACTATGAAGTATCTATTATAAATTCCTCAAGTGTAAACATATGTTTATCAGAGTAAGCTATTATTTCTATGACCATCAATCCTAAGTTTTTATGCTGTAAGTTCATCCTAGCCCAACAGTTTCCAACTTGTAAGGTGGACCTTAAAATTCCCTAAATTCACATCAGGACTAGCTTATCATTATTGTGAAAAAATACTACACTTCTGCTAATGTGATGCCTTTCCTATTGGGGAAAGAACACTACACTAAACTTTGCTGCATCATTTTCCCCACAGTGGTATTCTTGAGATCAAAACACTTGCAAATATTATTTATAGCTATATTTTCATCTATCACAGATACTCAGAATATCTGAATATGAAGATCTGAAGCTTATGGTTCAAAGCCCACTCAGGCAGGAAGGTGCCTCAGATTCTTATCTCCAATAAACTGCTCAGAAAAGCCAGACACAAGTGGCACTGTTGTTCATGTGGAAGAGCAGTAGCCTTGAGCAAAAACAGGCTCAGGGACAGTCCCAAGCACAGAATTTAAGCCCTAGGACAAAGCAAACAACAAAAACAAAATAAAAACAAACCCAAATCCTAGCATTTTTCTCATTATATATAGAGGTATGTAATTAAAGAAATTTCTTCCTGTGTTATATATAGGTGGAAGGAAAAGGTTGTCACACAATTACTCTGTTCATCCCATGGTGCACCAAAGTCTCAAAAAATTCTTCTTTTTATAAATTAATATCATAAATTTGTTGGCAACTTTTTCTACATTATTCACATTATCATCTTACACAGGAACTGTTGCAATTATCTATTAACTAAGTTCTAATTATACTTCACTTGAAAGAATATTTTAGGCAAATAGAATGCCAGAATCATTTGTGAATTTGTGAATTAAATGTTCTGTCCTATAGAATATGAAATACAATATGAAATAGAATATTAAATTACAAAGAAAACTTACAAACAAAAACATTTATTTTATATCTAAATTCTAATTTAGACAAGTCTACAAACTCCTACATTAAACGAACTTCACTATTTCTCCAGGCTTAAGCTTTTGTAATCCTTCATCATTTCTTTGGAATCCAACAGAATGATGCTTACTTTTTCAAATTTTTGGTTGGGAATCATGAGCTATTTTGCATCTAGGAATGTTCTGTAATGAAGAAAGTATTTAAAACACAACTGAGGATTATATATGAGTTGCATTTCAATAGCAAACTTGACTTCTCAAAACATAATGACAAAATTAGCCAAACTTGCAACTGTGTATTCCTTTCCTGTTTTTTTTTATTCCTTTCTTGTTTTGTTTTATTGAGGCAAAATTATGTTACCTAGTCCCAGGAAGGTATCGCTATGTAATTCCACTCTCTAATCTCCTGTCTTAGTCTGAGTGCTAGAATTCCAGCCTTGTATCTCATTGTCCTACCATACTTTGTTGGTTTATTTAATCTTGATACAGACTAGCATTTCTGAACTTCTCCGATAATATTTTTCAAAAGACTGATGGCTCAGAATGTTTATGTACTATTTTCGATGATCTTTTAACATTTGATACAGGATATGAACATTTTCAGAAGCACCTGCAGGGGTCTCTGATTCATTCCTCCATGGATCCAACCCCTTCAATAACGATTATTTGACTTTCTTACTATCTCTGGTCCCTAAATATGTAATATTCTCAAGCGTATTGGGGGAAATTTCACTTGAGGACTTTCTAATATTAAAAAAATTATCACTTGATTCTAGTCTGAATACATATTTTTTATTATTTTCTAACATTTCTACACATTCTGAGAGTTGTTTCATATGTGTGTTTGCACATAGAAGTGCCTCTGTGTGTATGTGCATGTTTGTATGTGTGTGTGTGTGTGTGTGTGTGTGTGCGTGTGTGTGTGTGAAAACCTCAAGCTCTTATTCAGCAATCTTGCTCATAACTAGTATTCCATCACATGAGCCATTCTTCCAATGCTGCTTTTGGCTGGTAATTATAAACAGTGTCTCAAAGACTGCTCTCCCAAGCTGGATGCAAACTGAACTTCCCAGACTCCTTTACATTCTTAAGTTCTATTTTTCCAGGAGTATCAACTTTTAAAATACAAACATTTTTGTGAGTGCAAAAGCTGTAGCCCAGATTTTTAACTCGAGTTCATATAAAGATAGAGAAACATACACATTACATATACTGAGTGTACTCTGTTAGAAATGTGGTGTTAAGTGGGATGCTGGTGGCTCATGCCTATAATGCTAGCTACTCACGAGGCTGAGATCTGAGGATTGCAGTTCAAATCCAGCATGAGTAGGAAAGTTTCTGAGGCACTTACCTCCAATCAACCACCAGAAACCTGGAAGCAGCACTGTGGCTCAAGAGGTAGAGCGCTAGTTTTGAGCTGAAGAGTGGAGGGCCAGACTTCAAGCCCCACAACCATCCAAAAAAAAAAAAAAAAAACAAACAAACAAAGAAAGAAAAAGAAAAAATAGAGAAAGAAATGTGATCTTAGCCACCAGTTCATTGCTAGTATAATTCCTGCTTTCTCAACATGGCCTTTTTTTTTTTTTCCAATTAAGTCTATGGTCTTATATCTGACTTGTTTGGAACCAGAATAATTCTTCAATTCTTTTTACAAATTTTCATGATTAGCTACCATGATTTAGAGTTAGTAGATTAAAGAGAGTGGCCTCATCCTTTATGTTTCAATAGTAGTAATGCTTTCTCTATATCACTCCCATAGATCTACATAGTGGCCTTGGCTTTATTGTTTCAAAGTTGTCTTATTTGCAGGGTCTTCTATAGTGTATTGGACCATTATACTTAAACAAAGAACTTCTCTTTCTCCTATTATTCTTATTGGATCTCCTACTGTTAACTTATGTACACTTGGGAAATAATGAACAACATGCACACTCACAAAAAATGTTTCTGAGAACCTTCTTCCCACTTAAAATCAGTCTTAATTTACAGAGCATAGGAAATTTCAACTTAATTTACTCCAGGATAATTTTTTTCATGTTTTTTATTTTGAAAATGATGTACAGAGGGGTTAGAGTTACATAAGTAAGTTAATAAGTACATTATCTAATGAGCTTTGTAACCTCCTCTTTGTTTTTACCCTGTCATCTTTTTTCTTCCCACCATCCAAACTCCCCTCTCCCATCCCCAAGTTTTAAAGTTAGTTTTCAACATAGTGTCTTGTTCATCTCATTGTTACAATGGGTCATACTGTATCCTTGTCTTAGCGTTTTATTTCCCTTCCCCTCCCCACATTAGAAAAATGTATATGCAAGGTGCAGGTTAACAACATCAAATACAGTGAAAACAGGGGTTACACCATGGAGGAAGAAAATAGGAGAGAAACAAAAAAATGACATAGTACATTTAGTACATTAAAAACAATGACAAGAAAGAAAAAAAAAAGTTGTGTCCCTTTCTTGGGTTTCATTTTACTTAACATCATCATATATGGCCATATGTACATGGATAATGTTTTATAAACCATGACAATTCCATATTTTCTCGTTACTAAGTTGTCTCTGAAACACCTCTTACCTCATGTCCAAAGATGTACTTGTGTTATTTCAATGAAGCCAGAAAACATTCATTTTATCGGGAGTAGCACCATAGATTGTTCCTGGAAGTAAGTGGAAGGAACTGTTATGGGAAGTGGATACTGATTCCAAGAGAGGAATTGAACATAGGGAAATGACCAAGTTCAAGTTGATTTGTGCTGTCCTTTTCACTGTACAATAAAATAATCCAAGTCTTGAAGGAAACTCTGTCCCTAACTTGTTCCACTGTGTTCTTTACTCATATAAAACTTTTCTGTAAACTTCTAATTGAGAGTATTACAAAAGGAAACAATCTGCCATTTGAAGGCCAGCATAGAAAAATAAAGAAAATAACTTTGTTTTAAAGTATTCTACTTCAAAGAAACAAAGACATGAGGTTTTAAAGTGTCTTTTTTTTTTTTTTTTGCCAGTTTTGGGGCTTGAACTCTGGGCCTGGGCGCTTGTCCCTCAGCTCTTCAGCTCAAGGCAAGCGCTCTACCACATGAGCTACAGCACCACTTCCGATTTTCTAGTTGTTTATTGGAGATAGGGGTCTCAAGGTCTCTCCTGCCCGGGCTGGCTTTGAACCGCGATCCTCAGATCTCAGCCTCCTGAGTAGCTAGGATTACAGGCGTGAGCCACCGGTGCCCGGCGGTTTTAAAGTGTCTTATGCATGAATATTTAACTCTTGAGATAATTCTCTTGTTGCAAAAGTCAGTTATCCATTCCTTTAATCTGGACCTGAGTTCGCCATAGCAATGAGGATTCCAAAAAGCAGGATCCAGTGAGTATGATAAGCAAAAGGAGCCTCTTCTCAAACCAGTGCTGTAAGGATGGTCCCAAAGAAATATGTGGGATTTTTTGTTTGCTTCTTCATTTGTTTAGTGTTTTCTGGATCTGGGGCTTGAACTCAGAGGCTGAACCCTGTCCCTGATAGTTGTCTTTCTTGTCTACGTGCCCTCAAATCTAGTACACTTCTGCTTGTGCTAAAGCCCCACGTCTTGATTTTTGGTGTATAATTAGAGATAAGAATGTGACAGACTCTCCTGCCTGGGTTGGCTTTGAACTGAGAAAACCAAGTGACATCAACTGTATGGATTTCTCTTATGAAACAAGAAATACTAGGAGAAGTTTATTATAAAGCTAATATTTGATAATTTTTAAAATAAGAGAATATATCCATCAAAGAAGCCATAACTTAAATAACTCAGCTAAAGTCGGTGCACTGAATCATTTTGAAATTATTTTTTATGCTTAGGAAGATTACTATTGACTTCATAGTTCCTTTTGGGGAAACTGAAATTCATATTTGCACTTTTATTGTTTGTCCTGGGGCTTGGAATTTGATCCTGGGCACTGTCCCTCAGCTCTTCAGCTCAATTGATCACTCTAACACTCTAGCTACAGTACCACTTCTGGGTTTCTGGGGGTTAATTAAAGATAAAAGTCTCATGGACTTTCCTGACCAGTCTGGCTTTGAACCACAATCCTCTGGTCTCAACCTCCGGAGTAGCTAGGATTACTGGTGTGAGCCACCAGCACATGGCTCATATTTGAATTTAGTGCGTTTAATGACACTATGTAGACAAAGAATGGAAATTTGAATGAAATGATGACATTGTAGCTTTTCAGAAAAATTGAGGTAGGAATAAATATGTCCTCGTTTTTCCATGTTGTTATATTAATGATTCATGAACTATAGGACTCTTACATTAGCATCCTCTGCCATCTGTGTAGGTGTTATTTAGTATGAGGAAAAGTCCATAAAGAAATAGAGAAAGACTGAGATTTTTAGAAAGCAAAGGATATCAGGTATGAAAGAACAACATAGAAGGAGATACAACTTATCACACAGAGATTAAGAACTAGCCTAAGTGATTTAGAATGCTAAAGGCAATGAGGAAAAAGCCTAGTTGATAACTAGTTCTTCAATAACCCAAAATAGTTCTCTAGAACAATTTCTGGTATAATTTAGTTATTATTATCATTTATTTCTTCGACCTGGAGTTATTCCTTCATTTCTATTAAAACTATTAATTAGCCTCTGCCTTTTTAGTGCCATAACTGACCAAAAAAGATTTCCAAATCTCACTTAGACTACCCTTCTCATTGTGATTAGAAGTGACCACTCAAAAGCATGGAATCTTTGAATTTCCAGGGTTAATCTTCACCTGATATCTAAGCACATTCCTGACACTAATTGCTGTGACCTGTTAACAAAAGGGTTTAAAAAAAAAAAAACCGCAGTATCCTAATATAGGTAAAAAAAAAAAAAACCCACATGAATTAAGGACTACTGTTAGGTAATAGTTGGAAGGAGCAATTATACATTCCAAGTATGTATTCTCTATTCGGCATTTACTAGCTAAGTGACATTTTTGCCAGTCCTGTGGCTTGAACTCAGGCCCAAAGAAATGTTCCTGAGCTTTTGCTTTTCTTTTTTTTTGCTCAAGGCTAGCACTCTACCACTTGAGGCACAGCACCACTTCCAGTCTTTCTTTTTCTGTTTATGTGGTACTGAGGAATTGAGCCTAGAGTTTCATGCATGCTAAGCAATCACTGTACCATGAAGCCAAATTCCCAGAACCCTAAATGACTTTCTTAAATGGCATTACTTTTTCTTTCCATTACTTTTTATTATAATTTGGGCCAGGTGGTAGAAAAGGAAGTGGACAACAATACTAAGTCCAGTAAGGTTGACATTCCTATCACATCACTAAGGAAGTACTGTGTGACCTGCAGGACTCATAGGGCTGTTTCATATGACATTATTATTGAAAACACTATTAACAGCTCAGACATCCAAAACATTCTGCTTCCACTTTCAAGGTCAAGAGCCAAATATCTAAGCCTTTTTGTTGATTGGGTGTGTTTCTTAGGAAATAAAGAGGAGGATGTGGAATATAATGGTTGAAAAATATGTATATTCACTCCCTGTCCGAATTTTTTGCAATTTAAAAAAGTGCTACTGATGAACTCCCACCTACATCTAATTGACTATGCTGTCTGCAAAAGATGCAGTAAAATGACATTTATTCTGGTGGATATTCACATATATTAAAAATTCCAGTTCTGGAGAAAAAAGATACTAGGTAAGAAAGTATAAAGTATTGTCTATTAAATGGTTTCTTTTCCTAGCAGAAAAAATGTAGTATTGAAATGATTACTCCAGCTTTCTTTGAGATTTTATGCTGTTTTAGTATCAAAATGTTCTCTAATTCCTGTAACATCCAAAAATAAAAGACATGATTTGAAGGTATCAGTAGTTTTAGAAACAAATGTACATAATAGCTTCCTTCCTGCAGAGACATGTGATGGCAAGTATGATTGATTCTATTATCGTTCTTTTCATTTTCTTCTTTATCTCAAGGGTTGCATATTTTGGCATGTTACTCTATGTCCTGCATCAGCTTCTGTAGGTGATATTTACCTCTACTCTGCAAAGTCAAGTTGGGTCATGTGATTTACTTCAGCTTACAATAATGAACCAGAAGTAGTCAAAGGCTATTTGTAGAGAAATATTTCTATCTCCTTGTCTGGGACTATTAGCAGGCTTCTATTCCCTTAGCTATAAAAATAGCATATTTCCAAAGGGAGGCTTCTTTCAACTTATGTACTGGAAGAATATAGAATGTGAAATTGAGGCAAAACTCAAATACAGCAACATATGTATAATACAGCAAGAATTAAGCTAATATTAGAATATAATATTAAGATGTTAGTTTCTTACCATTCTTGTATACCTTTAAGATAGTTGACTATAGCACACCAGAATTTAACAATTACTAAACAATAACTAATCAAAAAGATAACACTTCCTGCTTGATGCTATTATATTTTTATTTTATAAATAATCATTCTCCATGTGATCACTTGTGGGGTTATCTTTTTCTATAAATGTGTTTAATCACTCTAGACTACTGTATCTAATATCCACAATCATTATCCAGAGCTTGTGATTGAGATTAGGAAGAAAAAAAATCTAAATTTCTCCTTCTCTTTACCTCTTTTCCATTTTCTAGTGTGAATTCTCATCCTTTCTCCAAATTCTCCTATTAATAAAGGAAGGGTGACATTGTGAATATGAAGCAAAAGGCTTCAAAGCTAGAATTTTATTCTTTTAGAAATAGATGAAGTAAATCAGAGTGGCTCAAGGAAGAATAAAAGCAATATTTTCCCCTTTCTGGTTTCCACAATAAAGACTGAATATGACTCTAAATATCTAAGAAACAATTTACCTTGGCTAATTTTTTTAACAATATATTTTTAAATAAATAATAATTTTAAAAATTAAAAGCATTTTTAAAATAATAGTAAATTGTTGTTTGCTTTTGGGAGGCATGAAATAAGACTGCATTAATATTGTGTGAGTTGAGAGGCTAAATTTTTTCAGAATTTAAACATAATGAAAAATCTATGATTTTAAAATAAAAAGCTTGAAGGCACAATTTTAATGTGACATGCAAACAGAGATATCTTTTTTTTTCCTCTCCACAATGACTCAACTACAATAAGAAGTTCATGTAGATTAAACACAAAAAGTTAGAAAAAGAAAACCAGTATTGGGTGGTGCATTATTTAAAAATAGAAGTCAAATAAATAATAACCATAATTCCAAAATAATAACAATCATGAAAAGAGAAGATTTTAAGAAGAATGTATAAAAAGTGATAGTGTCAGAACTGCTTTTGGAGCTGCTCTCTGAGATTTAGGGTTTCTAATACATGACAATGTTTTAACCAGAATTAACTGCTTTCAGGAATTAAATTTTTTTAGTTATATTTTATAGAAGAAATATGTTGTTCAAATTTAATGAAAGGATAACAGTTTATAGCAGAAAGTATGCTACATACTCATTGTGGTACACAGCAAAATAACTTCCTAAAATGTCTATCATCACCAAATATCTAATCCCTCAAATGTAGATTTTGTAATATATATATATATATATATATATATATATATATATATATATATGTATGTATGTATGTGTGTATATAGATAGATAGATACACACACACATAAACAAGTTTGTAAAATAATCACCTTTCATTACCCAAGGAGCGCAAATTTGAATAATTATCTGATGGGGAAAGTATACACAAATGGGTACTTAAAAGTCGCAGCTGTAGCTCAAAAGAGACATGATTAGGTAAGAACCATCAGAAAGATATAAAGATGCGTCATTAGAACATAAAGGAAAAGACAACAATCCAGATTCTAAAGTTTCTGGAAAGCGGAACAGGAAGTGAATGCTGTTTCCACTAGAATCATCTGAAAATTATTTTAGCTCTGTCGGTGGCTCGATTTTAATCTAGTGAGGCTTCTTGTAGATTTCTATCCTTTAGAACTGTAAAATGATAAATACGGATTATTCAAGCCAATTAACTTGTAGAAAATTTTTACAGCAGATTTGGCTTAGTAAACTAAGTCAACTGCAGCCTTTTCCTGATGCAAGTACAGGGGCAACACATATCCTAATTTCTGAAAATAAGAAAAAGTTGCCACTGGCTTTGTATACATGTATGATGTATATACTACTAAGGGCCTTGCATTAATGAAGTCTCAAAATTCTAAATAATATCTAAGTACCAAAATTATGTAGAAGGCTATGTTAAGAATATGGAAATGAAATCTGTCTCCTAATATTATAAAGATAATTTATGTCATTTTGAATTATAGTTTCTAAAGTAATAAAAAAAAATGAGGTAAAACAGAAACAGAAACTCAATTTTCTATCCTTCCTAACTTTCCAACACAAATTAGAGAATCCAGTAAAAATACAGGAATCCCAGGATGGTATAGGAAGTTCTAAGATCACTAGATGGTGAAAAACAAGGTAACAAAAATGGGTCCCCTGGAAAATGGGAAACAAAATCTATACCTACAGATTGTGATATAGCTAGAAAATAGTTTCCACCATGTTAAGTCTTTGATATTTTAACTTTGTTTACACAGCAACTTTCCTCTCTCAGGAAATGACTATTAACACTCAAGGGTTTGCAGCTTATAACCCAGCAACAAATAATGCTTCTAAATGTAAACAATCATGATACTAAGAGTAACCAAGGCTATTTCCGTTCTTATAGCTGGTAAATATGAATGATCTTGGGGAATACTCAGTTTTGAACTTTTTCATACCTTTCCTCTTCTCCACTAGTCAAGTTATCTAAAATATTAATAAAGGATTTTTATATTTTTTATTGTTCACACTAACACAAATACACTTTTCCTTTTGCAATCCTGACTCTGAAAGAGTTAGACCCTCACAATTATTTTATAGACAAATGTTGTCTGCTTTGGCTTAGGTATTTTCCTGCCTTTGGGTGTTGCTCTCTGTTTTTGTGTCAACTACATAGAAAAACAAGATAAATCCATTATGCTTATGTTGTATAACCCAAAGTCAAGCTGTCTTAAAACGAAGTTTTCTGTTCCCTTCTTCACTGCTAATTAAAGTTTAATTATTGCTTTTTATATGATAACAAAAACTTGATACTTTTATGTATATTCTCATTGCAACCTGTGAAAACAGGAGTGTCTGCGGTTTTTAAAAAATGATTTTCAAGTATTTTCCTTGGCTATTTTCATTATTGCCTTTGTTCCACTCTTCTAATCAGGAACATAGGGTTACACAAAAAGATCTTCCTAAGGAATAGGATGTTTGGCAGAGAAAAATAGATGTATAATTAAATATTTTCATCTGTAAAGAAATTGAAAACTCAGAAGAAATTTTGCTATTACTGGTATGGTTAAGATGACTTAAATGTTTTGGTTCTTAAATTAAGTGAAATGCATGTAAAAAGAATCTCATGTTAGAGTCTCTTTGGTTCACACAGACTTGGGTCCTTATTTTGAGGCTTCAGACCGGTGCTTTTGTTTATAACCACTCCTGTTGTACCCCTCTTCCTTTCTGCAGCTATACCTTACTTATCTGGCACTAAGCCAAGGCTTTGAAAGAGACCACCACCCCGCCTTAATCCCTCCCTTTTTTCAGCTACAACTCATTTCACATGCTATCTATGTTTTAGCATTGTCTTCTTATTCTCCACAAGAAAACTCTTATATTCATGTAAACCCACTATAAATAACCTAGGTAGATAAGGGGTAAGGGTTTAGCTCTCATCTGTAGGTTTATTCCCTAATAAATATGTGCTACACGATCTCTTTTATCTTCATGGCTTTTGAGTGTGACAAATGATAGATTTGGTTTGATGTAATCCCATTTATCCAAACTTACTTAGGAAGTTTTGACCTGGGCCAAGGAGCACTCTTATTTCCCCTTACTCTTCCTGTAACATTCTCAAGGTATCTGGACTTACATTGAGGTCTTCGATCCATTTGGAATCAATTCTGGTGCAGGGGCATATATAAGGATTTAACTTAAGTTTTCTGTATACAGACAATTCTATCAGCACAATTTTTTGAAGAGGCCGTCTTTCTTCCATCCTGTGTTTGTGACTTATTTATCGAGGATGATGTTGATGTGCCTATAGGAGTGGTGTCATTTCTGGGCCTTCAATTTTGTTGTATTGATGAAATTCTGTGCTTCCTTTGGAAAGAATGAAATTAACCATTCCTGAGGAAATGGAAAGACTGAAAAAAATGATATTAAGTGAAATAAGCCAGATCCTATTAAATATATGCTGAATGGTTTCCTCATTTGTAATAACTGCACTATGTCCATAAATCTACAAGTTAATCCAACAGATGATAAAAGACAAATAATTACGGTTGGACACGATTAAATAACAGCCCTCTCAGCATTCACATGGCAAGAAGAAGGGAAGCTATTCTTAGGAGAGTATCACAATGGCTCAATACCTATGTGCATATGATGAGATAAATGTTGCTTATTGCAATGAACTCTAAGAATCAATCATACATGTGAATTACATATATAAGTATATAATTTTAAAAGGTGTAATAAAACAACTGAGTTCTCTGTAAACTCAACAGCAACATTCTAAGTTTAGAAGATAATATTGAGGAAAGTTTTCAACACTAAAATGCAAAGTGGAAAATGTTGGAGAGAAAAGATAAGATGAAAAGTAGAATAGCTAACTATTGAAGAATTCATAAACAATTTCCGAAACTATACGAGAGAGCTGGGGTACAGCTCAGTTGTAGAACTAGACTAATAGATACAAAGCCATGGGTTCAATCTCCAAGAAGGCCTAATAATAAGTTAATAAGTAGTAGTAATACAATAGTTATTTGAAATAAATACTTTCATATTAGAGAGGCCTGAATTCTCAAACAGTAAAGAAAATACTTTCAATTCTTGTATCCAATGACATGAAACTACAACAATGAAGAGGAAATAGTTTCCTTTTCTATCCTTTCATTTCCTTCTCTGTTTTCTTCTTTCCTTTTTTCCTTTGGCACTACTGGTTCTTGAAGTTGCTAAGGCTCTAACCACTTTAGATTATTTTTCAAGACAAGGCTCTCTTGAGCAATGATCTCTTACCAATGACTTCCACAAATGTGAGATAACAGGGAAATTACACTATATCTAACTTACTTTGGTTTTGTCATTTCCCATGATTTTTTGGTCAAAACTGGCACTGATATCAGTCTTCTAAATCTCTGCATTCTAATTAGCAAGCTATATTTCATCTCAAGCTTGGATCCAGGCTATTTTTCAATGCAAATATTCAATATTGACTTCTGTTTTCTAGATATCATTAAATTCTTTTGAGGTTAGTATGTATCTTTATGAAGTTATAAGAAGAACACAGAGATATCCCTGGAATAATTTTTCCTGTTTCTTTAAGTATTTATAGTATGACATCACAAGTAGGACATTAATATTTCACTAGTACCTTATGCAGACTTCAGTTATTTTAATTATTTTGTGCACATATTCAGTCCAATATAATTTTATCAACTCTATATGATTAGACCATATTTACAGATACGTTTCTTTACCAAAAATAAGTCTGTCTCATGCTTCCCTTTTATAATGAAACGCACTACTTCTCTTTGTCTCATCCCAAACCAGTTTCATCCTGGCAACCAACGCAATTTTTTTCTCCGACTTGGAGATCATGCAGTAAATACACTTTTAAGATTGCCTTCAAATATATGATAGAATATTCCCAGTTATTGTATGCCTTAATATTGTATTCACTCAAGTTGCCTTTTGGTTCTGTCATTAGAGAATGTAGCACAATTTGTTTCCCATTCACCTGAAGAAAGTCTGAATTGATTTCCATTTCTTTGACTAGAGGAAGTAATGCTGCTATAAACCTCTGTGTTTTGGCCTTTGGGTGAATGTTACATTTTATTTCTATGAGACAAAGCCTGAAGAGCTCAATCCCAGTGCTATACTGTGGGTGCTTGCATATTACGTATTCTAGGTACCTGTCACAATGCTTTTTGAAGTGGCTTTCCCATTTGACATTCCTGCCTGCATCCAGTTTCTCTGTTTCTTGATAGCATTTAGTATGGTCATTATTGTATTATGTGAAGTAATTCTCATACATGTTTTATGATGTCATTTTAGTTTTAATGTGCATTCATTTCATGACTGATGATGATTTTCTTGTGCTTATTTTTCACAAGATGTATTTTGATGGTTTCTAATTGATTTTTTTAACATTAGGTTTTGAGAGTTCTATGTAGAGTCTAGATTTGAGGCATTCTTCAGTTATCGTATTTGCAAATACTTTATCCTTGACTATGAATACCCTACATCATCATCATCATCATCATCATCATCATCGCTATTAGTATCACTACTATTACTTTTGTACATGTATGTACTGTCTTGGAGCTTGAACCCAGGGTCCCTGAGATTTGTTGCATTTGTTAACAATTTACCATTTAAGCCATACCTCACTTCTTATTTTTTGCTGATTAATCAGAGATAAGATTCTCAGGAACTTTATTTTGTGGGCTGCTTTCAAACGGCAATACTCAAATCACAGCCTCCCAAGTAGCTAGGGTGTGATAAATGACCCTCTGCTCCCAAATTCTATTCACTACTTGTATATAAGCTTTCATAGACCAAATTATTTTACATTTTTCTTGAGTTCCAGTATAACAAGTTTTCCTTTCCTATAATTTTAATGCCTAAGTTAAGAATGCTTCATCTCCAAAATTGTCAAGACAACTTTCTTTGCTTTACATTTACAATCTTTTTGTTTTATATGCCATGCTTTAATCCTGCTTGAAGTTAATATTTGAATAAATTAAGTTTGTTTTTTAATCCTCCCCAACACTGTCTAACCTATCACCTCTTATTAAAGAGAATGTCATTCCACAAATATTTGGTTTTACACTCTTATTAAATATTCCTTGATAATAATTATGTGGATCTAATCGGGTGCCTTACAGACCCATTGAACTGTGTAATCTTTCCAATACAAACATAAAAATTATGCACTAACAGCTTTAATATTGGACAGAGAAATACATTCCAGTTTATATTCCTTTGTCAATGATTCAGAGTGCTTTTCAGGTGTTTCTAGAAATTGTCATAAACTTTTAAATATTAATGCCAATGAAAAAATTTAACCTTCCTGAATAAGTTATCAAAAAATTCAAATGCATATTTCTGTAATAATATACAAACATATGGGAAGATCCTATCATACCTAGACATTGCATACATATAGAGATTATGGGAAATATAAACAACAATAAGATATCCCTGCACAACCACTATGTAGAAATTGGAATCCTTATACATTGGTGCTCAGCACTTAAAGTGACTTTGTTTAACAAACAAAGTCAGTTTGTTAAAAATACAGACAACTTTTAAGGTATTAAACATAGAGTTGCCTCTATGATCCAGCATTTTCAATCATAATTTTATATATAAAATATATTTCAACTCATGTCAAATGAGACACATGTACAAGAATATACAAAAATAGCAAAACCTTTTATAATAACATATATTAAAATATTGAAATTCCCATTGAGGACGTTATACAATTATATACATGCATACAAAACAATATTCTCTATCCATGAAAAAAATTTTCATGGACTTACTTACTTGGGAAGCACTAATATTGCATAGGAGAAATGGATAAAATAAATTACATTCTCTAATTAGGTGACGTTTTTAACATTGGCATATCTGTAGTGGTAGACTATGAAGTAATGGTTGGTCAAGTGGAGGGAAGGTTGAAATGATGACAGGAAGTGACTACTAATAAATATTTGAGTATTTTGAGAAAGCAGTGATGAAAAACTGTTCTAGAACTGAAGGTGATGTTCATAATCCAACTCTCTGATATTCTATGAATCATTGTACTTTATCAAAGAATTACATGTTGAATTGGCATTAACCTTAGGAAAAATTTTAGGATAGTTGTGGGTGAATCTGAGTGATAATTTAGAATTTAAAAATCACAGAATTCGGGGCTGGGAAGGTGTCTCAGTGTTAGAGTGCTTGCCTTGCATGCATGAGGCCCTGGGTTCGATTCCTCAGCACCACATAAACAGAAAAAGCCGGAAGTGGAGCTATTGCTCAAGGGGTAGAATCCTAGCCTTGAGCTGAAGAGCTGAGGGACAGTGCCCAGGCCCAGAATTTAGGCCCCATGACAGGAAAAAAAAATCACAGAATTCTGTAATCAATAAGTTTATTATGTTGATGAATAAGACTATCAATAAAATATGATCTGTGACATATCCTCTTAGTGACTACATATGACATTGCTAGTCAGTGAATATTCTACAAAATGATGTAAATTGAGGGATGATATAGGATTGAGAGGAATGAGGGATAATGAACCTCAAGGTGAATTGTATTAGACATGAAATGTGGCTTAGTGATAGACTGTTTGCCTTGCATGTGTAAAGCCCTGGGCTTAATTCCTCAGTACTACATAAACAAAACAATATGGAATTGGCACTCTGACAAGTCATAGAGAGCTAGCATGAGGAAAAGAGGCTAAAGAACATTGCCAAGACCCTGAGTTAAAGCTTCAGGACTAGCCAAAAATAAAAATGATGCGTTGTATTATGCCAGGCACTTTTGGCTCAAGCCTGTTTTCCTAGATACTCAGGAGGCTGAGGATTGAGGTTTGAAGCCAGCCCTGGCAGGAAAGTCAGTGAGATTCTTATCTCCAATTAAATCTCAGAAAAATCTAAAAGTTCTGCTGTGCCTCAAGTGATAGAGTTCTAGCGTTCATCCAAAGAAGTTCAGGGACAGCGCCCAGACACAAATTTCAAACCTCAGGAAAGAAAGAAGAAAAAAAAAACTCACTAAACACTATACATTAACTGGTTTGTCAAACAGAAATTTCCATACAACTACTTAAAGTTAATTAAAAAATATGATTAGAATAAAATACCAATCATTTTGGGAACGAGACATAGATAGAATTGAAAGATAGAATTGTTTATAGGAGGCAAAGTAAATTTTATATCATACAGTTTGAGTTGAGTTGAAATTTGTTCTTAGGTCTTCTTACATCATTTTTGAAATTGACAATATTGCCAGTTAAGGGTCAATTTCCTTGAGGAACTGATTGTATTCTGCTGTCTTTTCATAAGAAACCATGGAGGTGATTTTTTTTGCCTCTTTTTTTTAATTGTGAAAGTACCTTACATAGAGGTAACAATTACATAGGCAAGGTAATGAGTTCATTTCTTATCAAGCGTTGTTGCCTCCTCCTTTGTTTCCCCTTCTCATCCCTTCCAGTCTCTCCCCACCCCACCCCCCAGCCAAAGTTGTACATTTTGTTTTTCGACATAAAGTCTTGTACATCTCATTGCTGGAATGGGTCCACCTGTATCCCTATTTAAACAATCTTTTTTTTTCCCTCCCCTCCAGAAATTATACCAACATCAAATACAGTGAAAGCACAGCTTTATCGTGGGGCAAGGACATACAAAGCAACAAAGAAATCATCTTATACATATGTTAGAAGCAATCACAAGAAAGAAAAATACATTTGGATATTATCTTGGGGTTCATTTCTCCTAACATCAACTTATCTAAACGTTATTACCTGTCTCAGACATATATTAGTTATTGCAAATAAGGGAAAACCATGGGACCTATGTTTCTTTGGGCCTGGTTTACTTCACTTAATTTAATTTTTTTCCAGTCTTTCCAGTTCCTAACAAATGGGGCAATGTCATTCTTTCTGATGGAGGCATAGAATTCAATTGTGTCTATATACCACATTTTCTTGATCCATTCATTTACTGAGTGATATTTGGGGTTGGTTCCATATCTTAGATATGGAAAATAATGCTGCAATAAACATAGTTGTGCTGATAGCTTTGTTTGTGATCATTTGGGTAAATGCCCAAAAGTGGGACTGCTTGGCCATAGTGGAGCTGTATGTGGATTCTTTTGAGGAACCTCCATACTACTTTCCCAACAATGTAGTAAGTTTCCCTTCTATCCACTTCCCCTCCAGCATCTGTTGTTATTACAATACTTGAATATAGACATTATCAATGTGATGAGGTGGTATCTCAATGGTGTTTTGATTGGCATTTCTTTTACGGCTAGGGAGGTTGAGCATTTCTTCATGTGTTTCTTGGCCATCTTTCTTTCCTCTTCAGAGAAGTTTCACTTTAAGTCTTTAGCTCACTTACGTATTGAGGATTTGTTGTTGGGGGATTTAATTTCTTGAGTTCTAGGTATATTTCAGATATGAGACTTTTGTCCGTTTTATGGCTAGTGAAGATCTTCTCCAAATCTGTGAGCTTTCTATTGATCTTGCTAGCTTTATCCTTTGCCATGCAGAAGCTCTGCAATTTCATGCAATTCCATTTGTCCAAACTTTCTTTGATTTGTTGTGTTTCTGTGTCTCTATTAAGGAAATTTCTGCCTGGGCCAAAGAGACCTAGGGTATCTCCTATTCCATCCTGTACTGTTTTTAGGGTGTCTGCTTTTACTCTGAGTTCTTTGATCCATTTGGAATTGATTCTTGTGCAGAGTGATATATAAAGATCTAGATTTAGTTTTCTACAAGCGATTAACCAATTTAGCCAGCACCCTTTACTGAAGAGTCTGTCTTTCTTCCATTCTATTTTTTTAGCTCCCTTATTGAAGATTATGTGGCTATAGGTCTGTAGGTCATTTATGGGTTTTAAATTCTATTCCATTGGTCCTGACGTCTGTTCTTGTGCCAGAACCAAGTTATTTTGATTACCATGGCTGTGTAGTAGAGTTTGAATTTTCGTATTGATATTCTTCCAGCACTGTTCTTTCTGTTAAGGATCGTTTTTGATATTTGGTTTCTTTTATTGTTCCATATGAATTTTAGGATTGCCTCTTGTATTTCCTTGAAGAATGAGGTCGGAATACTGATATGTATTACACTGAATTTGTAGATAGCCTTGGGAAGTATTGCCATTTTCACCATGTTGATCCTTCCAATACAGGAGCATGGGAGGTTTTTCTGCATCCTAAGTTCTCTTTTGATTTCCTTGTTCAAGTTTTTAATGTTTTCATCATAGAGGTCCTTCACTTCGTGGGTTGTTAATTCCTAGGTATTTTTTTTTGTGGGGTTATTCCGAATGGTGTTGCCTTCCTGAATTCACCCATGTTATTCTCATTGTTGTCATACAGAAAAGCCATTGATTATTGAGGGTTAATTTTATACCTTGCTACCTTGCGAAATTTTGAATCAGCTTCAGTAGCTTGGGAGTGGAGTCTGTTGGATTCTTTAAATAGAAAATCATTTCACCTGCAACGAGGGAGAGTTTTATTTCATCTTTCCCTATTTGGATCCCTTTGATGTTTACATGTTGTATTTTTGTTGTGGCTAAGCATTCTAATACTAAATTGAAGAGAAGTGGAGAAAGTAGACATCCTTGTCTCATTCCTGAGTTAAGTGGAAATGGCTTTAGTTTTTCAACATTAATTATAATACTGGCTGTAGTTTTGTCATATACAGCCTTTACTGCATTCAGGAATGTTCCCTGGATTCCTAATTTTCCACTGCATTCAGGAATATTCCATGAATTCCTAATTTTTCCAGAACCTTCATCATAAAGGATTTGTTGGATCTTGTTAAATGATTTTTCTGCATCTATTAAGATAAACATGGGGTTTTAATCCTTGCTCTTTGTTGATACGATGAGTCATATTAATTGATTTGAGTACATTGAATCAGATTTCCATCCCTGAAATGAATATTGTTTGATTGCACTGTATGATTTTTTTGGATCAATGTTGAAATCGATTGGCCAAAATTTTGTTGAGAAGTTTTGCATCAATGTTCATCAAAGAAATGGGTCTATAGTTCTCTTTCTTTGATGAGTCCCTGCCTGGTTATGTGCTGAGGGTTATGATGGCTTCATAGATGAGTTCTGTAGTGAACATACTCTCAATTTCATTGAAGTGTTGGAGGACTATTGGTGTGAGCTCTGCTTTGAAGGTCTTGTAGAATTCTGCTGTAAAACCACCTGGTCCTGAGCTTTTCTTAGATGGGAGGTGTCTTATTCCTTTTTCTATTTCAATGCTTCGTATGAGTCGGTTAAGTTGGTTTAACTAATCTTGGTTTAGTTTGGGCATGTCAATATTTGCTAGGAAAAGGTCCATTTCTGCCAAGTTCTCAAACTTATTAGCACAATGGTTTGAGAAGTATTCCCTTATAATGTTCTGAATCTTGGTTGTTTCTGTGGAGATGTTTCCATTCTCATCTCTGAGTTTATTTACTTGTGTGTGTTCTCTTCTTTTTCTGATAAGATTTGCTAAAGGCCTGTCCATTTTGTTAATATTTTCGAAGAACGAACTCTTTCTTTTGTTGATTCTTTCTATTATTTTTCAAAACTCTAATTCATTTAATTCTGATGTAATTTTAATTCTTTCCGTGTACTGGATTGATGTTTATGTTTTTGCTCTGTTTCAAGGAGGTTCAGATATCTCATTAAATTGTTGGTTTCAGATCTCTCCAATTTGTTGGTGTAGGAACTCAGAGCTATAATCTTGCCTCTAAGTACTGTCTTTGCTTTTTCCCTGAGGAGCTGGTAATTGTCTGTTCATTTTTGTTGAATATCATGAATATTTGAATTTCCTTTCTAATTTCTTCCATGACCCACTGGTGTTTCAACAGTGTGTTGTTTAGCCTTCATGTGTTACAGGACTTTCTTTTGGCTTTTGGTGTTGAGTTCTAATTTTATTCCATTGTGGTCTGACAGAATCAAAGGTAAAACTACAATTTTTCTGAATTTGGACAACTTTGCTTTGTGACCTAAAATGTGGTCTATTTTGGAAAATGTCCCATGTGCTTCTTAGGAAAACGCGTATTCTGATGGTGCTGGCTGAAATATTTGGTAGATGTCTGTTAAATCTAATTGATCTATGCAGTTGTTTAGATCTGCAGTTTCTCTATTGAGTTTTTGCTGAGTTGATCTATCTAGTGGGCATTGTGGTATGTTAAAATCCCCAACAATTAAAGTTTTTGGATCTATGTGAGCTTAGAGGGAAAGTAGTGTTTCTTGGATAAATCTGAGTGCTGTGTTGTTTCGTGAATAGATGTTTGATATGTAAAATCCTCCTGAAGAGAGATCTCTTAATTAGTATGTAGCGACCTGCTTTATCTCTTCTCACTAATTTTAATTTGAAGTCTATTTTATCTGATATTAGGATTGCATCTCCAGCCTGTTTATGGGGGCCGTTTGCTTGGTAGATTTTGTTCCAGCCTTTCACATTGAAAATGTGTTTGTTTTTATGAGCAAGATGTGACTCCTGAAAGCAGCAGATAGAACGATCTTGCTTTTTTTTCTAAGTTATATTGTCTATGACACTCGATTGGAGAGTTAAGTCCATTAATGTTGAGAATTAGGACTGAGAGGTATTTGGGAGTTCTTCCCATGTTATCCGTCTTTTGGGGGGCCGTGGCAATTGGTTCTTCCTGTAGTTCTTGGATTCTCAGTTTGGGTGCTGTTTCTTGGCCTTAATTTTGGTCTTGTTGGTTTTCTATTTGTAGGACATCATTAGGTATCTTTCCTATGGCTGGTTTGGTGGAGAAATATTGTTTGTTTTTCTTTGCTATGGAAGGTTTTTATTTGACCTTTGGGTATGAAGGAGTTTTTAGCTGGGAACAGTATTCTTGGTTGATAATTATTTGTCTTTAGGGCATGGCATACATCATTCCAGGCACTTGCTTTAATTGTATCTGCTGAGAAATCTGAGGTGATTCTAATTAGTTTCCCTTTATAAGTGATTAATCTTTTCTCCTTGACAGCTTTAAGCTTCTTTTCCTTGGTCTGAATTGATACTATGCAGATTATAATGTGACAGTGCGATGTCCTGTTCTAGTCTGGTCTGTTTGGGGTTCTAAAAGCTCCTGGTATCTGAATTGGCTTATCTTTTTGCATGTTTGGGAAGTTCTCCGCTAGGATCCTGAAACAAATTTCCTAGACCATTAACTTCTGTTTCTAAGTGCTGCTATATACACATTTTCCTGAGATTAGGCCTTCTGACGGTGTCTTCCAAATGTTGAATAGATATATCATATTTCTTGGATTTGTCTTAGGTAATTGTATGTTCTTTCTCTATAATACCTAGGCTGTCTTCAATACCTGAGATTCCATCTAGTGCATGGTCTAACCTACTGTCAAGACTTTCTTCTTTGTGTTTTATTTCTTTTCCTTCTAATTGGTCGGCTTTGATGGCTTCAAATTTTTTGTTGGAGCTTTGTTTTAGCTCTTGGATTAACTTCTTTACTTCCTTAATTTGGTGTTCAGTGCTTATTCTCAAATCACTTAGTTGATTGGTGATGGTTTCCTTGGACTCTCATTCCTTCTGGTAGTCTCCATTCATCATTCCTTTTGTGGTCTCCTAGAATTCTTTCAGCTGTCTGTTTATGGATTCCATGAATGTCTGTATTGATCTTTGTCTAGTCTCATCCTACTCTCACAATTCCTGTATTACTCTTTGATTAGGTTCCTCATGTTCATGCAATTCCTGTAGTTTTCTTTGACTGTTCTCAGCCTGCTCACGCAATTCCTGTGTATCTCTTTGTCTGTTCTCAGGCTGCTCATGTAATTCATGTCTTTCTCTTTGACTGTTCTCAGGCTGCACACACAATTTCTGTATTTCTCTTTGACTGTCCTCAACCTGCTCATGCAATTCCTGTATCAATCTTTGAGTAGCTTCATCATGCTCACCAGATTCCAGTATTAATCCTTGGTTTGCCTGTCTCTCCCTATCACACTCACACTGAGTCCTTTGCAGGTTTTCAATCTTTTCATTCACCATGTTCACCAGAAGTGTTTGTAGAGATTTTTGGGAACTCTCCTCGGGATTATTTATTAACTATTCTGTCAACTGATTATCATGAGTGGGAGTTCAGGTACCTGGACTTACCATTTTTCTTGTGTTTTTCCGACCTGTTCTGCCCATTTGGTATGAAAGTAACACCAATTTTGTGCTAGCACACCATTTTAAGGCAAGCATCAACCAAAGTCCTGTAGTAGCAGAGTCAAAAGGCTGCACATACACTCTAGTTATTATTAGGTTTAAGGAGAAATGTGAGGAAAATAGGATTAGAGGGATGTGGACAGGTAAAAGGAGAGTGAATTTAACCAAGTCCTAATCTCATAGAGGGAAATGGATTGGACAGAATGATAGGACAGAGATTAAGAAAAAAATAACAAGAAAAAAATGAAAAAAATTTAAATTAAAAAACTGAAACACTTAACAAGTATGTATATTTAAATATGATATTGAGAGAAGAAAAGGATAGGATGTGAAGAAGGCAGGGATAGAAAGGAGACATGAAAAACTAAAAAAATATTAATTCTCAAAATTAGTTTCCATAAAATTATATAGGTATAAATAGGTAATATTGCTATTAAAGAATTTAAGACAAAGAGGTTGTGAATTAAGTAATAAATTTCTGGATTAAGTGTGTACACAATGGTGGATAAAGTCTAATTAACAAAGATGGTTAAATATCTGGGGATTATCAGAACAGTAATTAAGTTTTGCAAAAAAGAAAGAGAAAAAAAGAAAAGAATTAAAAAAGGACCAAAAAGTCAGGAGAGTTAACAAATACAGCACACCCACATACACACCTAAAATTAAAATTATGAGAGGAAAAGGATTAATAGAAAATAATTTATAAAAAAATTGAAAATGTTAAAAAATATTCTTTGATTTTTTTCGGGGGTGTGTAGATTGGGAAGATCCTGTATCTCCCCTGTGCTATAACCAGTCTTTTGTAGTCTCTGGTCGGCTTGTGGTGTTTGGTTTTCCTGTGGCTTGATTGGTTTTTTAATTCAGTTTGTGTGAGCAGGCAGAAAAATTCTCTGCAATGCCCAGGATTTTGTGAACCACCTCCCAGGCTAGGTCAGTGGATGGGAGATCTGCTTTGAGAATCACAAAAGAGGGAGATGGCTGTTTCCTCTAGTTTGGAGATGCTGTGATGAGGTTAGGTTCTGGGAGAGGGTTGAGGCTTTTCAGCAAACAGTAGCTTTTAACTGAGGAGCTAGCTCCTGAGATACTCACAGAGCCCATCCTGGAGCCATTCTCACGGTTTATGTTTACTGAATTTCAATTGATTGTCTAGGCTGCCTTAGGGATGGACAGACCCTGGTTCTGTTTACCTAGTGAAGAAAGTCACTCCTCCAGGGCCGGGCTTCCATGCTTAGGCTAGTTGACTTTCCCTTGGGTGGAGGTGAGCCTGGCAGGTCAGGTCAGGTTCCTGTGACCTCCTAAATGATTCTTGTTTTTTTCCAATACCTGAGTTGGAGATAGCTGTTCAAATAGACCTTTGTCAGTATCAAAGATGGAGATCTCTGATGGTGGTGGCGGGGAGGGGATGCCTTTCTTCCTGTGCTCCCTGGGAAGGAGTGACGATGTCAGGGTTCTACTACCACCAGAGTCTTGGTTCCTGGACCGTCTCAGGTCTGTGATCTTCAGGATGAAGATATCTGCTCCTTGTAATTTCTTATTGGTGTTGAGTAGAATCTGCTCGCCCACTGTTTCTGGCTCCTTTGTCCCATAACTCTGTGATGTAGGTATGGTGGCTATAATCACTGGCTCTACCGACGCAGCTGCCACAACCGTGGCTACTAACACATGCTTAGATCTGTCTCCTTGCCTGGATTTTCCCTTTCTGGCGAAACTCTCTGTAATGTGATGGCATACTTGGTGTGATTCTGTAGTCTAGGACTGTTTACTTGAACACTAAACTTGCTTTCTATGCCAGAGCTTGTTTAGCCTCCAGCTTCTCCTCTGCCATCTTCCTCTGAACACAATTTTTGCATCTTATTGAAGTATATCTGATATTTTAAAGTACATTTGTGCAGATATAATATTAATTTAACCAATCATTATATTAGGACAATGTTGATCAGATTTATTTCCAGTAAATCTTATCCCTCACAAGAAATGAGAGCATGTTGTGTCAGTCTCCTATTAATATGACAAAATACTTTATAAAATTAACTTAAAAGGAGGAAAGATTAATATTAGCTTCTGATTTTACACATTTCAATTTACATTTCTTATCCTCATTGTTTTGGGTTGGTGGTGGTACAATACCTGATATCTGGAACATGTGATGGAGTATGTGTATTTATGGAAGCCATGAAGTAAAGAAGAAGAGGTATAGGATTGGAACAGGGAGAAAGAGTAGGAGGGGAAGAGAGAAAGAGAAGGGAAAGTAGAAGGAGACAGAGAAGTAAAAGAAGGAAGAGGAAGAAATGACTTTGATCTTAACATCCTCTTTGATAACAAGTTCTTAGTGACCTAATCACTACGACTATGCCCACTTGAAAGGGTTCATCTCTTTATGGCAACATAGTGAAATCTAGTTATTAATCCCAATCCTTTATGATTTCAGATTTAATTTCTAGAGTGGGGAAAATAGATCTTTCTGTACAATTGCAATAACATCTGTTCCTAAATATTAGAGATGCTATTTGGCATAGAGGTGGTTTGGTTATACCATTGCTGGAGAGATGAATGAAATATTTTGAGTGCAAATACATTTTATTTAACAGATAAGGAAGCATCAAGAGGTTTCATTTTGTGAGCTTCCAAAATGACTATTTCATATAACTCATAATGATTTGAATTTTTCATAATTTGATGGCATTTCCATTCAAGTATTTGTCATCTATAGTGAGGTTCTTTCTTTCAAGTTGAAGGAAAAATAAATACTATCATGATCTTTTGATTATTCTATAGAGAGTAGGTATAATATGAATTTCTTACCATTCAAAAATAAGTTATTCAACTCTATAGTAATAATTGGATAAGTGATGGAATATCTTGCTTTAGTTATCTTATACTGAAATTGATTCAATTTCTAAAAATCACTGTTGACATAAAATACATAAAATTCAGTGTTTCTCTGAAATGACTTGGTATTCAAACCTCAGAAATACGTGACCAGTAACTAAGATTTTTATATACTCAAAAAATGTATGGGGCTGGAAAGGTGGCTCAGTAGTAGAGCGCTTGACTTGCATGCATAAGGCCCTGGATTCGATTCCTCAGCACCACATAAGCAAAAATAAAAAAGCTGGAAGTGGCACTGGGGCTCAAATGGTAGAGCACTAGCCTTGAGCTGAAGAGCTGAGGAACAGTGCCCAGACCCAGCATTCAGGCCCCACAACCAGACGCCCCCCCAAAGAAAATGTATGAACCTACATTTTTATGTCAAAAAAACTTTAGGTTTAAAAGAAGAGAAAACCATGTGACCACAGTAGATAATATTTACTTTAAGGAAAAATTGCCTGAAAGAGCATTCAGCCTGACAGAGCCTATCGCTTTTAGCTTACATGAGAAATTTGATTAACAATCCCTTTTTTGCTTTTGAATAATAGATTATTTCAATTTGTCCGAAGATTCTGTCATTTAAACCTTTGAGTGTATATTTTTTCATAAAAATGAAAACTATTTTTCACATTGCAGGTTCAAGTTTAATAACTAAATAAATACCTAAGTATTAATTTGTTAAATTGAGCCTCTAGAATTCAAATAATATGAAATTTATTTTATTCTTAGATATATTAATCCTGTGCTAAATATGAGTGTCTCAAGCTTGTAATCCTCACTACTCAGTAAGCGGGGGTGCAAAGCCAGACTTGGCAAGAAAGTTTGTGAGACATATCTCAATTAAACACACACACCACAAGACACACACACACACACACACACACACACCACACCACACACAAAGCCAGAAGTGGAATTGTGGCTCAAACGATAGAGCAACATACTTGAGGGAAAAAAAACAAACAAACAACAACGAAAGGATAGGTCTTGAATTAAAATCACAAGAACAACATACACACACACACATATACAATATTAAGTCTAAATGCTTATTTTGGTTTGAAGAAATAAACAATATTATGTAAAGTAATATTTGTTACATATCTTGCAACGTTTGTGAAGTTTTTAGTACAATTTGTCTTAAGATACAACATAGGTTATTAAAATTAATATTAATTTAGTTAATATTTATAACTACTCATAACACCTTGGAGTACAACATTGGAATTTTTTCCATAGCCATAATAGATATTCTGAGTAAAAGAAAGAGAGGAAGTTTGGAAGAAAAAAGAAAGAAACAAAGAAAGATAGAAAGGAAGGAGAGAAAGAGAGAGAGAGAGGAAGGGATGGAGAGAAGGAAGGAGGAAGGAAAGAAGATAGGAAGGAAGGAAGGAAGGAAGGAAGGAAGGAAGGAAGGAAGGAAGGAAGGGAGGAAGGGAGGGAGGGAGGGAGGGAGGGAGGGACAAACAATTTAATTTATAAAATATATTTAGCCCAACAAAAACTTCATGTAATGAATCTTTTAGTAAAGTCAAGTTTGCAATTTTCACTTCTTTGCATGTTCTCCATGCACGAATGAAAGCAACAAATGAAGGATCATAAACAACCTGGTGAATATGTTTGCATCTGTAGTAATATGTATGCAAATCTTTTTCTCATTTTCTATATATCATCAAATAAATGTTTGCAAACAATTTACACTTAGGTATAAATATTCTAAAAATTGATTAAACCAAAGGATGTCAATATATTATATAATGTGAATACAAGGATTTATACTGCTATTAATATTACAGTCTTAATATTATATTAATTATAAAAATTTTATTATGTATTTTATCAGAGAATTTAGCATGCTCTGATTTGGTGTCTGTGTGAGTCCTAATAGCAGGAAGTAATTAAAATCAAAGGAGATCTGTATTTGTTGGCTCAAATGAATATTTCTGAAAGCAATGATCTCATCGGAGATTGTTCAAATACATCAAAAGGTCCTTAAAAAGGCTGTGACACATTTACATGATTACCTATGATGTGATTCAAGAGCCACTAAACAATCATATTTCACTTTGCTATCACTATAATTATTCCCATTGTAAGAAGAATCATTCACATAAGTCACATGATATAAATTTGTCCTTAAGTTATTATCTTCTATGAAATAATATCCAAATGATACTCTACACTGAGTTAAAGCAAAAGTTGCAAAGTGTATTGGACTATGTAACTCCTTCCAAATACACATGTTGAAATTCTATTCTCTCTTCTGGGGATATTAGAATCAACTTTTCAGAGATGACACTAAAATAATGATCATGATGAAAGAAGCCCAATATAATTATTCTGCCATGTGAACGTCCAGAAATTAGATTATAATGAACCAGAAAGTGGACTCCCATAAGATAAGGAATTGTTTGAATAACCATTTTTATAATTAATATTCAAGCTTCTAGCATATGGGTAATATACTCCTGTTATTTTTAAGCCACTTACTTTGAAGTATTCTCTTATAAAAGCCCAATGGCTGACAAAAGGCAAAGTAATTTTTAGTTAATATCACAAATTCTGATAAAAAAGATTCATAAAATTTTATTATTTGAATTTTATTCTCCAAGTCTACAGAGTAAAAATATTTTTAAATGGGAATTGAATTGAGATTCAACTCTATTCAACTGTCATAATTAATTTTTGAATATTTTTATAATCTTTAAGTAGTTGTACATTCACTGAAACAGTTTATGGATACAGTGCATGTTGATTACTGTCACCTCTTTCAACATTCTCATCCACACCTCCCAATCAACCCCAATCCTTATGTATCTCAATATTATGTTATGGAATTACTTGCCATTTAACAAAGCAATTTATGGGTACAATGCACCTGGAATTGTGTTACCACTTCAACATCTTCACTCCCATTTCACACTACCCTTTCCTTTGTATATTTCAATTCTGGGAAGTTTACAATGGATTCTGGCCTGTATTCTATCCTTTTAAACTTCAATTTCCTACCCCTCCAATAATTCCCCCCACTGTCCTCTCTTGCAGTTCATATTTACTAGTAATTATTTTGTTGAGCTGTGACTTAGTCTTTTAAGAGAATTATAGAATTTTCACTCTCCATGGACTCTGACACTTCAGATAATTCATTTGTACCTCCTTGCATACCATCCAATGTGTTTACTTTTACATTTATAGGCACCTTCTATCTACCACAAATGAGGAAAATCATGTAAGCTAAGTTTCTCTGAGTGGGCTTTATTTCACTTATATTATTTCTTTGTTTCATTTTGCTTAAAGATGGTGCAATATTATTCTTTCTGATAGATGAACAGAATTCCATTATGCATGCATATATAGGTGTGTATATATGTGTACATATGTATGTATATACATACATATGTACACATATATACACACATATACACTTGTAAATTGGGATCAATGACATTAGATATATATATTAATATATATTATGTATGTATACATATATAATTCTTGATCTCTTTTTACAATGAGTGACACCTGGGCTGCTCCCTTATGTTGGCTAGAGAAAATAATGCAATAATGTCCATGATTTTGCTGGTAGCTTCAGTTTGGCCTTGTTTCTACTCCATTGTATAAATGACCGTAAGTGGAATTGCTGGATCATAGTAGCTCTCTATTCAGTTCTCTGAGCAATTTTCATAGTGTTTTCCAAAGGGGTAAAACAAGATTACATTCCCAACAACAGGGTAATAGAGTTTCCTTTGGGCCACATCTATCAATAACTGTGATTGTTCGTTTTTTCATAATGACATTGTAACAGGGGTGAGATGGATCACAGTGTTGTTTGGATTTGCATTTCTTTTATGGAGAGAGATGTGTCTATTTGTCATTCTTATTTCTTTTTCTAAGAAGTTATCTTTAAACATTTATCCCATATATTAATTGGGTTCTTGTTTATTTGAGGGTTTGTTTTTGTTGGGTTTAACTTTTTGATCTCTAAATATGGGTTAATTATGAAACCAATTGTCTGATGCTTAGCTAGTAAAAATCTTCTTCCATTCTGTTCTCTTTCTATATATCCTGCTAACTTTTTCCTTTGCCAGGAAGAAAATCTTCAGTATGATGCAATTCTATTCACACAGAAAGAATGATATTATACCATTCATAAGGAAATGGAAAGACTTGGACCAAACTTATATTAAGTGAAGAAAGACAGACTCAAAGAAATATAAGTTGTCTGATTTCCTTCATTTGTTGTATTAGAATGTGCCTCTAATTAGAATTAAAAACACTTGGATGGTAAAAGAGAAAATATTACACTTGCCCATGATAAATTATGAGATTCTAAACATTTATACAGTGATGTAAAAGGAGGATACCCTTTGGAGAAGATCACCAAGGCTAAATAGCTATATGAATGTCATCATATAAAATAATATTCATTAAAATAATCATTAGTATTCATTAAAATAATTGCTTTTTCCTTCTGTGTTCTGATGCTGTATTTTTTATATTTCTGCACCTTTTGTCTCATATGTAAATTTGGAAAGCGCAAGGGAGAAAACAGAAATGGTGAGACACAAGGTTAACAAAATACAGCAGAGCTACTCAATAGACACTACATTGTAAATGAACTATACAACTTATGGGGGAGGGAGGTTGAAAGAGAAAAACTGGGAGGATATGAGAGAAGAGGTGACACTTTTCAAAAAGAAATGTGCTCATTATTTGACTTATGTAATGGTAACCCTTCTGTACATGATCTTTAAAAAATAAAAAATGGACCTCATAAACAGGTAAGAATAGCTATACTATTAGATAAAATATGCTTTAAATTAAAAGTGGTATGAAAGTAAAAAAGAGACAAAGAATGATATTAAATATTCATAAAGAAAACTCTCCATCAGTGGTATATAACAATTTTAATTATCAATACCATGAATCCTAGAGCTCCCAAATTCATCAGACAAATACTACATACCCTAAAAACATGCATACATCCAAATACATTGTTCGTTGCTTGAACACATCATTCTTACCTCGGGACAGGCCACCCAGGTAAAAGCTTAGCAAAAAACTTCAGAGTTAAATAACTGCATTGACAAGCTATACCTAAAAGATATCTACAGAGTATTTCACCTAACAGCTTCACAATACATATTACTCTCAGCAGCCCATGGAATATTCTCCAAAATAGATCATATCTTAGATCACCAGAAAAATCTGTGAAAATTCAAAAATAAGAATGAAATTACTCTTTGTATCATGTCAGACCACGATGGGACCAAATTAGATCTTGGCATAAAGAGGCATCACAGAAAATTCTGAACCTCACAGACTGAATAACACATTGCTAAATCATTAGTGAGTCACTGAAGAGATATGGAGGGAAGTTGCAATGTTTATGGAATTCAGTGGAAGTGAACATACAAAATACTACCACCTCTGGGACACAACAACACAGGCAGTACTCAGAGGAAAATTTATGTCTTTGAGTATGTATATCAACAAATTAGAACAATCTTGAATCAGCACTAAGGTTGTGGCACTAGGTCCTTGAAAAACAGAAACAAGCCAAATCAAAAAGTGGTAAACAGAAATAATACAAATTAGATTAAAGAAATAAATGAATTAGAGTCTTAAAAAAACGTAAATCATAATTGACATTTATCTACTAGTAGCTCACATATTTGCCCAATGAATGTCAACCTAGGTATTTTCAGAGATAGACTCAACCAGCTAAAACCAGTGAACAAAACAACTTCTAGGATTCTAAGAAACTTTTTAAAATAAATTTACTCTGTTGTTCTTATTAAGGTGATTTATAGATGGATTACAATTACATAAGTCAGGTAAAGAGTACATTTCCTTTTGTGAAATATCTTCAGTTCCCTCACTTGTTCCCAGTCCCACCCTCCTGTCACCACCCATGTGTTAAATAGTTCACTTTCCTCAATGTTCAATGAACTCCATTGCTACAATTTTTCGCTCTTTTCCCTAAAGCTCTGTGCCCACCCCTCAACTTCCTGAAGATATACAATGAATATACAAGGCATAAGGTAAAGAATACAGAATCATCACAAAGTATAAACAACAAACACAAAACAAAAAAAGTGTTTTCTGTGTATCTCATAGTTTGTTTGCATATGTATATCTTGTTCTATAAATATAATTGTTTTTTATCATAAAATTAATTCAGGGATTAAGGTGTGATAACATAATTTTGCTTTCTATTTAATAATGCTTTTTATTTTAATATGAAAGTTGTAAGTAACACAATTCAAGTCCTAGTGAAATTTAAACGCTTAGATTTAAAGTTAAATTTTCAAAATGCCTAATATTTCCATTTTGGCAACCAAAATGAAAAACAGGTATGTTTTATCCTCAAAAATATCATTATATCATATGTAAAAAAGTAAACTATATGTAATATTAATTCAGTGGAAATAAGGTATCAAATACTTATGCAATGCATCAATACCATAGATTATGAAATTTATTGATAAAATTAATAAAACTTGTTTTAAGTAGATTAAGACATGAAACAAGTGATAATTTTCATTTCTAGGTGAAGTTGATATAGAAATTAGAGTTCTGTGTGCTTGATACGTTTCGATTTACACACATGATTGGCTCATCTCTATGTTATTTGAAGATAACTGAGAACAGGAGTAGAATAAAAAAAACACGCAAATGCTTAGCTGTATTTTGTGACTAAATATCTCTTTATTTTATTTGAAAAATCTGGTGAATTTATTTAAGTCACATCAACAATAATGAGAACAGCCCCTAGCTCCTTAAAAGACAGTAAGAAAAACAGGAAACAACAGAAAAAAATGAACCTCATTTTGCATGTGGTGTTTGTATATTTTGTTGCTTTGTAATTGTGGATTATGTGACTATACCATGAATTTGGGCTCAAATCAGAAGGGCTATTGGAAGAAAATTTCAAAATGTACAGCAGCAAACACAGCTGTGCAGTTGTTTGTAGGTTTCACTACAGTCGCAGCTGGACATCAACTGTACAAAGGAAATAATTCTATTGTTTTGCAGGCAAGAATGTGATGAAAAGCATACTTTTATCTTCTTAGATGAAATAAGAAGACCACACTTTAAAAGCTGACTAAACGATCAGCCTTTTGGATAACAGTACCATTTTTGGGGGGTCCGGTCATGGGGCCCGAGCTCTGCGCTTGAGCGCTGTCCCTCAGCTCTTCAGCTCAAGGCTAGTGCTCTACCACTTGAGCCACAGGGCCACTTTCGGCTTTTATTCTTTTGGCTTATGTGGTGCTGAGGAATCAAACCCAGGGCCTCATGCATGCAAGGCAAGCACTCTACAATTGAGACACCTTCCCAGACCCAACAGTGCCATTTTTAAGGCATTCTAGATAATTCAAATCCTGCATCCCTCCACAACACTAATGCCATTCACAAATCATTGCTGAAGGGAATTTCCAGTTTTATCTGATATTTCAAATTGCTTAGGAATAACAGAAACAATAATTCAAGTTGTTGAGAAAATTTACTTTAGAATAAGCAAACAAATCAGATTTAATTCCATTAAGGAATAATAATGGCAAGTCCTTTGTAATTTAGTATTAGACATTAGGGTAAAATGGCAGAAACAGACTCTGCAAGAAGGAAACAGGAATCTTTGTTAAGATATATTAAAAATTATCTACAGACAGGTAAGTTTACCTATATTTTCTATTATATGATAACTTATTTTTGTCTGCTAATCAGAGAGTAAAAAATATTTTTAATTATGATATGAAAAATGCATCATCATGAATAAATGAAATCAGAGGTGTAGATGGCTCAAGAGCTGGTTGGTTCTGTGAAATGTTCTCATTATTTTGAATTATCTGGTTGGTTCTGTGAAATGTTCTCATTGTTTTGGTTCTGTGAAATGTTCTCATTATTTTGAATTATCTGGTGTTTTTGTATTGTGGAATTATGAATATATTTTATGTCTGGGCAGGAAGATTATTAGATCATTGTCTGATACACAATGTCAGGAACCTAACCTGAGTGAAAGTGGTAAGTGTGTGTGTGTGTGTGTGTGTGTGTGTGTGTGTCTACCAGTCTGTATTTAGAAGGAAGTGTCTTATTTCTCTCAGGGTATATACTTAATACTATTAGTTTTACTACTTTAATGACAGTTGATAAAGGTAATTAACATTTTGAGACATATGTTTATATTCTTTTGATTGCTTGAACAAACCAAAAATTTATGTTTGGGATATGAGTTTTGTGGAAGGTCAGCTGAAAATATAAACATTTGGTATATTGAGAAAGATATCAATGACGATCATTTCAGTATAGAACAATTTTAGACAAGTTGAATTATGGAAACATACAAGTAATGTGATTATTTATTGCTTACAGTTTTACATTTTAGTTTCGTCAAGCCAAAATACCATTTAGTTCTACTGCATAGGAAGGAAAACCCTAAAAATTATAGTTTGTGCCCTATTTCATATTGGGAAGCTTTGTTTGTATCAATATGTTTATTTATTTTATTTCTGCTTTCCTATTCACAATTCTGTTTCTCATAGTAGTTTTCTAAGGACTTTTTCTTTCTCCCAATTTGGGGCTTGAATGTAACTCATGCTCAGTTTGCTAGCAGTAGTCAGTCTTCCATTTGAACCATGCCCCAGTCCAGAAATTTTTGTAGTTATTTGGAAATAGAACCTCATGAACTTTCCTACTAGACAGAAAACCATTATCCCCCAATTCTCATCCTTCTTAATCACTATCATTATAGAGATGAGTCATGGACCCCAACAGTCAATGACTTTTCATGTCTTATAGAATACACATGTTTGGTAGTAATTGTAATAATAAACTACCACAGCTTGAGTGCATTAACACTATAAATACATTTCCTCTGAGTTGGTGGAACTAAAACTCCAAGATCAGATCTTGTTTCTTCTGAGTCCTCTTTCCTTGGCATATTCAAGTCCTTCTGCTTCTCTTGGAGGAGACTTCAACTTAAATGCTACCATTGAGATTCTGTTTCTATATACAGTCACTTTCTAAGACAGTAGGTTTTTGATCTTTAGTATGATTTCAGTGGGACAATATCCAACGCATAACATATTACTTAATGGATGAAAGAAAATCTCTAATAGGAAATCATTTTTTGTGGCATGGAAGATATGGTTATATTTTTTAATAGCAAAAAAGTAAAGGCTTTATTAGAACTTGTTAAACGAGTATGAAATCTTGACCTTAGACATGCCAAATTCTTACCCTGGCACACACTTAAATTTCTAGAGGAACTGGAGGATTGAACCCAAAACACTTTACTTGTGAAACAGCATCTCTACTACTACCATATCTGCAGATTATAATTGGATTGCTTATTTTGAGGCAGTATCACTATGCCTGGGCATGCTTGGACTGTGGTCTTCCTAACACAAACATAAAACATTGCACCCAGCAAATGGTTAGAGTATCTGAAACTTCTTTTTGTGTTTGGGCTTGCCTTGAGATGGAATTCTCTAATCTCTGTTTTCCAAGTAGGTAATATTATTGGTTTGAGCAACTTTATCCAGTAAAAGTATACAATTTCAAAATATCTTGATATTGCCTATATTTGTGCTTAACATATATAGCTAACCATAATTTTTTCCCTCTTTTGTTTAGTACTCTGAGTTGAAAACATTGACTTTCTTGACATACATGGCATTGTTTTGGATGGAATCCCATCACAATAAAAAATATCCCCCAAAAGTTTATGTCAAAAATCATGGAAAAGAAGACTTCAGGTTGGAAAAAAAACACTGATCTTGAAGTTATAAATGCAGTATATTTATAGTGTTCGTCAATGCTTTCCTAAGTATGATGAGGAAGGCAGAAATGGGAAAGATGTCAGGTCTCTGTAGAAATTCTGTAGTTGTCCCTTCATGTTTTCTTCCTTCATTAAAGCTTGCTTTATTAAAACGCTCTGGGTGTATATTGGTTGGACTGATTGGTAATTTCTCCAGGAAAAGAAGCTGATTTTAGAAGGCTGATGGTGTGGTAAATAAATGAATGACCAGAATGAACACAAATATTGCTACAGAATGAACTGGCCAGGTTTAATTGCTGAACAGTAAAACAAAGCAAAGTTTCAATTCTGATGATCCACATTGGAACATATATAGATAGATACTTATACATATATATATATAAATATACATACACAGACTTACATGAACAATTAAATCTCCAGTAGGGTATAGAGAAAGTTGGTGTGACAAGTATTAAACGATTTCAAACTGGTTGCAGGAAATGTACATTGAAATAGAAATAGTTTAGCATAGATTTTGCATAGGTTTGGTAAAGAATGTAACTTCTTCATTATATACTTTACAAATATCCTCAGTATGTTTTAAGTTTTTTTATTGTGAAAATACTGTACAGAGGGGTTACAATTACATGGGCAAGGAAATGAGTACATTTCTTTTGGGGGGGGGCTGAGGTGGTCCAGTAGTGGGGCCTGAACTCTGGGCCTGTTTGCTGTCCATCAGCTCTTCAGCTCAAGGCTAGCACTCCACCACTTGAGCCACAGCTCCATTTCTGGCTTTTTTGTTTTTGTTTATGTGGTGCTGAGGATTCGAACCCAGGGCCTTATGCATGCAAGGCAAACGCTTTACCTCTGAGCTACCTTCCAGCCCCATAATGAGTACATTTCTTATCAAGCATTGTTACCTCCTCCTTTGTTTCCCCTTACCACCCCTGTCCATCTTAATCTCCCCAACCTCCCCAAAAACCCCAAACCAAAATTGTTAAGTTCCTTTTTCTACATAACATCTTGTATATCTCATTGATGCACTAGGTCCACTTATATCCCTATTTTAACAATTTGGTTTTTCCCTCCCCCTCCACAAATTATACCAATAGCAAATACAGTGAAAACAGAGGTAATTTTTTTTATTGCAGTAAGAACACCTATATAGTGCTGAAAATTGGAATTATACAAAATAAGCAACATGGCTAGGCACTGGTGGTTCAAGGATGTAATCTGAGCTAGTTAAGAGGCTGAGATCTGAAGATCACAGTTCAAAGCCAATCTGAGTAAAAGTTCATTAGATTCTTCTCTCCAATTAACCACCAGGGCAAATGGAATTCCAGTTCAGATTGTATGTCGAGCACTGACCTAGAACACGAAAACACCATCCAGGCCCTGAGTTTAAGCCATGGGATAAACAGAAACTAGAATATAAAATAAAACATTAAGTTAGATATGTTATAATCGAGCACAATATAATGAACTCTACATTGTTAGAAAGACTAGACTTGTGTTAGCTTTATAACCTATCATAGTTAGTGATATTGTCCATTTATTAAACAAAGTCTTACTCAAATTTACAAGTTTGAAGGTTTCAGTGTATGTTTAGTTGGTTTTATTGCTTTGGAGGGTGTGACAAGACAATATCAAGGTGGAGAGTATGTCAAAGAGAAAAGTTTTTGACTTAGAATGATTAAAAGATGAAAGAAGAAAGTAGATGAGAGTCTATGTTCTCATAGATTTCACACTGAAGAACTTAATCTCCAGAAGAACTATTCAGGTACTCTCCAGAGTCTGGGAAGAAATAGAAAGTCTTTCTGGGGCATTCTAGATTCAAATGGCAACAGCTTCACCAATGATAATGACATGTACAGGGGTGGAAGCAACTAGATATTTCTATAAATTCTAATTAGATCTCAGCAGACTAAATATTTTATGGAATTCCTATTAAAATATTTTCTTGCAGACGGACTGTGTCTTTATACTACAAATGTGTGTATCTGTGTGTACGTATGTGTGTATGTGTGTGTTTGAAAAAACTAATATAACAATATCATTTTCCTTCACAAACCATGAAAGTCGACCACAATTCCCAATCAAATCCTTTCCAAGGTTCAAACATTAAAGCTGTCCCAAAAGTTTTACCTGCCAACCCTAATACATCCACCCTGTTTAAGGTGGCCATGGTATAGGAAAACTTTTAGTCTTCCAATTACATTGTCACCAAGGAAACAACATACAATATTTCTTTTAAAAATACATAGATTGTAGAACACTTTAGCCAGAAAATTGAAGGAATATACTTTATGGGATTTAATTTAAATATTTAGTCACTTAGATGAATGTCCTATATCCACAACTCAGAGCTCTATTAAACTGCATAATTGCAAAACTCATCTATTACCACCTGTTGAATTTCTTTTTAAAGTGTTTTTTAAATGACAAGGATGAAGAAATTTAAATGGGTTAATATTACCTAGTATTACTTTAATTTTTGATTAATAGTTAAAACAAACTGACAGACTATTAGTACATCAAGATTTACAGAGTACGTTTTTGGCTTATATTTTCATTTGTTCCTCTTTTTTGGGGTGTGATATAAATTTTTTTTTCAAAAAGTCAATTTGGTCTTAACCATTAGCCACAAAATTTATGTTGTCATAGAATCAGAGGGTTTGTCTGATTAATTTAAGACAATGGTAGGCTCATTTTATGCCAACACAAAATATAAAAACCAATGACATTTTCACTGAACAAACACTCATAAAAATCATGAAATAATAAAGTAAAACTCCATGCCAATTTTTTTTGTCAGTCGTGGGGCTTGAACTCTGGGCCTGGGCACTGTCGCTCAGCTCTTCAGCTCAAGGCTAGCACTGTACCACTTGAGCCACAGTGCCATTTCTGGTTTTTAGGACGTTTATTGGAGATAAGAGTCTCACAGAATTTTCTGTCCATATAGCTTTCAACCACTATCCTCAGATCTCAGAGTCCTGAGTCGATATGATTACAGGCATGAGCCACCAAAGCCCAGATCCAAGTCAATTTTAAAAAAGCAAGCTTATTGAAATTTCTGGCTTTTTCCAATAAACAATCTTATTTTTTCAGTATTAATTTATATCTGTGAGTTATTTTTATATGTAACTGGGATTTTTTAATAGATTCAAATATAATTTTTACTATTACTCAGTATCTCACAAAAATCCACTATCATTCACTTTGCACAAAGTCAATTATTGCATACTATCTTACACAGTATTATTACATTCTATATTGCACATAGTGTGAAGTGAAAATAGTTTGGACAATTTCATTTAAATTATTAAGTGCTATTTTAACATTATAAATTCACAACTGTGTTTTTAATCTAAGGAAAAAAAAGATTTTAGTGTTAAAATCTAATATGAATGTGTAGTGTGTCCCAATTAAACCAAATATTCTGAGTTCATACAGACAAAATTATTTTCTTTTCACTACAGACTTTGAAGTAATATCACTGGAAATAGTGAGGCAAAAGGAAGAAGAATTCAACTCACATCCAACAATGTCTCTGTTGTTTTGCTACTCCCCACTAAGACCTGGCCGTTCCCAGTTGTCATAGAAATTCAAGTGTCTCTCGTAGAATTCTATTTGAAAAAGTTCTAAATCACTGGTTTTATTTGTACTTTCTCTTATATGAAACAAAATATAAACACAAAACAATTGAAATAAAATGCACACATATGTTGCAGTCACCACAGCTGGAGAAACAACCAAGAAAGTGGAACTCCTCCAGGAACAAAAACATATTATGTACAGATTTTTAAAGTACACAAACCTCAAATACATGTTAATTTGAATAGAGTTATAAGGATAACTGTCTCTCATAAATAAGGTTGTGTTAATTTGTAATTAAATTCATCTGGTTGAACCTAATATAGCAAATCCCTTTAATGGATCAAATTGTTGAAAACAACTGTAACTGTATATGAAGTAAGATCTGCACATATTTAAAAGAAAAAATGCTAAGGTATTAAATCACAAAAATCATGACATACTTAAAATATTCATAAATGCAATGAATAAGTCCAATGGTATCCATATTGTGAACTAAATACCACTGATTTAACAAGGACAAAATATGCAAGTAATAGAATCTGAGCAGTTTACATGAGTTTACCTAGTTTAAACCTACTCTAAATTACGCTGTTTGTAGAAGACTGAACAAGGGTTATCTAAAGGAAAACATCAGCACATTATATAAATGAAATTAAAAATCTCATGAAAAGAGAATAGTAGCTTCTGGAAAATACAATTTTAATAAATGGTGGTCAAAATATTTCTAGTGCTGACAAAATTGCATACCTTTTTAGTGAGATTGAGAAAAGACTCAAGATACTCGAGCTGATTTGAAAGTTTGGCAAAGTAGCAGGATACAACTATAATGGATCTGGCATAGAATTCATTTACTCTTTGATCTGACAAATGAATATATGAAAGAACATAACTTCACCAACTAAATATCAAGACCTAACTAAACATATAATCAGAAAAGTCATCATGCAAGCCATATGGCAACCTGGATAGAAAAATAAATCAGTCATACTGATTCTGTATTTATTGTAAATGTTGATTTTTTTTACAAATTATTTCCTTTAGCTTGCATTTTTAAAACATTGTGTTAAGTGTATATCATTAACAAATTTTGGATTCCTCCTTCAATTTAGTTCTGAGTATAATGTCTCACTTCATTTCCTAACCCATTAAATGATGTTGATTACAAAACAAATGCTCATAATCACTGTTTATAATACACAGAATCTCATAAACATGACACCAGTAAGCATAGGTTAACATTTTGATATCATGGTCTCATAACTGATGAGGCCTATCTGCATGAGTATACTTGTACCTAGATTCCTCAGCCTAAATTTAGCAATTTTTAAAAAGTGTCACCTTTGGAGGCTGCAATGCTTGGTAAGAAATGTACACATTATCCTGCCCATGTAACTGTAACTCCTCTGTACAGTATGTTCACAAATAAAATTAAATTAAATTAAAAAAAAAAAAAAAAAAAAAAAAAAAAAAAAAAAGTGTCACCTTTATCTGTCACCTATCAGAGATTAAACCTTAGTGTAAAGCCTAAGGAAAATGATAAGGTAAGAAATTAGCTTTTCTGCATTCACTGTATTTGATGTCGGTATAATTTGTGGAGGGGAAGGGGAAAAACAAATCGTTTAAATATGGATACAGGTGGACCCGTTGCATAAATGAGATGTACAAGTCATTATATCGAAAATGAACTTTACAACTTTGGTGTAGGGGGGAAGGGGGGAGCGGGGAGGATTGGGCGGGGGGGGGGCGAGGGGAGGATGGGAAGGGATGGGAAGGGGAAACAAAGGAGGAGGCTACAATGCTTGATAAGAAATGTACTCATTATCTTGCCCATATAATTGTAAACCCTCTGTACAATATTTTCACAAAAAAAATTTAAAAAAGAATTTAGCTTTTCTGGATATAAAGTAAACAAAATGAAGCATGTAGTAAATCACTGGTTTAAAGTCAAACTATTTCTCCAAAACATTCTAAACATTTCCTTACAATGTGTATTATTCTCAAGAAGGGAATGGGTATTGTGAGAAGAGGACTAACCAAGCATTGTCTTCAAATATACATAATTTGGATTTACCTCTTTATTTCACTATTAGCATTTTTGATTTTAAAAAAACTGAATAATTGATTTCCAGATCAGGTATAATATATCTTAGTTGCATACACCAAACTACATTCAGAAAATGGCATATATCAATTTAGTAAGAAAACATTAAATAAATAGCAAAAGTATATACCTACAGAGATAATATTTTGAAGAATACACTGAAAATATTCTAATATAATAATTAGGTTGATAGAAAAATTTCACATTTACAGTCATTAACTAAAATACTTTAATGCTAATTGGACAAGATTGTCTTTCTAAATGAGCAAAATATATTTCTCCTTTTACTTCGTCAAGGAATTAACTGAAAAAAAGATATTAACATATGAATCTATAATAACTGGAACGAATTTTTGTCTTTTTATTAGAAATTTTAATTTAACAAAGTATTTTTAATTGTGTTATACACATATGTCCACTTAGTGTAGCTTGTTAAATTTTATTCCTTTTATTAATTATATTACCCTATTTTTATACTTAAATTTTATTATGTGATCATACTAAGTTATAAAGTATTTGAACATATTTACTCCAAACTATTTCTCTTCATCTTCTCATTCACTATATTCCGAACTGAATAAGTTACATCTTTTTGTGTGTGTGTGTGAAAATACTGTACAAAAGGGTTACAATTACATTGCCAAGATAATGAGTACATATCTTTTTTGGGGGAAGCGTGTCCGGTCTTGGGGCCTGAACTCTGGGCCTGGGTGCTGTCCCTCAGCTATTCAGCTCAAGGCTAGTGCTCTACCACTTGAGCCCCAGCCCCACTTCCAGCTTTTTTTCTTTTTGCTTATGTGGTGCTGAGGAATTGAACCCAGGGCCACATGCATGCAAGGCAAGTGCTCTACCACTGAGCCACCTTCCCAGAACCAATGAGTACAATATTTTAATGTGATATATATATATATATATATACATATATATTGTTGTGAAAATACTGTACAGAGGGGTTACAATTACATGGGCAAGATATTGAGTACATTTCTTATCAAGCTTTGTAGCCTCCTCCTTTATTTCCCATTCCCATTCCTTCCCATTGTCCCCTTGCCCCCCCCCACAATACTCCCTGCTCCCCCTCCCACCGCATCCTGCAACAAAGTTGTAAAGTTCGTTTTCAACATAATGACTTGTACATCTCACTGTTGCAATGGGTCCACCTGTATCCATATTTAAACGATTTGTTTTTCCCCTTCCCCTCCACAAATTATACCGACATCAAATACAGTGAAAGCAGGGGGTATACTGTGGGAGAGGGACATACATAGCAACAAAAAAATAATCTTATCAATGTGTTAGAAACAACCACATGAAAGAAAAAAAACATTTGAATACATATATTAGGGTTCATTTCCCTAACATCAACTTATCTGAACATTTCTGCTTGACTCAGACATATACTAGATATTGCAAATAAGGGAAACAGTGGGACCTATGTTTCTTTGAGCCTGGCTTACTTCACATAATATAATTTTTCCCAAGCCTTTTCATTTCCTGACAAATGGGGCAATGTTATTCTTTCTGATGGAGGCATAGAATTCCATTGTGTATACTTACCACATTTTCTTGATCCATTCATCTACTGAGGGGCATCTGGGTTGGTTCCATATCTTAGCTATAGTAAATAACGCTGCAATGAACATAGTTGTGCTGATAACTTTAGTGTGGTCTTGTTTGTAAACATTTGGGTAAATGCCCAATAGTGGGATTGCTGGATCATAGGGGAGCTCTATGTGGAGTCTTTTGAGGAACCTCCATATTGCTTTCCAAAGTGGTTGAACAAGTTTTAAACTCCCACCAACAATGCAGTAAGGTTCCCTTCTGTCCATATCCCCTCCAGCATCTGTTGTTATTAGAGTTCTTGAATTTAGCCATTCTAACTGGAGTGAGCTGGTATCCCAATGGTGTTTTGATTTGCATTTCTTTTATGGTTAGGGAGGTTGAGCATTTCTTCATGTGTCTATTGGCGATCCTTCTTTCCTCTTCAGAGAAGTTTCTCCTTAAGTCTCTAGCCCACTTATTTTTTGGGCAGTTGTTTCTTTGAAGATTTGTTGTTGGGGGATTTACTTTTTTGAGTTCCAGGTATAATTTAGATATGAGACCTTTGTCCTTTTTATGACTATTGAAGATCTTCTCCAAATCTGTGGACTTTCTATTGATCTTGCTAGCTATGTCCTTTGCCATGTAGAAGCTCTGTAATTTCATGCAATCCCATTTGTCCAACTTTCTTTGATGCGTTCTGTTTCTGGGTCTCTATTAAGAAACTTTCGGCCTGTGCCAAGGAGACCTATGGTTTCTTCTATTCCATCATGTACCGTTTTCAGAGTGTCTGCTTTGACTCCAAGGTCTTTGATACATTTGGAGTTGATTCCGGTGCAGGGTGGTATATAAGGTTCTAAATTTAGTTTTCTACAAGTAGTTAACCAACTTTGCCTGTGCAATTTACTGAAGAGGCTCTCTTTCTTCCATTCTATTTTTTTAGCTCCCTTTTCAAAGATTAGATGACTATTGGTCTGTAGGTTCATTTCTGGGTTTTCTATTCTATTCCTTTGGTCCTGAGGTCTATTCTTGTGCAGGTACCAAGCTGTTTTGATCACTATGGGTTTGTAGTTGAGTTTGAAATTTGGTATTGATATTTCTCCAGCACTGTTCTTTCTGTTGAGCTTCGTTTTTGCTATTTGGTGTCTTTTATTGTTCCTTATGGATTTTTGGATAGCCACTTCAATTTCTTTGAAGAATGAGGTTGGAATATTGATAGGTATCACATTGAATTTGTAGATAGCCTTGGGAATTATTCCCATTTTCACGATATTGATCTTTCTAATACAGGAGCATGGGAGATTTTGCCACTTTCTAAGTTCTGTTTTGATTTCCTTTTTCAAGTTTTTAAACTTTTCAGCATAGAGGTCCTTCACTTCTTTGGTTAAGTTAATTCCTAGGTACTTTATTATTTGTGGGGTTATTACGAATGCTGTTGCTTTCCTAATTTCAGCCACATTTTTCTTATTGTTGGCATACAGAAAAGCCATGGAGTTTTGAGAGTTAATTTTATATCATTGCCAAAGTTTTGAATCAACTTGAGTCATTTGGGAGTGGATTCTCTGGGATTCTTTAAATACAAGACCATGTCATCTGCAAAGAGGGAGAGTTTTACTTCTTCTTTCCCTAGTTGGATTCCCTGTATGTTTGCTTCTTTTCTTTCACTGTAGGTAGGCATTCTAATCCTAGATTGAAGAGAAGTGGAGAGAGTGGACATTCCTTGTCTTGGTCCTGACTTAAAAGGAAATGGCTTTAGTTTTTCACCATTGAGTATAATGCTGGCTATAGGTTTCTTATATACAACCTTTATTGTATTGAGGAATGTTCCATGGATTCCTAATTTTTCCAGAACCTTCATCATAAAGGGCTGTTGGATCTTGTCAAATGCTTTTTCTGCATCTATTGAGATAACCATGTGGTTCTTATCCTTGCTGTTGTTGATGTGATGAATTATATTATTTGATTTGCGTATATTGAAGCAGTTTTGCATCCCTGAAATGAATCCTTTTTGAATGGATGAATTGTTAAAATCAATTGGCCAAAATTTTGTTGAGAAGTTTCGCATCAATGTTCATCAAAGAAATGGGTCTATAGTTCTTTTTCTTTGATGAGCCCCTGCCTGTTTATTTGATGAGGTTTATTATGGCTTCATAGAATGAATTCGATAGTGAACTTTCTCTTTCAATTTCATTGAAAAGTTGGAGGAATATTGGTATGAGCTCTGCTTTGAAGGGGTTGTTGAATTCTCCTATCTAACCCTCTGGTCCTGGGTTTTCTTAGATGGGAGGTCTCTTATTGCTGTATTTCAATGCTTGATATGGGCCTGTTAAGATGGTTTAACTCATCTTGGTTTAGTTTTGGCATGTCAATATTTCTGCCAACTTCTCAAACTTATTAGCACATAGTTTTGAGAAGTATTCCCTTATAATGTTTTGAATCTTGGTTGTTTCTGTGGTGATATTTCCATTCGCATCTCTGAGTTTATTTATTTGGGTGTGTTATCTTCTTTTTCTCATAAGATTTGCTAAGGGTCTGTCAATTTTGTTAATTTTTTCGAAGAAGCAACTCTTTGTTTTGTTGATTTTTTTGTATGTTTTTTTGTGGATTCTAATACATTTAATTCTGATTTAATTTTAACTATTTCTTTTTGTCTACTGGATGAGGGTTTATCTTGCTGCTCTTTTTAAAGGAGGCTCAGTTGTCTCATTAAATTGTTGGTTTCAGATCTCTGCAATATAATGATGTAAGAACTCAAAGCTATAAACTTTCCCCTGAGTACTGCCTTTGCTGTGTCCCAGAGGAGCTGGTGATTTGTGTGCTCATTTTTGTTGAATATCATGAACATTTGAATTTCCTTTCTAATCTCTTCCATGACCCACTTGTGATTCAGCAGTGTCTTGTTCAGCCTCCATATGTTACCGGACTTTCTTTGGTGGCTTTTGGTGTTGGGTTCTAATTTTACTCCCTTGTGGTCTGAAAGAATTCAAGGTATAACTTCAATGTTTCTGAATTTGGACAAGTTTGCTTTGTGGCCTAAAATGTGGTCTATTTTGGAATATGTTCCATGTGCTGCTGAGAAAAAGTATATTCTGATGCTGCTGGGTGAAATATGCAGTAGGCGTCTGTTAAATCTAATTGATCTAAGCAGTTGTTTAAATCTGCGGTTTCTCTGTTGAGAAGAATAGCTTGGCCCCTACGTAAGGATGACATGCAAATTCGTGAAGCATTCCAAATTTTTACAACAGATGCTGGAGGGGATGTGGCCAGAAGGGAACCTTACTGCATTCTTGGTGGGAGTATAAACTTGTTCAACCACTTGGAAAGCAGTATGGAAGTTCCTCAAAAGATTCCAAATACAGCTCCCCTATGACCCAGAAATCCCACTTTTGGGCATTCACCCAAATGATTAGAAACAAGACCATACTAAAACTACCAGCACAAATATGTTTATTGCAGCATTATTTACCATAGGTAAGATATATAACCAACCCCGATGCCCCTAAGTAGATGAATATATCAAGAAAACGCTGTGTGTGTGTGTGTGTGTGTGTGTGTGTGTGTGTGTGTGTGTGTGTATGGGAATTCTATCGTCCATCAGAATGAATGACATCACCCAATTTGTTATGAAATGGAAAAACTTAGAAAAAATTATATTAACTGACGTAAGCCAAGTCCAAAGAAACATAGGTCCATGGTATCTCTTATTTGCAATAAGTAAATCTATGTCTGTGATAAGCAGAAATGGTCAAAAGCTATATGCATATGACTAGATAAGATGATGTTAAGCTAAATGAACCTCAAGATAGGAACACAAGTGTTTTTTTTTTTTTTCTTGCTGTTGTTTTTAACGCATCTATAATGTGCGATGTTATTTTTTTGTTTTTTATATGGTCCTCCCACACAGCATAACCCCTGTTTTCACAGTATTTGATGTTGGTGTGCCTGCATCTTGTATATACACTTCTCTAATTTGGGGAGGGAAAGGGAAAAAAACAAAATGCTTAAATAGAGATACAGGTTGACACATTGAAACAATGAGATGCACAAGGCACTATGTTGAAAAACGAACTTTACAATTTAGGCGGGGTTAGGGTGGAGGAGGGGGGGGGTGAGGAGTGTACTTGTGGAGGTAGAAGGGAAGGGGTGGTAGGGGAAAAACAAAGGGGAGCTAACTATTCTTGATAGGAAATGTACTCATTACCTTGCTCATGTAACTGTAAACCCTCTATAAAGTATTTTTACAATAAAAAACGTTTAAAAATGTTCTGAGATAGAATAGTTTATTTCTATTATTCTACCCATATAATAACGTTAACAAAGAAATTAATACAAATCACTGACCTGAAGATATTTTGAATAAGTATGTGTGTGTATGTGCACACGTGCACAGGAGTGCATGAGCATGCCTGTTTGTTGGCGTGCTCAGTTTGAACTCAGGGCTTCAAGGTCTTGCTAGGCCTTTCTTCTCTAGATTGGTGAGCTAGTATATGAACTACATCTCCATTCCTGGCCTTTTTCTAGTTCATTTACATTTTTAAAAAATAATTTTATGAATTATTTTTTGCTCTGATTGGCTTCCAACACTTATCCACAGATCTCAAGCGCCTCAGTAGATATGACGAGTGGGCAGGATTACAGATGTGACCAACCAGAAAAAGGTTTTAAGAATAATTTTATAAGTAGAAGAAACTTTACTTCACGGAGTACTCTTTTATCATTTCCTACTTTTAAAGCATTTTGGAGTGATTATATGTGAATTTATTTCGTTTTGGGATTCTTACAAGACAGTAAGTGATGGTATTTAAAAGTTTAAGTACTTTTTTAAAAGGATACTAGAACTGTGGGACAGAAGAAATTGGGCTCTTTTTGGATCTTAATTTATAATCTCAGTCTGTGCATGATAACACAATGTCACCAACACAGTCTGTGTTGAAGACAAAATGTGGCAGAAAGCAATTACCATGTGTTGGGTCTTCGTCCTTCTTTGGATGGACGGGGTCCGAGGAAAGGTAAGTGCAAAGTGCGGCCGCTTGCCCCTTCCCCAGCCTCCCTTAGCCCAGGAGACAATCAGATGCAGTGGGGAGTCAAACCAAGCAGGAACTCGTTTATTAATAGGGAGCATACCCTTTTTAAAGCAAAAGACTGCGTGGGAAGGGAGGAAATGGAACCCAGCAATCACGGAAAGGCCATACCTTATCATGCACCTAAGCTTCCATGAGTTGTTTACACACGGAACCTAAACAAATCCGGCTCTGCCCACTCAACTTCCTCTCAGGGCCATCTTAGCTACCTGTGTTCCCCACAGATTTCCCCACATATTCACCCTTTTTGTTTTAATGGCAGATCCACCTCCCAGTTAGTTATCTTTTCCCCCTCCTCTGTAAAGGTTATTTTAACAGGATTACATTTGGCCACGCAAGGGATTGGAGGCAAGTCTGGAAGGAGGTCCCTTGTGCATAAGAGCTCTTCCCAGTTACCTCTCATCCTCACCTAGCACAATAATAAACATTAGCCCCACCACAGTTAGAAATGTCCCAAGCAGTAAAATTTGAAACAAACTGTGCAGACATAGCAAAGCAATCCCAGGCACCTGTGTCTTTCAAGTAAGCAAGTTCCTTGTACATGCCTTCAAGCAAGAACAGGGGTCAAGATGACCTTTAAACTTTACTGTCAGCTCCCAACACCCCATCTCTGTTTACAGAAGTGAACCCGCCTGTCAGGTTGCGTAGATCACCTTGTCTGCCTTATCCATCATCCGAAACTTCTTCAGAGCAAAGCTGAAGGCCCTGTCTTAGGTTGGTCATACTGGCACCCCCTCTTACCTGTCTCTGGCAGCGGTTCCTCTCGGGGGAAATTTATTCACACTTGGAACTTGATCTTATGTGACTAGCTGGCTCATAAGAGTTTTGCAGTGCACGTATAATGCAAGGAAGGCATAGAAAAACCATCAGCAAAAGCATTTCCAGGCCAACAATGTCATTAGCCCTTTAACGTTAGTAAGGGATGGGATAGCAGTCTTTGCCACTTAAGAGTCCAGAGGTGGGGCTTGTTCTAGAGTAGGTTTTAGATATATTTACAGGACACATAACAAAAGGTGGTTGTACAAGCAATTAGTAAAAGAACAATTAGAGCAGGTAACATTAAAATAGATAACTCCTACAGAAATATGTTTTACACAGTCCATACATAATGACATAGGGTGGTGATCAAAATGAAGGTCAGGCCACCAGGTCGAAGGGACAGTTTTTCTTGTGATGCTATTGATGATTTCTGCATTGCCAGTGCTGATCACTGCCCAGGTCACCCATTGAGGTTGATGTGGATTCCATAGCCATTGCCGGGACTGGGAAGGTCAGGACAGCCATCAGCTAGAGCATCACCATCTGCAATTGTTAAAGAACACAAGAGCTCGTCTGTTCCCCAGCCTCCCTTACCCAGGAGACAATCAGATGCAGCGGGGATTCAAACCAAGCAGGAACTCCTTTATTAACAGGGAGCATCCCCTTTTTAAAGCAAAAGACTGCGTGAGAGGGGAGGAAATGGAACCAACCAATCACTGAAAGGCCATACCTTATCATGCACCTAAGCTTCCATGAGTTGTTTACACACTGAACCTAAACAAATCCTACTCTGCCCACTCAACTTCCTCTCAGGGCCATCTTTGCTACCTGTGTTCCCCACAGATTTCCCAACACCATGGGCAATAATTGTTATGCTACTAGTTATTGGATAATATGAATATTGAATTGAGAGTATAAGAGAATGGAGAGATTTTATCTACCATTTTTGTATTGCTGAAAGGTTTTTGGAAACTTTGACTAATTTCCTTCCTCCTGTGTGTCTTTAGGCGATGCACTTAGTTCCTTTAATTACAATTTTCTCAACACTAAAATGGGAATAACATTAGCATTATAGTAAACGTTTTCTTAAAAACTAGGAGACATAAAACTGGTGAAATAATTAACATAAACTTCTATGAATGAGGTTTCAGCTTAGCCAGCAGGTTTTTTTGATTTTGTTTTGTTTGTGGGGTTTGAACTCTGGGCTTGGGCGCTGTTCCTCAGCTCTTCACTTCAAGGCTAGCACTCTACAACTTGAGCCACAGCATCATTTCCAGTTTTCTAGTGTTTTTTTGGAGATAAGAGTCTCACAGACTTTCATGCCCATGCTGGCTTTAAACCGCAATCCTCAAATTTCAACCTCCTCAGTAGCTAAGATTATAGGTATGAGCCACCAGCGCCGGCTAACAGTTCTTTTGTAATACTAAACAGAATGTGAAATATATTACAAATCATTACATGTAGTGAGAAACCAGAAGTAATATTATCCATTGACTATGCTTTGCATCCAAAGAAGCCAGGTGGATAACTTCTCATGCTGTAAAACAAACTGGTTATCTTATGTCTTGATAGTGTAAAAATATCAAGGACAGAATAATGTAGGAATGTTGTAGACTGAGGTGAAGTCCATATGAAAATGTGCAAAACTGATAAATCCTAAAAGTAACTGAGCAATATATTGTGTTTTACATCGTTTAAGTTAAATTGCAAAGATAGGGAAGACCTAGAAGAATTAATTCTCTTTTTGATATACTATCATAGGTCCTTAGCAGGATGAACTCTTTCCTCATTCTAGTAGAGGCATCATCAGATGAGGGAAACTCTATTTTTTGGTTGCTTCCTTCAATTTATTCTTCAGTTTGAAATCTGAACTACATGAGACCAGGAAAATTAGACACGCAGGCTTTGGAAAGAGCAACCAGCATAAAATAAATAAAATATATATAGTCTTATAAAAGGTCTAACTAAATTGAGTTATATAGTCTCAAGCATAAACACAAAACGATTTAAGCAATATCATTTTATTAAATATTGAAAAATATTAGGAGTTGCTCATTTTGTTTTTCTATTACCTTGAATTAATTATTGATTTTCTATATAGAGATTACTGATGAGATTAACAAGGAACTTGATTAAAAATGGACAAAAGTTCTGAATAGACATGTTTTTCAAATAGTCCTGAAAATCACCAGTGTGTTTAAAAAGTTGTGTTTAATACCACTTCTATGCTACCTTAATGCTTTCTGAACAGAAGTCATTACAGAAATGCAATTCAAAATTAGTATGATACTATTTCATAACTATTATAACTCTTATAAAAAAAATCAAAGGAACTTGGTGTGGTGGTAAAGGCTTGTAATTCCAAGCATTTCAGAGGTTGGAATAAGAGGATTTGAGTCTAAGGCCAGTCTGGGGTATTGCACATAGTAAAAATATGTCCTTTTACAAACCTCAAAAGGTAATAATGTTGGTGAGAGTGTGGAGAAAAGGATCTTTTCTACACTCTTTGTCAAAATACAGCGTAGTATTCTCGTTGTAGAAAGTAGTATGCATTTTTCTAAAGAAATACAAAGTTGAAATACCATCTCACCCACCAATAACATGATTATTTCTCTCTGGGTAACTCATAAATATATCTGTAGTTCATTGTTATTCACATTATTCACAACAGGCAAGATATAAATAGAAGGTAAGTGTTCAACTACAGACTAATAAAGCAACTTTGGTGCATGCACAAATATAGTTTTCTGTTTCATCCTTAAAATAGTAAGAGACTTCTCCCATTATCCACAACTTACAATGACCTGAAAGATGTATTCTAAATGAAGAAAAATGTTGTTTTCTGATCTTTATAAAACCACACACCCACACCCACACCCACACCCACACACACACACACACAAAACCTAAAACAACAGAGAAATTTTTCAAAAAGTAAAGCAAACTGCAATTGCTGGGACATTTAAGTCACAATATAGATGATTGTACATATATAGGATGACCAAGTATAGAGTTGTAATGTACAACATGAGAATACAGTGGACAACACTGGACTTACATAGGAATGAAGCTAAATAAATAGGAATTGTTCTTTATTTTAGGTTGCTCTTTTAGTTTTTCTTCCTTCAGTAATGGATCAGATGAACGTAATTCTTTAAATATACCTGTCTGTTTTCAGAAACAATAACAAAAATATAGCAATAATGTATGCTCAACATAAAAAAATGTCAAATTAAAATACATGAGATTATCCTTGATATGAATTAATTATTAAAAATAAGGGAACCCATGGGACCTATTTTTCTTTAAGTCTGGCTTACTTCACTTAATGTGATTTTTCCAAGATCTTCCATTTCCTTACAAATCATGTGGTATCATTATTTCTGATGGAAGCATAGTATTCCATGTGTATGTATGGGTGCATGTGTGTGTTTTACATTTTCATGAGCCATTCATCTACTGAGGGGCAACTGGGTTGATTCCATCTATGTGTGTGTGTGTTATATTTTCTTGAACCATTCATCTACTGAGGGGCAACTGGATTGATTCCATCTTAGCTATGGTAAATAACACAGTGATAAACATAATTGTGCTGGTAGCTTTAGTGTGTCCTTGTTTGTGGTCACTTGAGTAAATGCCCAGAAGTGTGATTACTGGGTAATAGGGCAGCATTATTGTGTACATCAAGGATAATCTTAGTAGATGAACAGAATAGCTCAATTGCTATGTACATATGACCATATAAGGTGATTCCAAGTGAAATGAACTCAAAGACAGGAATTTTACTATAGTATACAAGCAATAAACTACCATACAGATTTTTCAACCTCATGTCAGTCACTGAAAAGGGAAAACAAAATGCAAAATCAATAAACCATAGAGAAAAAATTGAAAATTAAACAATTATGGTGGAGAGATGACTTGGACCAAGAATAACAGATGACACAACTAGGAAACAAATAACAAGCAGGTAGGTTTAAAAGGAATTACCCACAATTCTATTAAATATATTTATATCAAAATTTGTTAGAACTATACTTCAAATCACAGTTTAATAGTATATAATTTTAATAATAGGTTACTTATTACTGAATTCTTAATATTGAATGTTTAATATATAATTTTAGTAGCTATAGAAAAGAAGAAAGTGAAACTAATTTTACTGATATATTTCATGAATTGTAAAATTGAGGAGCATTAGAATTTAAACAAATGATATATCATTATTGTTTCATATCTGTGAATTAATGTATTAAAGCAAAGTGTATTTTACACTTAGCACTCATCTTAACATCAAATAATACATTATTGCACATGATTTTGGTATGAGCTGGCAGGATTCATCACTGTGGTAAAATTTGCACCACACTACATGAGGGTATGACTCATCTCATCAAGCTTAAATTCTAGAAATTTGAGTTCTACATACATGTTAAATTCCTGTCTAGGTGACATCTACAAAATTATATACAACTATATACACGAGGAGTATTTCAGATGATACATAAAAGTCATATTCTTTAATTAAATTTTTCTTATTTTGTACCAAATAAATACTTATAGAGAGACTGAATTTCTGAGTAGATGATAGTGTATGTGTGCCAGATTATACATATTGAGGCTTATTTTATATTCTTGACAGTTGCATTTAATTTTGCATAAAGGGTTAAGTGTATTATATTGGATATATGAAACTAAACTGAATATTTATTCCATTAATCCTTTGAAACTTGTCTAATACCAATACAAATTACCCATGTGTTTGAAGTAATGAAAACAACAAAAGTTATAAGCAAGATAAATCAGTCTGTAGTAGACAAGTATTTTCAACTTTATTTTGATAGTTGGTCCTCTTTTACACTACAGAATATTCTTGGGAAAATGTGTTCCAGGCTGTCCACAACTGCAGAATATTACGGTTTGATCTATCATAAGAGAAGGGGACCCTTCTTTCCAAAATTTTGCTCCCAGGGAAGTGATCTGTTTTATGGAGGTGAGTTGGAAATGAACATTTTTCACAGTCAACCTTGAGAAGCCATCCTGATAGACCATTTTTGTACGTGGTTACAGAGAAGTATTCCTGGATTTCCAAGGATGCCAGATTGCCTCATTTTGAGACAATAAAAACAGGAATATAGTCAGCTGGTTTTGTACTTTAGGAGAAAAACCCATTGACTCTAGGCCAGCGGATCACTGGGGCCCAGAGAAGCTAATACATCAAAGAGTAATCCTAGACCGCTAAAAACAAAACAAACAAAAAACTCCAGTAAGCACTGCTATCACAGCCCACATGAAGTCAGGCAAAAACAGAAGCTGAGAATAATTTAGCTGATAAAAAGATATTTTTGATGAGACAGACTGAAATGAGACTCCAGAGAGAGGGTCTAAAAGACTGATCAGAGAGATTAAAATTGGTCACACAAAGATTGGAAAATAGTATTCCTTGTAGAACAAATAAATCATAGAAGTCCTGTGCATGTAAGAACAAGACAGCAGACCACATTCCAGAAATGCACATATTCTTAGACATCAGGTTAATGAATTTTCAATAGAAATCTTTGAATTCTTAAATATTTGACCACATGTGGAAGAAGGCCAATTGCTGAAGAGAAAGAAAATATCATCACTCTGTTAGGAGGTCCAATATCACTTTAGGAAGTAATAAAGCACAGATTTGTAATAAAAAGAGAAAACAATTATTCCAAATGAGGGTTTCATTTTTTTGATGTAAATGTTCTTGATTTAGGTGCTAGCAATTACCATATAATTGATCCAGTCCCTCAAATGTGTTGATATTGACTGCAGTATTCCCACATGAAGGAAAAGAGAAAATTTACAAATGTCTGATGAAATGAGTCAAGGATGAAGTGTTCTAATAGTGATATCTGAAGTTTAGACAGAGGTGAAGAGGTGGATTTTCTTTTATAAAAGTCCCACATTTTTAAACTGGTGCCAGTGGCTCACAGCTGTAATCCTAGCTACTCAGGAAGCTGAGATCTGAGGACTGCTGTTCAAAGCCAGCCTAGGCAGGAAAGTCTCTGAGACTCATCTCCAATTAACCACCAGAAAAACAAAAGTGGAACTGTGGTTCAAGAAGTAGAGCACTCACCTTGAGTTGAAGAGCTCAGAGACAGTGGCCAAGCATAGACTTCAAGCCCCTTGACCAACAACAACAACAAAAAATCTCATTTTCTTGGACTGCCTACAGCTTTGCCTAGCATTCAACAAAGAAGCCAGTTTATCACCCACTACATTCAAGTCCTATCCTAGCTGCTGCAAATAGAATGATTTGGTATCTTATGTCAAAAGGTTCATATTTGGGGAAACAAATACCAGCAGTGTTAACTTTTTTCCAGTCCTTGAACTCTGGGACTCGACCATGAACATTGTTATGCTGGTTGCTTTCATGTGAGCTTGTTTGTTATTTATTGGATTACTGTCCGTGACAGGAATTATGAGGTTATAAGGGAAATCTATGTTTAGTCTTTTGAGGAAAGTCCATACGGCATGCCTGAGTGGTTGAACAAGTTTAATTTCCCTCCAACAGTGTAATTGAGTTCCCCTTTGGCTATATCCACGTCAGCATTCGCTATTGTCAGTTTTCCATTATCGGCCATTCTATCTGGGATGATGTAGAATCTCTCTTGCACTTTTAGATTTGTAGGCACCTTCTAGCTACCATAAATGAATGAATCTATGAAACCTATATTACTCTGAGTGTGCATTCTTTTCTATTTTCTTAGTATAATTTTCCCAAGCCGTATGAGATGTTGTGATGTTAATAAGTGTTGGTCCAATGACAGTTCGGGCTGCCAGTGGTATCTTGAACTGTCTATGATTATGGATGTGGCTGTCTCCAATGTATACTTCTGTTCCTGCTTTTTCCCATGTGGACCTTTTATTTCCACACTGCAGCTGTGCTTTTGAATATGTTGGCCAACACAGTCACTGCAGTCACCTGCCTGGCTGGGTAACTTTTCATAGATTTCTTAAATCGTCTTTTGAATAGTACATCTATATATAATTATAGCTGACTTGATGTGACCCTCTAGAAGTGGAGTACCAGCTAGGACTCTAAATCTCTGTTTCATTAGGGAGAGGTATAGTAATTTTCTGTTGTTATTCTGCCATTGTTTTTCCTCTTCATCAGATTTATTTTCTATGTTGTTGATTTTTTCACATAATTTAGGATTTGTGATGGTTGTATCAGGTTATTTTTGTTTTTTGTTTGTGTTACTTTGCAATAGTGATTTCAGGCTTGTATGAAGAGACAGTAAAAATATGAAATTTATGTTATTACATTGAAAGAAAGATAGCAGACATTTTAACCTATTTGCTACAAGTAAATTAATATTAAACAAAGCTAATTAAAATAATTACTTATTTACTCTTCAGAGGATGAGAATATTATTCTTGGATATCTTGGAGGAAAAGACTGTAGACTCATTACAACTGTTGCCTTACATTGAAATTACTGGCTAAACTTTCTTCTTCAAAAAGGCAAAAGCTCCATTTCTTTCATGTTAGTATTATAAAATCATAATATCTGCAGGTTGAATTGTTTTCCTCTGCTAATTTCAATTCCATTCTTCATCCATTAGGCATCTAGGGTTTTGGATGACCAATTCCTTAAAATACCTATATTGCTTATATTGTGATATAAATCTCAGTAATATTAATATGAATTTTTCTTTGAGTCTCATCTTGAGGTACATGTAGTCTCAAGCAAGAAACCTGATTATTTTACTCTTTTCTGTTTAATCAATAAATCCATTCTCTTTAGAAATATATTCTGATCTTTTAAATTGCTGGAGTAAACATCATGTATTTCTAGTACTTTTAATGAAATAAATACAAAGTTTGGAACAGGAAGAAACCACACATTATCACTTTAAAGGGACTATTTTATATACAAAAATAAAAATGTGCAATGCACATTTTTTACATAGATAATCTAATTGTTAAGTCAATTAGACACAAGAACTACCACATCAAGTCTCACTATACTTAAAGTCACCAAAATATTAGTGTTCATGAATATCACTCATTTTTAGAAAATGACAAGTCACAACAAAGTTTATATTATATTTCAAATTTAAAAAATGAAAATTACACCCAGATTTGCTGTCAATATCCTCTTTCTTGTAAGACATTTATTCAGCAAACAGAGCAACAAAAAAAAGGGTTTGTCACATAAAACAATAGATATAGAAGCAGACTGTCTTTCCTTAAGACAATAAGTACATGAAAATCATGTGATTTATTCAAAGATATTATAAAAATTCATGAGAGGATTTGTGATCGGAAGTGATAGGTAAGTAAGTGTGTTGGAAGATGGCAGAGGAGAAGCTGGAGGATAAACAAGCTCTCGCATAGAAAGCAGTTTTAGTGTTCCAGTGAACAGTCGTAAGCCAGAGAATCACATCAAGTATGCCATCACAGGACAGAGAGTTAGGCCAGAGAGGGAAAATCCAGGCAAGGAGACAGATATGAACACTTGCCAGCAGCCGCGGCTGCAGCAGCGGCAGAGGCGGCCGTAACGGCCATACCTGCAACACAGAGAGTCCGGGACAAATGCACCAAATGCGGTGGGCAAGCGGATACTACTCAACACCAGCAAGAACTGACAAGGTGCAGATATCTTCATCCTGTAGTTTGCAGATCAGAGATGACCCAGGAACCGAGTCTGGTTTGAGTAGCCTGACACCCTCACTCCATCTCAGGGACAGAGGAGGGAAGGTCACCCCTCCCCCCCACTAGGAGGATTTCCATATTTGATACTGACCAAGGCCTGGCCGAGCAGGTAGCTCCAACTCAGGCTTTGGAAGAAAACAAGAGTCATTTAGCAGGTCACAGGACCCGAACCGGACCTTCCAGGTTCAGCTCCACCCAGGGAAAAGTCACCCAGCCAGGGCTGAGCAAGCTCCGCCAGTCCCAGCAGTGGATATCTTCACTGGGTAAACAGAGCCAGAGGCTGCACCTCCCTACAGCTTCTTTGACAATCAATTGAAATTCAGTAAACATAGACCCTGAGAATGGCTCCAGGCTGAGCTCCAGAAGCTAGCTCCTCAGAGAAAAGCTGCTGTTTGCTGAAAGGCCTCAACTCTACCCAGAACCTAGCCTCATCACAGCATCTCCAAACTAGAGGAAACAACCATCTCCCTCTTTTGTGATACTCAAAGCAGATTTCCATCCCATTGAACTAGCCTGGGATGGGAATCATAAAATCCTGGGTAAAGCAGAGCATTTTTCTGCTTGCTCAAACAAACTGACTTAAGAAACCAGCCAAGCCACAGGAAAATAAAACACGACAAAGAGACCAGAGACTCCAACAAGAGACTGGGTACATACACAAGGGAGATACAGGATCATCCCATCCCCCCAAAAAAATCAAAGCACACTTTTTTTGTACCTTTTATAAAAAAAAAATTTTCTAAAACTTTTTTTAATTTTTAACTTTTTTTTGTTTTCTATTAACTTTGTTTTTCTTCCTCTTATAATTTTTATGTGTGTGTTTTTTCTCTTTTTTAAACTTTTTTTGTTTAGCTCTACTGACCTTTTGATCTTTTTTTCCTTTCCTTCTCATTCTTTTCACTTTTTCTTCTATTTCATTCTTCTTTGCATGACTTAATTGCTGTTCTGCTCATCAGATATACCCATAGTCAATTATTACACCTTAGCCCCAATTGTGTACACACTTAATCCAGAAATTTATTATTCAGCTTAAAACCTCTTAGACTTAAATTCCTTAATAGCAGTACTACCTCTTTATAAATATGTAATATTTTAAGCATTTTTATTTTTAAGTTTTTCACATCTCCTTTCTATCCCTTCCATTTTCTTATTCTATCCATGTTCTTTTGTGAATATTATGTTTTCAAATTTGCATAATTTTTAAGGTTCTATTTTTATTTTTTATTTTTCTAATTTTTCTTGTCTTTTTTTTCTTCCTCTTTCTTCTTTTATCTCTCTCTCCACTTTCATCCTATCCAACCTATTTACCACTTTGAGATTAAGAATTAGTTAATTCTCCCTTTGCCTTTTCACATCCCTCTATTCCTACTTTTACCCACATCTCTCCCTAAACCTAATAATTTCTGTTTGCCAAAATCTTCTTTGCGGTTCATAGCCCATTAATACATAGTTGTTTGATGTTGAATAGCTATATCTGTTGAACTAGATTGTATCTGCAGACTTTTGACTGTGCAACTACAGACTTCGGTTGATGCTTGCCTTAAAATAGTGTTGTAGCCCAAACTGGTGTTACTTTCATCCAAAATGGGCAGGGCAAGGCTAGAAAAACACAAGAAAAATGGCAAGTCCAGGTATCTCAACTCCCACTCATGACAATCAGGGGACAGAACAGATAATGAATAATACATTGGAGAGTTCCCAACAAGCTCTACAAACACTACTGGTAAACGTGGTAAATGAAAAGATTGAAAATCTGCAAAGGACTCTGTATGAGCGTGATAGGGAGAGAGGAGGCCAAACAAAGGTCAATACAGGAATATCATGAGTGTGAGGAAGCTACTCAAAGATTGATACAGGAATGGCATGAACAGGCTGAGAAAATTCAAAGAGAAATATAGGAATGGCGTGAGCAGGCTGATATCAGTCAAAGAGAAAGTCAGGAACGGCATGAGCAGGCTGAGAACATTCAGAGAGAACTACACGAATTGCGTGAACATGAGGAAACTAATCAAAGAGTAATACAGGAATTGAGAGAGCAGGATGAAAATACAGAAAGATCAATAAAGGCATTGATGGAATCCATAAACAGAGAGCTGAAAGAACTGAGGGAGACCACAAAGGGAATGATGAATGGAACCAAACAGATGGAATGCAATGGAAGTGCAAGGAAACCATAACCAAACAACTAAGTGATTTGAGAATAAAAACATTGAGCACCAAATTAAGGAAGTAAAGAAATTCATACAAGATCTAAAACAAAGCTCCAACAAAGAATTTAAAGCCATCAAAGCCGACCAACTAGAAGGAAAAGAAATAAAAAAAAAACAAAGTAGAAACTCTTAATAGTAGGTTAGACCATGCAGAAGATCGAATTTCAGAGACTGAAGAAAGCCTAGATATTATAGAGAAAGAACATACAACCATCCAAGACATATCCAAGAAATATGATAGATCTATTCAACACTTGGAAGACACCATCAGAAGGCCTAATCTGAGGATAATGGGTGTAGAGGAGCACCTAGATACAGAAGTTAATGGTCTAGGACATTTGTTTAATAGGACGCTAGCAAAGAACTTCCCAAAGTGCAAAAAGAAGGCCTATTCAGATTCAAGAAACTTTTACATCTCCAAATAGACCAGACAAGAATAGGACATCCCACTGTCACATTATAATTCACACAGGATCAATTCAGACCAAGGAAAACATCCTTAAAGCGGTCAAGGAGAAAAAAATCAATCACCTATAAAGGGAAACCAATTAGAATCACTTCAGATTTCTCAGCTGAGACAATCAAAGCAAGAAGAGCCTGGAATGATGTATGCTATGCCTTAAAGACAAATAACTATCAACCAAGAATTCTGTACCCAGCTAAACTCTCCTGCATAACTGAAGGTCCACATAAAACCTTCCATAGCAAAGAAATATTGAAACAATATATCTCCACCAAACCAGCCCTACAAAAGATTCTTAAAGATGCCCTACACATAGAACATCAACAAGACCAAAATAAAGGCCAAAAAACTGCACACAAACTGAGAATCCAAGAACCATAGATAAAACCCAGGTGCCACAGCCCTCAAGGTGGATAAAATGGCAGGAACTCCCAAATAACTCTCAGTCCTATTTCTCAACCTTGACGAACTTAACTCTCCAATAAGCAACATAGACTGTCTAGTTGGATGAAAAAGCAAGATCCTTCTATCTGCTGCCTTCAGGAGTCACATCATACCCATAAAAACAAACACATTTTCATTGTGAAAGGTTTGAACAAAATCTGCCAAACAAATGGCCCCCATAAACAGGCAGGAGTTGCAATCCTAATATCAGATTAAATAGACTTCAAATTAAAAGAGAAGAGATAAAGAAGGTCCCTACATACCAATTAAGGGATATCTCCTTCAGGAGGATTTTACAATTCTAAAGATCTATTCACTAAACAAAGGAGCACCCAAGTTTATCCAAGAATCATTACTGTCCCACAAATCCCACATAGATCCAAAGACATTAATTGTTGGGGACTTTAACACTTTCTCCACTAGATAGATGAACTCGGCAAAAACTCAACAGAGAAACCGCAGATCTAAACAACTGCATAAATCAACAAGATTTAACAGACATCTACTGCATATTTCAACCAGCAGCATCAGAATACACGTTTATCTCAGCACTACATGGAACATTTTCCAAAATAGACCACATTTTAAGTCACAAAACAAACTTGTCCAAATTCAGAAACATTGAAGTTATACCTTGCATTCTCTCAGACCACAAGGGAGTAAAATTAGAACTCAACACCAAAAGCCACCAAAGAAAGTCCGGTAACACATGGAGGCTGAACAAGACACTCCTGAATCACAATTGGGTCATACAAGAGATTAGAAAGGAAATTCAAATATTCATGATATTCAACAAAAATGAGCACACAAATCACCAGCTCCTCTGGGACACAGCAAAGGTAGGAATCAGGGGCAAGTTTATAGATCTGAGTTCCTACACCAACAAATTGGAGAGATCTGAAGCCAACAATTTAATGACACATCTGAGCCTCCTTGAAAAGAACAACAAGATAAACCCCAATGCAGTAGATGGAAAGAAATAATTAAAATTAAATCAGAATTAAATGAATTAGAATCCCCCAAAAAACCGAATAAAGAATCAACCAAACAAAGAGTTAGTTCTATGAAAATATTACAAAAATTGACAGACCCTTAGCATATCTTATCAGAAAAAGAAGAGAACTCACCTAAATAAATAAACTCAGAGATGAGAATGGAAATATCACCACAGAAACAAACAAGATTCTGAATATCATAAGGGAATACTTCTCAAAACTTTCCGCTTACAAGTTTGAGAACGTGGCAGAAATGGACCATTTCCTAGCAAATATTGACATGCCAAAACTAAACCAAGATGCGTTAAACCATCTTAACAGGCCCATACCAACCATTGAAATTGAAACAGCAATAAGAGACCTCCCAACTAAGAAAAGCCTAGGACCAGATGGTTTACAGCAGAATTCAACAAGCCCTTCAAAGCAGAGCTCACACCAATACTCCTCCAACTCTTCAATGTAATTGAAAGAGAAAGTTCACTACCGAACTCATTCTATGAAGTCATCATAACCCTTATCCCAAAACCAGGCACGGACTCATCAAAGAAAGAGAACTATAGACATATTCTTTGATGAATATTGATGCAAAACTTCTTAACAAAATTTTGGCCAATCGACTTCAACAATTCATCTAAAAAATCATACAACACGATCAAACAGGATTCATTTCAGGGATGCAAAGCTGGTTCAATATATGCAAATGAATTAATATAATTCATCACATCAACAGGAGCAATGATAAGAATCCCCTGGTTACCTCAATAGATGCAGAAAAAGTATTTGACAAGATACAACAGCCCATTATGATGAAGGTTCTGGAAAAATTAGAAATCCATGGAACATTCCTCAATACAATAAAGGCTGTATATACAAACCTACAGCCAGCATTATACTAAATCGTGAAAAACTAAAGACATTTCCTCTTAACTCAAAAATGAGAAAAGGATGTCCAATCTCTCCACTTTTCTTCAACCAAGTATTAAAATGCCTAGCTACAGCAATAAGACAAGATGCAAACATAAAGGGGATCTAATAGGGAAAGAAGAAGTAAAACCCTCCCTCTTTGCAGATGAAAGTATCTTGTATTTAAAGAATCGCATAGACTCCACTCCCAAATTACTCAAGCTGATTCAAAACTTTGGCAAAGTATCAGGGTATAAAATTAACCCTCAATAATCATTTGTTTTCTATATGCCTAAAATGAGAAACGTGTCGCTGAAATTAGGAAAGCAACTCCATTCTTAATAGCCCCACAAAAAATAAAATACCTCCGAATTCACTTAACCAAAGAAGTGAAGGACCTCTATGATGAAAACCTTAAAAACTTGAAAAAGGAAATCAAAACAGATCTTAGAAAGTGGCAAAAAAATCTCGCACACTCCTGGATTGGAAAGATCAACATCGTGAAAAAGGAAAAACTGCCAAAGGCTATCTACAAATTCCATGAGATAGCTATCAATATTCCAACCTCATTCTTCAAGCAAATAGAAGAGGCAATCCAAAAATTGATATAGAACAATAAAAGACCCCAAAAAGCCAAAACGATTCTTAACAGAAAGAACAGTCTTGGAGGAATATCAATACCAAATTTCAAACTCTTCTCTAATGCCATAGTAATCATAACAGCTTGTTACTGGCAGATTTACCGACCTCAGGATAAATGGATAAAATTGAAAACCCAGAAATGAACCTAAAGACCTGTAGCTATTTAATCTTCCATACGGGAGCTAAAAAACAGAAAGAAAAAAAAAACAGGCTCTTTAGTAAATGGTGCTGACAAAATTGATTAACTACTTGTAGAAAACTAAAGCTAGATCCTTATATATCACCCTGCACCAGAATCAACTCCAAATGGATCAAAGTCCTCAGAGTCAAAGCAGACACTCTGAAAACATTACAGGACAGAATAGGAGAAACCCCAGGTCTCCATGGTACAGGCTGAAATTTTCATAATAGAGACCCAGAAACACAACAAATCAAAGGAAGGTTGGACAAATGGGATTAAATGAAATTGCAGAGCTTCTACATGGCAAAGGACTTAGCTAGCAAGATCAATAGAAAGCACACGGATTGGGTGAAGATCTTCATTAGTCATACAATGGACAAGGGTTTCATATCTAAAATATACCTGGAACTCAAAAAATTAAATCCCCAAACAACAAATCTTCAAAGAAACAACTGCGCAATAAATAAGTGGGCTGAAGTATTAAAGAGAAACTTCTCTGAAAAGGAAAGAAGGATCGCCAATAGACACATGAAGAAATGCTCAACCTCTCTAGCCATAAAAGAAATGCAAATCAAAACAACATTGAGATTATCACCTCACCCCAGTTAAAATGTCTATAATCAAGAACTCTACTAACAACAGATGCCAAAGGGGTTGTGGACAGAAGGGAACCTTACTGCATTGTTTGTGGGAGTGTAAACTTGTTCAACCACTTTGGAAAGTAGTATGGAGGTTTCTCAAAAGACTCCACATCGAGCTCCCCTATTATCCAGCAATTCCACTTTTGGGCATTTACCCAAATGTTCACAAAGAAGACCACACTAAAGCTACAGGCAATACTATTTCTTTGCAGCCTTATTTACCATAGCTACTATATGGAACCAACCCAGATACCCCTCAGTATATGAATGGATCAAGAAAATGTGGTATATATACAAAATGGATTTCTATGCCTCCATCAGAAAGAATGACATTGCCCAATTTGTTAGGAAATGGAAAGACTTTGAAAAAATTATATTAAGTGAAGTAAGCCAGGCTCAAAGAAACATAGGTCCCATGGCTTCCCTTATTTTCAATAACTAGTATATGTCTGAGTCAAGCAGAAAAGGTCAAATAAGTTGATGTTAGGGAATTGCACCCTAAGATATGTATTCAAGTGTTTTTATATTTCATGTGATTGTTTCTAACACATTTATAAGATTATTTCTTTGTTGCTTTGTATGTCCCTCCCTCACAGCATAACCCCTCCTTTCACTGTATTTGATGCTGGTATAATTTGTGGATGGTAAGGGAAAAACAAATTGTTTAAATAGGGATACAGGTGGACCCATTGCAATAATGAGACCTACAACTCTTTATGTCGAAAACGAACTTTACAATTTGGTGGGGGGGGGGGGAGAAAAGTTGCGGGGAGGGGGGGCGGGAGGGATGGGATGGGAAGGGGAACCAAAGGAGAAGGCTAAAAGCTTGATAAGAAATGTACTCATTATCTTTCCCATGTAATCTTAGCCCCTCTGTACAGTTTCTTTTACAATAAAAAAAGAAGTGATAGCTAAGCAAAGTAACTAGAAAACTGTATATGTAAATTGAGATTTCACTATAGGTTGAGAAGTTTACAATAAATGAGCCTATAAAAGATGATTTTTTTTATCTCTAACACACATTCAGTATTGTACATTTTCCGACAAGTATGTTGTTCTCTTATTTCAGTTCCTGATCAGTATTCTAATTTCATGATGTCAATTCCTATTAATATAATATGGCGTGTATTTATTTTTGTTTCTAGATCAAATAAATTTTAGTATTTTGGAATTGTAGTATGAATTCATGTAGTTTGCCTTGAATGTCAAGTTTGAGGAAACTGTATTCAGGGTACTGTTAATTGGCCTGAACCAGCCAGGAACATACTATGAATACTTAGACACACAGTATACTAAACCCAAGGGTCTTGATTTCAGAGTAAAATGCAGGCCCATGCAATATCCTGAAGAAAAGAATAACCAATGGAGCAAACATCAATCAACTATCATTACAAAGGAATTGAACTGATCTCTGATGTGTCTGGGTGACAGCTGTGTGTGTGTGTGTGTGTGTGTGAGAGAGAGAGAGAGAGAGAGAGAGGGAGAGAGAGAGAGAGAGAGAGAGAGAGAAAGAGAGAGCAAGAGAGAGAGAGAGAGAGAGAGAGAGTATCTGTGTGTATATAGAGAGAGAGAATTTTAGTGTAACTTCCATATTTACAGCCCATAGAGCATTATTTGTTAGGGAGAAGTTGCTCATACCCGAGCTCTGATACAACTGTCTTCACTTTTTACCGCGAAAAACACTTGCCTAATCTCTACTTAAAAAAAGAAAAAATAACTACATCTTATGTGATTGTTTTAACAATTAATTGGTATAGTGAAGACCAAAGGGAGGAACTGCAGATTAATAAAATCTTTTTCCTCTCTCCTGAATATTACCCAGCAATAGCTATGATTTCAGGAGTCGCCTGCTATGTACTGACAGTTGAATTACTAATATGCTAAATAATATGAAACATATGATCGAGAAGTAGATCAGCCAGCAAGCACAAAGGACTAGTGATTAGACCAAATTTTTTAGCAGGGCTGCCACATCATTTAGGAATGTAATTCCTTCATATGAACTTCAGATTTTGTAGATTTCCGTGTGTGATTAAAAGTTTAGAAAGTACGGTAGAAATGAGAATTCCTGTTCAGCCAATTAGAAAGTGCTCATGATCCCATCCTCACTTTATAAATTTCTATTTCATAAAGACTCTCTTTTACAGTGTTTCATTTCCTTTCTCCCTGTGGGAGAAAGGAAAAAAGATAATTTTGTTTGAATATTATCTTACATAAGTTAGTGTGTACAGGCATGAATGTATGATTACAGAAGTTATTATTAAGTGTAAATAGGAATCATGTCACAAGTAAAAATATAATTAAAATCACATAACAAGACTAGAAGTCACAGCATTTTGTTCATAAAAACATACATTAGATTAGTTGCAGAATTTCTATTTTGAGATAAACTTTATATTAATGTATAAGGCACTTTACCTAAAGGTTGAAACATTTTATTAAAAAATATGTTTCTTAGAGATATTTTTCTGCATTTTTCAAGAAGAAAATTGTCCCAAAGTAATCATTTTTCTTATTATTTTCCTGTTTCCATGTGATTAACTTCCAAATTAGAAATCCATATATATTTGATTTAAGTTAACCAAAAATATTGTTGAGTATAAGGGCCTTCTACTCTCTACATTCTTCACACTAAGATCATCAAATATGGTGATTTTGAAACAATTAGTTTCTGTGTAAGCTATGTTAATAGTATTTACAATGTGAGTGAAATGTTTTTAAAGTAGTATTTATTTCAGTTTAATTGCTCCGAAGAGTCAATGAATGATATAATCAAAGGCTAAAAATGATTAGATTTAAAATTTAGAATTCAGGAAAATTTGACCACACTGTTTACTGGAGCCTTCACAACAACCTCATGAGATAACTTATATTAATGAAGCAAAAATCCCAGCGGTTACACATTTACGAATAGAAAACCATGTCATTCTGAATATGAAGAGCTACATAACAAACATAGAAATTTTAGCTTTTAAATACCTGAATATATTAATACATTTAATTGCAGGGAATGTACTTCTTCTGAAAGGAAATAAAATTGCATTTATTTTGAAAACGAAACCTAAGTATTCATTTGAATAAAAGACAATGTTTAAGAACATCACTCGTTCAAGAAACAAGATGTACAGTTAGTTGTTTTTCATACCAATTATGTTCTCCAAACTTACTAGAAATACTAGATTAGTAAACCTAAATTATTACTTTGTAGGGAAATAGAAATTTAGTTTCTTAAAAGTCATGACTATTTTTTCTCAAACACTTACTAAGTAACTGATTTATATTTTTTATCATGGAATCTTATTTGATATTTTTATTGATTAAGTTAAATAATTGACCAATACCAATATAAATTATGCATGAACAAAGTTTATCTAACACAAGTATTTTATTCACAAGACATATCATTGCTCTCTTAAAGAACTCTAGAAGGCAGTGTGTTATTTACTTATTAATTTTTAGTTATTTTGCTAATGGTTATTAATTGACAAAGTGGCAGTTTCATTATACTCTTTCCAAAATATATTTAAAGCATTTGATTATACTCCCTCTTTCCTTTTCACTACTCCTTCCTCCAAAGATCTTCTATTGTTCACATAAAATGACATCTTTATATCTGCACGTATAATCTAATTTGGAAGATTTTAGGATGAACTGCAACTTAATTCAAGATGTACAGTGGATTAACAGGATGAATAAAAACTTCAATATTTTTGTTAACTTTTGAATTGAGCTATCATTTTTATTATGATTAGGGTTAGGATCCCAGGCAGAATTAGAATTAGGTTAGAGAAAAAAAAATTTAGTTTCAACACAAGATGACCCATTGCAACAATGATACTCATAACACAGTATATTGAAAATGAACTTTACATCGTGAGATGGGAGGAGGAAGGGAGATGGGGAAGGGATAGTGGGAGAACAACAAAGAAGAGGGTAACAATGTTCAACTAGAAATATACTCATTACCTTACACATGTAACTGTAATTCCTCTGTAAGCCTCTTTACAATAAAATAAAAATTTAAAAATAATGGAAAATAAAACCTGAAAGGAAATAAGAAACCAATCTAAAAACTTTAGGTTCAGAATGCAAGTAAAATTTAGACCTACATTCCTAGCAAGAGTTAGGATAAATGTGAACTAGAGACTTGCTATTAAAATTATGTTTCATTTATCTGTAGGTTTAGGATTAGGCAAGGTGTTCCAGTTAGAGCTGGGGTTAGGATCAGAAAAAGATATAAGGTATTGTGTAAAACTGCAACATATTTTAACAAACACATTGATTCTGATGAATTTATCTGAAGCCCAAAGTATAATCAAAACCTATTATCCACAATGTATGAAGTAGCACATATTTATGGTGTAGAATATGTACAATGAATTAAATCCTGAATCAAAAGTCTGTGCTGGGTTTGCTACTTAAAACCAAATCAGAAATAGAGTGTCATTGAAATGAAGTCCAGACTGGAGACCTGTAGCAAGCAGCAGAGCATCTGCTTAGTGTGAGTTTAACCCCCAGGACCATAAAGAAGAAGTAGAAGAAAGTGAAAGTTTAGGAGAAAGAGGAAAGGAAAGGAGGAGGAAGGGGTAAGAGAGGTGGAAGGACATAGCAGGAGGGAGAAGAAGAGGGACCAGGAAGAAAGTACAGGGAAGGAGGGAAGGAAGAGCGAAACAGGACCCTGGGGAAGAGGAGCAGGAGAGGAGACAGGAGGAGGAAGATAAATGCAATATAACAGCAAGAATTGTTGGAAAACATTTTGCATAAGTGATTTGCATGTGCATGACAGGATTACATTCTATTCAGAGAGAGAGAGCTAGCACGGTGACAATATGGGTGATACCTGTTGCTCTGTCATTTTATTCTCTTTCTTCAGTGAGGAGTTCAGAAGAAATCCTGAGTTTGGTGTTTTACAGATACACTTCAGGTTTTCGTTTTCATGAATCTAACATGGGAAAGAACTAAATGCAACTTCCCTTAATTAACAAAACAATAGACACTATATTTATTTGTATTACTGTGCATGAAGAAATCCTGGAGATTTTAGGTTAATTCAGAGGGCCCCATGCAAAAATATAGGACAAGAGGAAAGAAAACTGTTTTTAAAGTATAATAGCTTATCATTGATGAAAAGTTTTAGTGGATATTTTTCATATTTTTGCCAGTTGTTCAGTGCTGCACCAAGGCTGTGCCCTAGAGCCCTTTCCAAGTCACCACTTCAACCCCCATATCTGTAGTCCCTGCGGTTGTGGGTGTGGGTACCACATCCCTTGTGGTGGATGTGCAGTGAGGGGAAGTGTGCATGCTTTCCAGCATTGCCACATGAGCCATGCCCACCCTGCCCACCTCTCTTCCCAGTCTCAGTTGCTCTATTTCACCCAGGAGCTGGCAGCCATTGGGATGGAGTTGAGTCCATTGCTGCCCTCTCCTCCTCCAACTGTGCTGGTACTGGTCTGCAGTGGTCCTGGGTGTGAGTGCCATTCTAGGGAGACTCCGTTCTAGGGTCACTGCCTGGGGTGTGGAGTGGGGTACCCATATTTGTACACTGCACAGCCCACGGGTGAAGGACAGCTGTGCGTGCAGTCCACCCCCTTGTGACCAGGTAGCCCAGCTTTGGTTGACATCAGACTTTAAGGTGGTATGGTGACTAGAGCCATGTGCTGGCCCCTCTGCCAGCAGTCTTGTGACAGGTGTGGCAGCTCAGCATCCTGGAACCCCTTCAGCCTCCCTGCAGACCTCTATATTCTGATCACTGTGGACTCGGATACAAGGCCATCCCTGCATATGCCCATCAGTGCCAGAGGAGCCTGTACTTGCAGTGTACCAGCTGCAGCACTGGGGGCCTGAAGCCCGTTTGGTTTGCTGTGTAGCCTCCTATGTTATCCTTTTGGTCCACATGGGTCCAGTTCTGGGTGCCATTCCGGGGATGCTCTGTTTGGAGGCAAATTTCAAACTTTACTAAAAAGCCATATTGATAAGAACAGCTGTGTACTGGCACAAGAACAGACCTGACGACAATGGAATAGGATTGAAGACTCAGAAATGAACCCACTGGCTTATAGCCCCCTAATCTTTTACAAGGGAGCTAAAAAATGGAATGGAAGAAAGACAGCCTTTTCAGTAAATGGTGTTGGCAAAATTGGTTAAACACCTGTAGAAAACTAAAGTTAGATCCATATATATATATATATATATATATATATATATATATATATATATATATATATATATCACACTGCACGAGAATCACCACCAAATGGATCAATCACCTCAAAATTAAAGCAAAAACAGTGAAAATATTACATGAAGGAATAGGAGAAACTCTAGAGCTCTTTAGCACAGTCTGTAATTTTCTTAATAGAGAACCAGAAACAAAACAATATAAAGAACGGTTGGACAAATGGGATTGCATGAAACATCAGAGCTTCTGAAAGGCAAAGGTCATAACTAGCCAGATCAATAGAAAGACCACGTACTGAGAGAAGATTTTCATGAGTCATAAAAGGGACAAAGTCTTATATCTGAACATAGTTTCCTACCAATCTTTCATTTAAAAATGAAAACAGATTCTCTCTAAAAATGCATATCAGGAAATAAATTTGAGAGGGGAAAAAAAGGCTGTTTTCTCAAAAAATCAAAATGTGCTGGTTTTATATGCATGTTTTATGCGCCCAAAATACAATTAAGTAATTCACTATCTAGGAACAATTTTCCAGAGCTAAGAGTTAAGTGTCTTGGGAGTTAGAGGCAGGGTATTTGTGAGCTTTACCCAAAGGGAGGGCAGAAAGTTAAAATTCATAAATTACTTTGTAGAATCAAAGTAATAATACAAAATGAGAGTCACAATAAACTTCTTTGCTATTCAGGGTCTTTTATTGTTCCGTATGAATTTTTGGATTGCTTCTATTTCATTGAAGAGTGACATTGGGAAATTGGTTGATATTACATTGAGTTTGGATATAGCCTTTGGCAGTATTGCCATTTTCAAGATGTTAATCCTCCCAATACAGGAGAATGTGAAGTTTCCCACTTCCATAGCTCTGCTTTAATTTTCTTTTTCAGGTTTTTAAAATTCCCATCATAGAGGTCCTTAACCTCTTAAGTTAACTTCTAGGTATTTTATTTTTTGTGCGGCTAAGAAAAAGGGGTTGCTTTCCTAATTTCAGCTGCATTCTTATCCTTATTGGAATACAGGAAAGCCATTGATTTCTGAAGGTTAATTTTATACTCTGCTAGTTTGCCAGTTTCTGATCAGCTCAAGTAACTTGGGAATGGAGTCCATGGGTTTCATTAAATACAAGACCATGTCATCTGCAAAGAGGGAGAGTTTTATTTCATTTTTTGCTATTTGGATCACCTTTAAGATTGCATCTTATCTTATTGCCCCAGCTAGCATTCTAATACTAAGTTGAAGAGGAGTGGAGAGAGCAGACAGGGGTCGAGGAGGGAGGAGTTGGAGATTTGGGGAGGGAAAGGAAGGTAGGGGAAAAACGAAGATGGACGAACAATGCTCGATAGGAAATGTACTCATTAACTAGTCATGTAATTATAAGCACTCTGTACAGTATTTTTTACAATAAAAATATATAAAAAATCTCTGCCTGATGTAGATTTCCACTGCTGCCCTGCGCATTGCATTTTCTGCCTTTTCTGGCTGTGGTTAGGTCCACCTGCACAGTGGATCAGTAGTCTTCAAGGCATCTTGGTCCTGAAGTGGGACATGAATTATCCAGTGGTGGTTGGAACCAGGCCAAGGACAGGACAAAACCACTTCCAGGGCATAGCTTCTTCATTCCCCATGCAACTAGGATTTCTAGAAAAATTTCTCTGAATTTGACTCCAGAAAATAATAACTGAAACAAAAGGCAAGGTCACCAAACACTTCTCTCCTTCCCCAATTCCTTCCTTTCTCCCTCCTTGGGAAAGTAGAAAATAATTTTTCAGGTTTTGGCAAACACACAAATTGCCCACGACCTCCCCTGATAAACTAGGATTCAAGTCACTAAGTCATGTAAACAGATAGTGCTGCACTCATTATTCTGGACAATATTTTCAGGTTATTTGATGTTTTAATTTTGTTTTTGTTGTTGTTGTTTGTAGGGGATCCTGAACTCTGGGTCTGGGCACTGTGCCTGAACTCAAGGCTCAAGGCTAGCGCACTACCACTTGAGCCACAGCGCCACTTCCAGGTGTTCTGCTTATATGGTGCTGAGGAATTGAACCCAGGACTTCATGCATGCAAGACAAGCACTCTACCACGGAGTCTCCTTCCTACCCCTAATGCTTTAATTCTTTAAAATTTCTTTTTGTCAGTCGTGGGGCTCAAAATCAGGACCTGTGTATTAACATATCCCTGAGTTCTTCAGCTCAAGGAGACCCCTCTACCAATTGAGCCACAGTGCCACTTCCTGTTTGGAGATAAGTGTCTTACAGACTTTCCTGCCAGGGTTTGCTTTGAAACGAGAATTTTTAAATTACATTTCTTCTAGGTGTTTATTGGTACATTAAAGTTTTTCTGGAATTTAAAGTTTTCTGTAAACCTTTGTCTTCAAGTAATCCAATAGCATTAAACATTACATTTTGAAGCTATCCTGTAGCCCATCCCTTTTGAATTTATTATGTTACCATGAAATTCTTATCCTTGGGCTGGGAAGGTGGCTCAGTGGTAGAGTGCTTGCCTTGAATGCCTGAGGCCCTGGGTTCGATTCCCCAGCAGCACATAAGCAAAAAGACAAAAGCCGGAAGTGGCACTATGGCTCAAGTGGTGGAGCGATAGCCTTGAGCTGAAGAGCTGAGGGGCAGCACCCAGGCCCAGAGTTCAGGCCTCATGACTGGACCTCCCCCCCAAAAAAATAAGAAATTCTTATTCTTTGTATAAACAACCCATTAAAGTCCAAATTGGAAATATGCTAATTTCAGCAGCCTTGAGTTTCCGTCCTCTTTTTTTTCCCCCTCCAGTATCTCTTCTTCTTTTGGAAAAAGTGTCATGGAATGTCCATCCATTCTAAAGGAAGCTTATTACATTAATTTAATAGAAAAGGAATCAAGCCTGCCTGCATCTCAAGGCAACTTTGAGTATAATGTTAATTCACATCAGTGAATTTTCAAAGCCATTTTGATAATTTTTGTTAAACCACTTATTAAAGAAGTTCCAAAAAGCAAGAATCAAAAATCATGTTCTGCTTTCTAAGAAGGTTTAAAAAGCTAGTAATTCAACAAAGCACATTCTATTCTTCCAAGATTTCATCGTGAAGAATTTCTTCTATCATAGCCCTTACCACTGACCCCATCCCTTCAATCTTGTAGCTTTATTGTAGTTTATTTTTAACTTGTAGCTTTTCTTGTTCCAGCTTTTATTTTTGTACTAGTTGCAGTAATCTCCTTGTAGTATTTGACAATTAAATTACATTTGTTGTTAGAGAGCTCAATTCATATTGCCAAAGGCAGACTCATGATCATATCATAGAGAATAAAATATTGAATATCATTAATGTGATCATATGCAACTATTTCATAAATTAATATAAGTACCACATAAAAGTGCATCTTCATAAAATTCTAAAACTGCAAAGTAGTTACATATCTATGTCATAAAATATTTCAGATCAATAGTGGAAGAGACTAAGCTAAACCTTTTATATCTTCCTTATATTCTTTGTAAAATTTTCTTTTTTCATTAACTTTCACCTTAGGGCCTGCTATTCCTAGCAACAAGTTATAAGTTGATATCCTTAGATTTTAGTCACCCCTGAGTAACCTCTTTGTTTTTCACCACAAGTTCGTCCCTCATGTTAAATACCTGAGGAATAATTTGTCCATTGTGCCTGCAAGAGGAATACCCAAGTCGACTGTCTGTGCCCACTCTTGCCTTACTTTGTTTGGGAATGGGGTATCAGAGACAGGGGTGTCAGGGATCAGGTGGCTGGAACCATGTTGCTAAGAATTATGGGTAGGAGGGAAGAGTAGCAGAGACTAGGATACCAGGGAAAGGGTAATTGTGACTGTAATTGCAGAGTTGCAGTGGCAGGAAATTAGGTAGCAGCAACAGCTTTGCAGGGGTTGTGGTAGCTACTACAGGCATCCAAAACAGTTTAGCAGGGACAAGGAAGCATATATAAACTGAAAGATAAAAATTGTGAAGATTTGTAGGACACAATCAGGGTAACAAGGTCATGGGTGTGCAAACTTGGTACCCAGTACTAGGGTAGAAGCAATTAGCATGGTGGACTGATGAAGTGCAGAGCTCTGAGTTTGCCTCTCCAGTTTTGGCTGTTAGATCTTTAGGGAACTACCTCGAGCAGCTCATGATCAGCTTGTTGTGTTCAGGCACGTACCATCTATAAATGTCTACTCCAAGTACATTGCATTCTTTGACATCAGCTATAGGATCTTTGCCCTAAGCATCCTGAGAGACCACACTCCACAATGCTGCAGAACTGGCTCCACATAGTGAGCTGCAATCACCTCATACAACTCTCGCTGCTCCTCTCCAGTGTCAATTATCATGGTAACAAGGGATCTGAGATGTGCTCAGCAGCAGTGGGGAGGTACAAATTCTTACCTTGGGAGCTCCCTAGAAATGGGCAAGATCACTTGCTGGTCTTCCAACCTCTCTCTGTGGCTCTGGATAGTCAGACTCTTGTAATTCAGATGGGTTACTTTGATGTCCAGTTGGCCTCATACTTACTCTGTCTTCTCTCTCTACGTGCTCATCAGCTTCAGCTGCCTCTCCTTTTCCCTCCAGTAGCTTGTTTCATCTCCACATCCTTTGAATTGTGCTTCATATCAACCTGTGGCTTTCACACAAAACCCTTTCACTTTCTCATCTACATCTCTAGGTGTGAATCGGGCACAACAAGCTCATGTAAGTTCTGTATCTGTTTATCAAGATTTGAGTTGGAATCCAAGGTGGTACTAGCTAACTGAGAACATGAGAAGCATCTTAAATACCATTATTCTCAGCCCAGTATTTCCAGTAAATTACTTAATCTTTTTGACTCCCAGCTTCTTCCTGTGTGGAAAGTGAAAAGAATTACTTTGTGGGCCTTAGAATCCGGTGGGAGTTATGACTGGGTGCAGGAAGTATAAGTGTTCAGGATGTGTGGACAGAGTCTGACACTTTCATAAAACTACTGATGTTTATATTGAAATGAATTCCAGGAATTGGATACAAGATGGATTTTTCTGTTCTTTATCCACTTATGGGCATCGAGGGAGCTACAGAAATTCAAGGAAAACAAGGAAACAAATGCAGCAGTTGTACTCTGTAGATAATATTTTCACAATGAGCTATACCTCTTGTGGACAGAGACTGGAGGGAAAATCAGAGAGAGCAAAGGAAGTGATGAGATTTTGAAACCAGAAATGAACTCATTATCGACTTATAAAATGGTGATCTGTATGTACACTACCTTACCAATAACAATTTTAAAAATCTGGGTTGATGATCCTCTCCTCAAGTTTTTGTAGGGGCCCTTAAGACTCAGGCCCAACTATGGAATTTTTGAAGGTCACATTATATGATAATTAATGTAGAGCCAGAATCTCTTAAGAAATGTTATAAAAAGTATTTCATCCTCAGTACATGTTTCTCTTTGAGTGGCGATTCTATATGTTGTCAGAGCTAATTTTTTACTTTTTGTTTTTAGTACTTGTAAGGTGTTGACATTCTTCTTAAAGCTTTGCGACAAAGGTCTGCTATATCTTGGCACCCTGCGCCTAACTAAAATGGTAATCAACTTATGAAATTAATGTACTTCAGTATGAGATTTATTTATTGATTTAGTTTGTCGGATGTGGTGAACTCTGGGCCTGATTGCCATCCCTCAGCTATTCAGCTCATACATAACCATACACACATGCTTCAGAATTGTATGCCCTTGTTTAGATTTCATAGGGAGCACAATATATCCAGGTTCTGGCTCATTCTTGTAATCTTAGCTACTCAGAAGGGTGGGATATGAGGATCACAGTTTGATGCCAACCCAAGCTAATAAATCCTCAAGATTCTTATATTCAATTAAGTAGCAATGAACCGAAGTGGAGATGTGGTTCGAGTGGCACAGTGACAGCACTGATTAAAATAATCTAAGCAAGAGCTCCAGACCCTCAGTTCAAGCCTGAGTACTGGCCCACTAGCACTCAAAAAGCCAAAAAAAAAAAAACCCCAAAACACCAAATCAATTATATGTCAAAATATTTTGTAACTTTTGTAGCAAAATCCAATGATGCAACATAGTTTCTGGTTTGTTGAAGATTTGGTGGGGAAACCCCAAATTCAACATGTGTTTAAGTGATGTAATAAACAAGCAACCAAATAAAATTTTCCAGTAAAGAACCTTCCTTAGTATTCACTGGGACCCCTGTCAAAGGGATTATTTTCTATGATTGTTGAAAACCAGTGTTTTTTTTTTTTTTTTTCAGTAAGGGAAATAGTATAAACCTTTACTATAAGTTTAAGAGTCATTGGAAGCGCCAAGTGAAGTGAATGTACAACAAAAAGCACATAATATTATAATTTTCTATGCCTCTTTTGAGACACTACAAACCTGTAATAGTGTGGCCTCTCAGAAAGAGAAGGGGGATGCTCAGCATCTCTGGTCATAAAAGAAATGCAAATCAAAACAAAAACCACATTTAGATTCCACTCACCCCAGTTAGAATGGCCATTATCAAGAGAGCAAATAATAACAGATGTGGGGTGGATGTGGCTAAATGGAAACACTACTAAAGTGATGGTAGGGAATGTAATCTGGTTCAACCACTCTGGAAGTCAGTATGGAGGTTCCTCAAAAGACTAAACATAGAACTCCCTTAAGATCTGAAGTAGGGCCTGAGAGGAGACTTGAGCTGGTACAGTTTCTTTCATGGCTTTGCCTTTGTTTTAGGGATTTTAGAAGAAGAAAAACCTTTAATCAAGGATTACTAGAACTTGGTTCCAACTACCTCAGTTCCTGGAATGGAAAGAATTCCCCTATGTCCCCCTCCCCTTAACAACCTAACTCACCTTGATTGTTCTGTTACAGACTGACCAATAAAACAGATTGTAACTCCTACTGGCAACATCTCGAGCTTACCTAGCTTACCATAAACTGCCCCTTTTTCACGTGCTAATGGTAAACTTCACTAAACTCCTCCTTTGTGTATGCTTATTGTAAACTCCGCCTTTTGCATGTACTTCACCTTACCTACTGAATTTGTGAGTCATTTAAACCAAAAGTTATAGGCGGGTTTAAACAGCCATTATGTGACAAACTGTAACCTCATGTGGTCTAGTATGACTGTGCAATCTTTTGTGTGTGTGTCAATCTCATTGTCACCTGCACGACCAGGTTTGACCTCCTGAATTTTGCCATTAAAAACTAAAGTACATGGGCCCCTAGGGGTCACAGTACCAGCACCCGAGCCTGTGCTGCCGCCCTGACCAGTAAGTTAAGGCACCTTCTTAATAAAGTCGCTTCTTTGTTAACAACTTTGTTGCAGTGGGCTCTGTCACTCCAGACCACTAGGTGGTCTGGCCTGCCTGAGTAGGGGTCTTCCTACTACAGATCCAACAATCCTACTCCTCAGCATTTATCCAAATGATCTCAAACTAGGGCACAATAAGCTACCAGCACACCTATGTTCATTTCATCATTGTTTACCATAGCTAAGATACAGATCCAAAACAATTGACTCAATAGATGAATGGATCAAGAAAATGTGGTATATTTACACAATGGAAGTTTATGCTTCTATCAGAAAGAATGAGAGTCCCTTTTGTAAGAAAATGGATAGACTTGGAAAAAAATCATATTAAGTGAAGCAAGCCAGGCCCAAAGAAACATAAGCTCTATGATTTCACTCATTTGCAATGGTTAGCATTAGCCTATTACTCCTGAGAGTGGATCATAATAGCTCAGGAGTTATGAATATATATATGACCATACAAATTGATGCTAATTGAAATGAACGCCAAGACATAGAAACAGCAGGTCTTCTTTTGTTTAGTTGTCAAGCTTGATGTAGCCAATGTACAGGAGCTAGTTCTTTCTTGTTACTTTATGTCATTTTTGTTTTCCTATTGGTTTTATCCATGGCAATTCCTGTCTTTGATTCTGGTACCCTGCATCCAGTATATGCATTTATTTGATTGGGGAAAGGGAAGGGAAATAACAAAATGCTGAAAGAAGTACAAAAGGTGAACCATTGCAACAATGATACTCACAGGTCACTATGGAGGAAATTAACTTTACAATGTAATGGTGGGAGAAGGGGAGTGGGGAGAAAGGACAAAGGGAGAAAAAACTGGAGTGGGTAACAATGCTCAATGAGAAATGTAACTTACTCATGTAAATGTAACCCCTCTGTACAGCATCTCTATTATAAAATAGACATTTAGAAATATAAAAATTAAAAAAGGTTTTTTTACCATAAAATCTCAAGCTGATAGCAACGGAACTACTGAGTTCATGTCAAAGAGTGTTTTGGGACTTTCAAGAAGCTAGTACTAAGTACATATAACCACAATTAAGTGATAATGAGAAAAATAGCTCTTTTATTGTATTATATGAGTAAAGAAAAATTTCTTTTCATTTCTGTTTACTTAGAATTTATGTTTGTGATCTGCGTTGTTCCCAAGTCAGACTAATGTCTTGTTCTTAGCTTTCTTTGGTATATATAGCTTGGACATGTAATCTAAGGTATAAGAAGTATTCTTTGTTCAATTTGGAGGCCTAGCAGAGAGTCACTCCTCCCTGGCCAAGAAGTTAGACTGGAGGACCCCTAACACTCACTGTGGTTTCTTTCCCACAGCTCACTGAGGAATTTCGAAGTTTGAGACTGTGACATAATTAAGTGCGTCTTACGATTAAGAATTATTGGTAGAATTTGAAAACATATTTTGGTAATAAACAGACAAGAAAAAAATGTTGTTTGCTATTTTTATCACTGTATTTCTTTTTGTCTAAGTAGAAAAGCCAGCCTTACACTAATGGCCTAGAATAGGCAAAATGGCTTATAGAGCTCAGTTCATTTCTTTCCACAGAAGATGACAGCAGCAGAAGAAATACAGGTCCACAACTGGCACAAGGAAGAGAGAGTGATGTCTCCTTAACTCTTAGGATCGAATGCTCAATGAGGAGCCTTCAGGACTGATGACAGCTTAAGGACCTAACATTTCCTGTGTTGTTCCATCATAGGAAGCAGTCACCAGTCTCCCATCACATTGTAGCTGCCATGCCTGACTGGTTACCTTGGCTGTGTACTGAGAACCCTCATCAGGGCTTTGTCATGGTCACTAGAGAGTCAGGATTGCACTCTAAGAGGACATACAGGAAGGTGGTAACAAGGCCTGAGTCAGGGTTTTGTCACATATATATGATTTGTAACAGGCACTACTGTCTTCTGGCTAAGAATGTGGATATATCATTGGGGTCCTGCACACGAATTTATCACAAGTGTTAGCTTGCACCATTTACTTATGAAAGCCAAAAGAAGGTCATTAATGCCCTCTGGGCATATTTTCATCAATATTCAGTAGGTAAAAAGCTATATAAAATCAAGTTCATCATGAGGAAAAAACCCAGGTGACAACCAAATTGCAGGAGCATTTACAAAAAAAGATTTTTCTGTACAAATCAAATGTGACAAAATATTAAAAGTTATTGAAGCTTGGAAAGTTAAATTGATTTCATTTTTACTATGGTTGCAATTGTCTTTTATATTTCAACTACTTAACAAAAAGAAGGTAGGCCAAGCACCACCAGTGGCTCACACCTGTAACTCTAGATATTTAGAAGTCTGAGATCTAAGGAAAGGGATTTGAAGCTAGACTAGGTAGGAACAACCTGTGAAACTTGATCTCCAATTAACCATTCAAAATCAAGAAGTGGAAGTTTGGTTCAAGTCGAATTCTTTTACCCTTGAGTAAGAAAGCTAAAAGTCAGCTCCCTGAGTTCAAGCCCCAGTATTCACACACACACACACACACACACACACACACACACACACACACACACACACACACACGCATTCACAGACCCTATCTCAAAAATAACCAGTTACCAGGAAACAGACAGAAGATGGTATTTTTCTTACACTTTTCATTTTTGTCATTTTTTAAAAAATTTATCTCTCTTTGAGAAGTTAAAGGGGTCATAGAAGAGGAGGGACAAAGGATAAACATGTGCAATAGAGGTATTCAATTGGTACTATGTTGAAAATGACCTATGCAACTTGTTTGTGTGGAAGGACAGGAAAACTGGAAGAGATGAAGGGAAAGGATGACATTGTCCAAAAAGAAATGTCCTCAGGGAAGTAAAGCTGTGGCTCGATATGAGTGCCATTCTTAAGCAAAAGAGCTCAAAGACAGTGTCCAAGCCCTGGGTTCAACCCTCACTACTGACTAAAACAAAACCAAGACAAAAGAAATGTAATCACTACCACATGAATGTAACTAAAACCTCCACAGCACAATAATAATAATAATAGATGAAGGAGAAGGAGGAGGAGGAGAAGGAGGAAGAGGAGGAGGAGGAGGAAGAGAAGAAGAAGAAGAAGAAGAAGAAGAAGAAGAAGAAGAAGAAGAAGAAGAAGAAGAAGAAGAAGAAGAAGAAGAAGAAGAAGAAGAAGAAGAAGAAGAAGAAGAAGAAGAAGAAGAAGAAGAAGAAGAAGAAGAAGAAGAAGAAGAGGAAGAAGAGGAAGAAGAAGAAGAAGAAGAGTTAATAAAAACCAAACCAGTAAGACACAAAAATTGAGAGAGCAAAGGAAGGGGTGACCTTTCAAAAAAATATATCCATACCTGACTTATATGAGTGTATAATCTGTATAATTCACTTTTAGAATAATAATACAAAAGGAAAAAAACCCAGAAATATAGTGTGGGAGGCATAACTCAAATGGAAGTTCAGACTAATATGTATGTGATACCAACGTCAAACCCCATTACCAATTTCCCCTTCCAAAATGAATCTTCCCATCACTTGTGCTTTCCCTTTCTTATCAAAGAGAGTGCAAACAGTTAAAGAGAGAGAAAGATAATCCGTCAGACACAGAACTGTACTTGCAAACAGCAGTACTTGCTAGAACACATATTGATTAGGCGACATTATTACTCCATGTTTTCTGAAATAAATAGAACTAGTTGGGCTTGAATACAGGCTACACTGTATACTAGCTGGGGACTCAAAACTAACTAAACTCTCTGGGTCTCAAATTCTTCTCAGGTAAAGTGAGCACAACAATACTTATCTCACGGGATTATGAGATCTGGATGTCTTCAAACATGGAGCAGGTTTTATCTTAGGTGTGTGTGCAGCACTCAAACATTGCTGGAAGGAGTATAAACTAGCATGATGTTTACTATATGACTTAATAGTAATACAACATGCTTGTAATCCTACTTACAAAAGAGACTGAGAAGAGAGGATCAAGGTTTAAGCCTGGACAGGCAACTGGATCAGACTCATCTCCAATGACCTCTATAAAAGCTTGAGGTGCACTTTGGTTCAAGTGGTAGAGGGCTAGACTGGAGCATAAGCTGCAGGAACAGTGCCCAGGCCCTGAGTTCAAGCCCTAGGACCAACACAAACACACACACACACACACACACACAAACACACACACTAAATTATGTATGTTCTATCACCCCACTTAACAATACGTTCCCTCTTCGAAGCTCACCAGTTGGTTTTTTGATGTTGTTGTTGTTGTTTTAAAAGGGACTTGCTGTGTAGCTCAGGCTGCTCTTCAATTTATGATCCTCCTGGGTTCTTGGATTACAGGCATGCCTACTATAATTGGCTTCACTCAGTAACTCTATTTATAACATTTTTGCAAGAAATTCATTCATACTCATGAAGATATATGGCTTAAAGCTGTTCATAGTAATATTCTACTGAACAAAATGTAAATAATATACCTAGGCATAGTACTATCCTACCACATGGTAATGCCAGTCAATACTCAAGAACATGACACAGGAGAATAAGGAGGTGAGCAAATCCTGGGCTACACTGCAGAACCTGGTCTCTAAAGGAAAGAAATTCTATAAATATTAATCTACTATGAAACATACAATATGCTAAATTTAAACTAATATGTTGTGCCTAGGTCATAGGACCCCCACCAAGAAGACCACCGAAAGTCAGACTTTACAGTTTTTTTAAGGTTTTATTTACATGGGCTGCAGCTCGGGCCTCGTTCTACACTCCAACACAGCAGAGCCTAGGAAGAGAGCCCGGAGCTAAGGATTTGTAGGGGTTATAAACGCACAGAACCAACCAGGTGTTTGGATTATCACCACGTGTTGCTCTGCTAGAAACAAGCAACAAGTGGTCACTGCCTCAAAACTTTAACCCTTCATTCCCCTCCTTGACTTATTGTCCTGAGACACAATCTTGTAGCTCTGGCCCAAAATTAAACTCGAACAGTTCTTGATCTTGAACCTGTATAGTCCCTCACTGACCTTAGCCATACTATTAAACAACAATACCAATAACAATCAGTTCATTTTTGTTTTCCTGATGTGTATGCGGAGTAGTTGGGTAGGATGCTTGCAGACTTCCCATGTTTCCCCATGGTCGTCCAGGGAAAAGGGGTCAGTCAGTCTGGCATGAGAGCAGTGGATCCAAATAGCAATGCCATGTACCTTAAGGGCAGTGGGTATAGCCATTAGCACCATGTGAGGTCCCTTCCACCGTGGTTCCAGAGATCTCAAGTTGTGCCTTCGAACAAACACCCAGTCCCCTGGTTTAAACAGATGGGGAGTAGGAATAGACGCAGAATCATATAATGCTCTAAACTGGGGCCACATATTCTTATGCACCACCTGTAAATAGTCAAGCTTATGCAGAAATTCAGTATCATCCAAATCAGCAAGCAACTCAGTCTGAAAGCTAGGGATATTGGGTGGAGGGTGTCCATACATTATTTCAAAAAGAATAAAGCCAAGGTGATAGGGTGAATTTCTTACTCTAAACAGGGCAAAAGGAAAGAGCGATACCCAGTCTGTGCCAATCTCCAAGGCCAATTTAGTTAAGGTCTCTTTTAGAGACCGATTCATTTTTTCTACTTGCCCTGAACTCTGGGGTCTAAAAGCACAGTGCAATTTCCAATCTGTCCCACATGCCATGGCTATTCCCTGACTTACTTTTGAGACGATGGCCAGTCCAACCCAATGGTGGATGGGAAGCCATACCTGGGTAGGATTTCATACAAGATCTTCTTAGCCACGATATTCGCCGTATCATGCTTTGTTGGGTAGGCTTCAACCAATCCTGAAAAGGTGTCTATGAAAACTAGCAAATATTTATATCCAAATTTTGCAGTTTTAATTTCTGTGAAGTCTACTTCCCAATACACACCTAGCCTATCTCCATGGAGGAGAGCTCCTTTTGCAACCGGTTGATTGGGGGTATTGGTAAGCTGAAAGGCTTTACAATTTTTAACAATGTCTTCAATTAGTTGATTTCCTTGCCTAATTTTTACTTCTGAGTGTCGGAGCAAGTCCTGCATTCTTCGGGTTCCCATGTGAGAGAACCGATGGATTCTTTTAAGAATCCCCTTGCCCAATCTTTGTGGCAAGATAAGTTTCCACTCACGAGTTTTCCACCAGTCTTTGTTTCCTTCTCTTTCCGGGGGTTTATAGGCCATGGGAATTTTCTTTATCACTCCAAGTCTTCTTGGGAGTACTGAGGCTCAGAAGGCAAACCTCATGGCCCTGGGTCTACTAGAGTCAGTACTTCTGCTCTGTGTTGGAAGGCCGACTCCTTAGCTGCCTGATCAGCCAAGTTATTTCCTTTGGTTATAGAATCAGTTCCCTTTTGATGGCCAGGGCAGTGCATAATGGCAATATTTGCTGGTTCCCATATGGCCTGGATGAGGCTTAAAATTTCTTGTTTGTTTTTAATAGTCTTTCCCTTAGCTATCAGCAGCCCCCTCTCTTGGTAAATGGCTCCATGGACATGCACGGTGGCAAAAGCATACCGACTGTCTGTGTAAATGTTTAGTCTCTTCCCTTTTCCCACTTGTAGGGCTTTTGTTAGTTCCCCTAGTTCTGCTCTTTGTGCAGACCTTCCCTGGGGAGTGCTTTTGCCCACACTATCTCAGTGTCCATGGTGACTGCTGTGCCCATGTACCTTTCTCCATCTCAAATGAAACTGCTGCTGTCTGTGAACCAGGTAAGCTTGAATGCAATGGTGGCAAGTCCAACAAGTCTGGCCTCTTTTCTTGGCCCGGTCTCTCTTTTCACGCTCAATTTCATGTTTCTGTCCTTCCTTTCCTGTCTTTGCTCCTCTGTCTCTCTTATTGTAAAACTTTTCCACCGTGGCTACTAGATCCCTAATACACTTTTTACCAACTCTGTCCAGAGCTTGCAACTTTTGCTTTATATCTGGTAGAGCCTGATTTATATAGGCAAACATAATCATCTGAACCAACTCCTAGGTCTCAAGATTATACGCGGTACATTGACTAAAATCTTCAATGAGCCGCTCAAGATATGCTGCTGGACTTTCCCTTCCTCCCTGTCTAACATCATAAACTTTGGCCATATTTGTACGTCTGCAAGCTTCCGCCTTTAGACCTGCCAACAGAGCCTGGCAGTAGATGAGGAGTCACTCCCTAACTTCAACCTTATTGTAGACGCATGTTGGTTGGATCTCAGGAAAATGGGCAGCGATCAGGGCAGGATCCATGATGGGCACTCCTGTGGGGCCAGTGATATGTTTCTGGGCCACCTCTCTGATATGGTCTCTCTCTTCCATTGTAAAAAGGACCTGTAAAAGCTGACTACAATCATCCCAAGTGGGCTGATGAGTAAAGAGAATAGATTCAAGCAAACTAATTAAATCCTGGGGTTTCTCAGAAAAGGGGGCATTTTGGGTGCATGAAATGTATAGATCACTGGTAGAAAATGCCAATATTGGCGTTGCTGTTGACTATCCGCAACCACAGGATCTACAGCGCCTAAGGGAAAAACAGCTGCAGTAGAAAGGGGGCTGATCCCACAGCATCGTTGAGTGACTGGCCCCTCAGAAAATTTAAGGGCAGGTGCTGAGGGTTCGGCTGTTCGTTCTATAACTTCCCTCCTCCTCTTGATTATTCTCAGGCTCTGAAGAAGGAACCTGGGAAGGGAAGTATGGGGGAAGGAAACATTTCTTTTCTTTTTTTTTTTTAAACTTAATTTAATTTTATTTGTGAACATACTGTACAGAGGAGTTACAGTTACATGGGCAGGATAATGCGTACATTTCTTACCAGGCACTGCAGCCTCCTCATTTGTTTACCCTTCACATCCCTTCCCAGCCTCCCCCCTCCCCCCCTAATCCCTCCCTTCCCCCCCTCCCCCCCCCCCCGTACCAACGTTGTAAAGCTCGTTTTGGACATGACAACTTGTACTTCTTATTGTTGCAACAGGTCCACCTGTATCCTTAAACAACTGGTTTTTCCCCATCTCCTCCACAAGTTATACTGACATCAAATATAGTGAAAGCAGGGGTTATACTGTGGGGGAGCTTCTAAGTTATCTCCCTGAAAAACGGGGGTGGGGGATACAATTTCTTTTCCTCTTTCTTAGTTTCTTTTTGTAAGTCTAGGGGGCTAGATGGAGTGTTGCCCATGGTTTCCAGTCCCATCAATCGTACAGTCCAAAAACCAATAAACAGTACAAACAAAACACATGCAGGCCGGATGGTTACGGGAAAAAAAAAAAAAAAAAAAAGCTTACAAAGTGGAGATCTCCCAAATTGGTCCACTGACTCCTGTCACGGCGGGTTCCACACCCAGGCCCCACAGCAGAAGGTGCAGACCCACAGTGGGCGAGTTGGGCCTCAGTTAGGAAGCCCTCTTTGTCAATTCCGGCCCAACACCGAGTCGACCACTGCCCCACAATTCACACAGCAGGGTTTCAAGGACCCCCTCCCTGCTGCCCCACATGGCGGGATTCCAAGGACCCGCTCCACACCGCGGGCTTCCAAGGAACCCCGCTCCACATGGCAGGGTGACCCCGCCCCACAAGAGGATATGGGATGTCTCCCAGTTCCTTGATGGTTGTCATGCAAGTGTATCTGCTTTGACAACCCTTTACGAATCTGAGGGCTGTCCTTACAAGGGAAAACGAAAGTAAAACAGACAAAGGACAGGTCAAGACAAATTAACAAAGACAGTGCTGTTTTACCTTTGGAGTCTGAGGTCTCAGGGGTCTTTGGGGGGATTCCTGATGAGCCCCCACTAATATGTTGTGTCTAGGTCTCAGGACAACTACTAAGAAGACCACTGAGAGTGGTCTTTACAGCTGTTTTAAGGTTTTATTTAAACGGCTGCAGCTTGGGCCTCATCCTACACTCTGACATAGCAGAGCCTAGGAGGAGAGCCCCAAGCGAAAGATTTGCAGGGGTTATAAAGGCACACAACCAACCAGGTGTTTGGATTACTGCCACATGTTGCTCTGCTAGAAACAAGCAACAAGTTGTCACTGCCTCAAAACTTTAACCCTTCATAAGTTTTGGGCCGGAGACACAAGATTGTGTCTCAGGACCATAAGTCAAGGGGGGAATGAAGGGTTAAAGTACTTGAGGCAGTGATCATTTGTTGCTTGTTTCAGAGCAAAGCAACACGTGGTGCTAAACCACCTGATTGTGTGCCTTTATAAGACCAGAAAATCCTGAGCTTGGGGATCTACTCTTGGGCTCCACTGTGTCAGAATTTAGGACGAGGCTGAGCTGCAGCCCATTTAAATAAAATAGCTGTAGAGTCTGACTATTGGTGGTCTTCTTGGTGGGGGTCCTGCGACCTTGTCAAAACAATTCTACTGAACAAAATGTAAATAATATAGCTAGACATGGTACTATCCTACTATATGGTAATGCCTGCCAATAATCAAGAACCTGATACAGGAGAATGAGGAGGTGAGGAATTCTTAAATAGTAATCTACTATGAAACATACAACATATTAAATTTATATAATGGAACAAATAGATCATTGTTAATGGAAGTAAAATCTTGGCAGAAATTTTAAATACATACATATGCATATATATTTAAACTTGGAGAAATAAAATTTCAAGTGGTACTATCTGCATCTTTCAGTCTACATGTCACCTACATTTTTACTGACACATTGATTTCTGTTTAGTCTTCACAAAACACTGTTCTGTCATGTAAGTTCACAAAATTGCAAAACAAAATGTACAAAAAATACATTATCATAAATACAAATATAGTTTAATCCCTACCATAATAATTTGGAGAAAACATGCATTAAGTTAATGTCATTGAATACTGTTCAAGAAGGGGAGTCCAGGAGAATGTAAATTGTGTGTGTGTGTGTGTGTGTGTGTGTGTGTGTGTGTGTGTGTGTGTGTGTGTGTGTGTGTATGTGTGTGTTTTCTATGAGTAAATAATGGAGTTAGAATTAGACCTATTATTCTTGCTTTGTCTTTGTGCTCAAAGTTGACACTCTACCACTTGAGCCACATCTCCACTTCTGGATTTTGCTTTCTTTTTTTTTTTTTTTTTTTTTTTTTTTTAAATTTTATTTTATTTTTTTTGAGAACATACTGTACAGAGGGGTTACAATTACATGGGCAGGATAATGCATACATTTCTTACCAAGCATTGCATCCTCCTCCTTTGTTTACCCTTCACCTCCCTTCCCAGCCTCCCCCCTCCCTCCCACCCAATCATACCCCCCTCCCCCCCCCCCTCACCGACATTGTAAAGCTGGTTTTGACATGACATTTTGTACTTCTCATTGTTGCAACAGGTCCACCTGAATCCTTAAACGACTTGTTTGTCCCCGTCTCCTCCACATGTTATACTGACATCAAATATAGTGAAAGCAGGGGTTACACTGTGGGGGAGGGTCATACAAAGCAACAAAGAAATAATCTTATAAATGCATTAGAAACACATGCATGAAAGAAACAAAAACATTAAAATACATATTTGAGGTTTTGTTTTCCTAACATCACATTATCTGACTTTTTCCGCTTGACTCATACCTATACTAGATATTGCAAATAAGGGAAACCATGGGACCTATGTTTCTTTGGGCCTGGCTAACTTCACTTAATATAATTTGCTTTCTTAATTGGAGAAATATCTCAGATTTTTTGCATGGGCTGATTTGAAACTGAATCCTCAGTTTTTGACCTCTTAAGTATCTAGGTTTTAAAACATGAGCCACTGGTGGACAGCAACTACGTTAACATTTTTGCATGTTTGAATGAATTTTAAAGTAAGACATATATGTTACTTTTGAGAATGGCAGGAAATAGTAATCAATGTTCAACAGAATTTAAAACATACAAAGCTGAGAATGGCAAGTAGTTGAGAATAGAGTGGAATAAATCAAAATTACCTATGACAGTTTTCAGTCTGTGCACAGAAATGATTCCATTGTTGGAGCCGAATGCCCTCAGATAGCTGAACTCCAGCTGGCTGCTATGCTTATGAGGCCAGCTAGTGCTATTCACAAGAATCTGATGTTGTTGGATGCCAAGGATCAGCTTCAAGTTCAGAACCTGAAATATTTCTATTGATCTAGAATGAGAATCATACCAGGACAAGAAATGTGATTAACAGTGCTGAATGCAAAAAACATCCAGTCCAAGGAAGACAGAATAGCTCCTTTCATTTTTTTTTTAAATTCAAGCCTTTTTTTTTTAGTTGTGATAAATTCCATACAAGGGGTTACAATTACATGGGAAAAATAGTGAATACGTTTCTTATCAAGCATTGTTGCCTCCTCCTTTGTTTCCCCTTTCCATCCCTTCCCCTCTTCACCCCCCGACCCCCACACCACCACCACCATCACCACCCCCCTAACCCTCGTCAAAGTTGTAAACTTCTTTTTTGACATAACGTCTTGTACTTCTCATTGTTGTAATGGGTCCACCTGTAACCCTATTTAAATGGTTTGTTTTTTCCCTTCCCCTCCACAAGTTATATCAACATCAAATAGAGTAAAAGCAGGGCTTATATCATGGGGCAGGTACATGCAAAGCAACAAAGAAATCATCTTATAAATATATTGGAAACAATTGCAAGAAAGAAAAAAAACATTTCAATCTTTATCTTGGGGTTCATTTCACCTAACATCAACTTGTCTGACAATTTCTGTTTGTCTCAGACATATACTAGTTATTTTATTAAATGAAGTAAGCCAGCCTCAAAGAAATATAGGTCCCATGGTTTCCCTTATATGCAGAATAACTCTTTCTATATGTGAAAACAGTATTCTCTCACAAAGAATCCTGAGCTGAATATGGTAGCCATTGTTTGTAATCTCTGAAACTGGGAGGCTAATTTAGAAGTTAGCTTGAGACCAGCCTAAGTTTTAGTCCAACAGAGGACATATAGTAAAATGCTATCTTAAAACAAAGACAAAAGGCCCAATGACTGGGAATGTGTTTAGTGGTAGAGTGCTGGCCTCGCATGCATGAAGCACAAGCACTTGATTTGATTCCTCAGTATGACATAAGCAGAAAAACTGGAAGTGGTGCTGTGGCTCAGTTGGTAGTGAGCTAGCCTTGAGTAAAACAAGTTCAGAGAGAGTGCCCAGGCCCTGATTTCAAATTCCAGCTCTGGCAAAATTAAAAAAAAAAAAAACCAACCAAGTGCAAAATGCAGTTTGTTGAAATAAATATTTTGAAGAATTCTTTATACTCACTAGAAAATTGTGCTGTTGGGCATTCATAATGAACTTGGTTAGGAAAAATTAAAATTAATTGGTGAAATATTATCTGGCATTGGACGGGACATAGTGAGATCTAAAAATGATTGCTGCCTATGGTTACTTTGATACAACAACTTTAGAGACACAATTCCCAGATTGTGATTGTTTTAAGTATACAATCGTGGGATTTTCTTTTTCAAAATAATTTTATGCTGGGCCCCAGTGGCTTAACACCTGTAATCCTAGCTACTAAGGAGGCTGAGAACTGAGGGTCTCTGTTCAAAGCCAGCCAGGGCAGGAAAGTCTGTGAGACCCAGATCTCCAAATAACGGTTCAGAAAATGTGAAGTGGCACTGTTGCTCAAGTGGTAGAGTGCTAGCCTTGAGCTTAAGAACTGAGGGACAATGCCCAGACCCAGAGTTCAAGCCCCACAACAGACAAAAAATAATAGCAATAATATTAATTTTATTGTTACTATTAAGATATTATATATAAAGGCTACCATTTCATAAGTTTGTTACTTTCCTAAAAGAAACACATATCCATCTTCATTGCCAAGAGATAAGATTTGGCCATCTGCTTTCCAGCTGATCTCTGAATGTAGAGGCAATGCATAATACAAAGCAATACAAACCAGTTCTGACTATAATTTTTCTTTGCACATCTTAAAAATCAATCCTGACAACATGAAAAAAATCCCTAAGTTTAAAACATTCTTCTAGACAAATTAAACAGTGAGAACAAGTATTTTAAGAATAATGTCAGAGAGCTTGAACTCAGGGTCTGGGTTCTGTCTCTGAGATTTTTTACTCAATAGTATTGCTGCTACTTTGAGCCATAGAGTGCCACTTCCAGTTTTCTCGTGGTTAATTGAACAGAAAAGTCTCACCAATTTTCCTTTCCAACCTGGCTTTGAACTAGGATCTAGAGATCTCAGCCCTCTGAGTAGCTAGGATTATAGGCATACGGGCCTGTCACCTGGGTAGAATAATTGCTTACCTGAGACAGAAGCCAGTTAGTATTAAATGTCAATCATGTTAACTTTGTAAAATAAAGTTAACTGAAATGCCTTCCACTAGAAATAACGAATCAAATGTGTAGGTGGGTTACAAAGACTTACCAAAAGATACAGATTTTCCTTGTTGATTTTTCTTCCAAAATTGCATGTTTTCCAGAATAATACCTTATCTTTCCTTGCTGGTTCCTTTAGTTTATTTAATACATGCCAACAGCTTCTTCAACTATCATTGATTTATGTGAAGAGCTTGCAAATATCTATTTTTTGTCCAAACACCTTGTATGCACCTCTCATCCATATATTCAATTGCCATAAAAACTTGTGAAACAGTAATCGTCTCTTATCATTACTGGATATTAATGTGTAAATTAAATTTAAGAAAATAAAGAATAACATCAAGAAATATAACATGATTTTAACAGTAACGCTAAACATAAATACAACGTTGATTATTATTTGAGCAATTTAATAAAAACCTCAAGAAAAAAATCAACTTTTTTGAGTGCTCATATTATGGTTTAAACTCAGAACCTTACCTTCTCAATTAAACTTTTTCCCTCAAGGGTTGTGCTCTGTATTTGAACCACAGCTCTCCTGCCAATTTTATTTGGGGCATTATATGGAGATAAGAATCTCATGGAATAAAAACTCATTTGTGTCCCTATCTTGGGGTTCATTTCACATAACATCCTCTTATATGGTTACATGGCACCATGTACTAATTACTGCAAGTAAGGTTAACCATGGGACCTGTGGTTGTTTGAGCCTGGTTTATTTCACTTAACATAATTGTTTCTGCATCTTTCTATTTCCTAGCAAATGAGGCTATGTTATTCTCTCTGATGGTGGCATAGAATTCCATTGTGTGTGTATGTATATATGTATATATATATATATATATATATATATATATATAATATTTTCTTGATCCATTCATCTACTGAGGGGCAGCTGGGTTCGTTCCATATCTTAGCTATGGTAAATAATGCTGCAATAAACGTAGTTGTGTTGGTAGCTTAGTATGTTCTTGTGTGTGATCATTTGGTAAATGCCCAAAAGTGGGATTGCTGGGTCATAGGGGAGCTCTACGTGGAGTCTTGGAAAAAATTATATTAAAAGCCAGACCCAAAGAAACATAGGTCCTATGGTTTCCCTTTTTTGCAACAACTAGTATATGTCTGGACAAGCATAAAAGTTCAAAAGCTATGTACATACGACGAGATAAGATGATGTTTAGGGAAATGAAACCCAAGATAGGGTTTATAATCTACCATGTGATTTGTTTGTTTCTTTGTATGATCCTCCCCCATGGTATAACGCCTGTTTTCACTGTATTTAATGTTGGTACCATGCATCTTGTACACACCCTTCTCTAGCTTGGGGAGGGGAAGGGAAAAAAACAAAATGTTTAAATAAGGATACAGGCTGACCCATTGTAACAATGAGATGCACAAGACACTATGTTGAGAAAGGAACTTTACAATATAGGTGAGGAAGCGGGGAAGGTAGGAGAGGGAGAGTGTAGTTGTGGAGGTGGGAGGGAAAGGAGGGCAGGGGAAAAACAAAGGAGGAGGTAATAATGCTTGATAGAAAATGTACTCATTACCTTGCTCCTGTAACTATAACCCTTCTATAAAGTATTTTTACAATAAAAGCCTCTTTTTTAAAAAAAGGAGGTGTCATGTACACCAAGTATTGTAGCCCACATCTGTAATCCCAGCTGATTGGGAAGCAGAAATGAAAACGATCATGGTCTGAGGCCAGACCAGATAAAAACTGCCAAGACAGCCATCTCAACAAATGCTTGCCATAATAGTTCACATCTGTAATCCTAGCTAATTATGTGGGAAGCATAGTTACCAAGTCTCAGTCAATGTAAGATCAGACCCTGGCAAAATGTTCAAGACCTCAAGTAAATGAAACAGATTAGAAGTACGGCAAAAGTAGTTGCTTGGTGCGATACAACAAAATCCTATCTAGCAAGCAGAGAACCCCTGAATACAACCCTAGTAACATCTCTCCTCTACCAAAAAGCCTAAACAACTTTGTCCTATTTGAACATCTAATTTCAAGGCCACTGACAGATCAGAGATGATGACATTCTCTTTAAAATTAGGTATTCAAAAGTGACAAAGTTATTTAGGTTTTGAAAAAATGAAAAGGAAGAAAAATGCATGTGATTTTTGTTAGCTCCATAATTTTGAAAACATAAAAGGTACTCAGTATTTAATATATATCCATATGTGTGCATATATCCATGTATGTATGTATATACATGTATGTATCTATACATATATATATACATACAAGAGATGTCTTTTCTGTGTAGCAAATGAATCTGTACAATCACTACTCAAAGGCATGAATAGACAAAGAGAATGAGCAGAAAACTCATATTCAGGAATCTATGGCTAGCTGATAACCTTGAAAATCTTTTACATCAGTTTGCCTATGTCGGTTACCGCAGAACAGGGACAATATGATGACAATGGGATACTAGGTAGATGAAATGAGAAATGAGAGACACAAATGGTACAATATTCTTTCTGATCAGTATGTAGAATTTCCTCTGTGTGTGTGTGTGTGTGTGTGTGTGTGTGTGTGTGTGTGTGTGTGTGTGTGTGTGTGTGTGTGTATTACATTTTCTTGATGCATTTCTCTCTTGAGGGGTATCTGGGCTGATACAGTAAGCATGGTTGAGCTGAAACCTTTACTATATCCTGGTTTGTAATCTTTCAGGTAAATGCCCAGAAGTAGAGTTGTTGGATCATATGGAACTGGGTAGTAAAAGAGGGATGAAGTTGGAAAAGGTAGAAGAATGAACAGGAGAAAAGGGGGAAATGCAGAGGAATCCAGTAAATATCCTACAAAATTAAGCAGAGTGAAGGAAGAGGTGCATAGGGGAGGGATCAATGAGAATGTTGAAGTGTTGGCATTGACCAAGGTATATTGTACGCATAAACTGCAGTGTTTAATGAGAAATCCTTTGCTACTTAAAATAATAATTTAAAAAATCAGGTCCCTAAAATGTTATGCAATTAGAAGCAAAGCATGGGAATCTCCTCAGATCATCTCTAGGGTCTATAAATCTTTTTTAGTTAAGATAAGTTTTAGAACAACACTAATGATTCATATCATCTGAAGAAAATTTAATGACTTCCAGCTATTTAAAATAATCATTTTTGGACATATGGCTCAAGTGGCAGTGCCACCTAGTGATCAAAGCAGTCAGATATTGAATTTAAGTCTTGATCTCGAACAAAAGTAAAAACAATCAGTAAGTCAGGCACTTTCCTGGGCACTGGTAGCTCATCCTAACAGATACTCATTGTCTTTGAAATGATTTGTAGTTTGCTCCAAATCCTACAGATTCCCTGCCTTGGACTCTGAAATTGTTCCCTATTATGAATCATTAGCCTCAAATCTTCATATTTTGAAAACTACCATAGTTTCCACTGATCTTAACTTTTACTGAACTCCTAGATCTCCAAAAAGAAGTTGCAGGTTTACTTAATATCTACTCTAGTTCCTAACCCTAACTATATATCTAAACCTTACTAGAAACCTAACTCTAAATTTAACCCTATTGAACCCTGTATAGGAACAGGAAAACTCTGTAGTTTTTTTTTTAAATTTCAAACCTATTTTACTTGAAAGTGTTAGCAGAAAACTGTTTTACCTTAAAGCTTACCCTTTCCTAAGCCTAAGTCTAACCTGAACTAGAAATGTAACCCTAACCATAGAACTAAATAGCCTTTGGATTCTAAAAGCCATACAAGACATTAGTTTTTATTCATTCTAACTTTGAATCAATTCATCTTTCAAAAAATATTGTTCATAGTTTTACTCAATATCTTGCCATTTTTCTAACCCTAAACCTAACTGGAATATTGAGACTAACACTCACACTAATCATACTAATAATAATCACACTAATCATACTAATCATAATATTGAGAATAACCTTCACACTAATCTGAATATTGTCACCAGGTTCCTATTTCACATTCATCCTAATTCTAATTCGATTTGTTATTCAAAGATTTACTCTCAGTTTGACCCCAAACTTTCCCTTTCTCTAAATCTAACACTAACTCCAGCTGGATCTGAAACCTAACTTTCACCCTAATGATAGTCCAATTCTAATGTTTAAGAAAAATACTCTAGTTCTTATTCATTCTAATGAACACTCCAGTTTGCACTCTGGAAATGGGTTTCAGTTTTACCTAATTCCCACAATTTTCTGACTCTACCTCTGAAGTTATCTTGTTCCTTAACATGAACCATTATATTATTTGTCCTCCAGTTCTCTTATCAGGAAAAATACTGTAGTTTCCATCCATTGATCCTACCTTTTCCTGGACCTCTGTACCCTAAATCAATTTCAGATTTCCTTACCATCTAGTCCATTACTTAATGCTAACTCTCAACCTAAACCTGGCTGGAAAACTCTCATTAATCATTACAAGAATGATCACTGAGAAATAAATATAATGATAATGCTCTAGATACTATTCAATGTCACATTTTTCCCTTTACTTGTTAGTAAAAGATGAATTTTATACTAAAAATTTTCCTATTTATAAAACTAATAATAATCAGAACAAAATACTGATCGCAATCTTAATCCAAATTATATGTCAATACTAACACAAACACAAGTACACTAGTTTTCACTCATCCTAACTTGATTCAAATAAGCCTTCAAAAAATAGGTTTCAATTTTTTTTAGGGGGGGGGGGTCCAGTTGTGGGGCCTTAACTCTGGGCCTGGGCGCTGTCCCTCAACTCTTTAGCTCAAAGCTAGCACTCTACCACTTGAGCCACAGGGCCACTTCTGGCTTTTTTTCTTTTTGCTTATGTGGTGCTGAGGAATCGAACCCAGGGCCGCATGCATGCAAGGTAAGCGCTCTACCACTGAGCCACCTTCCCAGCCCAGGTTTCAATTTTTTTCCAATATCTTAGTCATTTTCTTTTTTTTAATTTAATTTAATTTTATTTTTGTGAACATACTGTACAGAGGGGTTACAATTACATGGGCAGGATAATGCATACATTTCTTATCAAGCATTGCAACCTCCTCCTTTGTTTACCCTTCATATCCCTTCCCAGCCTCCTCCCTACCCCCGCACCCAATCCTCCCCCCTCCCCCCAGCAACGTTGTAAAGTTCATTTTCGACATGACAACTTGTACTTCTCATTGTTGCAACAGTGTCATTTTCTAACCCTAAACTTAATCTAAACTGGAACATTGAGAATAACCATAAGGCTAATTTTAAGTAGATTCTAATATTAATAGCAATACTCTAGTTCGTATTCATTCTAATTCCTACCATGCTTATTCTAAAATTTACCTTTAATTTGACGCTCATTTTTTTCTTCCTCACTCTAACCCTAACTATGGCTAGAATCCTAACCATGTCCTTGACACTAATAGTATCCCAGTTCTAAAATTTATGTAAAATGCTCATTTTGTATCATCCTAACTGAAATTCCACTTGTAATTCTTGAAATAAATTTCAGGATTTCCTAAACCCTACAGATTTTCTCACTCTTAACTCTGAATCTATCTTGTTCCATAACAGGAATCATTATGCCCATTGATTGCAAATCCTGATATTATGAAATACCTTGTACTTCCATTATCCCAGCTTTTCCTGCATTCCTAGAATGTAAAATAAGTTCAGCTTTACTTAACATTTAACACATTTTTTTTTTATTTTTGTCGGGCGTGGGGCTTGAACTCTGGGCCAGGGCACGATCCCTGATCTCTAGGAATGGATATGATCCCTGAATTCTTAGCTCAAAGTGTTTGCTTTACCACTTGAGGCACAGCACCACTTTTGTGTTTACTGGTGGTTAATTGGACATAAAAGACTCATGAACTTTCCTGCCCCAGCTGGCTTTGAACTGGGATCCTCAGAAATCTGCTTCCTGAGTAGCTAAGATAATAGGCACGAGCCACTACTTTAACCAATTTTTTTTGGGGGGGGGGTCCGGTCGTGGGGCCTGAACTCTGGGACTGGGAGCTGTCCCTCAACTCTTCAGCTCAAGGCTAGCGCTCTACCACTTGAGCCACAGTGCCACTTCTGGCTTTTTTCTTTTTGTTTATGTGGTGCTGAGGAAACGAACCCATGGCCTCAGGCATGCAAGCCAAGTGCTCTACTACTGAGCTACCTTCCCAGACTGTTTAACCAATTTCTTTATCCTATTCTCAACCCCCTTTAGCCAGAAACCTAATCCTAATCACAATTTGATTTAACACCAAATGGTTAATGTAAGGAAATTGTCTAGATTCTATTCAATCACACATTATTTTTGCTTCTACTTCTTATTGGAAAACTAAATTTTTCCCTAAAGCTTATCCTTCCCTAACCCTAACCAGAACAAAAAAGTAACTCACACTTTAAGCCAAATTATATCTGAATGTTTAAAGTAACAGACACTGGTTTTCATTGACGCTAACCTTGATGCCATTCATTATTCTTAAAATATGTTGCAGTTTTACACCTTTTTATATCTTAAATCTTATATACAACTTACTTATATACACCTTTTTATATCTTACATCTTTTTCTTAATCTAACCACAGCTCTAACTGGAAAACCTTTCCTAATCCTAAACCTACAAATAAAAACTGAATCATATTGTTAATAGCACACCTCTATTGCACATTTATTCTCTTGCTCAGCGTATAGGTCTAAATTTTACTTGCATTTTGAGCCTAAATTAAGTGTTTTTCGATTTCCTGTCAGGTTTTCTTTTTTTTTTTCTTTGTTTTTTGGTCAGCCGTGGGGCCTGAACTCTGGCCTTGGGCGCTGTCCCTGTGCTCTTCAGCTCAAGGTGAGCGCTCAACTGCTTGAACCACAGCACCATTTCCGGTTTTCTAGTGGTTTATTGGAGATAAGAGTCTCAGGGACTTTCCTGCCGGGCTGTCTTTGAACCATGATCCTCAAATATCAGCCTCCTTATTAGCTAGGTTTACAGGTGTGAGCCACCAGCTCCCGTCTTCATTATTTTTTTAAAATTTTATTTTATTATAAAGGTGCTTTAAAAAGGGATTAGTTATATGTGTAAGGTAATGAGTATGTTTCTTGTTGAGCATTGTTACCTCCTTCTTTGTTGTTCTCCTTCTACCCTACCTCTCTTACTCCTCCCTCCCCATGGTGTAAAGTTCATTTTTAGCATAGTGTCTTGTGAATATCATTGTTACAACGTGTCATCCTGTGTTGAAGCTAAATTTTCTATTTCTCTAACCCTAATTCTAATTCTGTCTGTGATCCTAACCCTAACTATAATAGTAATGATAGCTCAATTCAGAAGTTAACAAAAAATATTCAAGTTTTTATTCATCCTGTTAATCCACTGTCGATCTTGAATCTCTTTGCAGTTTAGCTTAAATCTTTTTTTATCCAAATTAGATTATATGTGCTTATATAAAGATGTAATTTTATGTAAAAAACACAAGATTTTTGGGAGAAGGAGTAATGAAAAGGAAATAGAGGGAGTAAAATCAAATGCTTTAAATATATTATGGAATTGTCACTTCTGACAATTAATAACTATTAACAAAATAACTAAAAATTAGAAAAAACACTGCCTTCTAGTGTTCTTTAAGAGAGCCATGATATGTCTTGTGAATAAAATACTTGTGTTAGATAAACTTTGTTCTTGCATATTTTATATTGTTATTGGCCAATTATTTAGCTTAATCAGTAAAAATATATAAAATAAGATTCCATGACAAAAAACATTAAACAGTTACTTAGTAATTGTTTGAGAAAAAGTTATAGTCATGAGTTTTAGGGAACTAAATTTCTATTTCCTTACAAAGCAATGGTTTAGGTTTACTAATCTAGTACTTCTAGTAAGTTTAGAGAACATAACTGACATGAAAAACAACTAACTCTACATCTTGTTTCTTGAATGAGTGATATTTTAAACATTGTCTTTAATTAGGTTGAATGAGTGATATTTTAAACATTGTCTTTAATTAGGTTTAGTTATCAAAATAAATGCAATTTTATCTCCTTTCAGAACAAGTACTTTCCCTGCAATGAAATGTATTAGTATATTCAGGTATTAAAAAGCTAAATTTTCTATGTTTGATACGAAGCTCTACATATTCAGAATGACACGATTTTTGTATTTGTAAATGTCTAACCTCTGGGATTTTTGATTCATCAATATAAATTATCTCATGAGGTTGTTGTGAAGGCTCCAGTAACCAGTGTGGTCAAAAACATTTCCTGATTTCTAAATTTTAAATTTAATCATTTTTAGCCTTTGATTATGTCACTTATTTTCTCTTCAGAGCAATTAAGCTAAAGTAAATATTACTTTTTAAATATTTCACTCACATAGTAAATAATATCAACACAGGACACAAAGTATTTCAGACTCAGATTTGGTAAACTTAGTGAGAAGAATGTAGAGAGTAGAAGGTTCTTATACTCAATAAATATTTTTGGTTAAAGTAAATTAAATTATATATCTGGATTTCTAATTTGAAGGTTAATCACATGAAAACAGGAAAATAATTAAAAAATAATTACTTTGGGACCATTTTTCTTCTTATAATTATGAAGCAAAAATATCTCTAAGAAATATATCTTTCAATAAAATGTTTCAACCCTTAGTAAATGGCTTTATAAAATTTATCTCAAATATAACTATATATATATATATATATATGAAGTTTATATATAAACTTCAATATTAAGTTTATCTCAAAATAGAAATTCTGCAACTAATCTAATGTATGTTTTCATGCACAAAAATGCTTTGACTTCTAGTCTTGTTATGTGATTTTAATTACATTTTTTAGTTGTGACATGATCCCTAATTATATTTATTGCAAAATTTTGTAATTACACAATCATGCCTGTACACAATAACTTACATAAGATAATATTCAAACAAAATTATGTTTTTTCCTGTCTCCATCAGGGAAGGATGATGTGCTGAAGTATATTAAATGAAAGCACTCTAACAAAGAGTCTTTATGAAATCGAAATTTGCAACAAGAGGATGGGAACATGAGCACTTTCTACATGGCTGAACAGGAATTCTTGTTTCTACAGTACTTTCTTACCTTTTAATCACACAGGGAAAGCCATAAAATTTGGAGTTCATATGAAGGAATTGCATTCCTAAAAGATGTGGCAACCTTGCTGAAAACCTCGATCTTATCACTAGATCTTTGTGCTTGCAGGCTGATCTATTTCTCTATCATATGTTTCATATTATCAACCATAGTAGTAATTCAGCTGTACGTACATTACAGAAGACTCCTGAAAATCATGGCTATTGCGGTGTAATAATCAGAAGAGAGATTATATTACTCTCCAATTCCTCCCTTTGGCCTTCAATATGCCAATTAATTTTCAAAACAATCATGTATGATATTAGCTTACTTTACCCTTTTTAGGGATTAAGCAAGTGCTTTTTGAAGTAAAAAGTGATGACAGTGGTATCAAAGCTCTGGTATGAGCACCTTCTCCCTAACAAGTAATGCTCTATAGACTGTATATATAGAAGCCACACTAAAATTCTCTTCTCTCTCTCTCTCTCTCTCTCTCTCTCTCTCTCTCTCTCTCTCTCTCTCTCTCTCACACACACACACACACACACACACACAGCTGTCACCCAGACACATCAGAGATCAGTTCCATTCCTTTATTATGATAGTTGATTGATGTTTGCTCCATTTCTTTATCTCGACTTCAAGATCTTGCCTGGACCTTTATCTTTCCCTGAGATCAAGTCTCTAGTTCTTAGTATACTGTGTGTCTGTGTATTCATAATATGTTCCTCGCTGCTTCAGGCCAATTAACAATACCATGAATACAGTATCCTCAAACTTGACATTCAAGTCAAACTCCATGAATTTATACTACTGTTTGAAAATACTAAAATTTATTCAATCTAGAAACCAAGAAAACCCCCACCTTGTTACTTTAGTAGCAATTGACATCATGAAAGTAGAGGAATATAGATCAATAACTGGGGTAAGGGAATGGGAGTATGTCTAAAATGTAGAATACTGGATGTGTGTTACAGATACAAAATTATCATCTATAGGCTCATTTATTGAAAACTTGTCATTCTATATTGAATGCACAATTTACATATACAGTTTTCCAGTTAGTTTGCTTACCTATCACTTCTGATCACAAATCCTTTCATGAATTTTTAGAGTATCTTTGAATAAATCACACGATTTGCATGTACTTATCATCTTAAGGAAAAATAGTCTGCTTTTACATCTTTCATTCTATATGACAAACCCTGAATTTTTATTTACCTGTTTGCTGAATAAATGTATTCCTGGAAACAGGATATTCACATCTAATCTGGGTGTAATTTTCATTTTTAAAATTTGAAATATAATATAAACTTTGTTGTGAAAAGTCATTTTCTAAAATGAGTGATATTCATGAACACATATTTTGGTGCCTTTAAGTAAATTGAGACTTGATGTGGTATGGTAATTCTTGTGTCTAATTGACTTAACCATTAGATTATTCATGTATAAACATGTGCATTGCACTTTTTTATTTTTATATATAAAATAGTCCCAAAGGATTTACTTTAAAGTGATGAGGGGGGTTGTCTTCATGTTCCATACTTTATATTTATTTCAGTAAAAGTACTAGAAATACATGATGTTTACTGGAGCAATATAAAAGATGAGAATATATTTTTAAAGAGAATAGATTTATTGATTAAAATATAGAAATAAAATAGCCAGGTTTCTTGCTTGAGATTGCATAAATTTCATCTGAATGTAGCTCAAGATGAGACTCAGATAAATTCATATTAATATTATTGAGATTTCAATCACAATATAAGCAATATAGGTATTTTAAGGAATTGGTCATTCAAAGCCCTAGATACCTAATGGATGAAGAATGGTATTGAAAACAGCAGAGGAAAATAATTCAACATGCAGATATTATGATTTTATAATACTAACATGAAAGAAATGGAGCTTTTGCCTTTCTGAAAAGGAAAATTTAGCCAGTAATTTCAATGTAAAGCATCAATTGTAATGAGTCTAAAGTCTTTTCCTCCAAGATATCCAAGAGTACTATACTAATTCTCTGGAGTAAATAAGTAATTGTTTTAATTAGCTTTGCTTAATATTAATTTACTTGTACCAAATAGGTTAAAATGTCTGCTCGCTTTCTTTCAATGAAATATCATAAATTTGTTGTACATGGACTCGAGAACCCCCCCCCCCCCGCACCAGAGACCACGACCAATACAAATAACAAAGGAGTCGTTTATTTGCAAATTCAAGGTTGGTCCTCCACGCACTCAGTAACCTGTGAAGCTAAGAGGCCCCCCAGCATAGAATCAGCATAGTTTTTATACTATTGAACAAACAACTTTAAAGAAGTTTTACATGAGAAATTACATGATTGGCTAAAATTTTAAGCAAACTAAGCTATGCATATGTGATTGGTAATATTATTATTGACGTGTTATTGATGGGAATTGTCTGGCCACTGGGTCACTGTGTCCTGCATGGCCACCCAGTGTTTGGTCAATGCATCTGGAGGAAATTCCTGTGGCTTTCCCAAGGATTATTTATGTCTCAATTGTCTGGGAATTGTTTTTCTTTTTGTGTCATTTCTGGGTCAAACCCATGGTTATCTTTATAATTCATACCTCACAAGATGGTTGCTACTGTGTAATGGAGTTACTTAGGCCTTCATTGTGCCTCTTTAAACTTTAGGCTCTTCATTTCTCCCCTTTCTAATATGCACTTTAAGGGCCAATCATGGTCCTTACGGGCCTGCACTATGTCTTTTGTCAGGAGTCAGTAGATATTGTGTTCTCAATACCATCTGCTGCATGTTATTAATGCATTCCTTAACAAACATCACTAGTAGATTGACAACGCAAAGCCCTAGTGTGAACACAAGTACCAGAATGATAATGGAGCCAACACAGTGGATATTGAGGTGCTTATCCAAGGGGAATAATTAAACCATGATTCAAACCATCCTTCCTGTTTTTCTCTTTCTCTTTTTCGTTTTAATAGTCCCTTTCTTACTTTAGCTAAATATTCTTTTACAACTCTGGAATGATTGGCGTAGAAGCAACATTCTTCCCCGAGGGCAGCACATAGACCTCCTTGTTGTAAGAAAATTAAGTCCAGGTCCCATCTGTTCTGCAACACTACCTCAGCTAAGGAGTCATGTGATTTTTGAAGGTAGGCTATAGCGCTTTCCAGGTTATTGATATCCTCATCTATATTGGCATGAAGACTAGCGTAAGATGTTCTCTGAGTAATTAGGGATGCCACCCCAGTTCCTAGTCCAGCTAAGCTCACTAGTACCTCAACTGTTATTGCTGTTATTATTTCTCTTTTAGCTTTTCATGGCCAATAGCTTGCTTCAGACATCTTTATCATCAGGTCTTCCTGAGAATGGTAGAACAGTTGTGGGATAAGTTGTACCATGACACAAAAACTGTTAGACCTATTTCAAATTTCTAAATGGACGCAGGGGGTTAGGCTAGTTGAACATGCCCACCAAGCATCTTGAGGAGGTATTAGATATCCTTCCTCTGGAATCCATTCTTGAGTCTAATTACTTAAGTGAGTAAAGTTAGTTGGTACTCATTCCACACATAACCCTTGTTCTATAACTGCCTGTAGAGTAAGTTTTGCTTCCTTTTGTTCCCATCTGCATGATTTACTTGTTTTAACATTAGTCACATTCTGTATCACTGCAATACCCTCATAAAATGGAGGTCTCATATCAGAACACATCCAACAAGAGCTTGTAATATCAGCATGGGTCTGATTGATCACATTGTAAGTTTGAACCAACAGCTGCCATAGGGAATCCTCTGCCAAGTGGATGCTCTCCCCTTTTTCGAAGGAGGTGGGGTCACTACAACCCAGGGCTCTTTCTTGTTGTCTACTTTGGGTTTATGGCAGAGACTGGTTTTAAAACTGTGTTTGGTCGCATTGCTGAAGGGGAATAACTGGCTGTGGCAATTGCTTGTAGGATTATGAGAATGCCATCATGTGTCTCTCCCCATCTGTACAATCTTAGTCCCCTAGTCTTTCCTAATTCCCATCCTAGGGCTTGTTTGCCCTTGTCTGTGAACTGAAACTAGTATATGTCTGAGTCAAACAGAAAAGTTCAGATAAGTTGATGTTAAGGAAATGAACCCTAAGATATGTATTCATTTTTTTTTTACTTTCATGCGATTGTCTCTAACACATTTATAAGATTATTTCTTTGTTGCTTTGTATGTCCCTCGCCCACAGTATAACCCCTGCTTTCACTGTATTTGATGTCGGTATAATTTGTAGAGGGGAAGGGGAAAAACAAATCATTTGGTTCTTGATGGTGTAAGTGAAGCAGAATGTTTTGGATGTCGGAGATGACTGTTAAATGTTTTTTTTTTTCCATAATAATGTTACATGCAACAGCCTTATAAGTCCTGCAGTTCTTAACACTGTACTTCCTTAGTGATGTGATAGGAATGTCAACCTTACTGGACTTAGTATTGGTTTCCACTTCCTTTTCCACCATCTAGTCTAAATTAAAATAATGGAATGAAAAAGTAATGCCATTTTAAGAAAGTCATTTAGGGCTATGAGAATGTGGCTTCATGGCACAGAGATTGCTTATCATGCATGAAACCCTGGGTTCAATTCCTCAGTAACACATAAACAGAAAAAGAAGTGGTGCTGTGCCTCAAGTTATAGAGTGCTAGCCTTGAGCAAAAAAAAAAAAAAAAAAGAAAGAAAGAAAGAAAGAAAGAAAGAAAGAAAGAAAGAAAGAAAGAAAGAAAGAAAGATAAAGCTCTGGAACAGTTCCATGGTCCTGAGTTCAAGCCCCAGGACTTGCAAAAAAGTCATTTAGCTAGTAAATGACAAATAAAGAAACTATACTTGGAATATATAATTGTTCCTTCCAACTATGTCTAACAATCGTCTTTAATTCAATTACTTTACCTATATTAGAATACTGTGTTGAAAACAAACAAAAAAAAAGGTTTGTTAATAGGTCATGGCAATTAATGTCAGGAATGTGCTTAGATATCAGGTGAGGATTAATCCTGGAAATTCAAAGACTCCAGGCTTCTGAGTGGTCACTGTTAATAACAATGAGAAGGATAGTGTAAGTGAGATTTGGAAAACGTTTTGTTCAGTTATGGCACCAAAAAGGCAAGGCTAATTAACAGTTTTGACAGAAGTGAAGGAATAACTCCAGATGAGAGAAATAAATGATAATAATAAGTAATTATACCAGAAACCAGTTTTCGTTATTAAAGAACTAGTTATCAACTACACTTATTCCTCATTGCCTTTAGCATACTAAATCTCTTAGGTTAGTTATTAATCTCTGTGGGATAAGTTGTATCTATTTCTATGTTGTTTTTTCATACCAGATCTTCTTTGCTTTCTAAAAATCTGTCTTTCTCTATTTCTCTATTAACAGTTATTGATACTAAGTCCAAATTTGCAGACAGCAGAGGATGCTAATGTAAGAGTCCCATAACTCATGAGTCATTCATGTAACAACATGGAAAAGGAGGACATATTTATTGCTACCTCAAATTTTTCTGAAAAGCTGCAATGTCACATCATTGGATTCAAATTTCCATTCTTTGTCTACATAGTGTCATTAAGTGAACATAAATGCAAATATGAGCTGGGTGCTGGTGGTTCACGCCTGTAATCCTAGCTACTCAGGAGGTTGAGACAAGAGGACTGTAGTTCAAAGCCAGCCTGGTCAGCAAAGTCCATGAGACTCTTATCTTCAATTAACCACCAGAAACTTGGAAGTGGTGCTGTAGCTAAAGTGGTAGAGTGCTCAACTTGAGCTGAAGAGCTGAGGGACATTACCCAGGATCAGAGTTCAAGCCACACGACCATTAAAAGAGTGTAAATATGACATTCAGTTTCCCCAAAAGGAACTACAAAGTCAATAGTAATCTTCCCAAGCAGAAAAAATAATTCCAAAATGATTCAGTGCACCTTCTTTTGCTGTTATTTGTTATGGCTTCTTTGTTGGACATATTCTCTTCTTTTAAAAATTGTCAAATATTAGCTTTAAAATAAACTTCATGTAATATTTCTCTGTTCAAATGAGAAGTCCATATAGTTGATGTCACTTGGCTTTCTTACTATCACAGTTGAAAGCCAACCCTGGCAAGAGAAGTCTGTCAAATTCTTATCTCTAATTAAACACCAAAAAAACCAGAAGTGGAGTTTTGTTCAAGCAATAGTGTACTAGCTTTGGGGTCAGGTGGGCAGGAAGGACAATTGTTGAGGGACAGGGTCCAGCCTCTGAGTTCAAGCCCCAGAACCAGCACAAATTAAACAAACAAACAAAAATAACCCCACATATTTCTTTGGGACCATCGTTTAAGCACTGTTTGAGAAGAGGCCCCTTTTGCTGATCATACACACTGCATTCTGCTTTTTGGAATCTTTATTGCGATGGAAAACTCAGGACCAGTTTAAAGAAATGGATAACTGACTTCTGCAACAAGACAATCATGTCAGGAGTGAAATATCCATGCATAAGACATTTTAAAACCTCCATGTCTTTCTTTCTTTGCAGTAGAACACTTTAAAACAAAGTTATTTCTCTTTTTTTCTATGCTGGCCTGCAAATGGCATATTGTTTCTTTTTGTAATACTCTCAAATAGAAGTTTACAGAAAAGTTTTATATGAGTAAAGAACACACTCGAAAAACTCAGGGACAGATTTTCCTTCTAGCCTTGGATTATTTTCTTGTTCAGTAAAAAGAACAGCACAAATTAACTTGAACTTTGTCATTTCTCTATGTTCAATTCCTGTCTTGGAATCAGTTTCCACTGCCCATAACAGTTCCTTCCATTTACTTCCAGTAACAATCTATGGTGCTGCTCCCAGTAAAAATGAATATTTTCTGGCTTCATTGAAATACCACAAGTACATCTTTGGACATGAGGTTACACGTGTTTCAGAAACAACTTAGAAATGAGAAAATATGGAATTTACATGGCTTATAAAAATTATCCATGTACATATGGCCATATAAGATGATGTTAAGTGAAATAAATCCCAAGTTAGGATACAACTTTTTTTTTCTTGCTTGCTATTGTTTAAAATGTATCTAACTATGTCATTTTTTTTGTTTCTGTTCTATTTTCATCCTCCACGGTATAACCCCTGTTTTCAATGTATTTGAGTTTGGTGACCTGCATCTTGCACATACATTTTCCTAATGTGGAGATGGGAAGGGAAATATCAAAATGCTGAAACAAGGATAAAGAATGATCCATTGTAACAATAAGATGAACAAGACACTATGTAGAGAACAAACTTTACAACTTGGGGAGGGGAGGAGTTGGGGAGGGAAGAGAAAAGGGATGGCAGGGGACAAACAAAAGAGGAGCTAACAATGCTCGTTAGATAATGTACTCATTAACTTACTTATGTAACTAACCCACCATAAAAAACATGAAAGAAAACAGTATCCTGGAGTACATTAAGTACAAATTTCCTAAGTGCTATGTAAATTAAGACCAATTTTAATTGGGAAGAAGGTTCTCAGAAACATTTTTTTGTGAGTGTGTGTGTTGTTCATTCTTTCCCAAGTGTACATAGGTTAATATTAGGAGAAACAATAGGAATAATAGGAGGACGAGAAGTTCTGTGTTTAAGTATAATGGTTCAAAACACTATAGAAGACTCTACAAATAAGACAACTTTGAAACAATAAGGCCAAGGCCAATATGTAGATCTATGAGAGTGATATAGAGAAAGCATTACTACTAAGTGAAATATGACGTATAAGGCTCTTTCATCTCTTTCATCATGGTAGCTAATCATGTAAATTAGTGAAAATTAGAGAGGAAGTATAATTTTGGTTCCAAGCCAGTCAGATATAAAAGCATGGACTTAACTGGGAAAAAGGTCATGTTGAAAGAGCAGGAATGATGCTAGCAATGAACTGGTGGCTAAGATCACTTTTCTTTTACTTTTTTTCTTTCTTTTTCTTTCTCTCTCTTTTTTATGGTAGTCAGGCTTAAACTCTGGGCTTGGGCACTGTCCCTCTGCTATTCAGCTCAAGGCTAGTGTTCTACCACTTGAGCCACAGTGCCATTTCAGATTTCTGGTAGTTAATTGGAGAAAAGAGTCTCCTGGACTTTCCTAGCTCGGCTGGCTTTGAACCCCATCCTCAGGTCTCACTGCAACCCGGGTTAAGATCACATTTCTAACAGTGTACACTCAGTATATGTAATGTGTATGTTCATCTATCTTTATATGTATTCTTGAGTTAAAAATCTGGGCTACAACTTAGACTTTATACTCACAAAAATGTTTGTCGTTTAAAAATTGATTCTCCTGGAGAAATAAAACCTAAGAAGGTAAAGAAGTCTGGGAAGTTCGGTTTGTATTCAGCCTGGGCAGAACAGGCTTTGAGATACTACCTATAATTATCCAGGCAAAAGCTGAATTGGAAGAAGTGCTCAGGAGATGGAATACCAGTCATGAGCAAGATGGCTGAATAAGAGATTGAGGCTTTTGCATACATACATACAAACATACACATACACATACACTCAGAGGCACTTATATGTGAAGGCACAAATGCACAAATGAAACAACTCTCAGAATATGTAGAAAAGTTAGAAAACAATAGAAAATATTTCCTGAGTAAGACTAGAATCAAGTGGTAATTTTTAATATTAGAATGTATTCAAGTGAACTTTCTTCAAAAAAGTTTGAGACTATTAAATAGGTAGGGACTAGAGATAGTAAGAGAGTCAAGTAATCATTATTAATGGGATCAGATCCATGGAGAAATGAATCAGAGACCCCTGCAAGTGCATCTGAAAATGTTCATATTCTGTGTCAAATGTTAGAACATCTTTGAAAACTGTACATAAACAGTCTGAACAGTCAGTCTTATGGAGAATATCATCAGAGAAGTTCAGAATTGCTAGTCTGTATCTAGATTAAATAACCTAACAAACCATGGTAGGACAATGTGATAAAAGACAAGAATTCTAGCACTGAGACTAAGACAAGAGATTAGAGAGTGGAATTACATAGCGATACCTTCCTTTAACCAAGTAGCATAATTTTGTCTCAATAAAACAAACCAAACAACAAGAAAGGAATACACAGTTTGAAGTTTGGGCTAATTTTGTCACTATGTTTTGAGATGTCAAGTTTCCTATTGACATGCAACTCATATATAATCCTCAGTTGCATTTTAAATGCTCTCTTCATTACAGGACATTCCTAGTTGCAAAATGGCTCATGATTCCCAGCGAAAAATTTGAAAAAGCAAGCATCATTCTGTTGAATTCCAAAGAAATGATGAAGGATTATGAAAGCTTAAGCCTGGAGAAATAGCAAAGTTCATTTAATGTAGGACTCAGTAGACCTGGCTAAATTAGAATTTAGATTTAAAATAATTTTTTGGTTTGTAATTTCATATTCGATAAGACATTACAAAATGCTTTTCAAGTAGATGATTTAATCACAACCCTGGCCCCTGGCTCCTGAAGGCCTCTGGGTATGGACCAGAAAGTTCATTTAGATCCATCTCCGTGGCCTCCTCCACTCACTCCCATCATGTAGGGGCATGCCCCAGCCATCAGTCTGGGCCCGGAAATGGCTCCAGAGCCGGGCCAACCCATACCTCCTTCTCTCCGTGTGCCAGGACTTGCATGGGAGGTAGAGTCCGCCCGGCCTTCTGTTCCCATGGCCGCCACGGGCCTCATGCTCTCCAGCCATTCCCACCCCCTGTCCCATCCCCCGGAGACAGGATGCTAACTGCTCCCCCCTTTCCTGTTTCTCCAGGCCCCGGTTCCTGCACGTCCAGCAGTCCAGGCTGTAAGTGTGCCTGCCACTAGGACAACAGGCCCACTGGAACCTTCCTGCAATTCTGTGCCCAGCACCAGATGGGGCTTTTCACAACTCTGGTTGCCCAAAGCAATGCCAATTTCCATCTCTGCCCCACTTGGACTCCCCATTCCTAGGACACATCTCTGTGTGTCTTTACAACACACCTCCCAACTGGACCTGCACCTTGAACTTTGGTTCGGGGATTCATTTGGTTCCTCACTCCCTGGAAAGGATGGGGCCAAGGGTCATTCACCCACAATTCTGGGGACATGAGTGATGCTAGGTCAACTGCAGGCTTGAGCAGGCCAGAGAGGGTGGGGATCCTGTTTGCCGTGAGTCTACCTGCAGATTGATGATGTGGTTTTGATCCTGTTCGATACAAAACACATCGAAATGAAATATCTTTTTAATCAAATGAGTTTCAAAACAAACATTGTAAACTCATGTGCAGGTGTTCCACAGATGCAAGGAAGCTCTCAATAAATCTGGGTTCTGCTTAAGACCTCATGTGATCTCTTTTCCTCCCCTTAGTTTTTATTGTCATCGTGTTATTCACACATGTCATGCAGCTTGTCTCTGGGCTGGAGTGCCATCTCTCAGACCTTCTACTCAAGGCGGCCAGTGCTCTATCTGTTGAGCCAGAGCACCACTTCCCACTTTTTCTCTTTACGGGATACCAAGGATTCAAACCCAGGGCTGCACTCTACCACTAGGCCACTTAACACTCTTACCATTTGAGCCACAGCTCCACTAATCTACTACTGAAGCTGCAGCTTCACGTTAGGCATTTGGGTGGTGCATTGGAGATAAGCCCAGTCTGGCTCCAAACTGACATCCTCAGGTTGAGATCATGGGCACTATCTCACCCCGACCCCACCACTTTGCCCTGCAAAACATAGGTTTGAGTGGGGATGTAAGGAAACAGGGAGCCTCCTTCATGTTTCATTATAAGTAGGAACTCACAAGAAAAGAGGAAATGAAAAGGAAGATGAGGAAGGAGAGAGGCAAGGGGAGGGAAAAAGAGAAGGAAGGAAGGGAAATATGTGAAGAAGGCAGGAGGGAAGGGAGGAGGGAAAGGAAAAGAGAAAGAAGCAGCCAGGCACAGGTGGCTCATGCCTGTTATCCCAGCTATTCAGGGAGCTGAGCTCTGAGGGTTGATTAAGATCTGAAGCCAGCCAGGGCAGATGGATCCAAGAAGACACCCTTCATCTCCAATTAAGCAGTCAAAGACTAGAAGTAGAGGCATGGCTCAAGTGGTAGAGGACTAGTCATCTGTGAAGAAGCCCATCCAGATTGTGAGGCCGTGAGTTTGAGTTCCAGTACCGGCAGAGAAGGAAGGAAGGAGAGGGAGAGGAGAAAGGGAGGGAGGGAAGGAAAGGGAAGGACGGCAGGCAACCATGCAGGAAAGGAGGGAGGGTTAGAGGGAGGGAAGGAAAGAAGGAAAGCAGGGGTTTATGGTTATCAAGAGGCTCAGAGAAAGCCTTGAATACGGTGGAAGTGAACCCAGAGACCCGAGCAAAGAGTAGGAGTCAGTCCTCTAGATGCCACCAAGGAGGGCGGTCCCAGGAGAAGGGAACCCATGTGGGGTGGCTGAGAGGGCAGAGCCAGATGTGGAGATGTGGAGTCCAGAATGCTTGAGGAGAGCAGAGGGAGGATGGGATTTAACAGAGTGCTCAGTTAGGGTCTTCTGATTTTCCTGGGACCAGCCTCAGATGGGATTCTTTTCTGCAACCTCCTCTGGGAAGGCCCCTGCTGGTAGGGGCTGCACAGCCGGATCAGGCAGTTTTAGGGTCTGGGCCCAAAGGGTTCATTGCCCAATCAGCTCTGCATCCAGTGTAGGACAAGATCTGGAAGAGGGAAAGTGGACGGTGAGAGGATGTTTCCTACTTCCCTCATTTCCAGAGAAGACCCCCCTTGATTGGGTCCAGACCCAGGGGGAGGCAGACGGGGGTGTGGAGGTTTGCCAGACCTTGGAAACTGAGGCTGAAGCCTAAATGAACAAAGAAACGAGATCTCATCTCCACCAACCCTCCGTGCGTGGTGAAACATGCATACAGTTCCTGAAAAAACAAGAGACTGTACTGGAAAATAATGAATAAAGTGGTGAGGGGACCTGATCCAGGGGTGAACACCTGGCAGGCAAAGCCAGGCCACACAGCTGGCCCGGGCCCTGTTTCCGAGGCCTGTGCAGCAGGGGCTCCTGGAGGTGCCTGCAGAGAAGCACAAGGGGATGGGAGTGGCCATAACCCCCATGTCAACACATGTGCCCCACGGTGCCCTGGGCTCCACCAGCGATGACTCTGGTCCACAGGGAGTGAGGCAGCAGTGTGAGGCACCCAGGCCACGTCCTTCCTTCAGTCCTCCCTACCCCTGTCCAGCCCAGCCAACCCACACATGCGCAACGCCTGGCCCAGGCCCAATCCAGTCCCAGGAACTAGCTGACCTCAGGACTCAGCTCCCCTCCTCCCCTCCCCACCTTAGAGCTCTGGGCCATAGACTTGTGGAGACCAAAACTCATCCCCATCTCATCTTCCCCATCATCATCCTCATCCTCATCCTCCTCCTCCTCCTCCTCATCATCACCATCATCATCATCACCAAGGATTCTCCTAGGCTGGGAGTCTATGTGGTTGAAATGTTCATTTCTTATATGTTTATCATCTGGAGTGTATCACCTATTATGTATGAACTGTGATATAGTATACGTTTCTTTCTAGTCTATGTCACTTTTTTGTATTACGTGTTGGTAGATCTCATGTTGTATTACAAATGTAGATATCTACGCTTATCACAGGTAATATAGGTTCTATTGTAGGATATATGAATTACTTTTGTATTATATATTATACTTGAAATTATAGTATACATTATTTTTACTCAACTGTGTATTATTTAGTAGATACAAACCTATGTATTCTATAGCATCCTCTATTTTATTCTCACATCTATCATTGTTGCGTAGTTTATAGTAGGTAGTATATTATATGTGAATTTTGTTACATGTTATGTATGAATTTGTAATTATATATATATTATATATATATCCTAGTTAATATTGTATTACTTGGATTCTATCTTATGAATTTTAGTATACATTATATGACGATATTTTATTATCATGCTGATATGTTTTATTGATTATATCACCTATTTATACTATATAGTTTATATTTATACTACATTGAACATGACAATTTCGAATGATCTCTCATGTAGTTCCCTTGTACAACTGATAAAATAGCTGGTGACAACCTGTCAATGCAGAGATCCTCCTGATGACAGCTGGTCAACCAGGGGGACCTTCCTGGGGATAGCTGGTCGACCCAGGGTCCCTCCTAGGGACAGCCGGTGGACCTGAGTCCTTCCTGGGAACAACTGGTCAACCAGGGGACTCCCAAGGACAGCTGATCTCTCTGAGTAATCCCCCTGCCCACCTTCCATCCCCTATCTCGGGCCTCAGACCATTGGGAAACGTGGGAGTGTGTAGACAGCCTCTGAATGCCAAAGGCCCTCACAAGGGAAGGCCCCTGAAGCTAGCCCCGAAATGGAGTTCCCATCCAAGCTGAGGCCCGGCTCGAGGTGATACAGCCCTGGCACAGAGAGGCCCTCGACTCCCCAGATGCCTCCCCCCCCCACCCCGAGCGCTTACCCCAGAGGGCAAAGTTTCTGCCTGCAGGCAGCCGAAGGGGCTGCCCCAGGCCCATGCCCTGGGCCTGCCCAATGTACACATGGTAGGAGACCTCCAAGTCCACCTTTCCTGGGCCCCTTAACTTGGCGGGAGTCGAGGAACTCAGAGGACCAACAGGTCAATATCCAGGGCCTACCCAAGCTTGGAGGAAGAGACCCCAAAGTGTGCCCTTCATGGGGGTCCCCTCCTGGATGGGGCCCTACCCGGGCCCTATCCCGATCATCAGCAGAGGGAACCCTAGCCAACCTGCCTGACCACCTGCCTGCAGTCTCTCTCACTGAGGAACTCAGGCCTTGGTCCACAGGGACAAGTTGGATAGGCGGGGCCTTTGCCCAGTGCCTCTCACCCAGTCCCCAACGGGGACTCCGAAAGCACACGCTCAGAGCGGGGCCCTGAAGCCCATCCTTATGGATTCTGTGTTGGGCAGGGACCCGGCCAAGCCATGGTCCCTAGCAGCTGCAGAGGGATACCAGGCACTGGCCTGCACCAGGCTGCCCTGCTCTGCTCCACTCTGCCCTGCTCTCCTCCGGTGCCCAAGAAGCCCACCATCCGTCCCTGTGGGGAACTCGGGCTTTGGGACACAGTTATGCTCGATGACCAGGGCCAACACCAGGGCCCTGGCCAACCATAACAGGGACCCAGAAACCACCACTCCTGGAAAGCCATGCCTTAGCAGGGGCTGGGAACCTTGGCCCACCTGCCACCTCCAAGGCTTAGGTCGCCGAGGCCGTTCCTGGGACCCCGGCTTCTGGAACATCCCCAAGGGCTTCTGGGAGCATCTATGGGTACACCCATATCACACCACACTGTTCCAGCATCCACCAGGCCCATGCCCCACTAGACCCGCAGGGCTGGCACCTGGACTGTGCAGAGTTTTGCTCCCTGCCCAGGGTGAGGACTGGTCCCATACTGAATCTCGAGATGGACCTCGGACTTTGAGTTTTCTCCCCAGGATACCAAAGTCCATGGAGCCACCACACACTGCCATGTGGTTGCCGGCAGCCCCAGCTCTTTTGGCTGAGTCTGGTGAGTACCTATCTTTCCATCATTTTCTAGGGAGCAGGGTGGGGAAGGGTCAAGGCTGTTCCTCCAGGGTGTACCCCAACATGGCTGCTTCATTCCAGGGTTGTGGGGGAATGTGGAAGATGGGAGATGGAGGCAGGTAGCAGCAGCAGCAGTGCAGGCGCCTCCTCAGTGGAGGCAGATGTCTTGGAGATGGGGGGCAGATGGTGTCCTGTGGTTGCGCACACCCCCTCCTCCCCATGTGTGTGCAATGGGTTGCTGTGCTGTGAATAAAGGCTAAACACGAAAGTAGAGCCGTCAAAAGTTGTATCTGTGTGTGTCCAGGCAAGCAGTAGATGTGAGGAGTGGTTGTGCGCCTGCACATGCGCCAGCCCAACCACTGACTCACCCACCCAAGTAGGAGTGTGGTGTCCAGGAGTGGTGTTCCCCACCAAGCTCTGTGTTCCTGCCAGTCAGGCCAAGTGGGAGATGGGAGAGAAAAGAGGAAGGGATAGAGGGAGTGAGGCAGAGAGGTAGGTGGAGTTAGGTGGGAGGGAGGAGGAGGTGGGAGGCTGCTGGAGGTAGCAGGAAGGGAAGCAGGGTGGGCAAAGGGAGGCAGGGGGATGAGGCAGAGGTGGAGAGGCAGGAAGCAAGTCAGGGAGAGAGGTGGGGTCAGAGAGGCAGAGGTGGGGAGGTAGGGAGTTAGGGCTGTAGAGGAGAGAGTCAGGAAGAAAGTTGTGGATGGAGGCCAGGAGGGATAGATGGGGGGAGGTAGCGGGAAGGATGAGGGAAGCAAGGTTGGTAGAGGGAAGCAGAGGGAAGTAGATCAAGGTGGGAGGGGGAGGCAGAAGTAGGGCTGCTGTCTATACCCGATGGCCCCCAGGGACCCTGGTCACTGAAGGGGTGGCCCTGTGCCACCGGTCCTCGCTGCCTCAAACTGGCCCGGCCTTCGCATAGGGAATCCTCGTGCTCCCTTTCCTTCTTCCTGCTCCACCCTCTGGGCGACATGCCCATGGCCCCTGCCCCTGGCGCTGGAGGTGGCCTTTGTGAGGGTGGACTGGAGCAATCCCCTGCTCTCCCATCCTCCCCAAGTCTCCTGAATCCTTGGCTCCTGGGTCTGTGCCCCACTTGTCTGGCTACCTCTGCCAGCGCTGCTTGGCAAGTGCAAAGCCACCCAGAGAGTGGAGGTCTGCAGCCAGAGCCATGGCCACCTCCCCCTGCCCAAGGTGTCACAATCTCTGCCCCCATCCTGAGCCCCACCCCCTGACCCTCCCCTTTCCCCCAGAGCAGCACCCCCTCCCATTACACCCACCTGGTGATCTCCCCATGAGTGAGCACAGGGACACCTGGACCAGAAACCTAGTGGCTGGTGAAAGCTGTTATCAGTCAACCTTGACTGTCTCCTCCCTCTCCCCACCCTATCCCCACTTGAACAGGTGGATCTCCAGCCCACTCAAGGGTTCACAGGCCCTTGGTTGAATGGCCAACCAAACTGGCCCTAAGCCATTTTAGCTTAGGTTGAAGACACCTTATGTGTATATTCCCTGTGTAGTATATCTTTCTCTCACCATTACCTATAGATAGGTAGGTATTCTATGCTAGGCCTGTGTGTGTGTGTGTGTGTGTGTGTGTGTGTGTGTGTGTGTGTGTGTGTGTGCGTGTGTGTGTGTGTGTGTGTACACACCAGAGCCAGACTCTGGTCCCACATGCCTGTATAATCCGGCATGTCTTTCTCCCATGTGGCAGGCACTCTTCTGCTCGAGACCCACGGCTCCGAGTCCAGCTCCTTCCCGAGTCCCTGGTATCTGCAAGGGGGTCTGAATGTGGATCTTATAATACTGAAGTCTCCTGACCCTGATTCTATGCAAAGCCTCAGAGCCACCTTCTACCTTGGAGCCTACAGAGACCAATGGAAAATGGAAGTCTGGATAACTTCTTAGAAGGTATCTGACTCAACCTTCTTCCCCCCTTTTTCTCCCCGACACCTGTACACTGGAAATGTCCCTCTGCATGAGACCCCCATCCCTGGGCTCTATGGGGCCAGAGCTGCCGATTAGCTGAGCAGATGGAGCCACATCTCCTTAATTTCCACCACATGTAGCCTCTCTTTACCCCAGCACCCTCCTGTCAAATCCTCCACACCCTTTCCAATTTTACATATTTTTCATGGCCTAATGTCTTTATCTTTGCTTCTTAAATCTTCCTGCTCTAAGAAACCCCTCCCACCCACCCTCCCAGCAGCAATACCTTTTAGAAGCCCTGCCTACCACAGGTGCCAAAGTTTCCCCCCACACACAAACACATCAGATCTGCACCCAAATGCCCCCAGAAGCCCAAGTTGCTGAGTAGGTCCTGCACCACCCCAAAAGGGGCCATCTTCCCTCCTCATCCCTGCTTCCTTGTTTTATCCCTGGCTACTCATGGCCACCAAGATCTCTCCAGGCTTCTTCACTTCCTGCATGCGGGCTCTCCCCATCTGTTGGGAATAGATTTTAGGAGATCCCCCGCACAAACACAGAGTAGCAGAGGCTGCATCTGAACCGACCACCCACTCTCCCACTCTCCCCCACCAGCCCTTCCCTGCTCCACCCACTGCTGAGCCAAAGAGTGCTCCGTATACACCGTGCATCCTCCATTGCTCCTTCCTGGACTTGATTCTGCACTGTGCTCTCCCTCTCCACCTTCCCCATGCAGGAAGGACCTCTCCATGGCTGGATAAGGCTTGTGGGACATGCCCCTGCCCCCTCCCCCTCCTAGGGAGCCAAAGGCGCAATCTTACCCCTCGCCCCACTCCAGGGAGACAGCTGACTGGGAGTGATGGGCCCCCTTTGTGGGGCAGGGGTAAGCCCAAGCACCTGGCTCATATTTCCCCCTCTTCCTTCCTGGCCTGTTTCTGCTGTGGGCTCTGCAGGTGCACGCGGCCCCCAACCCCTTTTCTCTGGAGATGCCTTTCCTCACCCCACCTGGGGAGGTCACCAGCTGATTCCTCACCCCCCACAGCACCCTCATCCCCAGCTCCTTCTTGGCTCCCTCCTGGCTTCCCAGACCTATGCAACCAAGTCTGATCTGTGTGGGAAATCCAGAAGCTGGCCTGCATCCCGTGGGAGGCTCCCCCTCCACTGCTCCCAGATATTTCTTGAGTTCCCTCCCCCAAGCTCACCTATTTCCTCAGGAAATAACCTTCAATGCCACAGCTACACACAGAGCCAAGGCTCTCTGTTGGCTCCTGGGCCATGTCAGCTACAGTGGGTCTGAATTAGAGAGGCCTCAGGAGCCAGAGAGGACCCACAGGTTGAGAGCAGCCTTTCCTATCTCCTACATTCCCCCTTCCCAGAATGTTATGCTGGGAGGAGGTGCTGGTGCCCCGTGGCCCCACTGGTATGGTAGGATGTGCTGTAGCAAAGCCCACAGGAGGCCTAGCCCCCATCCCCCCACAGGCAGATGGCAACAGCCCTGTGTTCCCCCTTCCTACTTTCTCCCTTCCCTGAAGTCCAACTTCAAGATTTCCCAGATGGAGGCCCATCCCTTCTCCCCTACTGCCCTCTGAGGGCTCTGCCTACTGAGTCCACCCACACTGCTGGGTTGGCCTGCTCCCCATTTGCTGCACCTCCCTGGCAGCCTGGGTTGGTTCTCATTGAGAAAGCCCAGAACTCCTGCCTTCCTCTTCCCCACTTGGCCAGCCCTTTCCCACTGACTGTTCCTGCCTCTCCTGCCCCGCCAGTCCCTCTCCTGCTTCTCCTAACCATAGAGGCCTAGGGACCCAGCAGGCACAACACCAAGACCCCCTCCCAATCTGCTCCCTCCTTGCTCCTCCATTTCCCCCATTGGTCCCACCACCTCCATTCCTGGCCTGCCCCTGTCCCAAGCTTCATCCCCCTTCCACTTATCCCCACCCCTCCTGGGCAGCCTGGCCCTCTCAAAATGGCAAAGGCTCCATGGGCCATCAAATGTCAGTTCCCAGTCCTGGATCTTGCTCCAACCTCATCCCTTCAGGGCCTGCTCCTTCCAAAGTGGCCTTTCCTGGGGCAAAGTTCCCAGGTGCAGGCCCCTATTCCCCCTTCTACTCCCAACCCCCAAATCTCTTCTGAGGGTCCCACTCCCCGAGGGTTCAAAAGCCCACTTGGCTGGCTCAGATACTCATTCTTCTGTCAAGGGCTCTGTACCAGTTCTCACTGGGTCTGGATAGGAAAGCCCATGGAATTCAGAGACCCTGCAGGACAATAGCACTATGGATCACCCATGTCTTACCTTCCTGCTTCCCAGCCTGTTCCCAGCATGACTTCCTGTTGTGCAGCGCCATCCCCTGCTTTCCAGGAAATAACTGGAACTGGCTTGACCAATGATCTCTGATCTCAGTCTTCTGAGTAGCTAGGATTTACAGGGTTTGAGCCCCTCTGGCATTGTGCTAGAAGCTTTTCTTAAGCAAGCATTCTTCCCTGTGTTTGCCTTGAATCCTCCATGCAAAGGAGGCCTGAGGGTCAGGAGGTGTGAAAAATAGGCTTCCACCAACAAGAAATGGCTGGAGTCCATGGTGAAAAGCCAAGCTAATCTTCCCCCTGGGCCCCATTCTGGAACCCCACTATTTGCCCTACCTGTGACTCAACAAACCTTGACCTAGCCTTGAATGTCTGAAGCCACAGAATCGTCATTCCACCTACACCACTTGCTCCATATGACACCTAAGGACCTTTGCCGATAATGGACCTTCTGTCTGAGGCTCTCTGTCCCATTCCACGCCTTAGAACTCCTGTGGAATTTTGGCACTGGTTATATCACCTCCTGGAGCAAGTCTTTCCTTCCCTTCTACCTTTTTTAAAATATTGAGTTGCTATAAAAGGAACTTTGTGCAGGGTGACTGGCAAATGCTCTATCTTGGTGTGTTGTGTGAGTGTGTGTGTGTGCACACGCACGAGCATGCGCATGTGTGTGTGTGCCAATCCTGATGTTTGAATTTATGGCCTGGAAGTTGTCCTATCCCTGAGCTTTTGTGCTCAAGTCTAGCACTCTACTACTAGAACCACTGCTCTATTTCTCTCTTTTTGGGTGTTTAATTGGAGAAAAATCTCTCATATAGACTTTTCTGTTTGTAATTGGAATCTTTAGATCTCAGCCTCCTGAGTAGCTAAGATTACAGGGGTGAGCCAGCAGCACCTGCCTTCTACCCTACCTCTTACCTATAACCTTGGCCCTTCTTTGTGTCTCAGAAGAATATGTCTTACCAGACTCACATTTTTTTTCTTTTTGCCAGTCTTGGGGATTGAACTCAGGATATGGGTATGTTCCTGAGCTTCTTTTGCTCAAGGCTAGCACTCTCTCACTTAAGCCACAGCGCCACTTTTGGCTTTTTCTGTTTCTGTGGTACTGAGGAATGGAACTCATGGCTTTGTGCGTGTTATGTAAACACTCTACCACTAAGCCACATTCGCAGCCCAATGCTCACTTCTAACGGAAGTTATGAAGGGGGGATTTATTGACTTACCCCTTGGGCTTATAAATCGCTGATTATTTCATGTCTATGCCAAGATTTGGGACTAGCCTTTGACTTGGCAATGAGGAATGATAGATGAGTGATAGCCACCAGGCCCCAGAGGTCTAGGCTCACATCCTACAGAGGGATAGAGACTATGGAGAGAGAATCTTGGACAACTCCTACAGCCTAGGGACTGTGGACTATCTGGAGGCAGTGGCTGGCTACAAAGTGTCCCAATGGGATGCCTCAGCCATAACATTATGCACCCGTTGCAAACACTAGCCCAGGCAAAGCCTTCAGGGTTTCAGTTATTAAATGGCAGAGGGTGCTTTGTTCAAGCTGCTGGCTCACACTTAGTACTCTATGAGGGCTTGTCCCAGTTTGCCCCGGTTGGGGCAGCTGGGCATGGGCAACCTGATGAATGCCCATCATCCATACACACATCCATGGAGTTATTGCCTCCTTTTTGGGGGAAGGCAGATACACTGTTGTACATAATCCTAGGCCCTGTTCTTGAGCTCCTTTTGCTCAAGGGTAGCACTCTGCCCTTGTGTCACAGCCCCATTCATGTTTATTTTTCCAGTGACTTCTTAGAAAGAAGAGTGTCCTAGACTTTCCTTCCCCAGCTGAATTTAAATTGACATTTTCTACATCTCAGCCTCCTGAGGAGCTAGGGTTATAGGCCGGAGCCACTGGCACCTTACTTTACTTTCTTCTTGTTGTTCTTTTTTTCAATCGTAACAGTCTGAAATTTTCACCATGTCATTCCAATGGTTTGCATTCAAAGTACACTACCCAGGCCTGGAGTTCGAATGCTAAGACTGCCACCCACAAATGGAAGGAGATCCTGACAAACTCATTCCTGTTCATGTGAATGCTAACGGAATGTTATAAAAGTAATAAATGTGCCGTTGATTAATGATTCTATTTTAGAATGCCACACAAAAAATATTGGATTTATGTCTTCCATTCTAGCACCATGGTATGATTAAGGATATTGAATAATTTTTAATTAATACTTTTATAAGTATTCAACAGTGATATTTCATTAAATGGAGGCATAATTTAATAACTAATAATTGGTAATTTTATATATATAATTTAATTACCTCACATTCTCTCTCTTTGTATATATAAATATATATATGTATATCAATTTACACTTGCTCTATATCTATCTATCTATCTATCTATCTATCTATCTATCTATCTATCTATCTATCTATCTATCTATGTATCTATCTATGTATCTATCTATTTATCTGTCTGTCTGTCTGTCTGTCTGTCTGTCTGTCTGTCTATCTATCTAATTATCGGGCACTCCTGTGGCTTGATCACAGGTCCTCAGAACTTCCTGGCAGCTTAGATTGCAATAGGCTGGTCTGCTACGACTGTGACCCCATTTATGGATTGTGCATTCTAGGCTGTGAGTTGAAAACCCAGCATAGCCAAAAATTAATTCATGGAGTAAGAAGCCAATATTAGCATATTGTTTTCCTTTTCTGGGAAAGTTCATGTCTTAGTATGATATATAATCCATAAGTACATATATACTATGTGATATGATGTAATAAAAGAAATGTTATATGTGTAATAATGCTAAATAAGTAAGGGTAATAAATATCATATTTCTGCAAAATTTTGGTCAATCGACTTCAACAATTCATCCAAAAAATCATACACCACGATTAAACAGGATTCATTTCTGGGATGCAAAGCTGGTTCAATATATGCAAATCAATTAATATAATTCATCACATCAACAGGAGCAAGGATAAGAACCACATTGTTATCTCAATCGATACAGAAAAAGCATTTGCCAAGATCTAACACCCCTTTATGATGAAGGTTTTGGAAAAATTAGGAATCCATGGAACATTCCTCAATACAAGAAAGGCTGTGTATGACAAACCAACAGCCAGCATTATATATAATGGTGAAAAACTAAAACCATTTCCTCTTAATTCAGTAACGAGACAAGGCTGTCCACTCTCTCCACTTCTTTTGAATCTAGTATTAGATTACCTTTCTACAGGAATAAGACAAGATATAAACATAAAGGGGATCCAAATAGGGAAAGAATAAGTAAAACTCTCCCTCTTCACAGATGACATGATATTGTATTTAAAGAATCCCACAGACTCCACTCCCAAATTACTCAAGCTGATTCAAAACTTTGGCAAAGAAGCAGGGTATAAAATTAACCCTCAAAAATCATTGGCTTTTCTGTATGCCAACAATGAGAAAAGTGTGGCTGAAATTAGGAAAGCAACTCCATTCGTAATAGCCCCACAAAAAATAAAATACCTAGGAATTAACCAAAGAAGTGAAGGACCTCTATGAAGAAAACCTTAAAAACTTGAGAAAGGAAATCAAAACAGAACATAGAAAGTGGCAAAAAAAAATCCCACGCTCCTGGATTGTAAAGATCAACATCATGAAAATGGCAACACTTCCCAAGGCTATCTACAAATTCAATGCGATACCTATCAATATTCCAACCTCATTCTTCAAGGAAATAGAAGAGACAATCCAAAAATTCATATGCAACAATAAAAGACCCCGAATAGCAAAAACGATCCTCAACAGGAAGAACAGTGATAGAGGAATATCAATACCAAATTTCAAACTCTACTACAAAGCCATAGTAATCAAAACAGCTTGGTTCTAGCACAAGAACAGACCTCAGGACCAATGGAACAGAATTGAAAACGCAGAAATGAACTTACAGACCTATAGCCATGTAATCTTCGAGGAGAGAGCTAAAAAAATATAATGGAAGAAAGACAGCTTCTTCAGTAAATGGGGCTGGCAAAATTGGTTAACTACTTTTAGAAAACTAAAGCTAGGTCCTTATATATCTCCTTGCACCAGAACAACTCCAAAAAGATCAAAGACCTCAGAATCAAAGCAGACACTCTGAAAACATTACAGGGTGTAATAGGAGAAACCTTGGTCTCCTTGGCAAAGGCAGAAATTTTCTTAATAGAGACCTAGAAACGCAACAAATCAAAGAATGGTTGGACAAATGGGACTGCATGAAATTGCAGAGCTTCTGCATGGCAAAGCACATAGGTAGTAAGATCAATCAAAAGTCCACAGATTGGGAGAAAATCTTCACTAGCCATACAATGGACAAGGGTCTCATATCTAAAATATACCTGGAACTCAAAAAATTAAATCCTCCAAAAACAAATCTTCAAAGAAACAACTGCCCAATAAATAAGTGGGCTAAAGACTTTAAGAGAAACTTCTCTGAAGATGAAAGAGGATGGCCAATAGACACATGAAGAAATGCTCAACCTCCCTTGCCATTAAAGAAATGCAAATCAAAACAACATGAGATACCACCTCACCCCAGATAGAAAGGCTATAATCAAGAACTATAATAACAACAGGTGCTGGAGGGGATGTGGATACTTCTTCAACCACTTTGGAAAGCAGTATTCAGGTTCCTCGAAAGACTCCACATAGAGCTCCCCTATGACCCAGCAATTCCACTTTTGGGCATTTACCCAAATGTTCACAAACAAGACCACACTAAAGCTACCAGCATGACTATGTTTATTGCAGCATTATTTACCATAGCTAAGATATGGAACCAACCCAGATGCCCCTCAGTAGATGAATGGATCAAGAAAATGTGGCATATATACACAATGGAATTCTATGCCTCCATCAGAAAGAATGACATTGCCACGTTTGTTAGGAAATGGAAAGACTTGGAAAAATTATATTAAGTGAAGTAATCCATATCCAAAGAAACATAGGTCCCATGGTTTCCCTTATTTGCAATAACTAGTATATGTATGAGTCAAGCAGAAAAGGTCAGATAAGTTGATTTCAGGGAAATGAACCCTAAGATATGTATTCAAATGGTTTTTTTTTTCATGCTATTGTTTCTAACACATTTATAAGATTATTTCTTTGTTGCTCCCCGACAGTATAACCCCTGCTTTCACTGTACTTGGTGTCAGTATAATTTGTGGAGGGGAAGGGAAAAAAATCGTTTAAATAGGGATACAGGTGGACCCATTGCAACAATAAGATATACAAGTCGTTATGTCAAAATATGATCTTTACAACTGTGGCGGGGGGGGGGGGGCGTGGTAGAGGGCGGGGAGAGAATGGGAAAGGATAGGAAGGGGAAACAAAAAAGGAAGAGGCTACGATGCCTGATAAGAAATGTACTCATTGTCTTGCCCATATAATTGTATCCCCTCTGTACAGTATTTTCACAATTTAAAATAAAAGAAAAAAAGTAACAATTAAATTAGGAGTTAGTGTATGATTATATAAAATTATACACAACAATTATACTACATTGACTAATTTTCAATTAACACTTTATTATTTATTCAATCATGTTACTAAAAAAGGAAGGAATAATTTAAATGCCAGTAATCGGTAGTAATATTTTATATGCAATTTCCTAGTATACAGACACCTCTCTCTTGTTTTATACATATAAATCTATTTATCTATCTACCAATCTACATATTTATGTGTTCATACACTTGTCAGTCATGGGGCTCATTTGTGGATTGCTCGCCTACTAAGTACAAAGCCCTGGGTTCGATTCCTCACTACCTTGTGCACAGAAAATCTAGAAGTCGTGCTGTCACTTAAGCAGTCGAGCACTCGCTTTGAGCATAAAAGCTTCAAGACTGTGTCTAGACCCTTTCCCAAAACCCAGGACTGGCACCAAATTAAAATAAAATAGAATGTTCTGACTGCAACAATATAAGCATAGTACTAAAACAAATACCTCATCACAGAACAAGCATGGAGTCTGGTGCTTGCAGCTGCCATCTTACCTGACTTATCCAGAGGCAAACCACTGCAACCCAGCTCCACAGAACCAGAAGCTGCTGGTTCACTCACCACTGTCATCCAAGATACTCCGGGGCTGCTCTGTGAAACTCTGAGCTGTGGGTGCTGTAGCTCAAGTGGTAGAGCATTTGGTTTTAGCTGAAGAGCTCCAGGATAGACAGCACCCAGGCCTAGACTTCAACTCTTCCAACTTACAAGAAAAGAAAAGAAACAAAGAAACCTAAAGAGGAAGGGTTAGAGTGTTTGCATGTATGAATCCCTGGATTTGAATCCTCAGTACCACATCGCTAGAAAAAAAGCCTAAAGTGGCCCTGTGGCTCAAGTTGTAGAGTGCTATCCTTGTACAGGAGAAACTCAGGAACCATGCTCAGGTCCTGAGGTCAAGTTCCAGGACAAGTGTATGCACACACACACACACACACACACACACACACACACACACACACACACAGATACCAGAAGTGAAGCTGTGACACCAAATGGTGGTAAAGCAAAGAACTTCTTTTCTGAGCTCATGGTCAGCCCCCTAGCCCTGTGTTCAACCCCAAAACTTAGCCATCCAGGGCTCAAAAAGGATAGGTCAAAAGTTTCAAAATCTGATGCACTTCACTAGCCCTAGATGACAGGAAACTTTGGGATTTTGCACAAGTGCTTAGATTTAGCAAGCTTCTAGAAACCTAGGGAGGCACCATTGCCAATTAGGAATCTTTTCATTAGTTTCAGCTCCCTTATTGTCTGACAGAAAGACCCATGAATTAATTGTAGCAGGTTATTTCAACACTGGAACGTAATCTAACAAAGACAGGATAAGTGCAGGGAACTTGGCCTGCCACAGGAGGTGACACAAATGAAAGCTTCCTGACACTTTCATAAATTTAGCATTGTGGGCTGTGAGTTCATATCCCAGCATGGCCAAAAGTTTATAGGTGGAGTAAGAAGCCAATTTTGACATATTTTTTTCCTTCTCTGTAAAAGTCCTAGGTCTCAGTATAATGTAAAATCCATGTGCAAATATATCCATGTAATAAGATGTAATAAATGAAATAAATATTATAAATGTAAAAATAATAAAATAAAGAATAAATAAATAAGGGTAATAAATGTCATATGGGGTAAACCCATGTACGTAAAAAGATCTCATACATGAATATTATTTTTCCAGTGCTGTGGCTTGAATTCGGCCCTGGAAATTTGTCTGAATTTCTTGTTTTCAATGATGGCGAGCTTCCTTTCCCACACAGTGCCACAGAGTTGCCCAAACCCTGAGTTCAAATCCCAGGCCTGTCAGAAAAATGGTGCAAATTCCAACACAGGGCCTTATTTTTTTTTTGGCCAGGCCCGGGGCTTGAACTCAGCTTGTAGCAACTCTGCCTCAGCTTTGATCATCCTAGGCTGGGGTGCAACCTCTGGACCCACAGCCCATCCTGATCTACCAGGACCCAAGTTTAAATCTCGGGACTGGCAAAAAAAAAAAAAAGAGGTGAAGGGCTGGGAAGGTGGCTCAATAGTAGAGTGCTTGCCTTGCATGCATAAGGCCCTGGGTTTGATTCCACAGTACCACATAAGCAGAAATAAGCCAGAAGTTGTGCTATGGCTCAAGTGGTAGAACAATAGCCTTGAGCTGAAGATTTGAGGGACAGCGCCCAGACCCAGACTTCTGGCCCCACAACAGACAAAAAAAAAAAAAAACGATGGGGGAAAAAATGGAGAAGTATGAAACTGAAACTGGGAAGTTCCAGAAGGCGGTTTTACATGTTTTTTTCCTTTGCATTGTGACCATCCTGGGTCTAAATGACAGGACCCGAAAAGTGTACATGACCTTGCACAGTTGAAGTTTGGTGGGCTATCAGGGAAGTCACTGCCTAAACCAGCAACCTAGGTCCGGGATTCGGATCCCGGGACCACTACCTACAAATGGCAGGAGATCTTAAGAAACACATTCCGATAGACATCCATATGAATTGAATGTTGTAAAAGTAACAATTACATTAGTATTTAGTCTATGATTATATTAAAATTATACACAATAATCATAGTACATTGACTAATTTTCAATAAATACTTTATTATGTATTTAACCATGATACTTAAAGGAAGAAATAATTTATCGATAATTGGTAGTAATATGGTATATATAATTTAATAATATACAGATATCTCCCTCTTGTTTTATGCATATATATGTATATATAAAACAATCTACCTATCTAAGTCTACACTTGTCACTCCTGGGGCTCAGTGGTAGAGTGCTCGCCTAGTATGTATGAAGCCCTGTGTTCGTTTCCACACTATCACATGCACAGAAAAGCCAGAAGTGGTGCTGTCACTCAAGCACCAAAAAAAAAAAACCAAACAAACAAGTTAGAACGTTCTGACTGCAACGATAGAAGGCCAGGACTTCAAATACCTCATAACAGAGCAAACCGAGGGACTGAAGCTCATGGCTGCCATCTAAACAGACAGCCAAAGGTCAACCGCTGCAAACCAACTCTATTTAGCCAGATGTTGCTGGCTCACCCCTAGGTGCTCGGGGGATGAGATCTGACAATGGTGGGTTGAAAACTCAGCCCTGGTAGGAAGTATGCGAGACTCTGAGCTGTGGCTCAAAGTTGTAGAGCTCTAGCCTTGAGGAAAAGGTCTTAGGACAGTACCTCCAACCTATGAGTGAAATCCCCCAAACTGACGACCCTCCGCCCCATTAATCACCCCTCTAAACCGTTAGATGTGAACTTGTGTGGTTTGTGATGTGTTTCTGAAAGAATGTGATTCTGATGAAAGCACCCGAATTCTAATGACAGCTTGTGGGATACAGCTATGTGATGAGCCCTTCCTGGCATGCTGGGTGCTGAGTCCTTCACGGGTTGCTGTGTGCCAAGTCCTTCACAGGGTGCTATGCTATGAGCCCTTCACGGGGTTTATTCTTTCATCTGGTCCTTGTTAGAGCTCCACAAGTAAGATGATTGTGCTGATGAGAAAGTTGAAGCTCAGATATGTCCCCAAGGCAGGGCCAAATTTATGTATGTACTGAACTCTAGTGACTTGTCTCTTGCAGTTTAGTTTTCTCCATCATGAACATTCAACTTAGAGTCTAGGCACTGACTTTCCTCTTGGGCTCATGGCTAGCACTCTACTGCAGAGCTAAGTACCCCCTTGCAGCAAAGTGTGTCTTTAGCTGAGGTCTGTCATCCTGCCTTCTCATGAAGCTGAGGATCTGGGTTCCAAACTATCCTAGACACAAAAGGTCCCATGAGAATATTATCTCCTATTCACCACTTAGAAACTTGAAGTGGAAGTTGGGCACCGGTGACTCATGCCTGTCATCCTAGCTACTCAGGATCCTGAGAGCTGAGGATCACAGTCCAAAGCCAGCCTGGGCAGGAGATTCCTTGAGATGCTTATTTCCAGTGAACCACCAGAAAGCCTGAAGGTGTGCTGTAGCTCAAGTCGTAGAGTGCTAGACTTGAGCACCCAGTCCCAGACTTCAACTCCTCCAACTACAAGAAGAGAAAGAAAGAAACCTGAAGTGAAGTGCTGGGAATGTGTCTTAGGGGTATCGTGTTTTGCATGTATGAAACCCTGGGTTTGAATCCTCAGTACTACATCCCTAGGAAAAAAAAGCCTAAAGTGGTTCTGTGGCTCAAGTGGTAATGCACTATGCTTGTACAGGAGAAACTCAGGTACAGAGCTGAGGTACTGAGTTCAAGCTCCAGGACTGGTGTTTGCACACACGCCCATACACACACACACACACACACAAAGATACCATAAGTGAAGCTGTGACACTAAATGGTAAAGAAAAGAGATTCTGCTCTCAGCTTATGGTCAGCACCCTGGCCCTGTGTTCAACCCCAAAATAGAAACACCCAGAGCCCAACTAAGAGAGGGCAAAAGTTTCAAAACCTGATGAGATTCACCAGTACTAGATGACAGAAAGCATTGTGATTTTGCACAAGTGCTTAGATTTAGCAAGCATCCAGAAAACTAGGGAGGCATCTTTGCCAATTAGGAATCTTTTCATTAGGTTTATTTGGCTTGTTTTCTGCCAGAAGGACCCTTGAATTAATTGTAGTAGTTTGTTTCAACACTGGAACATAGTCTAACAAAGACAGGATGAGTACAGGGACCTTGGACGGCCCCGAGAAACAGTACAAATGAAGTATTCCTGTCAAAACAGAGCACTGGGGAGAAAGATAGCTTGGGGTACAAAGAGGCCTTTTCCTCCTGGCCTTCAGTGTCTGCCTCATCCTCACTCATTGCTCATCCTCACTAATTGCTCCGGATGAATTGTTTGTTACATAGCTGTTCAAGAGTGAGGCCTTTTGTCTGCCTGTTCCAACAATGAGGCAGACTTCCTCCAGCAGCATGGGGTGCACAGAAGCCCTCAGGCTACTCTGGGAACAGTGAGGGGAGCCCCAGAACATGCACTGTCTTGAAAGCACTCTCTGTGCTATGAAATCATTCTATTCAAACCTTTTTTCATAGCAACTCTAGATGTTCAGTGATAGAAATACATGCATACATACACAGACACATGGAGTTACTGGCTCTATTTTTGAGGCAGGTCCTGAGGCTTGAACTGTGACCCTCGGCACTGTCCCTGAGTTCCTTTTTCTCAAGGAAGCACCGTATTGTGCCTTAACCCATGATTACCCTAGGCTGGTTTGTAGCATTTACACCCACAGATGATCCAGTCATCCTAGGACCCCAGTTCAACTCCCAGCACTGGCAAAAATACATCAACCAAAAAAAAATGGAGGAGGAAAAAACAAACAAGTTTTACACAACCGTTTTACTTTTGTTTCCTTTGCACTGTGACCACAATGGGTCTCAATGACTCGGCTTGAAAATTGTATGTGACCTTCCATGGACAAAGGCTCACGGGTTGTTGGTGAAGCCTGAACCCCACCCAGATACCTAGGCTGTGAGTTCGATCCTCGGAATGCCACCTACACACAGCTGAAGATCCTAGGAAACTCGTTCCTATCTATAGGAACATTAATAGAATGTTTGACATGTACAAATTGAATTAATATTTAGCTAGTCTTTCTAGTATAATATTGTATGCATAAATATATGTCATTGATTAATTTAATTAATAACTTACTAAGTCTTCTACCGTGATTAATTAATGGAGGCATAATTTTAGACCAAATAATTGGTAGCAATAGAATATATAATTGGTAGTAATATAATATATAAAAATAAGATATAGACATCACTTTATATAGAGTTATACACTAGAATCTACATAAATGTCTGTCTCTCTCTGTATACATTTATTTATAGATGCATATTCATATGTAAATACATACACTGCAATCTATATATCTATCATTTTATATATTGGCCACTCCTAGGGCTTGATCTCAGGTACTCAAATTTGCCCAACAACTTCATTTGCATCAGACTGTTGTGCTAACATTGTCCCATTCATGAAGTTGGCCTTCTAGGGCCAGAGTTCAAATCACAGAACTGTCAAAAACTTAATCCTGGTGGAAGAAGCCAATTGTCCCACTTGTTTTCCTTATGGGTGTCAAAATTCCTGCATCTCATGAATGATGTTTAATACATAGGCAAATTTATGTCCTATGTAATAAGATGCAAAAAATGTTATATGTGTAATCATACTCACTAAAATACATAAGAAATACATAAAAATAAAATAAAATGAATAACTACACTAACTGCAATATAACTAAACATGTGTATGCAAATATAAATCATGTATTTAAAATGTATATGAATATTATTTTTTGAGTGTTAAGACTTGAATTCAGGCCCTGGGAACAGGCCTGACTTTCTTGTCTTCCAGCATGGTGAGCTTCCCCTTCCCCGACAATGTTGCAGATTTACCCAGACTCTGAATTCAATTCCCAGGCCTGGCAGAAAAATGGCATGAATTCCAAGCCAAGGAGCCTCATAATTTTTAAAATATTTTTAATGAATTTATTTATTTTTTTATTTTTAGTTTGTCAAGCACAAGGCTTGAACTCAGGTTGTTGCAACTCTGCCTCAGCTTCGATCGCTCTAGGCTGGGGTGCAACCACTGGACCCACAGCCGAACCTGGGTTCCTGGGTCCCAAAGATTTACAGGAAAAATATAAATAAAACGACACAGATAAAAATCTGGAAACTTACACATGGCTGTCTGTTTTAAATTTGTTTTTTTTGCAAGGTGACCATCTTAGGTCTGAATGACATTGCTGAAAAGTTTTGTAACCTGACATTGCTGAAGGCTGGTGGGCTACCAGGCAAGCCACAGGTCAACACGGCAACATAGGCCCTGTGGTCGAGACCCGGTCCTGACCCCTACCAATGGTGGGAGATCCTAAGAGTCTCATTCCTATTCATAGGAATACTGATGGAAGATTATGAATGTCGAGATTAAATTAGTTGTTCCTGAATGATACTACTATAAAATTAGTGATTTTAGGAGGCTGATGGCTTTTAATGAATATTTTGACACATTAAAAGAATACTATTAATTACATGGATGCAATAGTTTTGTGACAGTGGTTGATTAAATTAATAATTCATTAAGGATGTACACAATAATATTAATTACATAGGGGCATAATAAATACCCAAGAATTGTTAAAAATGTAGTCTATATAACTGAAGAATGTATAAACATCTCTGGCACTCTATAAAGATCTATATTTATTTGTGTACTACCATTCGCATGTCAATCTATCTTATTTTGTCAACCCCTGGGGCTCGATCTCAGGTGCTGGGAACTGCTTGTTAGCTCCATATGGCCCAAGCTGGCCGTGCTGACACTCACCCATTCATGAATTGAGCCTTGTAGGCTTTGAGTTCAGATGCCAGCACTCACAAACATTGAATCGTGGAGTAAGAAGCACTGGTGACACAAGTTTTCCTTTTCTGTGAGCATCTGGGTGTTAGGTGTGAAGTTTCATACATAGGCAAACCTATATCCCATGTAATAAATGTAATAAATATTCTATGTGTAATACCAGTCAATAAAATAAATGGCAAATAAATGAATAAAACAACAAATAAAATGCATAACTACACTAAGAGCAATATGGGGTCATCACAGGGGGCTCAGTCTTATGGCCTGGGAACTGCCTGGCAGCTGAATTGGCTAGAGGCTGCTGTGCTGACAGTCACCCATTCATGAACTGAGCCTTCTAGGCCCTGAGTTTAGATCCCAGCCCTGCCAAAAATTCAATCTTGGACTAAGAAGCTGAGAGTGACACATATTTTCCTTTTCTATGAAATTGCTCGGTGTCCGGTAGGATGTATACTTCATATGCAAATCTATATGCTATGTAATAGGATGTCATAAAGGTAAAAATGTCATAGGTGGAAGAATTGTCACTATAATAAATGAAAAACAGATTGAGTTAGTAGTGAATCATTCTGGGATAATATTAGACAAAATAATTATAGGACGTGGATTAAGTTTAATTAATATATTATTAAGAATTAACAGAATGAAAAGTAAATGGAGACATAGTTAAATGCCTAATAATTGGTAGAAACAAATGATGCATAAATTAATTATAAATAGACATCTCATTGTATAAAATATGTAATTATATGTATGGATGTATGTACATATATGTTAAACAATAAGAGTATATTGAGTAATAATTAATGTTTTATTAATTGTCCAACTGAGATACATCATTAAATGGAGACATCATTTAATACCTAGTAATTGGTAGTACTATTAGCTATAATTTAATAATGTGCATACATCTCTCTCTCTTTATTTTTTTGGGGGGTTTGAGTCGTGGGCCTGAAGTCTGGGCCTGGGTGCTGTCCCTCAGCTCTTCATCTCAAGGCGAGCACTCTACCACTTGAGCCATAGCACCTCTTCCGGCTTTTTTTTCTGCTTATGTGGTGCTGAGGAATCAAACTCAGGGCCTCATGCTTGCAAGGCAAGTGCTCTATCACTGAGCCACATTCCCAGATCACATCTCTCTTTTCATATATATAATATTTATATACACCAATCTCTATTTATACCTCATACACTCCTGGGACTCGGTGGTTGAGTGTTCGCCCAGTAAGCAGGAAGCCCTGGCTTCCATTCCTGAGTACCAAATAAAAAGAAAAATCGGAAGTTCTCCTTTCTTTCCATCAATTGTGTACTAGCCTGGAGCACAAACGCTTGGGGAGAGTGTATAAGCCCTTACTAAAGGCCCAGGACTGCCGCCAAAAAAGGTAGACTGTTTTAAGTGCAACTATAGAAGGTCAAGACTTCAAATACCTCATCACAGAGCAAGCTAGGATTCTGGTGCTGACAGCTGCCACCTAACCTGACTTACCCAGATGTAAATCACTGCAACCAGCTCCACCGAACCAGACACTGCTGGCTTACCTCAGTCATTCTAGCTGCTCGTGGGCTTTAAAACCCAGCCCTGGCAGAAAGTCTGTGAGACTCTTCAAAATGTGGTTCCAAGTGGTAGAGCTGTACCCTTGAGCAAATGTTATTAGAACAGTATCCCTATATTTGAGTTCAAGCCCCTTGGGTAACCTCCCCCTGAAAAAAAACACCCCACTAAACCATTAGATGTGAACTCGTGTGGTTTGTGAAATGTTCCTCAAAGAATGGTGATACTGAAGAAAGCATGGTGATTCTGATGACAGCTTGTGGAATGGAGCTATGTGTTGAGTCCTTCATAGGTGCTCTGTGCTGAGTACTGCACATGGTGCTATGTGTTGAGTCCTTCACAAGTTGCAGTGTGGTGAGTCCAGCATTGGGTTCTGGGTGCTGAGTCTTTTACATGATGCTGTGTGCTGAGTCCTTCAAACAGTGTCATTTGCTGTGTCCTTCACAGGGGGCATTCTTTCATCTGGTCCTTGTAAGAGCTCCACAACTGAAATGCTTATGCAGATAAGAATATTGAGGCTCAGATATATCTCCATGGAAGGGACAAACTTAAGTATTACTGAAGACTAGTGAGTTGTCTCCTACAGACCATTGTTTCGCTTTGTTTTTTTTTTCTCAGTCATGAACCTTGATCTCAGGACCTAGATTCTGAGCCTTACCTCTTGGGCTCAAGGCTAGAACTCCACCACGTGGAGACAAGGATCCCCTTGCAGCAGAGTGCCATGGCCTAGGGGTCGATAGCTGAGGTCTGTCATCCTGCCTTCTCAGCAAGCTGAGATCTGAGGATCTGTGTTCTAAACTATCCCAGACACAAAAAGTCCCATGAGACTATTATCTCCAATTCACCACTAAGAAACATTAAGTGGAAGCTTGGTGCTTGTGGCTCATGACTATCATCCTAGGTTCTCAGGAGGATGAGAACTAAGGATCTTGGTTCAAAGCTAGCCTGGGCAGGAATGTCCCTGAAACACTTAGCTCCAATGGACCACCGGAAAACCTGAAGTGGAGCTGTGGCTCAAGTGATAGAGCAAAAGACTTGAGCTGAAGAGCTCAGGTACAGCACCCAGGCCCAGACTTCAACTCCTACAACCGACAACATCAAAAAGAAAAAAAAAAAAAAACCAGAAACAATCTAACAAACCTGAAGTACAGGGATGGGAATGTGCCTTAGGGGTAGAGTGCTTTTCATATATGAAACCCTAGGCTTGATTACTCAGGACCACATCACTAGAAAAAGCATGAAGTGGTTCTGTGGCTCAAGTGAGAGAAGGTTATCCTTGTACAAGAGAAATTAGGTGCAGTGCTGAGTTCAAGCTCCACAACTGTATGTGTGCGCACACATGGACATACACACACAGACACACAGACACACAGACACACACAGACACACACACATAGACCAGAAGTGAAGCTGTTGACACAAAAAGGTAAAGCACTGGACTTCTCCACTGAACTTATGGTCAGCACCCAGGCCCTGTGTTTAACCCCCAAACCTAGCCACCCAAGGCCCAATTAGGAGAGGTCAAAGATTTCAGAACCTGATGATCTTCACCAGCCCTAGCTGAAAGGAAGCTTTGTGATATCAGACATGTGCTTGGATTTCTCAAGCTTCCAGAAAACCAAGGAGAGGTATCATAGGCCCATCATCGCTGGCAATGAAACATTTCATTAGGTTCAGTGCCCTAGTTGTCTGCCAGAAGGACTTCTGAATTATATTGAGCACTGTATCTGAGCACCGGAATATAGTCTCACAAAAGTAGGATAAGTGCAGGGAACTTGGCCTGCCACGCGAGGTGGCACAAATGAAGGCTTCCTGTCAAAACAGAGCACTGGGAAGAGAGATAGCTTGGAATACAAAGAGGCCTTTTTCTCCTGGCCTTCAGACTCCACCCATACTCATCCTCACTAATTGGCCCAGATGGAGTTGTTGTTACAAAGCTGTACAGGACTGAGGCCTTTTGTCTGCCTGTACAGACAATGAGAGAGAGTTCTTCCAGCAGGCGTGGGATGCAGAGAAACCCTCAGGTTACACTGGGAACAGTGAACGGAGCCCTGGAACACACATTGACATAAAAGTAGTCTCTGTGTTATGAAATCATTGTATTGAAAACAAATTTCCTAGCTTGGTGCCATTTATCATATCTACTCTGGAGCTTTGCCTATAGGAATACATCCATACATACACAAAGACATGGAGGTATAGGCTCTACTGGGGGTGGGCAGGTCCAGGGGTTGAACATTGAGCCTAGACGTTGTCCCCTGAGCTCCTTTTACTCAAGGGTAGTGCATTAACCTTGAGTCACAGCCTCACTTCTGGGTTCTTCTGGGATCTCTTAGAAATAAAAATGACATGTCTTTTCCTATGATGGCTGGATTCAAACTAAGATTCTCTACGTCTCAGCCTCCTAAGAAGCTGGGATTACACTGACACCTGCCTTACTTTTCTTCTTCATTTTTTTTAATCTGGACAATCTGACTTCTTAACAGGATCATTCCAATAGTTTGAATTTATAAGTAAACTACCCCAATATTCTTTATAGCTGCTTTCTCTGAGAAGGATTTTCTCTCCTTATCTTCTCTGGTCACAGATTTGAAGCCAAAATTGAGAAATGAGTGTCACAGGATTTGGGAGCTTATGTCCACAGGACATGCCAGTTCTGTCACTTAGCATTGAGCTGAAGTGAATTTACTGTCTCAGGATGAGAGGACCGAAGCTGGAGCAATCCTCATACTGTCTGCATTGCTCCTTTTGCCTATAAAATTATCTAATAATTATGAGTGTTTTGTGTCTCCAAACCTCCAAAGCCAGCCCGACCAGGAAAGTCTGTGAGACTCTTATCTCCAATAAACCACCAGCAAACCAGAAGTGGAGCAGTGGCCCAGAGGGTAGAGCTCCAGCTTTAAGAGAACAAGCTGAGTGAGAGATACAGTCCAGACCAAGCAGGAAAGCCTGGGAGGGGCTTATGTCCAATTAACAACCAGATGTCTGGAGCTGTGGCAGTGGTAGAGCCTCAGCCTTGAGCAAAACAGCTCAGGAATGCATCGTGCCCCGAGTTGAAGCCCTGGGATGGCCAAAAAGAAAATTCAAAAAGAGGAGGCCAAGTTTATGAATCAGTGCCCTACCTACTTATGTATGTAAATTACCTCCCTGAATGCAAACAGAGCACATGTAATGCTTCTGCTTTTATTTACTGATTGATTTTTCAGATATGTTCATTGTGCATGCTACATCATTCTCTTCACTTCAGGCCCATCGCTTTTCTCTTCTAGGGTTCCTGGCCTGTGTCTTTATATGATGCACAATTAAGCTTTTAGCAGCCTTTTATTTACATTTTATTATGAGGCCAATGCAGGAATGGCCACAAATGAGGCAGGGAAAGAGAAGATCAGGTTTCATAGTAGTAACCGGTATTCAGAAAATTTAACGTAAAATTAAACGTGAAATGGAAGCATGCTTAAGTAAAAACTACCATTAAGAAAAGATGAGGGGACTGGGAATGTGGATTACTGAGAGAGTTCCTAGCATGCAAGAAGCCCTGGGTTTTATTTCTCAATAGCACATACACAGAAAAAGCCAGAATTGATGCTGTGGCTCAAGTAGTAGAGTGCTATAGACAGTGTCCAGGCCTTGAGTTCAACCCAAGAACTGGCAAAATGATACCTAGCTGGCTAGGTAGGTAGGTAGGTAGGTAGATTGATGATAGATAGATAGATAGATAGATAGATAGATAGATAGATAGATAGAGAGAGAGAGAGAGAGAGAGAGTGAGAGAGAGAGAGAGAGAGAGATAGATAGATAGATAGATAGAGAGAGAGAGAGAGAGAGAGAGAGAGAGATAGATAGATTGATAGATAGATAGATAGATAGATGATAAATGAAGCTGGTCTTTTTCATTAGAAGGAAAGAAGGAAACAATGGTCTCATGAGACCTTCTACAGTGTGCCAGGACACCAGCATCGCCTTCACACAACCACAGAGCAAGAAGACTGTCTCTGTCCCACTTCTCTGGCAGCCAAAGGCCCCAGAGCCAAGAGGGCACAGCCAGGTTCTAACTCAGGTGCTTGGAGACAGTAGAGAAAGGGCCCTGCCTCTCCTTGGCCTGAGGATTTGCTTTAATGATGTGCAGAATGAAGGAAGGAGAATGGACTGTAAGAGGTAGAAGAAGGGCCTTCAAATCTGACAGATGGAGAGACGAAAATCCACTCCCTAAGACCAGAGAGCATAGTTTTTTCTACTCTGTTCCTGCCCTCTCCCCCACTAAACTGGCTCACTATTATGAACTTAATGATAGCTTGAAGCTCGGTTCACCTGAGGGAGGAAAGTTAATTAGTCATTGTTTGAAGAGGCTGAGAAAAGCCTGACCCTGGTGTAAGTCTAACAAATATTTCAGGTTCCCCCCCACCATTTATGGCTGCGCCTGGAATGAATGAAGTGGTTTTGTAGCTCACTTCCCTGTTGAGTGTGTACATTCTGCCTCCTAATCCTGCAGGCCTAGGTCTCTTCACCTAGCCCAGCTTTTGAAACTGTTTTCTGTCCTTCAAATATAGTGTTTCATTGGAGTTTTTCCTGCCAACAGGATTAAGGCTTGGATCCTGAGAACTTCATTTGAACCCAGGATGGGTCAATGATGTTTCTTTCCTGCTTCTATAGCTCAAGAATTCTAAGAACATTTAGAGTGCGAGTAACTTCTCATCACCAAGTGAAACACAGGAAGTTCTTGAACATCTGACCTTTCGGAAGTAGAAGTCAGAGTGTCATAGATGTTCCTGCCCTGGCTGGCTTCAGCCTGTGATACTGAGGCCTCAGCCTCCTGTGCTAGGGTGATGGGCATGAGCTACTGGTGTTCTGCTACCTTCAGAACTGTAATGAAATTGACAATACAAGTCAACTGCTTATCACAAAGGGCTTGGGGATCATATTAATCCCTTCAACATTGGACCTTTCAGACCTGTAGGACATAAAGTTATAATGCTAGAGTCAGAGAGGCTTGGTATATGGATGTGGACAATTGAACCTTGTGCTCTGACTCTAATTCTGGTGCGCATTTGTGTTCATTTTCCACAGAATGTTCTCATAATTAGCAAATAGGAAAAGTATTTTCATTAATCCTCACTTTTTTTTTTCCAGTTGTGTGTCTTGTATCAAGCCTGGGCACTGTCCCTGAGCCCTTCAGTTCAAGGTGAACACTCTACCACTTGAGGCACAGCGCCATGTGAGGTCTTTTGGTGGTTCATTGGAGATAAAAGTCTAACAGGCTTTCCTTGCATAGGCTGTCTTTGAACTGTGGTGTTCAAATCTCAGCCTCCTGAGAAGCTAGGTTTCCAGGAGTGAGCCACCGGCATCTGGCCTATTGTTTTTGACAGTCCTGGGGCTTGAAATTAGGGCCTGGGTACTGTCTCTGAGCTTCTTTTTCTCAAGCCTAGTGCTGTAGCACTTGAGCCACTCCACAGCTTCTGGCTTTTTCTGAGTATGTGGCTCTGAGAAGTCAAACTTTGGCATTCATGCATGCTGAGCGAGCTCTTTACCAGTAAGCCACATTTTAACCCCACCCTTGCAATTTTATCCCTCAATTTGCCTATCCTCAAGAAAAGGCTTCTGAGTATAAATCATGTAAAGAAATCCCTATAGGAAGATGTCCATAGATAAATAAGACAAGGCTCATACTGGGAAGAGATTCTAAACATGTTAAGACTGTGACAAATACCTCCATTTAATTATGTATTATGTTTCAACACTTAATATAGTATTAATGAAAAATGAGTCAATGTCCTAATTTATTTTGTTTATTTTTATAATACATTACAACATGTAAAAATATGTGTATAATAACACTAAATACAATAAACAATAAATGAATCAAATAATAAATACAAAATCAATAATGAAAATAATAATAGGTAATAAACATACATATGTAAGTATATATCATATATTACACATGTATGGAAATATTTTTTTCTATTGCAGGGCCTTCATTTAGTTCCTGGGAACTGTAGCCTGAATTTCATTTCCTCAAGTACAGTGAGCTTCACCTTCACCCTTGTTGCAAAAGAGTTACTGGGCTATGCAATCAAATCCCACCAATGGCAGAAATACTGGCCCAGTTCCAAGGCAGTGACTTGATTTTTTTAATGGATGCAGTTATGTTTATTCAGTTCCATACTGAGCATTAAAAGCAAAGCAGTGTAGAATTTTGTACAGCTATTTAGACATCCCTCCCTTACCCCAAATGCTTCTCTGAGCATTACATTGTTTCTTTTTTTGTTTGCACGTTTTTAATTGTAAAAATGTTGTACTGAGAGTTACAGTTACATGAACAAGTTAACGAGTACATTTCCTATAGAGCATTGTTGCCTCCTCCTTTGTTTTCCGCCTACCATCCCTTCCCTCCAATCTCCACAACTGCTCCCCCTGCCAAGGTCAGTGACTTAATTTATTTTTTATTTTTGGTTTGGCATGGGGTTTGAACTCAAGTATTGGCAACTCTGAACCTTCCCTCACATTGCTACAGATATACCAAGACCCTGAGTTCAAATCCCAGGCTAGGAAAGAAAACTAGCAGATATTTCAAACCAGGGAGATTTATTATTTAGTTAAATATTTAATTATGTGTATTTATTCTTTTTATTTTTGCCAGCCATGGGGCTTGAACTCTGGTCATGGAAACACTGTCTCAGCTTTAATCACCCTAGGCTGGGGTGCAGCTTCCAGACCCATAGTCGATCCTGGGATCCTAGGCCCAGAGGGCTTGCAGGATGAAAAAAAAGTGGGACAGCACAAAAAGTCGCAAGCTGCAGAGGGCTGGGGGTTTTACATTTTTTTCTTTGCACGATGACAATCCTGGGTCTGCAACGACTCTGTTGCAAAGTGTATCTGACCTGCTATTGCTAAAGGCTTGTGGACTATCAGGAAAGGTATAGTCCGACCTGTCAACATAGCCTCATCTTCAAATCCCGGTCCCGACACCTACCAATGGCAGGAGATCACAAGAGACTCGATTGAAAGAGTAGTTTGTGCATCAGTCAAGTCTAAAATTGGATGCAATAATCCTAGGATACTGATGGATCATTTTCTTTGGGGGGAGGCGTCCAGTCATGGGGCCTGAAATCTGGGCCTAGGCATGTCCTTCAGCTCTTCAGCTCAAGGCTAGCACTCTACCACTTGAGCCACAGCACCACTTCCTGCTTTTTTTCTTTTTTCTGCTTATGTGGTGATGAGGAATCAAACTCAGGCCTCATGCATGCAAGGCCAGTGCTCTACCAATGAGCCACCTTCCCAGCCCCCGATTGATCTTAATTAATAGTTTCTTAAGCATGGAAAGAATAATATTCCTTCAATGGCAGTTAATAAATACCTAAGAGTTGGTCAGAATGTAGTAGAGGTCATTCAGTCATAGATAGACAGCTCTGGAACTCTTTATCAATATATATTTATTTGTGTACCACCGTCTGGATATCCATGTATCTCTGTTTTGGCCAACCTGGGACTCGATCTCAGTATGTGGGAACTACCTGACAGCTTCATTGTCTAGAGGCTGCCATGCTCACACTCACCCATTCATGAATTGGGCCTGCTAGGCCCTGACTTCAGATCCCAGAACTGCCAAAAATTTAATATTGGAGTAAGAAGCTGAGTGTGACACATGTTTTCCTTTTCTGGGAGATTCCTGGGTGTCAGCCATGATGGAGACCACATCTGCAAACTAGAAGCTATGTGATAGAATGTAAACAATATAATAAATGGCATAGGTGTCATCAGAGTCAATAAAACGTATGGTAAATAAATGAATAAAACAAGAAATAAAATGAATAATGACATCAAACATGATATGGACTGAATATCTGTATGGAAGTATAAATCCTATCTTTAAAATATATATAAGGATTATGTGTTCCAGGACTGAGGCTTGAATTCAGGCCTAGGGCACAGGCCTGACTTTCTGTCTTCAAGCATGGTGAGATTCCCCTTCCCCCACAGTGCTGCATATTTACCCAGACCTTGAGTTCAAATTTCAGGCCTGGCAGAAAAAATACCACAAATTGCAAACCAGTGAGTTACGTAATTGTTTTTTGTTTTTCTTTTACTTTTTTTAGTTGTCTTAATTTTTTTTCTTCTTTCTTTTCTTTTCTTTTCTTTTTTTTTTTTTTTTTGGCTATGCATGTGGCTTGAACTCAGATCGTGGCAGCTCTGCATAAGCTTCCATCACACTATGCTGGGGTGCAGCCCTCAGAACCAAAGCCAATCCTGAAATCCTAAGTCCCAAGGTCTGACAGGAAAACAAAATGAAAATGGCACCAAAAAAAAGCCGCGAGCCACACATGGTAGGCGGTTTCTTGGCTTTGGTTCCTTGCATGGTGTTCATCATAGGTCTGAATGACATGGCTGCAAAACACAGGTGATCTGTCATTGCTGAAGGTTGGCTGACATAAAAGCCATAGGCCAACCACACAACAGCGTGTCTGAGTTCAAATCCCAGTCCTGACACCTACCAATGGCAAAAGATCCCAAGAGACTCCTGCCCATTCATAGAAGTTCAGATGGAATGGTATCCAAGTCATGATTGAATGAATAGTCCATGCAGCAGTCTAGTCTCAAATTAGACTCAATAATCCTAGGACGCATAGTGAATTTAATTAATGGTTAATTAGGCAAAAAAAGAATAATATTCCTTCAATTGAGGCATAACAAATACCAAAGACTTGGTAGGAATTTACTAGATACATGGCTATGGCACTCTGTACTAATACACATTTATTAGTATACTACCACCTCCCTAACCATCTATGGCTATTTTGGTCACCCCTGAGGCTCGATCTCAGCTCCTGACAAAAATTTCATCCTGGAGTTAGAAGCCAAGTGTGACATCTGTTTTTCTTTTCTGTGAGAGTGCTGGGTGTCTGCAAATCTAGATGCTACGTGATAGGATGTAATACATGGTTAGGTATCATCACAGTCAATAAAATAAATGGTAAATAAATGAATAAAACAAAAAATACAATGAATAACCACATCAAACATAATATAGAATGAACATCTGTATGGAAGTTCAATCCTATCTTTAAAATGTATATAAGGAGTATGTTTTCCGTGGCTGGGGCCTGAATTCAGGCCTAGGGAACAGGCCTGACTTTCTGGTCTTCAAGCACAGTGAGATTTCCCTTTCCTCCACAGTGCAACAGAGTTACCCAGACCCCAAGTTCAAATCCCAGGCCTTGTAGACAAAAAATGTCACACATTCCAAGCCAGGGAGCTTCATTAGCATTTTTAATATTTTTTTAAAGTTCACTTTGCCTTTATTTGATACATTTTGATTTTAAAACATGAGAGTTTTTCAAAAAAGTGGTTTAATTATAAACTGTCTGCAATTGTGTTGTGTGAGTTTTCCTCAGTGCCTACCAAGAAATACACTAGGGGTGTCCTCATATCAAAAAGGTTGGGTTTGTGAATAAAAACTCACTTCTGTGAGGAGAGTAGGTACTTGTAAGCATTTTGGGAATAAGCTGGATTGTAAAATTAAAAACAAAAACATTGGGACTTGGATGTAGCCCAGCAGTGGAGTAGTTGCCTAAAGAGCAAAAGACCCTGGAAGAAAAGTTTCCTAAAGCTTAGAATGTTAGAATTTTGTATGAACAAACTTCTTTGGTGGTGGGGCTTGAACTCTGGGCTTGGATGTTATCCCTGTGCTCTTCAGATCAAGGTGTGCACTCTACCGCTTGAGCCACAGTGCCAATTCCAGTTTAACGGCCTTTCCTGCCAGAGCAGGCCTTGAACCACCATCCTCAGATCTCTGACTCCTGAGTAACTAGGATCATAGGCATGGGCCTCCAATGCCTGGCACATGAACAAACATCTTAAAGATTGATCCTGAAGAAAGAAACTTGGAATATACTTTTAGTACAAATAATTTAAAATGCCATGGTTAAGGCACTAATTCAGAAGTATTTATTCGTTGGCTGGTTTCTTAGTTTATTCATATATAATATACATTATTAATATATATGCATATATATTACTAAAAACATAGCTTTGAAATGTACCTAAGAACATATCTGCTCATGTAAAGTTATACAACTGCACAAGCTTGATTTTTTTTTTCACTTTGGTTGGTAAATTAGGTGGGATTTGTGTACTGTTGTTTGTTCTCTGTTTTTGGAGGGGTTCTCTCCCCTTTATGCCCCAAACCCTCTCTCCCTGAACTTGAACTCAGCTTGCTCTATCTTGGCTTTGTTTTTCATAGCTGATTTTCTACCAATTCAGCCATCCCTGTAGCCTGAATTTTGGCCAGTTAATTGGAGATGAAATCTCTCAGGGTTTTCTGCTTGGATTGGCTTTGAAACTTAATCTTCCACTTCTCACCTCTGATTAGCTGGGATTACAGATGTGAGCCACTGGGGTTCCTAGGGATAAATTAGATTTTGGCTGGTGCATTCATTCTGTTTTTCTACGCATGGGATGATCTACTATAGTATTTCTGTGAATGTCCTGGGTCTGAAGTAAGATATATAATGCATATGCAAATCTGTATAGTTCTCAGAAGATATAATCAATTTAATACATAAGTATAATAATAGTCAATAATATAATGAATGAATGAAGAATACAAAAAATAAAATAAATACGCTCAAAGTAATATGCAATAAACAGAAGTATGTAGATATTAATCATTATTTCAAATGTGGATGAATATTATATTAACAGGGATGGAGACTGAATTCAGGCCTAAGGAGCAGGCCTGAATTGCTTGTCTTCAAAGCGGGTAAGTTTCTCTGTCCACAACAGTGCATTGGAGTTACCCAGTCTCCGAATCCAATTCCCAGGCCTGGCAGAAAAAAAAAAAAAAAAGAGGCACAAATTCCAAGCCACAGAGCTTCATTAGTAATATATATATATATATATTGGTCGTGGGATTTGAACTCTGGCCTTGGGAGCTGTCCTTGGGCTCTTCAGCTCAAGGCGAGCACCCTACCACTTGAAACACAGCACTACTTCGCTACTTCTGGTTTTCTAGTGGTTTAGTGGAGATAAGAGTCTCAAAGACTTTCCTGCTCGGGCTGGCTTTGAACCGTAATTTTCAGAACTCTGCATCCTAAATAGCTAAGATAACAGGCATGAGCCTTTGGTGCCCAACTATTTTTAATATTTTAAAATTATTTTTATTTATTATTTATTTCTTTATTGCCATGCACGGGGATTGAACTCAGGTCGTGGCAACTCTGCCTCAGCTAATATCACCCTAGGCTGGGATGGTGCAGTCTCTGGACCCATAGCCCATCCTGAGATCCCAGGCCTCCGGGGCTGACAGGAAAACAAAATGAAAATGGCACTGAAAAAACATCACAAACTGTGGATGGATAGCGGTTTCTTGGTTTTCCTTACTTGCATGGTGACCATCCTGGATCCAAATGACAAGGCTGCAACCTGTAGGTCACCTAGCATTGCTGAAGGCTGGCAGGCTGGTAGCGAAGTCATAGGCCAACCTGGACACCTAGGCCCTAAGTTTGTATCCCGGTCATGCCAGTATAAAGGGCTGGAGAGCCTAAGAAACTATTGTCTGTCCCTAGGAACACCAGAGGAATGTGATCAATGTTATCATTGGATGAGTAGTTCATCAATCAGTCTAGCATAAAATTAGACCTAATAATCACAGGACACAAATGATTTTAATTCATAGTTTATTATGCATTAAAAGAATACTATTCATTAAATGGAGTCCTCACTAAAGACCTGAGAATCCGTAGGAACACAATATATGTCATTTAATACCAGATAGACATCACTGGCAGTATTTAAATACCTAAATATGTATTTATCTGTATACCACTGTCTGCATAGAAAGGTATTGCTGTTTTGGCCAAACCTGTGGCTCCATCCCAGGTCCTGGGATCCACTTGGCAGCTTAATGGGCTAGAGGCTTAGAGGCTGCTGTGCTGACACTCACCCATTCATGAATTGAGCCTCCTTGGCCCTCAGTTCAGGTCCCAGCATTGCCAAAAATTTCATCTTGCAGTAAGATTCCAAATGTGACACCTATTTTCCTTTTCTATGCAAATGCTGGGTGTCAGGTATGATGTATATAGTATGTCTGCAAAGCTCCGTGCTATGGAATAGATTGGAATAAATGTAATGAATATTATAGGTGTACTCAGGATCAATAAAATAATTGGTAAATACATAAATAAATACTAAAATATAATTAAACACTCCACCAAACATGATATGGACTGAACATATGGATGTTAGTATAAATCATATACTAAAAATTATTATAAATGTTATGTTCTCCAGGATCGGGGCTAGAATTCAGGCCTAGGAAATTGTCCTGAATTTCTTATCTTCCAGGACAGTAAACTTCCCCTTTCCCCACAGTACACCAGATTTACTCAGACTCCGAGTTCAAACCTTAGTCCTAGCAAAAAAAAAAAAAAAAAAGGGCACAAATTCCAAGCCAGGGAGCTTCATTAGTCCTTTTAATATTTTTAGGTTCTAATTATTCATTCATTCATTCATTTATTTATTTACTTGCCAATCACAGGGCTTGAACTCAGTTCGTGGAAACTCTGCTTCAGCTAACATCACCCTAGGCTGGAATGGTGCAACCTCCGACCCACAGCCCATCCTGGGATCCTAGGCCTCGGGGGCTGACAAGAAATCAAATGAAAATGGCATCGAATAAAAGCTGTGAACTGCGGATGGTCAGTAGTTTCTCGGGTTTCCTTTCCTTTCATGGTGACCATTCCCATGACCAAGTGACATGGCTGCAACCTGTAGTTCACCTGGCATTGCTGAAGGCTGTTGGGCTGTCAGCAAAGCCATAGGCCAAGCTGGACCCCTAGGCCCTGAGTTTGAATCCCAGTTATGCCACTTACAAAGGGCTGGAGAGCCTACAAAATTATTGCCTGTCCCTCGGAACACCAGAGGAATGTGGTCAATGTCATGGTTGGATGAGTAGCTCATGAATCAGTCTAGCATAAAATTAGACCCAATAATCACAGGACACAGACTGATTAAAATTCATAGTTTATTTTGCATTAAAAGGATACTATTGATTAAATGGAATCCTCACTAAAGAACTGAGAATCCGTAGGAATGTGGTATATAACATTGAATACCAGATACACATTTCTGACAGTATCTAAATATCTAAATTTATATTTATTTATATACCATCATCTGCATAGATAGTTATTGGTATTTTGGCCAAACTCGGGGTTTGATCCCAGATACTGGGAACCACTTGGCAGTTGAATGGGCTAGCGGCTGCCATGATGACAATCATCCATTTATGAATTGGGCTTCCTTGGCCCTTAGTCTAGGTCCTATCGTTGCCAAAAGTTTCTTCCTGGTGTAAGATTCCATGTGTGACAACTATTTTCCTTTTCTGTGCAAGTACTGGGTGTCAGGTATGATGTACATAATATATCTGCAAAGCTACATGCTATGGAATAGATTGGAATAAATGTAATAAATGTTATAGGTGCACTCACAGTCCATAAAATAAATGCTAAATCAATCTATCAATAATGAAGTATAATGAATCAATCCAACAAACACCATATAGACTGAATATATAGATGTAAGTATAAATCATATATTTAAAATATCTATAAATGTTACGTTTTTCAGGCTGGTGCTTGAATTCAGGCCTAGGGAAGAGTTGAGAAGTTAATGCATGATTCACATAGGAAATGATAGGCAAGACCTTTGGCACAATGATTATTTTTAATTAAGACTTCATGAAGTGTGACAATAATACTTACATTTAGGAAATCGAGGCCTTGGGAAAGATCCAAGAATCGGTACTCACATGGTAGATAGGATTCTAACACAGTTCGCCACATCTCCTACTCTGTACAAATAGGTATTTATTAGCACACAAGTTTCAGCATATGAATGGATGGATATAGTACACCAGCCCCACCCTGGGGCTCAAGCTCAAGTTAGGGGAATGGCCTAGCACCTTAGTGGCTCACAGGCTGATGTGCTCACCTTGACCCATTCATCAATTTTGCCTGCCAGGCCCTGAGTTCAAATCTCAATACTGCCAAAAGATTCATCCTGATGTGAGAAGCCCATCAATGTACCAGTTTTCCTGTCCTGTGAAAGTCCTGCACCTAGGTGAGGATGGAGAATGCTATATAGGCAATTCTATAGCCATGGGCATAGGTTGTCATCCATGGCAGCACAGATATACCTGTCACCATACTCAATAAAATACACAATACATCCATGAATAAGACTCAAAATAATAAAAAAAAAAAACTACATTGAATGGAAGATGCAAACCACAACTGTATGCAAATAGAGATCTTATGTTTAAAAGAGATGAGCTTGTTATTTTGTCCAGTGCTGGGGCTTCAAATGAGGCCCTGGACCAGGCCTGACATTCTAGTCTTCAAGGATGGTGAGCTTCCCCTTCCCACACAGTGCAACGGAGTTAACCAGACCTGAGTTCAAATGACAGCACTGAAAAAAGTTTCATCCTGACGTCAGAAGCCAGTCGTTGCACCTATTTTCCTCTCATGTGGAAGTCCTGGGTCTCAGCTAGGATGGAGAATGAATGCATAGGCAACCCTATAACTATGGGAATAAGTCATCATCCATGTCAGCACAGTTATATCTGTCACCATACTCAGTAAAATACACAATACCTCCATGAATTATACACAAAATAAAGAGAAGGAGTGCACTGAATGCAAGATGCTGTCCACACATATATGTCAATATAGATCCTATGTTTCAAGGATGAATCTATGCCTATCCTGGCCCTCCCTGGGGCTGGATGTTAGGTCCTCAGTTGCTCACAGGCCGGTGTCCTCTCCTTGACCCTTTCGCCAATTGGCCTGTGGGTTCTGAGTTCAAATCACAACAGTACCAAAACACGAATCCTGATATGAGAAGCCCATCGATCCACCTGCTTTCCTGTCCTGTGAAAGTCCTAGGTCTCAGCTAGGAGGGAGAAAGCACAGGCAACATGGACATGGGACATGGGAATCGGTTGCCATCCATGTCAGTATAGTTATATCTGTCATAATACTCAATAAAATACAAAATGCATCCTTGACTAAGACACACACTGAAAGCATGAGACATTCCACACATGTATGTAAATAGAGATCCCATGTGTAAAATAGGTGGGCATATGATTTTTGCCAGTGTTGGGGCAGGCCTGACCTTGTAGTCTTCAAGGATGGTGATCTTCCCCTTCCCCCACAGTGCAACAGAGTTATCCAGACCTGAATTCAAATCCCAGCTCTGTCAGTAAAATGGCGTGAATTCTGAGAGAGGGTGCTTCATTCATATTTATTTATTTATTTATTTATTGCCAAACCCGGGCCTTGAACTCAAGTCGAGGCAACACTGTTTTTGCTGCAATCATCTTAGGCTGCGGCCTCTAGACCCACAGCCCATCCTCAGATCCTAGGACCCCGGAGCATGCATGAAAAAAAAAAAAAAAAGGCCAGATGGGGAACAAAGCAGCAGGAATTTCCACCTCGTGCTTTTACGTTTATTTTCCTTTACATAGTGACCATGTTGGTCTGAACCCGGCGGCCTACAGAGTGAAAGAGACCTGGCATGGCTGAAGGCCTGCTGGCTATTGGGGAAGTCACAGCCAACCATTCAACGGAGGCCACGGGTTGGAATCCTGGTCAGCCCCCCTACATTGTGGGAATGGTGGAAGATCCTGAAAAACTCGTTTCCAGGCCTAGGAAGTGTGGAATGTGATCATCTCATCCTTGAATGAGTAGTTCCTGCAGGATGCGAGTAGGAAATGATAGGCAAAACTCATGGGGTATCCATTATTTTTTATGAAGTTGATGAAGCGTGACAATAATCATCACAGTCATGAAATGAAGGCATTGTGGAAGATCTGAGAATTGGTAGTCACAGGGTAAATTGGATTCCATCACAGGTCGCCATCTCTCCTACTCTATACAAATATGTACTTATTTGTATACTACCTTCAGCATAAAAATGGACGAAGATTATGCTCCCCCTCACTCCGGTCCTCGATCTCAGGTCCTGGGAATTGCTTAGATACTTAGAGGCTCACACGTTGGTGTGCTCACGTGGACCCATTTGCCTATTGGGCCTGCTAGGCGCCAAGTTCAGATACCAGCAGTGCCAAAAGATTCATCCTGATGTCTGAAGCCAGTCATTGCACCTGCTTTCCTTTCCTGTGCGAGTCCTGGGTCTCCTCTAAGATGGAGAATGCATGGGCCACCCTGTGGCCATAGGAATAGATTGTCATCCATGTCAGCCCAGTTATACCTATCATCATATACTCAAGAACATACACAATACATCCATGAATAGCACACAAAATAGAGAGGATAACTAATCTCAATGCAGGAGGAAGTCCAAACACGGATGTGAATAGACATCCCATGTTTCAGTGATGCATTGAGGATTATTGTGGCCTCCCTAGGGCTAGATCTCAGTTCCTGGGAAAGGCCCAGCTCCTTAGTGGTGCACAGGCTGGTGTGCTCACATGGACCCATTGGGCAGTTTGGCCTCCTAGGCCCCAAGTTCGAATCCCAGCACTGCCAAAAATTCACCCTGATGTGAGAAACCAGTCATTGCACCTGTTCTTCTGTGCTGTTCAAGTTCTGGGTCTCAGCTAGGATGGAGAATGCATAGGCAACTCTATACTCATGGGAATAGGTTGTCATCCAGGTCACCACAGTTATATCTGTCATCCTATACTCAGGAAAATACAGAATACATCGTGAATAAGACTCCATGTAAAGACAGTGACTACACGATGCTGCCCACCCATGTATGGAAATAGAGATCCTCTGTTTTAATTATGAATTGATGACTATTAAGGACCCCACTGGGGCTCAATCTCAGGTCCCAGGAACAGCATATCAACTTAGTGGCTCACAGGCTGGTGTGCTCACCATGACCCATCCACCACTTGGGCCTGCTAGGCCTTGAGTTCAAATCCCAGACCTACCAAAAGATTCATCCTGATGTGAGAATCCCATTGTTGCACCTGATTTCCTGTGCTGTGAATGTCCTGTGTCTCACCTAGGATGGAATATGCTATATAGGGAACTCTATACTTATGGTTGGCAGCCATGTCAGAATAGTTATATCTGTCATCATACCCAATAAAATACAAAATGCATCGTTGACTATGCCACACAATAAAATAACTACACTGAACCCATGATGCATGCCACACATGTATGTAAATTGAGATCATCTGTGTAAATTATGAATTTATATCAATAATGGCCCTCACCAGGGCTCGATCTCAGATCCCAGGAACAACCTAACCCCCTAGTGGCTAATGGGCGGTGTACTCACCATGACCCATTCACCATTTGGGCCTGTTAGATATTGAGTTAAAATCCCAGCACTGCAAAAGATGAATACTGATGTCCGAATCCAATCGATCCTCCTCTTTTTCTGTTCTGTGAAAGTCCTGGGACTCAACTAGGATGGAGCATGCTATATAGGCAATTCTATAGCCATCCGAACAGGTTGACATCCATGTCAGCACAGTTGTAGCTGTCAGCATACTCAGTAAAATACACAATACCTTCATGAATTAGACACAAGTTAAGGAGAAATGCACCGAATGCAAGATGCTGTCCACACATGTATATCAATAGAGGTCCTATGTATAAATTATGATTTTATGACTATCCTGGTGCTCAATGTCAGGTTCTAGGAATGGTCTATCTCCTCAGTGTCCTCACCTTGACCCTTACACCAATTGGGCCTGCTAGGTTCTGAGTTCAAATCACAGCACTGCCAAAACATGAATCCTGATGTGAGCAGTACATCAGTCCACCTGCTTTCCTGTCCTGCGAAAGTCCTGGGTCTCATCTAGGATGGACAAGGCATAGGACATGGGAATAGATTGTCATCCATGTTAGCAAAGTTATAGCTGTTCTCATACTCAATAAAATACAAAATGCTTTCCTGACTAAGACTCAGAATAAAATGAATAACTACACTGAAATCATGATACATTCCACACATGTATGTAAATAGAGATCCTATGTATAAAATAGGTGGGCATATGATTTTTGCCAGTGTTGGGGCTTCACATTCTGGCACTGGGAGCAGGCCTGACCTTGTAGTCTTCAAGGATGGTGAGCTGCCCCCACAGTGAAACAGAGTTACGCAGACCTGAATTCAAATCCCAGATCTGGCAGTAAAATGGCACGAATTCTGAGCGAGAGTGCTTCATTCATAATTTTTTAATTTTTTTTTTCCATACCCAGGGCTTGAACTCAACTTGTGGCAATTCTGTCTCAGCTGTGATCATCCTAGACTGCAGCCTCTGGACCCACAGCCCATCCTCAGATCCTAGGACCCCAGGGCTTGCAGGAAAAACAAACAAACAAACAAACAAAACAGCCATGAGAAGAAAAAAGTGGCAGGAAGTTCCACCTGATGCTTTTTTGTTTATTTTCCTTTGCATGGTGACCTTGCTGGGTCTGAACCTGGTGGCCTGCAGATTGAAGGTGACTTGGCATGGCTGAAGGCCTGCTGGATATTGGAGGAGCCCCAGGCTGATCAGGCAACGGAGGCCCCAATTTCGAATCCTGGAAAGCCCCCCTACATTGAGGGAATGGCGGGAGATCCTAAAATACTAGTTTCTGGACCTAGGAAGAGTCATGGAATGTGGTTGAATGAGTAGTTCCTGCAGGATGCGAGTTGAAAATGATAGGCAAGACTCATCGGGTATCAATTATTTTTCATGAAGAGTTGATGAAGCATGACCATAATCATCACAGTCATGAAATGGAGGCATAGTGGAATATCCAACAATTGGTAGTCACAGTGTAGATTGGATTTCATCACATTTCGCCATCTCTCCTACTCTGTACAAATATGTACTTATTTGCATAATATCTTGAGCTTATAAATGGATGACTATTGAGCTCCCCAGAACCCCCGCCCTGGGGCTCGAACTCACGTCCTAGGACTGTCCTAGCTCCTTAGTGGCTCACAGGCTAGTGTGCTCACATGGACCCATTCGCCTATTGGGCCAGCTAGGCCCTAATTTCTGATCCTAGCAGTGCCAAAAGATACATCCTAATGTCACAAGCCAGTGTTTACACCTATTTTCCTTTCTTGTGTGAGTCTTTGGTCTCAGCTAGGATGGAGACTGCATGGGCCACGCTGTGGCCATAGGAATAGGTTGTCATCCATGTTATTCCAGTTATACCTGTCATCATATACTCAAGAACATACTCAATACATCCACGAATAGCACACAAAATAGAAAGGATAACTACAGTCATTGCAGGAGGCAGTCCACACATGCATTTGAATAGACATCCCATGTTTCAATGATGCATTGAGGATTATTGTGGCCTCCCTAGGGCTAGATCTCAGTTCTTGGTAAGGGCCCAGATCCATACTGGCTCAAAGGCTGATGTGCTCACATGGACACTGACAAAAATTCACCCTGATGTGAGAAACCAGTCGTTACACCTGTTCTTCTGTGCTGTGCAAATTCTGGGTCTCAGCTAAGATGGAGAATGCATAGGCAATTCTATACTCATGGGAATAGGTGGTCATCCAGGTCACCACAGTTATATCTGTCATCCTATACTCAGGAAAATACAGAATACATCGTGAATAAGACACCATGTAAAGACAATGACTACACCGAAAACAAGTTGCTGCCCACCGCTGTGTGCAAATAGATTCACCATTTTAATTATGAATTGATGACTATTAAGGCCCCCACTGGGGCTCATTCTCTGGTCCAGGAATGGCATATCAACTTAGTGGCTCACAGGCTGGTGTGCTCACCATGACCCATCCACCACTTGGGCCTCCTAGGCCTTGAGTTCAAATCCCAGACCTACCAAAAGATTCATCCTGATGTGAGAAGCCCATCGTTGCACCTGTTTTCCTGTGCTGTGAAAATCCTGGTTCTCAGCTAGGATGGAGAATGCTTTATAAGCATCTCCCTACTCATGGGAATCAGTTGTCATCCAGGGCAGCACAGATATACCTGTTACCATACTCAATAAATACACAATACATCCATGAATAAGACTCCAAATAAAAAAAACTACATTGAATGCAAGATGCATATCACCCCAGTATGGAAGTAGTGATCCTATGTTTAAAAGAGGTGGGCTTGTTGTTTTGTCCAGTGCTGCGACTTCAAATCAGGCCCTGGACCAGGTCTGACATTCTAGTCTTCAAGGATGATGAGCTTCCCCTTCCCACACAGTGCAATGGAGTTGCCCAGATTTGAGTTCAAATCCCAGCACTGACAAAAGTTTCATCGTGAGGTCAGAAACCAGACGTTGCACCTGTTTTCCTCTCATGTGGAAGTCCTGGGTCTCAGCTAGGATGGAGAATGAATGCATAGGCAAATCTATAACCATGGGAACTGGTTGCCATCCATGTCAGCACAGTTATATCTGTCACCATACTCACTAAAATACACAATACCTCCATGAATTAGACACAAGTTAAGGAGAAGTGCACCGAACGCAAGATGCTGTCTACACAAATATGTCAATACAGATCCTGTTTCAATTATGAATTTATGCCGATCCTGGCCCTCCCTGGAGCTCGATGTCAGGTCCTGGGAACGGCCTAAATCCTCAGTTGTTCACAGGACAGTGTCCTCCCCTTGACCCTTTCACCAATTGGGCCGGCTAGGCTTTGAGTTCAAATCCCAACTCTGCCAAAACTTGAATGCTTCAGAAGCCCATTGTTGCACCTGTTTTCCTGTGCTGTGAAGTCCTGGGTCTCAGCTAGGACACAGTATGCTATATAGGCAACTCTATACTCATTGGAATAGGTTTCCATCCATGTCAGCACAGTTATATCTGTCATCATATGCAGTAAAATACAAAATGCATCTCTGATTAACACACAAAATAAAAAGAATAACTACACAGAATGCCTGATGCATTCCACACATGTAAGTAAATAGAGGTCATCTCTGTAAAGTATGAATTTATATCAATAATGGAGCCCACCAGGGCTCGATCTCAGGTCCCGGGATGGACCTAACCCTCTATTTGCTAACAGGCTGTTGTACTCACCATGACCCATTTACCACTTGGGTTTGCTAGGCCTTGAGTTCAAATCCCAGCACTATCAAAAGATGATTACTGATGTGAGAAGCCAAGTAATCCTCCTCTTTTCCTGTGCTGTGAAAGTCCTGCTTCTCAGATAGGAATGGGGCATGCTATATAGGCAACTCTATAGCCATGGGAACAGGTTGACATCTATGTCAGCACAGTTGTAGCTGTCAGCATACTCAGTAAAATACACAATACCTCCATGAATTAGACACAAATTAAGGAGAAGTTCACCGAAAGCAAGATGCTGTCCACACATGTATATCAATAGAATTCCGATGTTTAAATTATGAATTTATGCCTATCCTGGCCCTCCCTGGTGCTCAATGCCAGGTCCTGGAAATGGTCTAGCTCCTCAGTTGCTCACAGGCCAGTGTGCTCACCTTGACCCTTTCGCCAATTGGGCCTGCTAGGTTCTGAGTTCAAATCACAACACTGCCGAAACATGAATCCTGATGTGAGCAATACATCAGTTCACCTGCTTTCCAGTCCTATGAAAGTCCTGGGCCTCATCTAGGGTAGACAAGGCATAGGCAACTCTGTAGACATGGGAATAGGTTTTCATGCATGTCAGCACATTTATATCTGTCATCATACTCAATAAAATACAAAATGCATCTCTGACTAAGACGCACAATAAAATAAATAACTACACTGAAAGCATGATGCATTCCACACATGTATGTAAATAGAGATCCTATGTGTAAAATAGGTGGGCATATTATTTTTGCCAGTGTTGGCGCTTCAATTGAGGCACTGGGAGCAGGCCTGAACTTGTAGTCTTCAAGGATGGTGATCTTCCCCTTCCCCCACAGTGCAACAGAGTTACCCAGACCTGAGTTCAAATCCCAGCTCTGGCAGTTAAATGGGGCGAATTCGGAGCTAGGATGCTTCCTTCATAATTTTTTTTAACAGACTCAGAGCTTGAACTCAATTCGTGGCAACTCTGCTTCAGTTCCGATCATCCTAGGCTGCAGCCTCTGGACCTACAACCCTAGGACCCCAGGGCTTGCAGGAAAAAAAAACCGCGAAGGGAAAAAAATGTGGCAGGAAGTTCCACCTGGCGCTTTTATGTTCATTTTACTTTGCCTGGTGACCATGCTGGGTCCGAACACGGTGGCCTGCAGAGTAAAGGTGACCTGGAGTGACTGAAGGTCTGCTGGCTCTTGGGGAAGCCCAAGGGCAACGGGGTATCGGAGACCTCAAGGTCGAATCCAGGTCAGCCCCCCTCCATTGAGGGAATGGCGGGAGATCCTGAGATACTCATTTCTGGCACTTGGAAAGGTCATGGAATTCGATCAATCTCATCTTTGAATGTGAACTTTCTTCAGGATGCACGTAGAAAATGATAGGCAAGACTCATTGTGTATCAATTATTTTTAGTGAAGAGTTGATGATGTGTGAACATAATCATCACAGTCATGAAATGGAGGCATCGGGAAAGATCCAAGAATCGGTAGTCATGTGGTATATTGGATTCCATCACAGGTCGCCATCTCTCCTACTGTATACAAATATGCATACTACCTTCAGCTTAGGAATGGATGAGTATTGTGCTCTCCCCCTCCCACTCCCGGGGCTCGATCTCAGGTCCTGGGAACAGCTTAGTTCCTTAGGTCCTCAACTTGACCCTTTCTCCTATTGGGTTTGCTAAGCTCTAAGTTCCAACCCCAACACTGCCAAAAGAGGAATGCAGATGTGAGAATCCAATCCTTCCACTTGTTTTCCTGCCCTGTGAAAGTTCTGGGTCTCAGCTAGGATGGAGAAGGTTTAAGCAATGCTATAGACATGGGAATTAGTTCTCATCCCTGCCAGCAGTTATACCTGTCATCATAATCAATAAAATACAAAATGCATCCCTGACTAAGACACACAATAAAACAATAATACATTGAACGTATCATGCATTCCACATGTATGTAAATAGAGATCCTATGTTTGAAATAGGTGGGCATATGATTTTTTGCCAGTGCGGGGGCTTCAATTCAGGCCCTGGGAGCAGACCTGATCTTGTAGTCTTCAAGGATGGTGAGGTTCCCCTTCAACCATCATGCTATAGGGTTACCCAGATCTGAGTTGGAATCCCAGCTGTGGCAGAAAAAATGGTGCGAATTCTGAGCTAGAGTGGTTTATTTTATTTTATTTTATTTGCCAACCAAGTGATTTGAACGCAGTTCATGGCAACTCTGCCTCAGCTTCGATCACTTTAGGCTGGTGGGCTGCCATGGGCGCATAGCCAATCCTGTGATCCTAGGCCCTGAAGCCTTGCAGGGTTGTGGAAAACAGCCACAGGATGGATTTTTTACATTTTATTCCTTTGCATGATGACCCACCTGGGTCTGAATGACAAGGCTACAAGTTTACTTCACTTGGCATTGCCCAAGGCTAGCGGGCTATCGCAGAAGTGACAGGCCCATATGTCATCAAAGGCCCTGCTATTGGATCCTGGTTCTGACACCTACCAGTAGGGAGACTTCCCAAGAGACTTGTTCTTATGCACGGGAATAACGATGGAATGTTTGGAAACTCATGATTGAATAAGTTTCTGCGGGCATCGGTCTAATCTAAAATGGGACGCAATGATCCTAGGATGCTGATTGATCTTAATGAATGGTTTATTAAGCATGAAAACAATACTATTCCTTCAATGGCAGCATAATAAATACCTAAGAGTTGGTAGGAATGTAGTTGATGTCATTGAATCCTAAGTAGATGTCTCTGGAATTCTATACAAATATATATTTATTGGTATACTGCCACCTGCCTATCCATGTATGGCTATTTTGTCCACCCCTGTGGCTCAATCTCAGGGTCTGGGAACTGCCTGGCAGCTTGCTTGGCTAGAGGTTGCCATGTCGAATTGGGTCTGCTAGGCCCTGAGTTCAGATCCCAGAACTGCAAACAATTGGATTGTGGAACAAAAAGCCAAGTGTGACACCTGTTTTCCTTTTCTCTGAGAGTCCTAGGTGTCAGACATGATGGAGAACACGTCTACAAATTTAGATACTATGTGATGGGATGTCAGTATAATAAATGGAATGCATATCATCACAGTCAATAAACTGTAAATAATTGAATAAAACAAAAATACAATCAATAACCACAACAAACAGGATATGGACTGAACATCTATAGGTATATACACATTCTATGTTTACAATGTATATAAATAGTATGTTTTCCAGGGCTGGGGCTTGAATTCAGGCCTAGGGAGCAGGCTTGACTTTCTTGTCTTCAAGCATGTTGAGCTTCCCCTTCCTCTACAGTGCTACAGAGTTACCCAGACCCTGAGTTCTAATCCAAAGCCTGGTAGGAAAAAACAGTGTGAATTACAAGCCAGGGAGCTATTTTTTTTTTTTTTTTTTTGTGAAGCAAGGTCTTGAACTCAGGTCATGGCAACTCTCTCTCAGCTTCCATCATCCTAGGTTGGGGTGCAGCCACTGGAGCTACAGCTGATCCTGGGATGCTAGATCTCCAAGCCTTGCAAGTGGAAAAAATATGCACAGAAAAAAAAGTGGCAGAGCCTGGCGCCGGTGGCTCACAACTGTAATCCAAGCTACACAGGAGGCTGAGATCTGAGGATCACAGTTCAAAGCCAGCCCAGGCAGGAAAGTCCATGAGAATCTTATCTCCAATAAACCACTAGAAACTCGGAAGTAGCGCTGTGACTCAAGCGGTAGAGTGTTCGTCTTGAGCTGAAGAGCACAGGGACAGTACCCAGGCCCAGAGTTCAAGCCCTATGACCGACCAAAAACAAAAAGGTTGCATGATTGCATTTTTACATTTTCTTCCTTTGCACCATGACCATCTGGGTCTGAATGACAGGGTTCCAAAGGGTACTTTATCTTGTATTGCTGAAGGCTGGCGGGCTATTGGGGAAGCCATAGTCCCACACAGGAACATAGGTCTAGAGTTCAAATCCCAGTCATGCCACTTCCAGATAGGGGAAGATCTTAAGAGACTCATTCCCATCCGTAGGAATAACGATGGAATGTTATCAATGTCACAGTTGAATGAGCTAATCGTGAATGCTACCCGTATAAAATTAGGCATCATAATTTCAATAGACTGATTTTATTTAATATAAAGCATTAAAAGAATACTATTTCTTACAGGGATAAAGGATTTATTTTATTTACTTATTTATTTATTAAGGATTAAAACAATAACATTAATTACATGGAGGCATAATAAATACCCAAGAATTGGTAGAAATGTAGTCTATATAACTGAATAATGTGTAGACATCTCTGGCAATCTATAAAGATATATATTTATTAGCATAATACCATCTACATGTCAATCTGTTCCTATTTTGTCAACCCTAGGGATTGGATCTAAGATCCTGGGAACTGCCTGTCAGCTCAATTTGCCCCAGGATGGCATGCTGGTCCTGGGTGTCAGGTATGAAGTGGAATACATATGCAGACCTATATCCTATGTAATCAATGTAATCAATGTTCTATGTGCCATAATACTCAATAAAATAAATGGCCAATACATGAATAAAACAAAATTAAAATGAATAACTACACTGAACGCATTAAAGAGTCAACATATGTACGTAAATATAATCATGTATGTAAAATATACATGAAAAAGATGTTTTCTAGTGCTGGGGATCAATTTCAGGACTAAGGAACAGACCTGAATTTCTTGACTTCATGGAGGTGAGCTTCCCCTTCCCACACAGTGCAACAGAGTTACCCAGACCATAAGTTCCAATCCCTGTCCTGGCAGAAAAAATGGCACCTTCATACTATGTGACACCCAATTCTTAGATATTTCATTATGCCTCCATTTAATGAATATGATTGTTTAAATGCTTCATAAAGTGTTAGTTAAAATTGATCAGAGTCCTAAGATATAATTGTGTATAATTTTATTCTAGAATCGTTCAAGAACTGTCCATTCAATCATGATATACATCACATTCCATTGGTATTCATATGGATAGGAATGAGTTTCTTAGGATCTCCTGCTATTTGGAGGTAGCAGGAACAGGATTCAAACTGTAGGCTCCAGCTTCTACCATTTAATCCCCAGGAGAGAGAACTCACAGGTCTGTCCAAGAACATCAGCAAGATCAATGATTAGGCAGGCACCCGTGTCTCACAGCAGTCCTCCTTAATACATACAAGTCTGTGATAGGAGGATCATGGTCAAAGTCACCCTAGGCAGGAAAGTCCTTGAGACCCCTTTCCAACTTCAATGTCAAAAAAGCCAGAAGTAGAGCCCTGTGGCTCCAGAGGTTGAGGGCTAGTCTTGAGCAAAAGCAGCTCATGGACTGTGCCCAGATCTTGAGTTATAGGTCCAGGACTGGCAACAAACAGACATACAGAACAATCTGTGCGGCCATCCAGCTAAATCAGATCACCATCTTGTCCCCAACGGAATTGGACCGAATTTCCTGGGAAAGCAGCTGCTCTCATCTTGACTGCCCATTCTGCCTGCATCACAGTATTCTGGTCACACCCCCATTCTTTCATGGTTCTTTCTGACCAATGGGATACAAGAATGATGGCCACACCCACATTCCATGCTGCCCGGGAAGCACCAGGATTCCCTCTGTTGGTTGACACCAATACCAGCAGTTGAGGAAGGTAGAGGTGGCTAAGTTGTGAGGAAGAGACTCCAGGTGACTTTGGAGTAGAGTATGAAATTGACATCCTAATCAGTGAGTAGGAGAAGAGAGGATTTTCCAGAGCTTGAGAACGTGGCTAGCCCATCTTTCCCATCCCAGCTCTCCGATGTCTGAAACAACAAGACTCCATGAGAAAGCTGCGGGCATGAAACTGCCACCAGAACACAGGTAGAAGAATCCTCCCGAAAGATCTGCAACATTCAAGAAAACAAAGAACATGAAAAAGGGAAGGATCCCAAAACAAACACCACCGGGGAGTGTGATTCAATGGAGGGTCCGGCCAAAGGTGATAGCCACCATGGGCCTCCCGTGCCTTTGGACACAGTCACAGCCACGAGGTTCCAGAGTATCAATGGTCCTGATACCAACAAGGATCTGCAGAGATGCTACCGACACTTGGTGCTCACCCTGGACCCCAACAAAAGAAGAAACCAGGCACTCTATGCCAAGATCCAACCACTGAAGCAGGAAAAGACAGACCTGCAGGATCAACGGGAGAAAGAGAGGTAGAAGATAGCTCAGGTGCATGCAGTACCTAAAATGGAACTAGGGATCCACAAGGCACCCATACAGAGGTTGGTTTTAGCAGAAAGCAATTTACAATGTGCACCCGCCTGTGTGCATCAGGCGGCTGATGACACAGAAAGGGAGCACAAAGCTCTCACCAGCTGCCTGCAGGCCACAGAGCAGTGCATGCCAGAGCTGGAGATGTCAACTTCTGTGGTCACTGATCACAGGATGAGATTGAAAGGTTCTTTGAACAGCTGTATGATGTGACCCTTCTGCTCAAGGAAAAGGCCAAAAGCTTCAATGACCTGGATCAAGTAAACTCAAAGTTACAGGAGAAGCTGGAAGTGCTCTGGACAATAGGAAGAAAGGAATCTGCAAGTTCCAACAAGCACTGGTGGGGCATGAGGTACTGAAGAGACTACTGGACAATGTGAGCTGACTGGTGAGCACAGTGAATCTAGAGAGAGACACCTTCACAGAAGACCTGAGCATTGAGAGGTCCACGTGGAAGGAGGAGGCCCGGCAGCTGACCCAGCGGGTGAACCAACTGACAGAGGAGAAGGAACGAAGGTCGAGGCAGGTGTTTGGCCTAGAGAACAGGCTAGAGGAACCATGGCCCATCTCAGGCCGAGTGGCAGTTGCAGGCCCAGGCCTACTGCATGCAGATGGAGTTTAAAAACCTGGAGGAATAACTTCACATCCAGGTCCAGGAAAACCAGAGGCTCCATCTCCAGAAAACGGAGCAGCAGGAGCAATTGTGGAGACTGGAGGAGAAGGCCAAGGATTGGCAGGAGATCCCCGAGACCCCATGATGTGCATATATGTGTGACGGACAGCTGGAGGAACAGCTGGCCCTGCTGTGGGACGCTCTCCACAGGGTGAGCGGTGAGAAGGAAGAGCTCGCCAGCATCCTGGACACAGAGCAGCAGGTGAAGAAACATCTGCTGGAACAACTGGTCCACACAGAGGAGAAGACAGAGGAATGTAACGTAGTGGCTGAGAGAGAAAGAAAGCCAAGCATCTCAGAACCAGCAGGAGCAATCCCTGGCCCAACTGCAGGAGCTCAGAGCCACCTGTGAGCAGCACATCACCTCCAATTAGCGGCTGAGCTCCGAGAAGGAGGCCATGCAGCAGCACCTAGAGAGGCAGACCCAACTCCTGTAGCAGCTGAAGCAAGTGAACGGCCTGAACAACTGGGGAGACCAGGTGGTGCCCCCAAAGTGACAGGACCCTCTCAAGTGCCTGAAAGCAACCAGAGCACAAGAGGTTTGGCTGCAGGCCCAGCTGAGCTTCCTGGCTTTCCCTGGGGAAGGGTAAGTCAAAAACCCTGGAGAAGTAAAAAGTGACTCCCCCCCCCCACACACACACATGACCATTGCAGAGGATGGACACATTCTCCAAACCGAGAGGGACGTGGATTTGTGAGCACTCTTAGTGGCTGAAATCTATAGGGAGAAACTCCTGCAGCAGGAGTGGCAGGCCCGCTGCGGGCACCTGGTTCACCTGGCAGCTCAGTGCCAGAGAAAGCTCGAGCCACAGGCCCTCCATCCCATGAGCTGGCACCACAGCCTGTGTGGGGATGGGAAGCGGGACACGTCCGCATCCAAGAAGAAAATCTACTTTGTCCATGACCTGCCTGATGAGATGGATTTCCATAGTCCAGCAGGTGATCTTCAACGTAGAAACAGGCAGCTGTCGGCACACATTGCACTGTTGAGGAGTCCCTCATGGCATGTAAAGAGCAGATGTTCATTCTAGCTGAGCTGTGTCAGAAGAAACGTGAACGTGTGTACCAGCTATCCTATGAGCGGGAGCCGCTGTCACTCCTCACAGGGGAAGACATGGACAACAGGCTCCCGATGCCAGCACAGGCTGAGCCTCCTGTCACTGCTGCAGCTTTGGATGCCTCCAGGCTCCAGGGAAATGAGGGAGGAGCAGAAAGGTTTAGAAGAATTGCCACTTCAACGCAGTGTGGAAACTGCCAGAGGAAAGATCGAGGTTCCCAACCCCATAGAGGATTCCCGACATAGCACATCGTGCCGCAGCTGCCCCACATACAGAGCCACCCAGAGCTCATGGGTTCAGGTGAGGAGTGATCCCTCCCTTTCTTCTGTAGACTGATGCAGATGATGACTATGTGACATAATTACTCTCCAAAGCCTCAGCAGCCACTATAAGTAGGTGGCCAGGTGGCCTTCTCTCAGGCCTCCATCTTCTGGGTCATGGGAAAGGTAAACTGCGGGTTGGGTAGGGCAAGGGCTGCTGGGATGTGGCCCATATTCAAGGGACATCTAATGGCCTATTGGTGGCCAGGGAAGAGGCCCATGTTATGCTTATCACAAAGAATAAATTGTTTTCAAAGGGAAAACAAGCTTCCAATAAAGATTTGTTCTTTCAGTCCTGGGGCTTGAACTCAGGTCCTGGTCACTGTCCCTGAGATCTTTCTCTCATGGCTAGCACTCTGCCACTTGAGCCACAGGGCCACTTCTTTTTTTCTGATGGTTCATCGATTATAAGAGTCTCACACACTTTCCTGCCCAGGCTGGCTTTGAACCGTGATCCTCCAGATCTCAACTTCCAGAGTAGCTAAGATGACAGGCATGAGCCACCAGTGCCCAGCATTTGATACCTTTTGAAGGCATCTTGGCAAGTCTGTAAAAGGAGACTCAAAGGTCCTGGATAGACCCTGACCCAATCAAGGAGCTGGGATGGAGGAAGGCTGACCTTCTAGCCATTCTGTTCCCCAAAATTAAAGATGCCGGGTGGTGTTGGATGCATCAAACACCTAGGCCAACAGCCACCAGACTCAGTGGGGAAAAGGTAGAGAATACCCAAAGATTGCAGTGTAGAACTCTTTGATTTTGCATGCATGTGGTGTGTGTGTGTGTGTGTGTGTGTGTGTGTGTGTGTGTGTGTGTGTGTGTGAACTCAGGGCCTAGGCTCTATCCCTGAGTTTTCTTGCTCAAGGCTAGTGCTCTGCCACTTGAGCCACAATCCCACTTGATTTTTGATGGTTAATTGTAGGTAAGTCTCAAGGACTTTCCTGTCCAGGGTGGCTTCAAAGCATGATGGGAGCCCTAGGGAAACAAGAGTAAACACAACTGAATACAATCCCTATGGTGGACAACTCCTGCCTCCTGGTGGCCAGACGTGGAACATGTGTCCCTGTGCCATCTTGGGGGACTATTGTCCTCTAGAGTTCAATTTGGGGAAGTGACCGGGGCCAACCTGACTTTCACTCACCCTGAGTGCTGATTCCAGAGCAGATCTATTCCACCCTAGGCCAAGAGAGCTCCAGCAGGCCTTGCTCCCAGGGGCACAAGGAAGTGAGAAGTCAGCTCCAGGCCCTGCTAAGAGCCTTTGCCCATGGACACCCCAACTTGGCCTTCCTGATCACCATAAGGCCTGTCAAAGAACAACCCCAAAAACAAACAAAAATTGGAGCTGTGAATCAAAGTGGTAGAGCTCTAGCATTGAAACAAAGAGCTCAGGGACAGGGGCCCCAAGCTTTGAGTTCAAGACCCCCAGCTGACCTTCCCTCATAAAAAATATTTTAGATAAATGAGAACTAGTAGGATTTGTGAAGTGTTTCTGAAGAATGATGATACTGAAGAAAGCACTCTAATTCAAATGACAGCTGAACCTGTGACATACAGGTATGTGCTGAGTCCTTCACAGGGTGTTGTTTTCTGAGTCTTTCCCACATAGGGTGTTTTTTTCTGAGTCTTCAAAAACCATGTTCTGTGCTGAGTCATCCGAAAGGGTGCTATGTTCTGAATCCTTGAGAAGGTGGGCTGTGCTGGGTTTTACAAAGTGTGCTGGGTTCTGAGTCCATTACACAATGTACTTTATGCTGAATCCTTCAAAAGTGCGGTGTGCTAATTCATACCAAATGGTGCTATGTGCTGAAGCCTTGATAAGGGAGGGACAGGTGAGTTTTTCAATGGGTGCTGTGGGACCAGTCCTTTACAGAGGACACTTTTGCTGAGTGCTTCAAAGAGAGCTGTTTGCTGAGTTATCCCAATGGGTGCAATGTGCTGCATCCTTGAGAAGAGAGGGATGAGGTGAGTGCTGTGTGCCGAGTCCTATAAACAGTGTGCTCTGTACTGTCTTTCAAATGGTGCTCTGTGCTGAGTTCTTCCACAAGGTTGTATGTGCTGAGTCCTTCAAAACTGTGCTATGTGCTGAGTTTTTCAAAGGGTGCTGTGCACTGTGTGTTTTACCAAGGGTGCTACATACTCAACCCTTCAAAGGGTGGTGTGTATGGAATCTTAACACAGGGTGCTATGTGCTGAGTCCTGGGAAAGAATTCTACGTGCTTAGTTTTTCAAAGCATGCCATGCATTGTGTCCTATACACTGCGTGCTATGGACTCCCTCCTTCAAAAGGTGCTGTGTGCTGAGTCATCCCAAAAGCTACTATATGCTAAGTCCTTCAAAGGGCACATTGTGCTGAGTCTTTTACTCAGGGTGCTTTGAGCTGTTTTTTGAAGTATGCTGTTTGCTGAGTCATCCCAAAGGGTGCTATGTTCTGAGTCCTTGAGAGGTAGTTTTCCCCAACAATCTCTCTGTCTTTCAGTCTCTCAGTCTCTCTCTCTCTCACTGGGTCACTGTGCACGTACTTGATATGTGGAGTGGAGAGGTTTGGAAGAGAGTCTCTTCTAGTGGTGGGGCTGAGGGGAGATTCGATCCCCTGAGCAAGTGATAGGTTTGGTGGGGAGTGCTGAGCTGAGGTGGCTGTAATTCCCATGGCCTGGAAGCCTTAGGGCCCAGTCAGGGCTGCTCTTGTGGGCAAGGGTAGGGGGCGGAGCCAAGTGAAGAGGAGACTGGGCCGAGGGGAGGAGGCAGCACCTAGCGGCCTCACTATGGAGGCATCAGTGGCCAGGGTCTTGCCGGGGCAGGTGTGCATGCGCAGAGGGTGTGACGCGGTCCACGAGAGGAGTAGAGGTAGAGAGAGAGAGCAGAGAGGAGCAAGGACAGGCACGAGGGGAAGTGGCTTCACATGCTCTGTTCGTGGATCAATAGAAAAATAGCCAAAACGAGAATAAAGGCAACAAATATACAGCCAAGAATATAGTTAGAATAAAGGTAGAGGCAATAAAGGTGCAGCCAAGTGTATAGGAAGTCTTGAACCAACACTCCCTTCCTGCAGGCATGCTTCCATGAAGCTTATGCTTTGTCTGGCACAATCTTTCATGCAGATTCAGCAGGAGGTATCATGGCATTTCTCCCTTTTTTTACTTTTTAATTGAAGCTCATGAATGTCTTGGTGCACAGAAGAGACAAATCTAAAGATCATCCAGAAAATGACTGGAAATATAAGAATAAGAATTGGGAGAATTGATCTGACAATGGTAATTATAATTATTACATGAATCCAATCCAGAGGATTGAGGGCCTCTAAGTTATGCTTAAATAATGCTGCTAAAGATTGTAATTTTTTTACATCAAAATGAGCTTTACTAACTGCTGTAATTTTGCCCTATAAAGCCTCCATAACATGAGAGATATCTTTATCTCTCCAAACTCCTAACAAATGATTTTTGTGGCATTCCAATTAAGAGAAAAGTTATATTTTAGAGCAGTAACACAGATATATTTAAAACTAGCATGACATTTAACTGAGAGTTGTGTTTTTAAATTTTGAACTTCCTGACCTATAGCCAGAACCACTTCCTCCAGAACATTTATTTTCATATCTAACTTTTTATCTATAATTTGTTGTTCTGCTAGGGCTGATGAAACATTTTTGCTTAAATCAGTTACAAAATGAGCAGTGTTTACTTCCTTTACTAAGGCTGCTGTAGAAATCGCTAAAGAGTTAATTATTGTTATTAAAGCACTTATTCCTAAAATCAAGGCTGCAACAAAGCGTTTTGGCTGCAACATAATATCCAGAGTTTTCAGCATTTGTAAAGCAAAATTTTTAAACCAAGGGTCATTTTATAGATCTCCACATAACATTACATATGAAGGTCTTTTTAAAATAAAAATTACAGAATATGTTTTATCCAGAGAAGAAGTAAGACAATTAGTAAAAATACAATCCTTACAGCTAATATATTAAGATTTTCCTTGATTAATAATGATTAAATTATCTAGTTTTCCAGCGAAAATTCCCATAGGCTAACCCACACATGCTTTTACCCCAATTGCAGTACTCTTAGTTTCTTTGGGCTTTTTCAGTAAAATCATGTTTGTTGCTGCAAAAAGTCTGAACCAATCCAGCTGAATGCACATTTTATTGTGAAAGGAAGAGTGACTCACCAAAATGGAAGCCACCCACCCTGCAGTGAGCCATCTTTTTAGGGGTTCCCCGTGCATATCAAGAGTATAGCCATTAAACTTCCATGAATTATGTTTTAAGTAGGCGGCATAATCATAATCGGGGTTAGCAATGGAAAAATCAAAAATACTATCTGGTGCCCCATAGGATTGTAAAAAAGAGGCCTTTTGAAATTCAAATTCCCACCATTTTGGTGAGGTAATTAATGCATCCCCAAACTGATCTTTGTCATGATATTTTTGTAGGCAGTTACCTAAATGTATATTCCTCTTGGGAATGAAAAAGGATTCATTATAAGTATGAAAGCCTAATGTCATCATGCCATTTCCCACATCAATCTTTTTTTGAACTATTTTTATCATTGGATTGATCAAGGGCATCAGTCAAAAAGTTCTATAGTTTAGAGGCAAACACCCGGGGAGATTTTCTCCTGATAGCGTTATGCAAATTGGAGTGGTATCTGTCATTCCTTCATAATTAATTGTTTGAGAAGTCATATGAGAATTAGAATAGTCCTCCAAACCCCCAAACAGGTCACTATTATTTGTCATTACTTGTATTAGATCCTCATTCCCCTCCCCCATCCCACGGGATGTAGAAGAGGAGGAGTAGGAACATATGCCCAGTATTGTTCTCCTGAAACAGACACTGCCTGCACAGCAATAATGGCAAGCATAGCAAGAAACATATTTTCAACAGTGATAGTCTTTCCTGTAGAAACCACAATCTCCTCTGCAGAACTGGTGAGCTTCTTAATTTGTTCCCAGATTGGTGGTTGGGCTTCTTTTGTTGTCTTCGCCTGTTGAGGAGAAAGGTGAAGACTTTTGAGCTTTTGCATCACTTTCTTCATTTGCATCTTCTTTTTTTTTTTTTCCTGGGTTTCTCTTATTTTTGTAGGGACACAGGAGTCGGTTGAGATTCCAGATGGGTGACTCGGCATCCTGTGGAAACACACATGTATACCCTCTTCCCGAGGTGATTAATACATCAGGCCCTTTCCAAGTGCTGTGAGCAAATCTTTCCTTTTAACTTTTGGCTAAACTTTAACTCCAATTTCGCTCCAAAGTTTTTGCATAAGTGTAAGATTTTGTTCATTAGTATTAAGGTGATTAATTACAAATAAAGCATGATGGTTTCTCTAGTTAATAAGTCAGCCATCATATTTCCAAATGAAAGAGGACCTGGTAAATTTGTATGTTTCTTATGTGTTCAATAAATAATTTTTCTTTTCTAAGTTGAATTAATTTCTTTGTAACTGTTGTAACAAGTCTATAATTTTTGATTGTCCTGATAAAAGAGCTATTCCTATGGCGGCAAATAAGTTAACCACATGCTTAGAGTCTGTGTAAATGTTATGCTACTGTGAAAATATGGTTAAAGCTAAAATTACAGCAATAATTTCTGACTGTTGCTCTGAAATGTCAGATGCCCTTTTAATAATAGGAGAGTGGTCTGGAATGTATATCACCGAAGTTCCATTAGAGGACCCATCAGTAAAAACTTTTAGAGCTCCTTCTAAAAGTGTTGTTACCACTAATGGAAAAATGGTTTTTACCTCTTCCACAAATTTTAATAAAGGATGTTGAGGGACATGAAATTTTATTTGTCCTGTATAATTTAATAATGCTAATCCCCAATTCTCATCATTCTGTAATAATATTTTTAATTGTTGTTTATTATAAGGTATAATTATATTATTCTCAAATAGCTCTCGGACCTACTCCTTGCCTTGACAATGATATGGCTGCACAAATATACATAAGAAGCTATCATTCTTGTCTGACTGTGAGGCAAGTGAAGCCATTCCAGGACTCCATCTTGCCATAAACATCTTGTATGAATATAAGATGTCTTTAATATTATAAAAGCCCAGTCTTTATTATAGTCCAATTGGACCACTTTTTCTTGTAACTTTTCTTCCAGCAATGAAATTTTTTCTAACATTATTGAAATGAATTGTCTCTTAGATTTAGGATTAGAATCCCTTTTTAGAGATTCTGTCTTCATAATTGGCCAGAATGAGGGCCAGTCTTTTCGTGCAATACATGTTGGGTCTGCCCTTGTGTCCAAGAGACCTTTAATAGGCTTTCTATCCACTTTCATAGTTTTCATGGGTCGATCCTTAGAAATAGATTGTACCCAGGCCACAGTTCTGTGGAACTGAAACCTCCTGTACCTCGATCTTGTTTTATGATTTGATTTAGAAGATGGACTTAAATTAAAATATAAATATAATATAAATATAAATAAATAAATAAATATAAATAAATAAAATATAAATATAAAATATAAATCTCCTGTGGTAATTTTCAATTAGGGTCTAACCCAATTCATGTTTCCTAGGAATTTTTGAAAATCATTTAATGTTTTTAATTTATCTAGCCTAATACTCATTTTTGTGACTTAATGTATTATTTTTCCTAAATAATTTAAAGGTTTATTATGTTGAATTTTATCTGGAATAATAAGCAAACCAAAGTTGGTTAATTGTTCAATGATTAATTGTTAAAATTTGTTCTGTTAAATGTTTACTTTCAGCAGCTATTAAAATATTGTCCATATAATGAATAATATAAGCATTAGAAAACTCTTCCCTAGTTTTTTGTAAAGCTTTATCCACAAATTTTTTACACAATGTAGGAGAATTTTTCATGCCTTGTGGCAAGACCTTCCACTGATATCTCTGCTAGGGCCTTTTCAAATTACATGAGGGCACACGAAATGCAAATCTTTGAAAATCATTAGGATCCAATTTTATTGTTAAAAAATCCTGAAAATCAATGATTATTATATAACGTCCTTTAGGAACAGCCACAGGAGATGGAAGTCTTGGCTGAAGAGCCCCGATGTCATACATCGTGTTATTAATGGCTCTGAGGTCTTGTAACAACCTCCATTTCCCAGATTTCTTTTTAATTACAAAAATTGGAGTATTCCAAGGGCTATTGGATTCCTCTAAATGTCCTTTCTGTAATGGCTCAATTATCAATTGTTCTACATCCTGTATCTTCTCTTGAGTTAGGGACCACTGATCAACCCACACAGGCTGATCATTTTTCTATGATATTGCATCAGCAAACTTCTCATCAGCGGCCCCTATAAAAAATTTTGTACACTAAAGAAATCTAAAGTACCTAATTTTAGTTCCTTGTTTTGCATAATGTCTTTGCCCCATAATGTAAGGGCAAAGAAGATGTAATATCAGGTTGAAAGTTTCCAAATCTATTTTCACACTCCCACTTTAAAATTTTTGAACTTTTAGCAACATTGTTAGCCATATCCAATCCCATTAATGGAGATTCTGTCTTCATAATTGGCCAGAATGAGGGCCAGTCTTTTCGTGCAATACATGTTGGGTCTGCCCTTGTGTCCAAGAGACCTTTAATAGGCTTTCTATCCACTTTCATAGTTTTCATGGGTCGATCCTTAGAAATAGATTGTACCCAGGCCACAGTTCTGTGGAACTGAAACCTCCTGTACCTTGATCTTGTTTTATGATTTGATTTAGAAGATGGACTTAAATTAAAATTAAGATTTGAGCTATTCTTTGATCCATATGTATTTGCATATTTTCTTTTAAAGACCTTACCATTACTTTAATTTCCCCTTTGATAATCTGCATTAACTACTCTCGGTAATACCTCAAAGTTTTGTTATAATTTGAGCTTCTACCAATTATCAAGCCCACAGTTCCATCAATTACAGGACCATAAAATTGAGTGTCTATAAGCTGAACACCATACATGATAGAGATAAAGTAATCTCTTTTTGCTGCCAGATCTAACCCTGCACTTCCTGGAGTAGCTCTTGGAAAATCCCCTACTGTTAATGGAGGAGACAAGGGATTTAATGGAACTGACCCCTTAGGTGATTATTGTGTAACAGTAGGTGTTTCCCTTCTTTCGTTTATGCGGCTGAGGGAGCACCACTCTTCTTGATTTTTGGTCTCCTTTTCTTCTGCTGTTAAGAGAATTCTATCCTTATGATATTTTGATCTACACTCATTTTTCCAATGATTGCCTTTCTTTCATTGTGGACAAAGTCCAGGCGCTTTACCCTTTTTATTGTTACTAGGTTTATTTTGCTTTTGTTGACAATCTTTACTCATGTGTCCTGACTGGCCACATGAGAAACGGACCCCATTTCTGGCCTGAGGTCGTGTCTCATGTAATTTTTGTACATAAGCCCTGAATGGTTCTCTTTTCATTACTGCAGCATATGCCATTCCTTGAATGACTGCTGGTGAGGCATCTATGCATGCTTTAACATTATCTTGCAATGATCCCGTCAGTAATTGTAAAGTAGTTAATACATAACTTTTCATACTTGTTACCTCCTCCCTCATTTTTCTCACAGTTTTCCTTCTCCTCAATACCTCTCACAAGTTGTTATGTACATTTCCATATATTGTCTTGTGAGCATTGCTATTGCATTGGTTTGCTCTTTGTCCTTTTTCTCACCATTTTGTTTTTCCTCTTCCATTACCTAATTAAGGTAAATGTATATACAAAATACAGGGTACCAAAATCAAATACAGCAAGGGATAAACCAGAGGGAGAAAACCCAAAAGAAAATAGAAATCACATACTACATTAAAAACAGCAACCACAAAAAAAAGCCTCTGTTTCCATAACTTGGCGTTCATTTTGCTCTGCATCAGCTTATATGGTAATATATATGCATAACAAAGCCACTGGAAAAGAATAGTTGCATGGACACTATATCATGAAAACAACGCTAACTGTTTTTGATGGTAAAGGTGGAATTAGGATTGGTGAATTCGCGATTCTGATAAAGGAATTTCAAAAGAGTTTTACAATTATGACAGGTAAATTTTAATTCTTCAAAATTTTTAACAACTTAGCCTATTAAGAAAATTTAAAATTGCCTGGTAAAAGAGGCTTTCAAGCAAAGAAATCCATGGAGACTTAGTGGAGAGAGAGAAATATAGGTGAAGATGGCTTATTAAACAAACAAACAAACCAACAAACCTCAGAAATCTTGCTGGAAATCCTGTAAGTTCCCTTGAGAATGTCCTTACCCAGGAAATATACTTTCAGTTTGTGAAACAAGGCTGTAGCGGAATTTAAATTCAAAGTTCTTTAAAAAAAAAAGACATCAAAATTTGTGAATTGACCTTTAATTAACAAACTGTAATTCTCTGAAAAAAGATATTTTGAGTCAAAATATTTAGAGAGAAAGTGCCCTGCACAATGAAAGAATGTATTGGGTTTACATTTTTCTGTTTGTAATACTTTCCACAATGTCTTTGCACATGAAGCACTGAAACACAGAAAAAAAATCTGATAGGATAATTCAAACCAATGATTTCACATTTCTAAGTGGCTCACAAAAAATAATATCCTTATTAAGATGAGATAGTGAACACTTCTCTTATTACATAAGCCAAAAAATTTTGGGAACAGAAAAGAATTGAGGAAATGGAAAAGGTAAGAAAACTGTTCTTAGAAGCCCTAGATAAGCATATTGGCTTCAACAGTGGAGAGAGGCCAAAACTTTTTGATATAGATTCTCTTAATATTTTAGCTACCTAAAGTGATTTTACAGAGCCTATTTGGCTCACTACGATGCAGAACAGATTGAATGAAGATATGAAAATAAATTCCACATCGAATGAGGCAACTTAAAAGAGATTTAAATGAAAAACCATGAAGATGGAACAATGGGGGAGGCCTTATAGTTCTTTAGCTTCATTAAACTTGAAGCCAAGAAGCTGTGATTAATTGGAAATCAGGAAAGAGCAAAGAGGAGGACATAGAAGTAGGACATAGCAGCATTGTCCTTTGTAACAAACACTGTCATCCAAGGTATGGATGATTTCACTCTATTCTCCTCCATACATCTTGTTGAGCAAATGCAAGACCAAGAGAAAAATAATCAATTGAAATAATTTTGCAAAGAATAACTTCACTTTTCCTGATATTGTATCTAAAGAGAGACTTAAGAGAAAAGAAAAAAAAGTGGAGTATACTTTGGTTTCCTCTAAGCATCTTGTTAGCAAAATATGTATTTGAGGTTAGAAGCGATTGAACCAAAAAGTGGTGTAGTACTTATTTTTGTGGGCAATTTAGACACCAGAAGATTTCAGGTAAAAGAAAAAGAAAAAAGTATAGCCAAATATTTGTGATCACAGCTTCTTGGACTGGTTTTTGGAGACAAAGTTTTACATTAGAGTTTGTCCTCATTAACATAGAAGTTGGGTGTTCATGACAACCAAATTCAAGGGGGAAGTTCAATGGACTCGCTAAGAAAGTAAAAAGCATGATAGAAAAAAATGGCAAATAATATTTAGTGAATTGGTCTTATGAGTTCTTTACATTGTGAATTTGCATTTTCCCACACCAACTCTTTGAGCAATAGCTCTATTCCTTCAGGGAGGGAAGCATTCGCTGCAAGGCCTCTTCTAATCTAGCCACAAATTCTTTATAAGGCTCATCTTGTTTTTGCTGAATGCCAGCTAAGCTTCTCATTTCATACCACCCTTCTTCAAGTTTTGCAGAGATAAGCTTTCCTCCTCAGGAAACCAGGGTGAAACCCTTAAAACAAACTCCACAAAAGTTTTCATAGAAACATGATTACCTTTACTTTCCATCATGTGGTTTAACACAGAGAGAAATAATTCCTTATTTCTAGATTGAGAATGCCCAATGATTTTAAATACCTGCTCATCGTCTTATGCTGATCAGCCTTTATCAGGGAGCCTGCAGTGCTCTGATGAGGTTCTATCCTTTGCCTGAAAATAATGAGAGAAAGAGAAGAGACAGCTCACCTTCCCAAGAATTGTCTGTACAGCTTCAAGCTGCATGTGCTTTCGAGCCCCACGTTGGGCGCCACTTGCAACAGACCAGCTCGGCCAGAGTACTAAGACCAATGGGACAGGGATTTTGGGATAGATGGGCAAGGAGTCAGCAAAGTGACAAAAGGACACAGACTCAAAAGAATTGCAGCTGAGTGTATCTTTATTGAGGAGAATTAATATTTTTATACAGTGGGTGATTGTGACATAGATTCTTTATTTCAGCATATAATCAATTTCTAAGAAAAGCAAAGCATTAATGGGCTACATGAAAATTGATGACTATCCCATCAACTCTTTAAGCTAAGTGGTGCGAGACAAGTCTAGCATATTGTTTAATACAATGCATCATCTATTTAGCCTTTTTATGTTTAATAATTAACAAACCTAAGACAGGGCTGTACTTATATTGTACTCTTTTTATTTTTTCCATATATTTTCAAGACCCTTTGAAACCATCCTTAAAACCACTTCCAGGTTGAGTCAGGCATTCTCCGTTTCCTATGATTTTAATCCCAATATTTGTTCACAAAAATTTCTAATCGTTATTTTAAAACATCTTGTTATTTTGATAATAAACACCATAATGGTCTAGAGCTGCCTAATCTTGGCATAAAAATCTAATGAGTACCAAGATACTCTTTTTCCTTTTACATTAATCCATCTATTTGCATCTTTGTAAACTCCTGTATAAGGCAATGGTTCATCGGTCAGCTCAGGAAATGTTATGTCACTAACTTTATATTTTGTGGGAAACCACCATCTATTCCCTATAACATAAGCTGGATCAAACTTAGTCATAACTGTTGTGGGAATCTTTATTTTCCTTTTATTATCAGAGGTCCCTTTTTCTATAACTCTGTGCTTTTGGGATAACTCCTTCTGGTTTAGTTTAATTCATTAATTCTGCCTATTGTATCATATCTGGAAATTTTAAATTTCTATATTTACTATGAGTGAGCCGCAAAACTGCTTTTGAAGTTGCAGGAGTTTCTGGAGGCAGCGTCTCATCAGATGATATATTGATTGGGGAATTGTCCACATCTAATCTTTGGTCCCAGTCTTTATTATTTAGAGAAGCCATCTCTATTGGAATGGAAAAAATGACATGCTCTGTTCGCGGATCAATAGAAAAATAGCCAAAACAAGAATAAAGGCAACAAATGTACAGTCAAGAAGAATATAGTAAGAATAAAGGTAGAGGTAATAAAGGTGCAGCCAAGTGTATAGGAAGCCTTGAGCCAACACCCCCTTCCTGCAGGCATGCTTCCATGAAGCTTATGCTTTGCCTGGCATGATCTCTAAGGGAGACTCAGCAGGAGGTGATATGGCAGAGGGGGTCTAGTCTTAATCATGCAATAGGTGTGGGATAATGAAAACAAACATGGCTCTCTTTCAACATTGCCCTATCTCCATGATGAAGGGGATCCTTCACTCTATTCGTTTTGTAGCTGGGGAAAATGAGGCATGGAGAAGCCGGGTGATCTACCCGTGACTCCCAGTGCACAGGAAGCTTGGCCTGACTTCTCTGCCATGCTCCCTAGGACAGTGGGTGCTATGCAGTCCACTTCTTATGGTGGGAAGTCCACTGCTTGTCCATCGTGGGGCTTGAACTCTGGGCCAGGGCACTGTACCCAAGTTCCTCAGATCAAGGCTAGCACTCTGCCACATGAGCCACAGCATCACTTCTGGTTTTCTGGTAGTTCTTTGAGGATAAGAGACTCACAGACATTCTTGCCTGGACCAGCTATGAACCATGATCTTCATATCTCAGCCTCCTGTGTAGTTAGGATTATAGGCCTGAGCCACTGGCACCCGGCAAAAGTGTAATTTTGGCCTTTTTTCTCTCTGTGTCTCTCTCTCACACAGGAACTGGTTGAATGGGTGCTGGAAGAGGTGGCCCAGCATCCCTATCTGGCTGGAACCCAAGGTGGCCTTCTCATTCTGGATGTGGGCTGTGGGTCAGGAGATGTGTCGGTCAGCCTGTTGAACCAGCTTCATGAGGTAAGCCCCTCTGTGCCCTGGCTAGACCATGATGGTTATTCATTGTCCATTCCATGAGTCCTTCCCCAAATCCCTCTGCTAGACTGTTGAAGGAAATTGGATGAGGAGGCATTGTCCCCCTGCCCAGCACAATCCCGGACCTCTGACCCTCACCCTCACCTATCTGGCCAGACCCTGGCTATAAGACAATGAAATCACTCAGTGTCTACTATCCTTTGCTAGGGTGTGTCATTTCGGTTAGAGTGGCAGAGTGCAGAGGAAAGGCCCTAGACCTGACACCTCCCGGGGACGTTTGTTCTTGTGACAGAGCCAAGTCATTGCTGTGGACAAGGAGGAAGCCGCCATCAGTCTGACCCGGAACAATGCTCAAAGATAGGTAGGCTGTTAAATTATCAAACTCACTCATATCTGCTTCCAACTCCCAACAATGGGGTGCAGTGTGGGTGGCTCAGTCCTGGGACTAAGGGATTATAAATGGATGGTGGCGGTCAGGAGCTGGTGGCTCCTGCCCATCATCCTGGCTATTTGGGAAGCTGAAGTCTGATGATCGTGACTCAGAGCCAGCCCAGGCAGGTGAGTTTGTGAGATTCTTATCTCCCATGAACCACCTCCCCCTCAAAACCCACACACACAAAAGCCATATTTGGTGCTGTGGCTCAAGTGGTAGAGCCTCAGCCTTGAACAAAAGAAGCTGAGAGATAACCTGAATCCAAGTCCTAGGACTCACAAAATAATAATATAATAAATGAACAGTGTACACCTTTTATCTGACGACCAAGAAAGATGGATTCAGTCTTCTTGCTAGTACTTGTATCAAAGGTAAGGGGCTTCCCTTGATGTTCCCCAAAACTTCTCTTTCTCTCCTTTATCTGTCCAGGTTCGGTTGCAGGACATAATTCGGATCATCCCCCTGGATGTGACCTTAGGTACCCTCCCCCATTCTCCTTCCTTGGGGTGACTATCCTGGCTGCACTCCCTGCTGGAAAGATAAGGTACCAGAGAGATGGGATAGGGATCCCCGACACACTTCCACACACCCCCACCCACATCCCCACACATACCATTAGGCCTACTCAGACTAGCCTTTTCCAAAGTCACTTTATCTCCTTGGATTAACTGACCTAGGAGAGGATCTTGATCCCCTGTAACTGATTATTTTAACTTGGGCTTGCTAGTTGAAACAGGAGCAAAAAAAAAAAAAAAGCCTTTGGTGCCCATCACCCGGGGCTAAGGCTCACACCTGTCATCCTAGCTACTCAGGAGGCTGAGATCTGAGGATCACAGTTTGAAGCCAGCCATAAACTGGAAAGCCTGTGAGACTCTACTCTCCATGGAACCACCAAAAAGCCTGAAGTGGAGCTGTGGCTCAAGTGGTAGAGCACCAGCCTTGGCTATGAAAATTCAGCGACAGCTCCCAGATCCTGAGTTCAACCCCACACGAAGAAATGGCCCCGTCTTGTTGCCCACAGACTGCCCGAGCTATGAGGGCCCTATCTCGGAGTGTGGTACAACACCTGTCCCTGGGTGGTGTATCAGTGCCTTCAGAAATCCGGTGGTGGAAGCCAGGCCTTCCACTTTGTGCGTTCTTGACCCACACTGGATGGAAGGCAGGGTGTGATAAGGCCGGAAGCCTGCAGAGCAGAGAGGTTCCAGGTCTGCCAAGGTGATCAGAATGGGCTTCTTAGAGGCATCCCTTGAGAAGGGGGTCTCGCTTAACAAGGAGGAGCTGACAGGAAGCACAGAGAGCAAAGTTGCCACAGATGACGGACAACATAGCAGAGCATGTGCATTTCCAGCCAGGGCTGTTGGTGAGAAACTCGGTACAGATGTGCAAGACTGTCTGGAGACAGGCCCGATGGGTCACAGAAGAACAGCTATGCAGGGCTGGGATTGTGTCTTAGAGGTAGATGGCTTGCCTAGCATGGAGGAAACCCCTGGTTCGATTCCTAGGTCCTGCATACACAGAAAATGTCAAATGTGGCACTGTGGCGCAGGTGGAAGTGCTCGCCTGGAGCCAAAGAAACTCGGGGATACCACCCAGGCCCCAAGGCCAAGCCCAAGGGCTGTCAACATAAAACAGCTCTCCAAGGGACCTTGGTGACCGGTGGATGGCTATGCCCTGTAGCTCTTAATAGATCATCCATGCTTTATGTTTCCTTCTTTGACAGAAGGGAGCTGGACACTCCTTCTGCCCTGGACATCCCTGGAACCATTATCAGCAACCACCCCAACGTCTTCCACTGGGACATGGAACAGCTGGCCCCAGAAATTCTCAGGTACTGGTTGGGTGAGGCAGGGGGATACAGGGAAGGCCCCAGAACTCCTAGTGGGTCTGATCTGCTCTGGAAGACCAGGCCATCCATAGGAGGCAAATGGGAGTTTAGAGAGGGCTAGTGATGTGGAGGGGCCCTTTAATGCCCATGGCCCCACCCAGATTCTGAGCCTCCCTTTGCTGTTCCTGAGGGAGGTAGAGGGGTGTCTAGGTGATAGCATCTAGAGGAGGACTAGCTGGAAATTCTGAAGGACGACACCTTAAGCCATGTGCAGGTGGCTCACACCTGTCATCCCACGCCTGTCATCCTAGGCACTCAGGAGGCTGAGATCCAGAGGTTCTCATTTCCCAGACCAGGCAGGAAAGTCCCACGAGAGCCTCAGCTCCAATCTGCAACTGGCAGTGGTAGTGTGGCTCAAGTTGTAGAGCACTGGCCTTAAGGAAAATTAGAATTCAGGGACAGTACCCAAGCCCTGAGTTCAAGCTCCTCAACCAAAAATCAAAGAAAGGAAGGAAGAAAGAAAGACACCCCTTCCTTGCTTGCAAGAGATGTTGAAGTAGTGGGGGTGCTGTGGTTGGGAGACCAGGTGCTGGCCTCACTGTACAGACATTTCTAAGAACTCCCCAGGTGTGCCCCAGTGTGAAACCACAGTAGGGTTGGTGGTGCCTTAACAGGAATTCCATAGGTCGTGGCCTGTGGCAGGCAGGGAGTGGGTGAATTGGAGCAGGGGTGGGATGTTAGTGTCAATTATATGCTCTCCATCCATGGAATAATGGTTTTGGATGCTGGTGTCAAAGTCTGAAGTGAAGGGTTGCATGTGGCTTGTGGCCTGATGAGTTGGGTTTCCTCTGGGTCTTGGCACCTCTGCCACAGCCAACCCTGGTTTCCTAGGACCCGAGTTCAAATCTCGGGGCTGATGAGTTGGGCTTCCTCTGGGTCTTGGCACCTCTGCCACAGCCAACCCTGGTTTCCTAGGACCCGAGTTCAAATCTCGGGGCTGGCAAAAATAATAAGGAAAAGGATAAAAATGAGAAGTTCAAGAAGGTGGTTTTACTTTATTTTTTTCCTTTGAATTGTGACCATCCTGGGTCTAAATGACAAGGCCTAGAAAGTACACATGAACTTGCATTGCTGATATTAGGAAAGACATAGCCAAAACTGGCAACTTAAACCTGGAGGTCGAATCCTGGGACTGCCACTAATGAATGGTGGGATGGTCTAAGAAATGCATTCCGATATTACATCCGTACAAATGGAATGTTATAAAAGTAACAATTAAATTAGTAGTGTATGATTTTCATATTATAAAATTGTACACAATTATAATTTGTTGACTAATTTTCAATTAATACTTTATTATTTATTCAGTCAGGATACTTATAAAGGAAGGAATAATTTAGTTGCTAATAATTGGTAATAATATCGTATATATATGCAATTTCATAGTATACAGACATCTCTCTTGTTTTATACATACACATTTATTTATCTATCTATCTACCAATCTACACATGTATCTGTTTATACACTTGTCACTCCTGGAGCTCAGTGGTAGAGTGTTCCCCTAGTATGTACAAAAACCTGGGTTCGATTCCTCACTACCACATGCACAGAAAAATCTGGAAGTTGAGCAGTCCCTCATACAATCGAGCACTAGCTTTGAGCATAAAAGCTTATGTCTAGACTCTTACTCAAGACTGAAGACTGGCACCAAAAATAAATAAATAATGTTTTGAATGCAACCATATAAGAATAAGACTGCAAATACGTCATCACAGAGCAAGCTGGGAGTCTGATGCTGAGAGCTGCCATCTAACCTGACTTAGCCAGAAGTAAACCGCTGCAACCCAACTCCATGGAACCAGATGCTGCTGACTCACTCATCCCTGTCATTCAAGATACTTGGGGGCTGAGATCTGACATTGGTGGGTTTAAAACCCAGCCCTGGCAGGAAGTCTGCAAAACTCTGAGCTGTGGCTCAAAGTGGTAGAGCTCTAGCCTTGAGCTAAAGATCTTAGGACAGTAGCCCCAACCTTTCAGAGCAATACCGTGGCTAAATCCCCCCCCCAAAAAAAACCCATCCCTCTAAACAATTAGATGTGAACTTTGTGCAGTTTGTGACGTGTTTCTGAAAGAATGGTGATACTGTTGAAAACATCCTAATTCTAATGATAGCTTGTGTGATACAGCTATGTGATGAGTCCTTCATGAGGTGTTGTGTGCTGAGTCCTTCACAAGGTGCATTCTTTCAGCTGATCCTTGTAAGAGCTCCACAACTAAGATGATTATGCAGATGAGAAAGTTGAGACTCAGATATGTCCCCATGTTAAGGCTATAATTATGTATGTACTGAACTCTAATGAGTTGTCTCCTGCAGACAATTGTTTTGGTTTATTTTTCTCTGTGGTAAATGTTGAACTCAGGGCCTAGGCACAGACCCTTCCCTGTTAGGCTCATGGCTAGTGCCCTATCAGGTGTAGCCAAGGACCCTAGGCGTCTGTAGTTGAGGTCTTTCAACCTGCCTACTCAGGAAGCTGAGATCTGACGATCTTGGTTCAAAACTATCCCAGACACAAAAGATCCCATGAGACTCTTATATCCTACTCACCACTTAGCAACTTGAGGTGGAAGCAGGTTGCCACTGACTCGGGCCTGTTATCCTAGCTACTCAAGAGCCTGAGAGCTGGGGATCATGGTCCAAAGCTAGCCTGGGCAGGAAATTCCTTGAGATGGTTTTCTCCAGTGAAGACCAGAAAGCCTGAAGGGGCGCTGTAGCTCAAGTGGTAGAGCTTGAGCTAAAGAGCTCAGAGCAGCACCCAGGCTCAGACTTCAATTCCTCCAACTTACAAGAAAAGAAACCTGAAGTAGAATGCTGGGAATGGGTCTTAGGGGAAGAGTGCTTTATATATATGAAACCCTGGGTTTGAATCCTCAGTATCACATCACTAGAAAAAAAGCCTGAAGTGGTTCTGTGGCTCAAGTGGTAGAGTGTTATCCTTGTATAGGTGAAACTCAGGAACAGTGCTGAGGTCCTGAGTTCAAGCTCCAGGACTGGTGCATGTGCACATGCATGCGTTCCTGTGCACACACGCACACACACACACACACACACACACACACACACACACACACACACACACACACACACACACACACACACACACACAGACCAGAAGTAAAGTAAAGCAAAGAGCTTCTGGTCTGAGATCATGGTCAGCACCCTGGTCCTGTTTTCAACCACGAAACCTAGCCACCCAGGGCCTAACTAGGAGAGGTCAAAGGTTTCAAAACCTGATGAGCTTCACCAGCCCTAGATGACAGGAAGCACTGTGATATTACACATAAGCTTAGGTTTAGCAAGCTTCCGGAAACCTAGGGAGGTACCCTTGCCAATAATGAATCATTTCATTAGGTTCAGCTCCCAGTTGTCTGCCAGAAGGACTCTTGAATTAGTGGTAGCAGTTTGTTTCAACACTGGGATATAGTCTAACAAAGACAGGATAAGTACAGGGAACTTAGCCTGACCTGAGAGGCAACACAAATGAAGGCTTCTTGTCAAAAAAGAGCACTGGGGAAAGTCGCCTTTTTCTCCTGGCCTTCAGAGTCTGCCCACACTTATCCTCACTAATTACCCCGCATAAATTGTTTGTTACAGGGCTGTACTGGAGTGAGGCTTTTTGTCTGCCTGTTCCAACAATGAGGCAGACTTCCTCCAGCAGCCTGGGGTGTGGAGAAATGCTGAGGCTACACTGGGAACAGTGAGGGGGAGCCTCAGATCCAGCACTGTCTTGAATGAATTATCTGTGCAATGAAATAATTCTATTCAAAGCAAATTTCCTATCTGGGTGCCTTTCAACATAGCAACTCTTGATGTTCACCGGTAGAAATACATGCATACATACACAGACACATGTAGTTACTGGCTCTTTTTTGTGTGGCAGGTCCTGAGGCTTGAACTGTTAGCCTAGACATTTTCCCTGAGCCCTTTTTGCTCAAGGTAGCATTTTATTGTGTCTTAAACCATGATTACCCTAGGCTGGGGTGCAGCTTTTACACCCACAGATGATCCAGGGATCCTAGGACCGAATTCAACTCCTAGCACTGACAAAAAATAAAAATAAAATAAAAAAAAACATCAAACCAACGCAAATGGAGGAGGGTGAAAAACAGGAAGTTTTACACAACCGTTTTACCTTTGTTTCCTTTGCACTTGACCATCCTGGGTCTGCTTGAAAATTGAATGTGACCTAGCATGGCTGAAGGCTGGTGGGCTGTCAGTGAAGCCTGAGCCTAACGCACACACCTAGGCCCTGAGTTGGATCCTGGGACTGGCACCTACACACTGCTGAAGAGCCTATGTTCCTATGTATAGGAACACTAATAGAATGTTTAAAATGTACTAATTGAATTACTAATTAGCTAGTCATTCTAGTATAAGATTGTATGCAATAAATTCAAGTCACTGATTAATTTACTACTTTTAAGTCTTCTATTGTGATTAATTAATGGAGACATTATTTTAGACCAAATAATTGGTAGTAATAGAATATATAAAATTAGATATAGACATCAATTTATATAGTTATGAACTAGAATCTACATAAATGTCTGTCTCTGTATACATGTATAGCTGCATATAGATATGTAAATACACACACACTGCATCTACACATCTATGTGTTTACATATTGGCCAATCCTAGGGCTTGATCTCAGGTCCTCAAGTTTGCCCGACAATTTCACTTGCATCAGACTGGTGTGCTAACACTGACCCATTCATGAAGTGGGCCTTCTAGGTGCAGAGTTCAAATCACAGAACTGCCAAAAACTTAATCCTGGTGGAAGAAGCCAATTGTCCCACTTGTTTTCCTAATTGGTGAAAATCCAGGGTCTCAGGAATGATGTCTAATACACAGGCAAATCTATGTCCTATGGAATAGGATGTAAAAAGTGTTATATGCGTAATCAGACTCACTAATATACATAATAAATAAATAAAACACAAAACGAATAACTACACTAACCACAATATGCAGTATTGTGTATGTAAATATAAATCATGTACATAAAATATATGAGTGCTAAGACTTGAGTTCAGGCCCTGGGAACAGTCCTGACTTTCTTGTCTTCCAGCACGGTGAGCAGCCCCTTCCCCCACAGTGCTTCATATTTACCCATTGGGTGCTGTGTGCTGAGTCCTTCAAAGAGTGCCATGTGCTGTGTCCTTCACAGGGTGCATTCTTTCATCTGGTCCTTTTAAGAGCTCCATAATTGAGATGATTATGCAGACAGGAATATTGAGGCTCAGATAACCTGAAATGCCTCTGTGGCTAAAGTGTTAGCACACAAGACTTGTGCTAACGAACTCAGGGACAGCACCCAGGGCCCAGACTTCAACTCCTACAACCGACAACAACAAAAACAAAAAGACAGAAACATACTAACAAACCTGAAATAAAGGGCTGTGAATGTGCCTTAGGCGTAGAGTGCTTTGTATATATGAAACCCTGGGCCTGATTACTCAGTATGACATTACCAGAATAAAGCCTGAATTGGCTCTGTGGCTCAAGTGGGAAAGAGCTATATTTTTACAAGAGAAACTAAGTACAATGCTCATGTTCTGAGTTCAAGTTCCAGGACCAGTGTATTCACACACAGACACACACAGACACACACACACCACAGACAGACAGACAGAGAGAGAGAGAGAGAAAGAGAGAGAGAGAGAGACAGAGAAGAGAGAGAGAGAAAGAGAGAGATAGAGGGAAGGAGAGAGAGAGAGAGAAAGCAGAAGCTGTGACACAAAATGGCCAAGCAATAGAGTTCTGCTCTGAGCTCATGGCCAGAACACAGGCCTTGTGCTCAAAACCTAGCCACCCTGGATCCAACTAGGAGAGGTCAAAGATTTCAAAACCTCATGAGCTTCACCAGCTCCATGTGACAGGAAGTATTGTGATATCCGACATATGCTTGGATTTCCCAAGCTTCAGGAAACCAAGGAGAGGCATCATAGCCCCATCATCGTCTGCAATGAAAGATTTCATTAGGTTCAGAGCCATAATTGTGTTCCAGAAGGACTCCTGAATTACATTTAGCACTCTATCGAACACGGGAACATAGTCTGACAAAGGCAGAGTAAGTGCAGGAAACTTGGCTTGTCACAGGGGGTGGCACAAATGAAGGCTTCCTGTCAAAACAGAGCACTGGGGTGAGAGATAGCTTGGGGTACAAAGAGGCCTTTTTCTCTTGGCATTCAGAGCCTGCCCACACTCATCCTCACTAATTGGCTTGGATGGAGTTGTTCCTTACACAGCTGTACAGGAGTTAGGCCTTTTGTCTGCCTGTCCAGACAATGAGAGAGACATCTTCCAGCAGGCCTGGGGTACAGAGAATCCTTTAGGCTACACTGGGCCCACTCATGGTATCCCCAGAACATGCACTGTCATGAAAGCTGTCTCTGTACTATGAAATCATTGTATTGAGAACAAATTTCCTAGCTTGGTGCCATTCATAACAGCTACTCTGGTGTTTCACCAATAAGAATGCATCCATATATACACAAAGACATGGAGGTAAAGGCTCTTTTGGGGGGGGGCAGGTCCTGGAGTTGACCTATGAGCCTAGGGGTTGTCCTTGAGCTCCTTTTGTTCAAGGGTAGTGCATTAGCCTTGAATCACAGTCCCACTTCTGAGTTTTTCTGTTATCTCTTAGAAAAAGCATTTCAAGGACTCTCCTAACTGGGCTGGACTCAAAATGAGAATCTCTACATCTCATCTGCCTGAGGAGTTGGGATTATAGTCAGCAGACCCTGGCACCTGCCTTTCTTTACTTCTTCATTTTTTAATCTGGACAACCTAATTTCTTCAAGGGTGATTCCAATAGTTTGAATTTATAATTAAACTACCCAATGTTCTTTATAGCTGCTTTCTCTAAGAAGCATTTTCTCTCCTCATTTTCCCCTCTGGTCACAGTTTAGCAGCCAAAAGTGGGAAATGAATGTCATAGGATTTGGGAGCTAAGGTCCACAGTTCATGCAGCTCTGTAGCTTAGCTTTGAGCTGCAGTGAATTTACTGTCTCAGGATGAGAGTACTGAAATCTGGAGTGATCCTCATACTTTCTGCATTGCTCCTTTCCCCTATAAAATGATCCAATATTTATGAGTGTTATGTGTCTCCAACAAGTATCTAGAACACACTAGAAGCATCTTCATGTTTCTGTTTTGCTAGTACCTCCCAAGATTTGGACTAAGGTTTTGTGTGGAGCAGCTTCTCAGTAAATCCATGAGGAAAGCCGCTTGAAGCCTCCTCAGGAGATCGCCATCCAAAGCCAGCCTGAGCAGGAAAATCTGTGAGACTCTTATATCCAATAAACTACCAGAAAACCAGAAGAGGAGCAGTGGCCCAGATGGTAGACCTCCAGCTTTGAGAGAGCCGAGCAGGAGATACAGGACAGACCAGGCAAGCCTGGGTGGACCTATATCCAATTAATGATCAGATGGCTGGAAGTGGAGCTGTGGCGGAGGTAGAGCCTCAGCCTTGAGCAAAACAACTGAGGAATGCATGGGGCCCTGAGTTTAAGCCCTGGGATGGCCACACAAATTCAAAAAGAGAAGGCCAAATTATGTACCAGTACCCTATCTACTTATGAGTGTATATTACCACCCTGAGTACAAACAGATCATATGCATTGCTTTTGCTTTTATTTACTGATTTATTTTTCAGATACACTTGTTGCACATACCACATCATTCTCTTCAGTTCTGGCCATGGCTATTCTCTTCCATGGTTCTAGGCCTGTGTCCTTATATGATGCATACTTAAGATCTCAGCAGACTTTATTTAAATTTTATTTTGAGGCCAAGTAGAAACAGTCACAAATCAGGCAGGAGAAGAGAAGATCAGGATTCGTAGAAATAACCAGTATTCAGAAATTTAAACTTGGGAACATAAGTTGGTAGCGAACTTACATAAAAACTACCATTAAGAAAAAGATGAGGAGGCTGGGAATGTGGATTAGTGAGAGAGTGCTTGCCTAGCATGTAAGAAGCCCTAGGTTCGATTCTTCTGTAGCACATACACAGAAAAAGCCAGAATTGGTGCTATGGCTCAAGTTGTAGAGTGCTAGAGACAGTGCCAAGGCCTTGAGTTCAACCCATGAACTGACAAAGATATAGCTAGCTCACTAGGTAGGTAGGTAGGTAGGTAGGTAGGTAGGTAGGTAGGTAGATGATAGATAGATGGATAGATAGATAGATAGATAGATAGATAGATAGATAGATAGATAGATAGATAGATAGATGATAGGTGAATCTGGTCTTAAACTTCAGGAGGAAAGAAGGGAACAATTCCCAGTCATGAGGCCTTCTGCAGTGCTCTAGGCCACCAGAATCGCCATCACACACCACAGAGCAGGAAGACTGTCCCTATCCCACTTCTCAGGCAGCAGAAGAGCCAAGAGGGCAGAGCCAGGTTCTAACTCAGGTGCCTATCCTTGGACTGGGGATTTGCATTAATGATGTGGAGAACGAAGGAAGGAGAACGGACTGGAAGAGGTAGAAGAAGGGCCTTCAAATCTGACAGAGAGTCAAAAACCTACTCCCTAAGACCAGAGCATAGGGTTTTTCTACTCTGTTTCTCCCCTCTCCCCCATTAAACTGGCTCTCTATTATTAACGTAAAGATACCCTGAGGCTCCCTTCACCTGAGGGAAGAAGGTTAATTAGTCATTGTTTGAAGAGGCTGAGAAAAGCCTGACCCTAGTGTAACTCTAACAAATGTTTGAGGTTTCCTCTTTGCAGGCTATGCCTGGAATGAATGAAGTGGTTTTACAGCTCACTTCCCTTTTGAGTGTGTACATTCTGCCTCCTAATCCTACAGGCCTAGGTCTCTTCACCTAGCCCGGCTTTTGAAACTGTTTTCTGTCCTTCAAATTCAGTGTTACACTGGAGTTCTTCCTGCTAACAGGGCTAAGGCTTGGATCCTGAGAACTTCATTTGAACCCAGGATGGGTCAACAATGTTTCTTTCCTGTTTCTATAGCTTGAGAACTCTAAGAAATTTAGAGTGCAAGTAACCTCTCATCAGCAAGGGAAACAAAGGAATCTCTTGAACATCTCACCTTTCAGAAGTGGAAGTCAGAGTGTCGTAGACTTTCGTGCCCTGGCTGGCTTCACCCTGTGATCCTGAGACCTCAGTCTCCTGAGCTAGAGTGATGGGCCTGAGCTACTGTGCTGTGCTAGGTTCAGAACTGTAATGACATTGACAATAGAAGTCAAGTGCTTATCACAAAGGGCTTGGGGAGCATATTATGCCTTTCAATATTGGACCTTTCAGAACTCTGTAGGACACAAGGTTATAATGTTAGAGTCTGAGAGGCTGGGCATATGGATCTGCTATACTTGAACCTTGAGCCTTGACTCCAACTCTGGTGTATATCAATGTTCATTTTCCAGAAAATGTTCTCATAATTAGCAAATAGGAAAAGTACTTTGATTATCCCTCACTCTTTATCCAGTTGTTTTTCTCAGACTGAAGCCTGTGTGCTGTCCCTGCACCCTTCAGCTCAAGGCAAACACTCTACCACTTGAGCCACAGCGCCATGTGAGGTCTTTTGGTGATTCATTGGAGATAAGAGTCTAACAGGCTTTCCTTGTGTAGGCTGTCTTGGAACTTTGATTTTCCGATCTCAGTCTCCTGAGAAGCTAGGGTTCCAAGAGTGAGCCAGCAGCATCTGGCCTATTGTTTTTGCCAGTCCTGGGGCTTGATCTAAGGGCCTGGGTACTGTCTCTGAGCTTCTTTTTCTCAAGGCTAGCACTCTACCACTTGAGCCACTCCACAGCTTCTGGGTTTTTCTGAGTATGTGGCACTGAGGATTCAAACCCTGGCATTCATGCATGCTCAGCAAGCTCTATACCACTAAGCCACATTCCCAGCCCCACCCTTACAATTTTATTCTGCAACTTGCCTATCCTCAAGAAAAGGCTTCTGAGTATAAATCATCTAAAGGAATCCCTATAGAAAGTTGTCAAAAGATAACTAAGAGAAAGCTCATACTTGGGAGAGACTCTAAACATGTGATGACTGTGACTAATGCCTCCATTTAATTATGTATCATTTTTCAACACTTAATAAAGTATTAATGAAAAACAAGTCAATGACCTGCTTTATTGTGTATAATTTTATAATAGATGTACAAAACATAATAAATATTATGTGTATAATAATACGAAATACGATAAACTATAAAATGAATAAAATAAAATAAATACAAAATCAATAATTAAAATAATCAATATATAATAAACATGCATATGTACATATATATCATATATTACACATGTATAGAAATATTTTTTACATTGCAGGGCCTCAATGCAGGCCCTGGGAACTCTAGCTTGAATTTCTTTTCCTCAAGGAGAGTGAGCTTCCCCTTCACCAATGGTGTAAAAGAGTTACCTGGACAATGAGCTCAAATCCCTTCAATGGCAGATATACTGGCCTCAGTTCCAAGAGAGTGACTTCAAATTTTTAATGGAAGCACTTATGTTTATTCAGTTCCAAACTGAAGAGTTAAAAAAAAGCAATGTAGAATTTTGTACAGTTATTCAGATATCCTTCCCTTACCCCAAAGTGCTTCTTTGAGTACTACATTATTTTTTGTATGTTTTTTATTGTAAAAATGTTGTACAGAGGGGTTACAGTTACATTAACAAAGTAATGAGTACATTTCCTATTGAGCATTGTTGCTTCCTCCTTTGTTCTCCTCCTACCTGTTTGATCTTCATCTGTCCCGCAGAAGATGAATGGGGTCTGTGGAAAGGTAAGTGTGCTGCTGGCCCATTCGCCAGCCTCCAATAGCCCCGGAGACAGTCAGATGCAGCAGGGAGTCAAGCCAAGCAGGAACTCATTTATCACCATGCAGCAAGCAATTTTTAAAGCAAAAAACCGCGTGGCATGGAAGGGGAGGAAAAGGAACCAACCAATCACTGTGGAGGTCACCTTATCATGCACCTAAGCTTTCTATACTTTCCCTGCTGTCTTTCGAGCTATTCAAGTACAGACGTCACTTTACCTGGTTGTGGTACACAGTCAGATTTTAACATAAACAACTCGGACTCTGTCCACTCAACTGTCTCTCAGTGCCACATTTGCTGTCCATGTGCCCTACAGATTCATCCTTTTTGTTTTAATGGCAAACCCACCTCTTTGCTGAGGTTCAGGTCAGGGCACCTCTTATGGGGTTCGCCCAATTGGCACCTCCTCTTTCTGTGGTTCACATAAAGTATGGAGTAATCTTCAGCAATGAGCTTATCATAATAGACACGGAGAGCCATGGGTTGGATCTCTTGGGCTCTTTTTCAATATATCCGCAACCCCACATCCTGCTCATCTCCCAGTTAGTTATCCTTTTTCCCTCCTCAGTAAAGTTAATAAACTTCAGCCCCACCACAGTTAGAAATGTCCGAAGCAGTTAGATTATTTCTGGGACATATATAAAAGTCACTATCTTATAAGGTTGACCGCTTTAAAGCATGGGAGCAGCCTGGGTATTGGGGGTACCACACATGAGGCACAGTGCATCCTTGTGGCCCCCATACTGAGGCTATCCTTGGTAAAGGGGGTCTCAATCTCCAACATCCCAGGATCCTCTAGCCAGGTCAAATATGTCAAAATAAACCTCAGGCCACCAGGTCGAAGGGACAGCTTCCTTTTGGTGCTGTTGATGATTTCTCCATTGCCAATGCTGATCACTGCCCAGGTCACCCATTGAGGTTGATGTGGATTCCGTAGGGCCATTGCCAGGACTGGGAGGGTGAGGACAGCCAACAGCTGGAGCATCACCACCTGCAATTGTTAAAGAATGCAAGAGTTTCTCAAAGGCTGATTGCCTTTGGGGATGGTTAGTAAATATCTTTTTAGCTTTCCCTCTTTTAAACACAATCCTCGACCAGCATAGCGGTTTTACTTTCCTTGTTGGTTAGTTTATCCTTGGGCTTCTTCCTGTATAGAAGAAATGGGTAAAACCTTAAAGTTCCTAGCTGGGATACAAATGGGGGCTGTCTCCCCTATGGGAAAAACGTATCTGAATCCCCTGCCCATTGTAACTAGGGGGTCAGGTCCACTCCATTGTTGTGTCAAGGGGTCCTTCCACCTGACTTTCACTTGGGGCTTAGGATTTAGTTGTCCCCAGTGCTTCTGAAACCTGGATTCAATTGCCCCTTTTGAAAAATTTAAAATGTTAATGTTAAACAAAGCTATCTGTAACTATATATGGGGGTTAACTCCCCCTTTTTGTTTTACTAATTGCTCGTTAAGACATTGGTGATTTCTTTCTGTAATTGCTTGGCCTTGGAGATTATAGGGATTTCCTGTAGTATGAGTAATATGCCATCTGTTAGAGAACTCTGACATTGCTTTACTAACAAAACAAGGTCCATTATCAGTTTTAACTTGTGCTAGTAGACCCAAGGTGGCAAAGCATTGAAGTAAATGTACTTCTGAATGTTTAGTTCTTTCTCCTGTATGTGCTGTAGCCCAACATGCTCCTGAATAGGTATCTATAGAAACAAAAATATATTTAAGCTTACCAAAGTCTGGAAAATGAGTCACATCAGTTTGCCAGAGGACATTGGGTTTGAGGCCTCTGGGATTTACCCCTGGTGGTTGTAGCGGGGGTACTTTTAAGAAGGGCTGGCATGTTTTACAGGTATGTACTATCTTTTTGAGGTCCTTTACAGGAATCTGAGGAAATCTATGTTGAAAACCTCTCCAATTATTGTGGGTTAAATCATGTAAATGGATGGCCTCTTGTAACATTAAAGCTTGTGGGCCAGTAGCTAACTGGTCTGCCCAATTATTGCCCATGGATAAAAACCCAGGAAGTTTTGAATGCCCTCTCAAATGTTGAATACGAATAGGGGCTCCCTGTCCATCTAATAGGCCCTTAAGGGTGTCCATAATGGGAAAATAGGGTTTCCATCCAGCTTAATATGTGCCTGGGGAACATGAGGGAGCAAGTTAATCATATAAACTATCAGAATACAAATTAAAGGGTTTTTGAATGTCCTGAAGGACCATAATTACGGCAAACATTTTTTTATTGTGCTGACCCTTGACAAGGTTGAAATCTTTGTTGGCTTGGGGTCTTTTGTTGCTCCTCAAAGGTTGCATATGCAGAACCTGTTTTACCTCCATCAGTAAAAACATGGAAGGAGCCAGGAATAGGTGTAGGAGAAAATAGAGAAGGCATTATGAGGGGAAGTCACCATAACATGACGGTCCATTTAGATGACCCATAATGGCAGTCAATTTGACCTAGAAACCCTTCCAGGGAGAGAGCAAGTTGAGCATTGGCTCAAGTGAACTCTCAACGTCTGCCATCCAAAAAGGAAAAACAGTGGAATGACGGTCAAGGCCATAATGCCTTTGGGATTGGGTCCTTCCCTTGACAATAGCATCAGCAAGTTGGTCTGCCTGAGAGTACACCTGAGATGCGTCCCCCAGGGGAGTGTGAACCCACTCTAAGGGCTTCCCCCGTTTGACTTAAAACTGCAGAAATCAATGTAACACCTGCAAACAACGAGAGGGAAAAGGGCTTAAGAATAGAATACCTCTTCAGGGAAAGTTCATCCAGGGCTCTTTGGAACTGTAAAAATATTGCCCAATGGCTGCTTGTAATTGTAATAACTTCTTGGGGTGTCCTGTCTTTTAGTCGGGTGAATAAGGGCACATGACTATCTTTAGGGATGGGAACCCATGGCAACAGCCAATTGATTTCTCCTAAAAGACTTTGAAGTTGGGTTAGGGACAGAGATGCTGGAATATCCAGCAAAGGCTTAAGGGGGCTGGCCTGAGTCAAGGTATGGTGGGATCCGAACACCATAAAAATGAGGTACCATTTGAATTTTATTTAGGGTTATGGTAAAACTCCCCTTTTTTTAATATGGTGAGAACCTGGGCTAGAAGGCCCTCCAGGCGGCCCAGGTCTTGGTGCCCCAGAATTATGTCATCCATGTAGGCATAGGGACGGGAGGTGTCTCAACCCAACACAGGCCCTAAAAGTGTGGCCAAGTATTGTTAGCAAATGGCCAGGCTATTGTCCATTTTCTGTGGCAGCATTAACCATTTAAATCCCCAAAGAGGATGGGAAAAAATTAAGAGAAGGGATGGAGAAGGCAAATTTCTTTCAGTCATTCAGATGCAAGGGGATCGAAAATAAACCATCTTTAATATCAATTACAACCAAGGTATATTCTGAAGCAGGAGTCCAGGGCATTCCTTTTAGGGAATTCCTACTAGCTCCATCCTTTCAGTTACCTTTCGTAGATCTTGGAGCATGAACCAAGCCCCGGATGCTTTTTGGATAACAAATACAGGTGTGTTCCAAAGACTCACAGAAGGGAGTATTTACCCAAGTTTTATCTGTTCCTCTACCGAAAGGTGGAGTGCTACAAGTTTAGGTTTGGTCAGTGGCACTGCTCCTAGGGCTTCTTGGTTTCCACCTAATGGGAGATACTTGGGGGACAATTGCCTTTAAGATTGGGGGTGCACCCAAGTGGGTCCCTTATATTCTTCTCTGTACTTATGAAAGTTAAAAAAAATCTTTTTCTTAACTCCCTCTAGATCCTGTTTAAGCCTTTGTGATTCTTCTCCATCCAGGATATCATCATAGGATGCTCGATGGTCTGTAGTGACGACAGCATCCATTTGTCTTAGCATGTCTTGCTCTAGTAAATTGGTGGTGAGGATTTTTGCCACTAAAGGGCATATCTTTCCCTGCTCTCCATCTAAGCTAGTCCATTTCATAAGGGCGACCAACTTTTTGGACTAGGATTTGCCCCCTACCCCCAATATTGGGGGCCCGTGTGCAAGCTTCCAGTCCTAGGGAACTTCCTCCTCCTTGAGTATGGGTCAATCTGCCCTCAGTTCAATTAGGCAGTGAAACTGCTTTACACCTATGAAAATACTCATTTTAGGGTGGAGTCCTTCCCCCAGGGGATGGTCCAATGGGCCTGGGTTGTCCTGCCATCAGGCTGCCTGGGCCTTACAGCAGAAGGGGTTCCTCCTTGAGCTAACGGGGCTGGAGGATGTCCCTCCCCTAGTTTAAAGGCTTCCCATCTAAATCAAACTTGGATCAACAATCCTTTTTCCAATGGTATCCCTTCCTGCACCTGAGGCAGGGTGTAGGGAGTGGTTTGGACCCCCTGGGCTGGTTGGCGGGGGGGGGGGGGCAGGGGGGCTTGTTGTGAACAGTCCGGCTTAAAGGGGCCCTCCTGTCCGCATTTAAAACAAGTCCCTCTCACTGATGGCCTTGGGGTTCCTTGGCCCTGGGCTGCCAGAGCCTGGGTAATAGCCTTAGACATTGCAGATGTCTGAGCCTTTAAAGGTAAAGATAATGATTGGGCCTGGAGCTGTTGCATTCCACATCCTGCAAGGCCACCACTCATGTGCTCAGGGAACACTCTCTCAATCCCATGCAGGTTACGTGGTGGTCTGCATTCATCCCTTCCCAAACCAGTAGCTTTACAAACTGATCTCGGAGGTCACCTGCTGGCGACTTGTGGTGAACACTCTGTTGGACTCGGTCTATAAAATCAGGTAGAAGCTCACCCAGTTTTTGTCTTACTCATGCTATGGCAGACTCAGTGGGCCCTTCATCCAATTAGTACCACTCGGCAAGTCCTGCCTGCCTCACCTGGTCACTGTACAGGCCAGGTATTGCGGCCTGTTGGATGCCGGTGGAGTACCCTTCCCCTGCCCCTGTTAACATGGCATAACTAATCGGTATTGTGGATTGAGCCTCCCAGGTATTCTCCTCCTGCCATCTGCATTCCTCCTTAAAGAAGGCACACGATTTAATAAACTGAGAACAGGTGAGGACAGCTTTGGCCACATCTAGCCAATCCTTAGGGACACACTGGTAATAAGCAATGTCCTGTAATAGGGTCTGGGCCCAAGGAGAGTTCGGACCATGCTCTGCCACTGCCTTGCGGAGTTGTTTAATATCCTTGGCTTCCCATGGATACCATTCCAAGGGTCTGTTAGCTCTGGTGCCAGATTGACTGAATACACTTGGGGAATTGAATCCTTTGGCCCAGGGTCCAGGCTCCTGGGTGGCCCTTCCTTTACAGGATAGGACTCAGCGTAGGTTATTTTTCCAGCCCTCAGCTTCTCTGTGGAAGGTCTGTAGGGGTCCAGATCTCCCAGGTTCCTCTGCAGGGCCGCATAGAGCACTGTACCTCCCCCCCTAAATTGTGGGATTAGGGTGAGAGCATAGGACTGTCAGGGGCACCCAAGTCAGAGGGGTAACCCCTTTTCCTTACCACTTCCCAAGTCTTCTTTTACTCCCTCTAGGCCTAATGTTGCTCCCTCCTCCTCCTTCTCTGAGATAGCATTACCCATACTAAGGATTTCTCTTACCCTTAGAGACCCCTTAGCCTCGGCTGGAATATTTTCCTTTCGTGCCCCATGTTGGGTGCCAGATGTTGGGTCTTGGTCCATCCCGCAGAAGACAGACCAGGTCCGAGGAAAGGTAAGTGCGCCGCTTGCCCATTCCCCAGCTTCTCCTAGACCTGGAGACAGTCAGAGTCAGCAGGGAGTCAAGTCAAGCAGGAACTCTTTTATTACCATGCTGTGATTTTTTTTAATCTATGTTCCATTTTCTTCCTCCATGGTATAACCCATTTTCACTGTATTTGATGTTGGTGACCTGCATCTTGCATATACATTTTTCTACTGTGGGAGTGGAAGGGAAATAAAATTCTGAAACAAGGACACAGTATAACCCATTGTAACAATGAGATGAACAAGACTCTATGTTGAAAACGAACTTTACAATCTGGGGATGGGAGGGGGGATTTGGGACCGTGGGAAGAAAAAGGATGGCAGGGGAGAAACAAATGAGGTAACAATGCTCGTTACATAATGTACTCATTAACTTACTTATGTAACTCAAACCCCTCTCTACACCATTTTCACAATAAAAAAACGAAAAAAATTATCCTGGAGTACATTAACTTCAAATTTCCTAAGTGCTCTGTAAATTAAGACCAATTTTAAGTGGGAAGAAGGTTCTCAGAAACATTTTTTGTGAGTGTGTGTGTTGTGCATTAGTTCCCAAGTTTACATAAGTTAGTAGAAGGAGAAACAATAGGAATAGAAGAAAGAGAAGTTCTATGTTTAGATATAATGGTTCAATGCACTATAGAAGACTATGCAAATAAGATAACTTTGAAACAATAAAGCCAAGACCAGTATGTAGATCTATGGGAGTGATATAGAGAAAGCATTACTCCTAAATGGAATATGAAGGATGAGGCCACTCTCTTTCTTCTACTAGCTCTAAACATGTTAGTTAATCATGCGAATTTGTAAAAAAGTAGAATGGAAGAATAATTCTGGTTCCAAGCAAGTCAGATATAAGAGCATGGACTTAACTGAAAAAAAGGCCATGTTGAGAGAGCAGGAATTATACTAGCAATGAACTGGTGCCTAAGATCAAATTTCTTTTTCTCTTTTTCTTTCTTTTTCTTTTTTCTTTTTTTGATGCTCGTGTGGCCTGAACTCCAGGCCTGGGCATTGTCCCCCTTCTCTTCAACTCAAAGCTTGTGCTCTACCTCTTGAGCCACAACCTCCAATTTTCTGGTGCTTCATTGGAGATAAGTGCCTCAGAAACTTTCCTACCCGTGCTGGATTTGAACTGCAATCCTCAGTCTCAACCTCCTGGGTAGCTAGGACTATAAGCGTGAGCCACTAGAACCTTGCTTAGGATCATATTTCTAACAGTGTACACTCAGCATATGTAATGTGTATGTCCATCTATCTTTATATGAACTCGAGTTAAAAATCTGGGCTACAGCTTAGATTTTACACTCAGAAAAATGTTTGTAGTTTTAGAGTTGATACTCCTGGAGAAATAAAACCTAATAATGGAAAGGAGTCTGGGAAGTCTCAGAATGTTTAGAAAAGTAAGAAAATAATAGAAAATATTTCCTGCGTAAGACTAGAATCAAGTGATAATTTTTAATATTAGATAGTCCTCAAGGGAACTTTCCCCCCAAAAGCTTGAAAATAGGGCTGGGAAGGTGGCTCAGTGGTAGAGCACTTGCCTTGCATGCATGAGGCCCTGGGTTTGATTCCTCAGCACGACATAAGAAAAGTGGTGCTGTGGCTCAAGTGGTAGAGCGCTAGCCTTGAGCTGAAGAGCTGAGGGACAGCGCCCAGAGTTCAGGCCCCACGACCGGACCCAAAAAAAAAAAAAAGCTTGAGAATATTATATAGGTAGGGGCCAGAGATAGAAAGTCAAGTCATCATTAATAAAGGGAACGTATCCATGGAGGAATGAATCAGAGATCCCTACAGGTGCATCTGAAAATGTTCATATCCTGTATCAAATGTTAGAATAGCTTTGAACATAGTACATGAACAGTCTGAGCCATCAGTCTAGTGGAAAATGTTATTGGAGTCTGTATCTAAATAAACCAACAAACAATGGTAGGACAATGTGATTCATACCAGGAATTCTAGCACTCAGACTAAGACAGGAGATTAGAAAGTGGAATTACATAGTGATACATTCCCTGGACTAGGTAGTATAATTTTGTCTCAATAAAACAAACCAAGAAAGGAATAAAAAATAAACAAGGAAGGCATACACATTTGGAAGTTTGGGCTAATTTTGTGATTATATTTTGAGAAGTCAAGTTTCCTATTGAAATGCAACTAATATATAATCCTCAGTTGTGTTTTAAATGTTGTCTTCATTACAGAACATTCCTACATGCTAAAGAGATCATGATTCCCAACCAAAAATTTGAAAAAGTAAAAATCATTCTGTTAGATTCCAAAGAAATGATGAAGGATTACAAAAGTTTAAGCCTTGAATAATAGGAAAGTTGATTTAATGTAGGGCTTTGTAGACAAATTAGAATTTAGATTTAAAATAAATATTTTTGTTTGTAATTTACTATTCAATAGGATACTACAAAATTCTTTTCAAGTAGAAGATTTAATTTAGAAATTCACAAATGATTCTGGCATTCTATTTGCCTAGAATATTCTTTCAAGTGAGGTATAATTAGAACTTAGTTAATCGACAATTCCAACAGTTCATGTGTAACATGATACTGTGAATAATCTAGACATAGTTGCCAACAAATTGATATTAATTTATAAATTTAGATAGCGAGCAATCTTTTGAGATTTTTGTGTAACATAGTATGAAGAGATTAATTGTGTGACATTTTTTTCTTCTACCTATACAAAACACAGGAAGAAATGTCCTTAATTATTTACCTCTGTATACAATGAGAGAATGCAAGGTTTGGGGTTTGGTTTAATTTTGTTTTTGTTGTTTGTTTTGTCCTAGGGCTTGATCTCTGGGTCTGGGCACTGTCCGTGAGCCTATTTTGCTCAATGCTACTGCTCTACCATTTGAACCTCAGTGCCACTTGTGTCTAGATTTTCATGAGCAGTTTGTTGGAGAGAAGAATTTAAGGAACCTTCCTGCTTGGGTGGGCTTTGAACCATAATCTTCAGATCTTAATATTCAGATATTCAGATCTCCTGAATATCTATGATAGATAATATATATAAGTGTATAATAAAATAAAAATAATATTTGCAAGTGTTCTGATCTCAAGGATACCACTGGGGGAAAATGATGCAGCAAAGTTTAGTATAGTGTTTTTTTCCACAAGACGAAGGGCATCACATTAGCAGAAGTGCAGTATTTTTTTCACAATAGTGATAAGCTAGTCATGATGTGAATTTAGGGAATTTTAAGATGTACCTTACAAATTGGAAACTGTTGGTCTAGGATGACTTTATGGAATAAAAATTGGGATTGATTGTCATAGAAATAATAGCTTACTCTGATGAACAAATGTTTACTTTTGAGGAATTAATTATTATAGATACTTTATAGTTTTATCTTCTACCAAAATGTATCTACTTTTTCTGTTGACTTTTAAATATGTAACGCCTCATTGGAAATAAAATGCAAACTGATAGTTTTGAATGTCTCTGGTATGGCATTTTCAGAATTTGAAAATGAGTAGTTAGTAGTCATAGGAATGTTGAAGACCATATATATTCTGTCCTCTTAACAATTAGTAAGTTTTAAAAGTTAGAAGTTTCCATAGAATTCAACTGTTTTCTGATTTATTATGAGAAAATATTAAAAATGATATTTTTTCAATATAATAGCAAGCATATTGTGAAAATATTGTATAGTTTGATAAATTCCAGTGGATGTCTCTTTGATAAAGAAAGGGGTAATTAATTCAAATTAGCAGCCAAAATGTTCATTTTTTTTAAAAGGTAATACACATAGAATAATATTTACTATACCAATACAGTGAAATTGTATTTTATGCAGGTCATTTTTTAATTTAATTTTATTGTCAAGGTGATATATAGAAGGGGTTATAGTAATTGTAAGGTAATGAATACATAACACGTCGAACTTTTTATACCCTCCCTCATTTTTCTCAGACTTTTCTTTCACCCCAATACTCCTGACAAGTTGTAATGTAAATTTCCAACATGTTGTCTTGTAAGTATTGCTATTACATTGGTTTGCCCTTTGTCCTTTGTCTCGCCATTTTGTTGTGCCTTTTCCCTTGCCAAATTAAGATAAATGTATATACAATACATAGGATACTGAAATCAAATACAGCAGGGGATAAACCATAGGGGAAAACACAAAAGAAAAAAGAAATCACATAGTACCTTAAAAACAACAACCACAAAGTTAAACCTCTGTTTCAATATCCAGGAGTTCATTTTGCTCAGCATCATCTTATATGGTCATATATACATAGCTGTTGAGAAATTCTGTTCATCTGCTAGGACTATCCTAGACATTTTCTACTTATTACAAATGAGGAAAACCATGGAATCTGTTTCTTTGTGGCTTGTTGATTTTACTTAGTAGGATTTTTCCAAGTCTTTCTATTTCCTTAGAATTGGAAGCATAGAATTCCACAAAATTCACATTTTGTCAATTCGTTCATCTACTGAGTGGCATATTGGTTTTAAACATGATTGCATGTAAGTATGATTTAGGGTCATTCAAAAATGACAGATGCCACCTCACCAGATATACTAAAATAATCCTTTCTAAGTAAGATAGTATTTTATGGTGGTACAATTGTTGAGATATCTGGATAAGTTTAATGTATATCTTGGACTGAATTAGGCAAGAAGATATCCAATATCATATAGGACAAAAATGGTAGTGACAAAATATTTCCCTTGAGAAAGATATAGGAGACTGCCAGAAGTATGATATAGTTCAGATAATTTTGAAGAATTTAGAAATGCAAGCTCAAGCATGTCGCTTCAAATAATAATTATGTAAGTGGAAGGGCAAAAGAGGGGAAGAGAAGAAAATAACTGACAGTAGATCATTTGTCCCAAGATAGAGTATAAAAAGACATAATCTATAACTTCCAATATAATATGTTCCACTTAATTTAGGTACATGCAGAATATTTACTTGGCTTTTTCCTACTTTAATGCTCCAAAATAAATGAACATTTATAAGAAAAGTTATGTGATGGCCATTGCTTCAACCTGAACACTAACTGTGATGAGCCTTCTTTTTCTCACTTTGCCCTTGGAAAATTGTCCCTAAGTTGATGATGTTGTGGCTGATTAGAGTCAGAGTTAGGGGCTTCTACTTGTACAATTATCCCAGAATAGTTTAAAGCAGTTTTCCCCCCAAGATATCCAACTACGTTGTCTGAAGCTGTACTTTGAACACACCCTCAAACCTGAGCACATTATTTGAAATTATACTTCAGCATTTCTTGGCATATTCTACTTTGTGCCTATGTCTTCTTTACACATTCCTTTTGAGTTCATAGTTGCTCTATTTCCATTTCATCTGAACATACATACATACATACATTAAACATATTTAAAATATTATGAGGCTCCTTGACTTGGAATTCGGGCCATTTTTTCTGCCAGGCCTGGGATTTGAACTCAGCGTATGGGTAAATCTGCAGCACTGTGGGAGATTGGGAAGATCATCATGCTGGAACAAAAAAAGTCAGGCCTGTTCTTAGGGCATGAATTCAAGTCCTAGCACTCGAAAAAATAATATCCATATACATTTTAAATAAATGATTTATATTTACATACACATATTCACTGCATATTGCAGTTAATGTATTCATTTTATTTTGTGTTTTATTTATTTCTTATGTACTTTAGTGAGTATGATTAAACATATATCATTTTTTGCATCATATTACATAAGACATAGATTTTCCTGTGTATTATACATCATTCCTGAGACCCAGGACTTTCACTGATAAGGAAAACAAGTGGGACAGTTGGTTTTCCAGCAGGATTAAGGTTTTGGCAGGCCCACTTCATGAATGGGCAAATTTTAGCACACCAGTCTGATGCAAGTGAAGTTGGCAGGCAAATCTGAGGACCTGAGATCGAGCCGTAGGAATTGCCAATATATAAACAGATAGATGCTTAGAATGCAGTGTGTGTGTGTGTGTGTGTGTGTGTGTGTGTGTGTGTGTGTGTGTGTGTATTTACATATGTATATGCATCTATAAACGTATACAGGGAGACAGATAGACATTTATGTAAATTCTAGTGTATAATCGTATATAAAGAGTGATGTCTATATCTTATTTCTATGTATTATATTATTACCAATTATTTGGTATAAAATTATGCCTACATTAATTAATCACAGTAGGATACTTAATAAAGTATTAATCAATGACCTATATTTATTGCTTATCATCATATACAAGAATGACTAGCTAATTAGTAATTTAATAGTACATTTCAAACATTGTATTAGTATTCCTAAAGATAGGAACACATTTCTTAGGATCTTCAGCCATGTGTAGGTGGCAGTCCTGGGATCGAACTCAGGGCCTAGGTGTCTGGGTTGGACTCAGGCTTCATGGACAGCCCCCAGCCTTCGTCCATGCAAGGTCACGTACAATTTTCAAGCCAAGTCATTGAGACCCAGGAGGGTCACAGTGCTAAGGAAACAAAAGTAAAACTGTTGTATAAAACTATCTGGTTTTTTTCCTCGTCCATTTTTGTTGGTTTAATGTTTTTGGTTGTTGTTGTTTTTTTTTTTTTTTTTTTGCCAGAGATGGGAGTTGAACTTGCGTCCTAGGATCCCTGAATCATCTTTGGGTGTAAAAGCTGCACTCCAGCCTAGTGTAATCATGGTTTAAGATACAATAAAATGCATCCTTGAGCAAAAGGAGCTCAGGGAAAAGGTCTAGGCTCACAGTTCAAGCCTCAGGAACTGCCACAAAAAAAAGAGCCAGTAACTCCATGTGTCTGTGAATGTATCCATGTATTTGTATCGGTGAACATCCAGAGTCTCTAAGAAGAAAGGCACCCAGCTAGGAAATTTGCTTTGAATAGAATGATTTCATAGCACAGAGAGTACTTTCAAGATGGTGCATGTTCCCTGGCTCCCCTCAATGTTCCCAGTGTAGCCTGAGGGTTTTTCATACCCGAGTATGCTGGAGGAAGTGTGCCTCATTGATGGAACAGGCAGAGAAAAAGCCTCACTCCTGCCTGTACAGCTGTGTAACAAACAATTCATGAGGGGGCAATTAGGAAGGATGTATGTGGGCAGGCTCTGAAGGTCAGGAGAAAAAGGCCTCTTTGTACCCCAAGCTATCTCTCCTCCCAGTGCTGTGTTTTGACAGGAAGTCTTCATTTGTGCCATCTCCCGTGGCAGGCCAAGTTCCCTGCACTCATCCTGTCTTTGTAAGCCTATGTTTCAGTGTTGAAACAAACTGCTACCACTAATTTCAAAGGTCCTTCTGGCAGACAATTAGGGAGCTGAACCTAATGAAATTATTCATTATTGGCAATGATGCCTCCGTGTGTGTGTGTGTGTGTGTGTGTGTGTGTGTGTGTGTGTGTGTGTGTGTGTGTTTGTGCATACACCAGTCATGGTGCTTGAACTCAGTTCCTAACCACTCTACCTGAGTTTTTCTCCTGTATAAGGACAGCACTCTACCAATTGAGCCACTTCAGGCTTTTTTTCCCTAGGGATGTGGTACTGAGAATTCAAACCCTGGGTTTCACACATGCAAAGCAGTCTACCTCTAAGAAACATTCCCTATGCTCCACTTCCGGTTTCTTTCTTTCTTTTCTTGTAAGTTGGAAGAGTTGATGTCTGGGCCTGGGTGCTGCCTCTGATCTCTTCAGCTCATGTCTAGTGCTCTACCACTTGAGCTACAGCACCCCTTTAGGATTTCTGGTAGTTTATTGGAAATAACCATCTCAAGGAATTTCCTGCCCAGGCTGGCTTTGGACCGTGATCTGGGATAGTTTTGAACCAAGATCCTCAGCATCCTGAGCAGGCAGGATGATAGACCTCAGCTAAAGACACCTAAGCCGTGACACTTTGCTGCAAGGATGTCCTTGGCTCCACATGGTAGAACGTTAGCCATGAGCCCAAGAAGAAAGTCAGCACCTAGGCTCTGAGTTCAAGGTTCGTAATGGAGAAAACTAAACCAAAACAATTGTCTGCAGGAGACAAGTCACTAGAGCTCAGTGTATACATAAATTCGGCCCTGCCTTGGGAACATATATGAGCCTCTGCACAATTATCTTACTTCTGTAGCTCTTATAAGGACCAGATGAACCAATATAACTCATGAAGGACTCAGTACATAGGACCCTGTGCAGGACTCAGGACACAGTAATCCATGAACGACCTAGCACCCCTGGAAGGACTCATCACATAGCTGTATCCTACAAACTGTCATTAGAATTAGGGTGCTTTCATCAGTATCACCATTCTTTTAGATACATGTCACAAACCGCACAAGTTCACATTAAATGGTTTAGAGGGGTGTGTTTTGTGGATAGTGTCATCAGCCTTGGGGATTGCACTAATAGGTTGGAGGTAGTGTCCTGAGATCTTTTCCTCAAGGCTACATCTCTAACACTTTGAGGCACAGCTTATAGTCTGGTAGACTTCCTGCCAAGGCTGAGTTTTCAACCCACCAGTGTCTAATCTCATCCCCTTAGCAGCTAGGGGTGAGCCAGCAGTGTCTGGTTCCATGGTGCTGGGTTGCAGTTCTTGACCTCTGGCTAAGTCAGGTTAGATGCCAACCATCAACTTCAGACTCCCAGCTTGCTCTGTCATGAGGTATTTGCAGTGTTATCATTATATAGTTGCAGTCAGAACAGTCTATCTTTTTTTTTGATGCCATTCCTGAGTCTTGAGTAAGAGTCTAGACACCTTCACTAAGCTTTTATGCTCAGCTAGTGCTCGGCTGCTTGAGTGACAGCATGACTTCTTGATGTATCTGTGCACACAGTAGAGAGGAATCGAACCCAGGGATTTGTATGTACTAGGCAAGCACTCTACCACTAAGCCCCAGGAATGACAAATGTAGAAACAGATATATAGATTGTTTCATAGAAATATATATATATATATATATATGCATGTATGTATAAAACAAGACAGAGATATCTGTATATTATTTGATTTTATATACTATATTACTACCACTTATTGATAAATTATTCCTTCCTTTATTTAAGAATGGTGGTTGAATACATAACAAAGTATTAATTGAAATTTAGTCAGTGTACTATAATTATTGTGTATAATTTTATAATATAATCATACACTACTAATATAATTACTTTACAACATTCAATTCGTATGGAAGTATATCGGAAAGCATTTCTTAGGATCTCCCACCATTCGTAGGTGGCAGTCCTGAGATTCGCACCCCTGGTCTAGGTTGCTGGTTTTGGCTATGGCTTCCATGATAGTCCACCAAACTTCAGCAGTACAAGGTCATGTACACTTTCTGGGCCCTGTCATTTAGACTCAGGATGGTTGCAATGCAAAGGAGTAAACTATGTAAAACCGACTTCTGGAACTTCTCAGTTGTATCCTTCTCCTTTTATCCCCCTCTCTTTGTTCTTCTTTTTTTTTTCGGTATTGGGGCCAGAACTCTGATTCTGGGTGCTGTCCATCAACTATTCAGCTCAAGACTATCGCTCTGCCACTTGAGCCATAGCACTACTTCCAGCTTTTTTCTGCTTATGTGGTGCTGAGGAATCAAACCCAGTGCCTTATGCATGCAAGCTAAGCACTCTATTACTGACCCACCTTCCCAGCACTTCTCCTTTTTTTTCTTGTGAGTCCCAAGATTTGAACTCGGGTCATAGTGTCTTAGGATAGGCTGTGGGTCCACAGGCTACACCCCAGCCTAGGATGATAGAAGTTGAGGCAGAGTTGCCACGAGCTGAGTTCAAGCCCCAAGCCTGGCCAAAAAAAATTAAGGCCCTTACTTGGAATTTGCACCATTTTTCTGGACGGCCTGGAATTTGAACTCAGGGCCTGGGCAATTCTGTGTCACTGTGGGGAAGAGGAAGCTCACTATCATTGAATAAAACAATTTCAGCCCAGTTTCCAGGGCCCGAATTCAAGCCCCAGCACAGATAAAAATAATATTCATATATGAGATCTATTTACATACATGGGTTTATTCCCTATGACATTTATTACCCTTATTTTTTATTTTATTTAGTATTATTACATATATAACATTTATTTCATGTATTACATCTTATCACATGGGTATATTTACATATGGGTTATACTATACATCATATTGAGAGCCAGAACTTTCACAGAGAAGGAAAAAAATGTGTCAAAATTTACTTCTGACTCCACATGTAAAATTTTGGCCATGCTTGGACTTGAACTCACAGCCCACAATGCCCAATTCATGAAAAGGTCAGTGTAGAAAAATAGTCCTTGGCAAACTGAGCTGCCAGCCAGTTCTGAGGACCTGAGAACAAGCCATAGCAGTGGTTGATAGATATAGATATAGAGATTGAGATTGATATAGAGATAGATAGATAGATGTGTAGTTTGCTATATATGAGAGAGAGAGAGACAATGTGAGGATATTAAATTATATATATATATTATGAATTATTATTAAATTATGCCTCCATTTAATGAAGTATCATGGTTGAATACTTATTGAAGCATTAATGTAAATGTAGTCAGTATTCCTTAATTGGAACTATCACACCATGGTGCTAGAATGGAAGACATAATCCAATACTTTTTGTGTGGCATTATATAAGAGAATCATGAACTAACTGTAAATATAATTGTTACTTTTTTTTGTTGTTGTTGTTGTTGTGGGGCTTGAACTCTGGGCCTGAGCGCTGTCCCTCAGCTCTTTAGCTCAAGGCGAGCGCTCTACCACTTGAGCTACAGCACCACTTCCGGTTTTCTAGTGGTTTATTGGAGATAAGAGTTTCACGGACTTTCCTGCCCAGGCTGGCTTTGAACCACGATCCTCAGATCTCAGCCTCCTGAGTAGCTAGGATTATAGGCGTGAGCCACCGGCGCCCGGCTTATAATTGTTACTTTTATAACACTCCATTAAGCATTCACATGAATCGTGAAGATTTTCTCAAGATCTCTCTCCATTTGTAGGAGGCAGTCCTGGCATTCGAACTCCAGGCCTGGGTAGTTTACTTCAAAATGCAAACCATTAGAATGACACTGTGAAGATTTCAGTTTGTCACAATGAAAAAAAGAACAAGAAGTAAAGAAAGCCGGGTGTCATTTGTGCCTGCCTGTAATCCTAGCTCTTCAGAAGTCTGAGAGGTAGAGAATGCCAGTTTGAACTCAGCCAGGACAGGAAAGTCCACAGCACTGTTATTTCTGTGGGATCACAGAAATAAAAAATTGCCATAACTGTGGCTGTGGCTCAAGGACAGAGCGATACCCTTGAACAAAAGGAGCTCAGGGAATGTGCCTAGGCTCATAATACAACCCCTGAACCTGCCAAAAAAAACAGAAGTAACTCCATGTCTCCCGATATGTGTATGCATGTATTTCTATCGGTGAAGGTCCAGAATCCCTAAGATGAAAGGCACCAAGCTAGGAAATTTGCTTTGAATAAAATGATTTCATAGCACAGACAGTGCTTTCAAGACAGTGCATGTTCCGGGGTTCCCCAATCCCAGTGTAGCCTGAGGTTTTCTCCACACCAGGGACTGCTGGAGGAAGTCTGCCTCACTGTTGGAACAGGCAGACAAAATCCTCACATCTGTACAGCTGTGTAACAAACAACTCCATCTGGGTCAATTAGTGAGCAGGAGTGTGGGTGGGCTCTGAAGCCTAGGAAAAAAAGGCCCCTTTGAAACTCAAGCTATCTCTCTCCTCAGTGCTATTTAGACAAGAAGCCTCCATTTGTGCCACCTCCTGTGGAAGGCCAAGTTCCCTGCACTTATCCTGTCTTTGTTAGACTATGTTCCAGTGTTGAAATAACTTGCTAAAATAAATTCAAGGGTCCTTTCTGGCAGACAACAAGGGAGCTGAATCTAATAAAATGATTCATTATTGGCAACGGTGCCTTCCTAGGTTCTAGAAGCTTGCTAAATCTAAGCACATGTGTAATATCACAATGCTTCCTGGCATCTAGAGACGGTGAAGTTCATCAAGTTTTAAAACCTTTGACCTTCTCAACACCAGCAAGAACCGACAAGGAGCGGACAACTTCATCCTGCACTTTGCAGACCAGAGACGACCCAGGATCCAAGACTCGGCGTGAGTAGCCCCACTTCCTCACTCCTTCTCAGGGAGCAGAGGAGGGAAGGCCACCCCTCCCCCCCCAGCACCGGTGATCTCCATCTTGGATACCGACAAAGCTCAGAGGAGCTGCTAGCTCCAACTCAGGCCTTGGAATAAAACGAGTCATTTAACAGGTCACAAGAACTTAACGGCGAAGTGACCTGCCAGACTCAGCTCCATCCAGGGAAAAGTCACCCAGCTCAGGCACCAGCCATTGGAGTGGCTTTCCGCACTGGGTAACCAGAGCCAGAGGCTGCCCCTCCCTCTAGCAGCCTCCACAATCAATTGAAAAACAGAAACCCTGAGAATGGCTCCAGGGTGGGCTCTGTGAATTTTTCACAAAATAGCCCCAGGGAAAAGCTACTGTTTGTTGAAAGGCCTCGACTCTACCAGAACCTAGCCTCATCACCCCTCTTTTGTGATTCTCAAAGCAGATCACCCTCCCATTAAACTAACCTGGGAGGGGGATCTCAAAATCTTGGGTAAAGCAGAGCATTTTTCTGCCTGTTCGAACAAACTGACTTAAGAAACCAATCAAGCCACAGGACCTCAAGCTGACCAGAGACTCCAACAAGAGGCTGGTAACAGACAAAAGGGAGATACAGGATTCTTCCCACCCCTCCCAAAAAAAAATCAAAAAAAAAATCAAAGAACTTTTTTTTTCTTCTTTTCTTTTTTCTTTTTTTTTTTTTTTTTTTTTTGGTACCTTATATATATAAAATTTTTTTTTCCTTTTCTAAAACTTTTATTAATCTTTAATTTTTGCCTTTTTTGAAAAAATAATTGTTTTCCAGTAACTTTTTTTTCCTCTTATAATTTTTATTTTAGGAATACGCGAATGTACGTTTTCCTTTCTTTTCTTGTCTTCTCTCTTTTTATTTCTTTCTTTCTTAATTATCTTTTTGTTTTTTGTCTAGCTCTACTGAACTTCTGATCTTTTTTTTTCTCCCTTTCTTATCCTTTTCACCTTTTCCTTTCTTTTGTTCTTCTGTATGTGCCTTAACTCTTGTCCTGCACATCCTGATAAACCCATAGTTAACTAGTAGACCCTATCCCCCATTGTGTACACACTTAATCCACAAATTTATTACTCAATCCAAAACCTCTGAGACTTAAATTCCTTAATAGCAGTACTACCTCTTTATACCTATATAATATTTTAAGCATTTTTTAAGTTTTTCACATCTCCTCTATCTCCCTCCTGTTTTCTCATTATATTCACATTCCTCTCTAAATAGATGGTCTTTCAATCTCCATAACTATATTAATTTTTACGTTTCTAATTTTTTTTCTGGTCTCTTTTCATTTCCCTTTACCTTTCTTCTTTTTCTCTCCCTCTCTACTTGCATCCTACCCAACCTATTTCCTGCAGTGAGATTAGGACATAGTTAACTCTCCCTGTGCCTCCCCACACCAATCTATTCCTAATTTTTACCCACATTTCTCCCTAACCCTAAAAATTTCTGGTTTCCCAAATTCTTCTCTGCGGTTCGAAGCCCATTAACATATAGTTGTTTGATGTTGAATAGATGTATCTGTTGAACTAGATTGTATCTGTAGACTATTGACTGTATAAATGCAAACGTTGGTTGATGGTTGCCTTAAGATAGTGTTCTAGCACAAAACTGGTGCTATTTTCATCTCAAATGGGCAGAGTAAGCCGAAAAAACACAAGAAAAATGGCAAATCCAGGTATCTCAATTCCCAATCTTGATAATCAGGGGTCAGATCAGATAATGAACAATCCAGAGGAGAGTTCCCAAATAGCTCTACAAACACTGGTGGCAAATATGATAAATGAGAAGTTTGACAACTTACAAAGGACTCTGTATGAGCGTGATAGGGAGAGAGAGGAGGCATCCCAAAAGTTTATGCAGGAATATCATAAGCGTGAGGAAGCTACTCAAAAAATGATACAGGATTTGCGTGAACAACTTGAGAATACTCAAAGAGAAAGGGAGGAATGGCGTGAGCAGGCTGAGAACACTCAAAGAGAACTGCAGGAATCCCAGGAACGGGAGGAAAGAGAACTGCAGGAATCCCACAAACGGGAGGAAGCTAATCAAAGAGTAATTCAGGAATTGAGAGACCAGGTAGAGAACACACAAAGATCAGTAAAGGCATTCATGGAATCCATTAACAAAGAGCTGAAGGAAGTCAGGGAGACCACAAAGGGAATGCTGAATGGAACCCAACAGAAGGAATGGGAGTCCAAAGAAATCATAACCAATCAACTAAGTGATTTGAGAACAAACACTGGACACCAAATTAAGGAAGTAAAGAAATTCATACAAGACCTAAAACAGAGCTTCAACAAAGAACTTGAAGCCATCAAAGCTGACCAATTAGAAGGAAAAGAGATAAAAAACAAAGTAGAGAGTCTTGACAGCAGGTTAGACCATGCAGAAGATCGAATCTCAGGGATTGAAGACAGCCTAGATATTATAGAGAAAGAACATACAACCATCCAAGACAAGTCCAAGAAGTATGATAGATCTATTCAACACCTAGAAGACACCATCAGAAGGCCTAATCTAAGGATAATGGGTGTAGAGGAGCACCTAGAAACAGAAGTTAATGGTCTAGGAAATTTGTTTAACAGGATCCTAGCAGAGAACTTCCCAAACATACAAAAAGATAGGCCTATTCAGATACAAGAAGCTTTTAGAACCCCAAATAGACCAGACCAGAATAGGACATCCCACCGTCACATTATAATCCACACAGGATCAACTCAGACCAAGGAAAAGATCCTTAAAGCTGTCAAGGAGAAAAGGTTAATCACCTATAAAGGGAAACCAATTAGAATCACCTCAGATTTCTCAGCAGAGACAATCAAAGCAAGAAGAGCCTGGAATGATGTATGCCATGCCCTAAAAACAAACAACTATCAACCAAGAATACTGTACCCAGCTAAACTCTCCTTCATAACTGAAGGCCAAATAAAAACCTTCCATAGCAAAGAAAAATTGAAACAATACATCTCCACCAAACCAGCCCTACAAAAGATTCTTAAAGATGTCCTACACATAGAAAACCAACAAGACCGCAACAAAGGCCAAGAAACTGCACCCAAACTGAGAATCCAAGAACCATAGGAAGAACCTAGTTTTCGCAGCCCCCAAGAAGGTGGATAACATGGCAGGAACTCCCAAACACCTCTCAGTCCTATCTCTTAATGTTAACGGACTGAACTCTCCAATTAAGCGACATAGACTGTCTAGTTGGATTAAAAAACAAGACCCTTCTATCTGCTGCCTGCAGGAGTCACATCTTGCCCGTAAAAACAAACACATTTTCAATGTTAAAGGCTGGAACAAAATCTACCAAGCAAACGGCCCCCATAAACAGGCGGGAGTTGCAATCTTAATATCAGATAAAATAGACTTCAAATTAAAATTCGTGAGAAGAGATAAAGAAGGTCGCTACATACTAATTAAAGGATCTCTCCTTCAGGAGGATATTACAATTCTAAATATCTATTCGCCAAACAATGGAGCACCCAAATTTATCAAAGAAACACTACTTTCCCTCAAATCCCATATAGATCCAAAGACATTAATTGTTGGGGATTTTAACACACCACTCTCCCCACTAGATAGATCAACTCGGCAAAAACTCAACAGAGAAAGCGCAGATCTAAACAGCTGCATAGATCAACTAGACTTAACAGACATCTACCGAACATTTCACCCAGCAGCATCAGAATACACGTTTTTCTCAGCAGCACATGGAACGTTTTCTAAAATAGACCACATTTTAGGCCACAAAGCAAACTTGTCTAAATTCAGAAACATTGAAGTTATACCTTGCATTCTCTCTGACCACAAGGGAATAAAATTAGAACTCAACACCAAAAGCCACCAAAGAAAGTCCAGTATCACATGGAGGCTGAACAACACACTGCTGAATCAAGAGTGGGTCATGGAAGAGATTAGAAAGGAAATTCAAATGTTCATGCTATTCAACAAAAATGAACACACAAATTACCAGCTCCTCTGGTACACAGCAAAGGCAGTACTCAGAGGCAAGTTTATAGCTCTGAGCTCCCATATCAACAAATTGGAGAAATCTGAAACTAGCAATTTAATGACACATCTAAACCTCCTTGAAAAAGAGCAGCAAGATAAACCCCAATCCAGTAGACGGAAAGAAATAATCAAAATTAAATCAGAATTAAATGAATTAGAATCCAAAAAAACTATAGAAAAAATCAACAAAACAAAGAGTTGGTTCTTCGAAAAACTTAACAAAATTGACAGACCCTTAGCAAATCTTATCAGAAAAAGAAGAGAACACACCCAAATTAATAAACTCAGAGATGAAAATGGAAACATCACCACGGAAACAACCAAAATTCAGAACATTATAAGGGAATACTTCTCAAAACTTTATGCTAATAAGTTTGAGAACTTGACAGAAATGGACCTTTTCCTAGCAAATATTGACATGCCAAAACTAAACCAAGATGAGTTAAACCAGCTTAACAGGCCCATATCAAGCATTGAAATAGAAACAGCAATAAGAGACCTCCCAGCTAAGAAAAGTCCAGGACCAGATGGTTTTACAGCGGAATTTTACAAGGCCTTCAAAGCAGAGCTCACACCAATACTCCTCCAACTCTTCAATGAAATTGAAAGAGAAAGCTCACTACCGAACACATTCTATGAAGCCATCATAACCCTCATCCCAAAACCAGGCAGGGACTCATCAAAGAAAGAGAACTATAGACCCATTTCTTTGATGAACATTGATGCAAAACTTCTCAACAAAATTTTGGCCAATCGACTTCAACAATTCATCCAAAAAATCATACACCACGATCAAACAGGATTCATTTCAGGGATGCAAAGCTGGTTCAATATACGCAAATCAATTAATATTATTCATCACATCAACAGGAGCAAGAATAAGAACCACATGGTTATCTCAATAGATGCAGAAAAAGCATTCGACAAGATCCAACACCCCTTTATGATGAAGGTTTTGGAAAAATTAGGAATCCATGGAACATTCCTCAATACGATAAAGGCTGTATATGACAAACCTACAGCCAGCATTATACTCAATGGTGAAAAACTAAAGCCATTTCCTCTTAACTCAGGAACAAGACAAGGATGCCCACTCTCTCCACTTCTCTTCAATCTAGTATTAGAATGCCTAGCTACAGCAATAAGACAAGATGCAGACATAAAGGGGATCCAAATAGGGAAAGAAGAAATAAAACTCTCCCTCTTTGCAGATGACATGATCTTGTATTTAAAGAATCCCATAGACTCCACTCCCAAATTACTCAAGCTGATTCAAAACTTCGGCAAAGTAGCAGGTTATAAAATTAACCCCCAAAAATCAATGGCTTTTCTGTATGCCAACAATGAGAAAAGTGTGGCTGAAATTAGGAAAGCAACTCCATTTGTAATAGCCCCACAAAAAATAAAATACCTAGGAATTAACTTAACTAAAGAAGTGAAGGACCTCTATGATGAAAACTTTAAAATCTTGAAAAAGGAAATCAACACAGAACTTAAAAAATGGCAAAACCTCCCATGCTCCTGGATTGGAAAGATTAACATCGTGAAAATGGCAATACTTCCCAAGGCTATCTACAAATTCAACGCAATACCTATCAAAATTCCACCCTCATTCTTCAAGGAAATAGAAGAGGCAATCCAAAAATTCATATGGAACAATAAAAGACCCCGAATAGCAAAAACGCTCCTGAATGGAAAGAACACTGCTGGAGGAATATCAATACCAAACTTCAAACTCTACTATAAAGCCATAGTAATCAAAACAGCTTGGTATTGGCATAAGAACAGACCTCAGGACCAATGGAATAGAATTGAAAACCCAGAAATGAACCCACAGACCTATAGCCATCTAATCTTCGATAAGGGAGCTAAAACAATAGAATGGAAGAAAGACAACCTCTTCAGTAAATGGTGCTGGCAAAATTGGTTAACTACATGTAGAAAACTTAAGCTAGATCCTTATATATCACCCTGCACCAGAATCAACTCCAAATGGATCAAAGACCTTGAACTCAAAGCAGACACTCTGAAAACATTACAGGATGGAATAGGAGAAACCCTAGGTCTCCTTGGCTCAGGCCGAAATTTTCTGAATAGAGACCTGGAAACACAACAAATCAAAGAAAGGTTGGACAAATGGGATTGCATAAAGTTGCAGAGCTTCTGCAGGGCAAATGACATAGCTAGCAAGATCAATAGAAAGCCCACGGATTGGGAGAAGATCTTTACTAGCCATACAACGGACAAGGGTCTCATATCTAAAATATACTTGGAACTCAAAAAATTAAACCCCCCAACAACAAATCCTCAAAGAAACAACTGCCCAATAAATAAGTGGGCGAAAGACTTAAAGAGAAACTTCTCTGAAGAAGAAAGAAGGATGGCCAATAGACACATGAAGAAATGTTCAACATCCCTAGCCATAAAAGAAATGCAAATCAAAACAACATTGAGATATCACCTCACTCCAGTGAGAACGGCAAAAATCAAGAACTCTAACAACAACAGATGCTGGAGGGGATGTGGACAGAAAGGAACCTTAATTCATTGTTGGTGGGAATGTAAACTTGTTCAACCACTTTGGAAAGCAGTATGGAGGTTCCTCAAAAGACTCCACATAGAGCTCCCCTATGACCCAGCAATCCCACTTTTGGGCATTTACCCTAATGTTTACAAACAAGACCACACTAAAGCTACCAGCACAACTATGTTTATTGCAGCATTATTTACCATAGCTAAGATATGGAACCAACCCAGATGCCCCTCAGTAGATGAATGGATCAAGAAAATGTGGTATATATACACAATGGAATTCTATGCCTCCATCAGAAAGAATGACATTGCCCCATTTGTTAGGAAATGGAAAAACTTGGAAAAAATTATATTAAGTGAAGTAAGCCAGGCCCAAAGAAACGTAGGTCCCATGGTTTCCCTTATTTGTAATATCTAGTATATGTATGAGTCAAGCGGAAAAGGTCAGATAATGTGATGTCAGGAAAATGAACCCTTAGATGTGTATTTTAATGTTTTTTTCTTTCATGCATGTGTTTCTAACACATTTATAAGATTATCTCTTTGTTGCTTTGTATGTCCCTCCCCCACAGTATAACCCTTGCTTTCACTATATTTGATGTCAGTATAACTTGTGGAGGAGATGGGGAAAAACCAGTTGTTTAAGGATACAGGTGGACCTGTTGCAACAATGAGAAGTACAAGTTGTCATGTCCAAAACGAACTTTACAATGTTGGCGGGGGGGGGGGGGCTGGGGGGAGGGAGGAAGGAGAAGGATTGGGATTAGGGGGGGAGGGGGGAGGCTGGGAAGCGATGTGAAGGATAAACAAAGGAGGAGGCTGCAATGCTTGGTAAGAAATGTACACATTATCCTGCCCATGTAACTGTAACTCCTCTGTACAGTATGTTCACAAATAAAATTAAATTAAATTAAAAAAAATAAAATAAAATAAAATAAAAAATAAAAAAAAAAAAAGAATTTTTTTCCCTGAAAAAAAAAAAAAAAAAAAAAAATAAAACCTTTGACCTCTCCTAGTTGGGCCCTGGGTGGCTAGGTTTTGGGGTTGAACAAAGGGCCTGAGTGCTGACTATGAGCTCAGAACAGAAGCTCAGTGCTTTACCATTTGGTGTCACATCATTTCTGGTATCTGTGTGTGTATGTGTGTGTGTGTGTGTGTGTGTGTGTGTGTGTGTGTGTGTGTGTGTGTGTGTGTATGAATGTGTGTGCATACACTTGTCCTAGAGCTTGAACTCAGGACCTGAACACTGTACCTGAGTTTCTCCTGTACAAAAATAGGACTCTACCACTTGAGCCACAGAGCCACTTCAGGCTTTATTCTAGTGAAGTGGTACTAAATAATCAAGCCCAGGGTTTCATACATGCAAAGCACTCTACCCTAAGACACATTCCCAGCAATCCATTTCAGGTTTCTTTCTTTCTTTTCTTGTAAGTTGGAGGAATTGAAGTCTAGGCCTGGGTGCTGTCCTTGATCTCTTCAGCTAAATAAAAGTGCTCTACCACTTGAACTACAGCACCCCTGCAGGTTTTTGTTAATTCACTGGAGAGAAGCCTCCCAAGGAATTTCCTGCCCAGGCTGGCTTTGGACTGTGATTCTCAGTTCTCAGGATCCTGAGTAGCTAGGATGACAGGTGTGAGTTGCTGGCACCCAGCTTCCACCTCAAGTTTCTAAGTGGTGAATAGGAGATAATAGTCTCATGGGACCTTTTGTGTCTGGGATAGTTTGGAACCGAGGTCGTCATATCTCAGCTTCCTGAGTAGGCAGGATGACAGACCTCAGCTACAGATGCCTAGACTCTAACACTGTTGCAAGAGGGTTCTTGGCTCCACATGGTGGGGTGCTGGCCATGAGCCCAACAGAGAAAGTTCAGTGGCTAGGCCCTAAGTTCAAGGTTCACGACCAAGAAAAATAAACCAAAACAATTGTCTGCAGGAGACAACTCACTAGAGTTAGGTACATACACAATTGGCACTGACATGGGGACATATCTGAGCCTCAAGATTCTCATCTGAACAATCATCTGACTTCTGGAGCCCTTACAAGGACTAAGTGAAAGAATTTACCTCGTGAAGGACTCAGCACACAATACCTCATGAAAGACTCATCACATAGCTGTATCCCACAAGCTGTCAGTGTTAGGGTGCTTTCCTCAGTATCACCATTCTTTCAGAAATACATAACAAACTACATAAAGTTCACATCTAATGATTAAGAGGGATGGGTTTTTGGGGGAGGTGGAGTCAGCCACGGGAATTTCACTGAAAGGTTGGGGGTACTGTCCTATGATCTTTTGCTCAAGGCTAGAACTCTACCACTTTGTGCCACAGTTTAGAATTTCACCGACTTCCTATCTGGGCTGGGTTTTAAACCCAACAGTATCAGATCTCAGCCCCCGAGTATCTTGGATGACAAAGGTGATGGAGCCAGCACCATCTGGTTCTGTGGAGCTGGGTTGCAGCCGTTTACATCTGGCTAAGTCAGGTTAGATGTCAGCTGTCAGCATCAGACATCTGGCTTGCTCTGTGATGAGGTATTTGCAGTGCTATCGTTATATAGTTGCAGTCAGAACATTCTATCTTTATTTGGTGCCATTCCTGGGTGTTGAGTAAGAGTCTAGACACAGTCTCTAAGCTTTTATGCTCAAAGCTAGTGCTCCGTTGCTTGAGCGACAACACAACTTCTGGATTTTTCTATGCACATTGTAGTGAGGATTGAACCCAAGGCTTTGTATGTACTAGGCAAGCACTCTACCACTGAGCCCCAGTAGTGCCAATAGTGACAAGAGCATAAACAGATCGATTGTGTAGATTGGTAGATAGATAGATAGATGTGTGTATATATATATATATACATATATATATATATATGCATAAAGAGAGGGAATGTGAGGATATTAAATTATATACATTATTACCAATTATTAGTTATGAAATTATGCCTCCATTTAATAAAGTATCCTGGTTGAATACTTATAGAAACATTAATTAAAAATTATTCAATATCCTTCCATTAGGGGAATCACACCATGGTGCTAGAATGGAAAATATAAATCCAATAATTTTTGCATGGCATTCTAAAATAGAATCATGAATTAACTGCAAATTTAATTATTATTTTTATAACATTCCATTAGCATTCACATGAATGGGAATGAGTTTGTCAGTATCTCCTTCAATTTGTGGGTGGCAGTCCTGGCATTCGAACTCCAAGCCTGGGTAGTTTACTTCGAATGCAAACCATTGGAATAACACCGTGAAGATTTCAGATTGTTATGATTACAAAAAGAACAACAAGAAGAAAAGAAAACCAGGACCCAGGGGCTCCTGCCTGTAATCCTAGCTCCTCAGGAGGCTGAGATGTAGAGACTGACAATTTGAATTCAACCGGGGCAGGAAAGTCCACGACCCTCTTATTTCTAAGAGATTACAGGGAAAAAAACATGAATGGGGCTGTTGCTGAAGGGCAGAGCACTACCCTTGAGCAAAAGGAGCTCAGGGACAGGGTCTAGGCTGATAGTGCAACACGGAACTGCTCCTCCCCCCCCCCCCCCAAGGAGGCAATAACTCCATGTCTCTGTGTTTGGATGGATGATGTATGGATGATGGGCATTCAGCAGGTTGCCAATGCCCAGCCCCCCAAACTGGGCAAGCTGGGACAAGCCCTGAAGAGTACTAAGTCTGAGCCAGCAACTTGAACAAAGCATCCTTGTATGCCATTTAATAACTGAAGCTTGATGTTCTGGCTGAGGTGTCCCATCGGGACAACTAGAAGCCGGCCACTGCCTCCAGGGAGATCACAGTTCCTACACTGTAGGAGTGGTCAAAGTTTCTGGCTCCATATTCTCTATCCCTCTGTAGGATGTGAGCCTAGATCCTCTGGGGCCTGGTGGCTATCACTCATTTATCATTCCTCATTGCCTAGTCACATGCTGCTCCCAAATCTTGATAGATATGAAATTTTCAGCGATTTTTATGCCTAAAGAGGTATGCCAATAAATCCCACCCCCATAACTCCCGTTAGAAGTGAGCCTTGGGCTGCGAATGTGGCTTAGTGGTAGAGTGCTTGCCTAGCATGCACTAAATCCTGGGTTTGATTCCCCAGTTCCACAGAAACAGCAAAAGCCAAAAGTCGCATTGTGGCTTAAGTGATACCCTTGAGCAAAAGAAGTTCAGGAACTTGCCCAGACCCTGATTTCAAGCCCCAAGACTGGCACAAAAAGAAGTGAACCTGGTGAGACATATTTTTTCTGGGACTCAGAGGAAGGCTGAGGTTATATGTAAGAGGTAGGGTAGAAGGCAGGTGCTGGTGGCTCACCCTTGGAAGCTACTCAGCAAGCTGAGATCTAAGGATCCCAATTGCAGGCAAGAAAGTCTATATGAGAACCTTTTCTCCAATTAAACACCCCCAAAGCCAGAAATAGAACTGTGGTTCAAGTAGTAATGTGCTAGCCTTGAGCACAAAAGCTCAGGGATAGGATAGCATCCAGGCAATTAATTCAAACCCAGGAGAGGCACACACACACACAAACACACACACACACACACACACACACACACACACACACACACACATACACACACACACACCCCAAGATAGAGCATTTGCCAGTCAGCCTGCAAAAATTCCATTTCTAGCAACTCAATATAAAAAAAGAGGTAGAAGGGAAGCAAAGACTTGTTCCAGGAGGTGATATATCCAGTGCCAAAATTCTACAGGAATTCTAAGATGTGGATACAGGACAGAGAGCCTCAGGCAGAAGGTACAGCATGGACAAAGGTCCTGAGGTGTGCTGTAGAGCAGGTGGTGTTGTTGGAATGAAAGCTCTGTGGCTTCAGAAAAGTCTGGTAAGACATTCAAGGCTGGGTCAAAGTTTGTACTTGAGTCACAGGGCAGAGGGTGGAGTCCTAGAGTGGGGCCTAGGGGGAAGATTAGAATGGCTTTCCACCAGGGACCCCAGCCATTTCCTGTGGCTGGAAGCCTATTTTTCACAGCTCCTAACCCTCAGCCATCCATTGCATGGAGGAGTCAGGGCAAATGCAGGAAGAACTCTTGCTTAAGAAAAGCTTCTAGCCCAATGCTAACAGTGGCTCAAACCCTGTAAATCCTACCTACTCAGGACCCTGAGATAGAGATAGAGGGTCCAGCCAGATCAGGAGAGGAAAGTTAGTGAGACTCTTCTTGCAAATGAACTACTAAAAAGCAGAAATGGAGCTGGGGCTCAAGTGGTAGAGTACTAACCTTGAGGGAAAAAGTTAAGAGACCAGAAACGAGACCCTGAGTTCAAGCCCAGTACTGGCACAGAAAAATAAAGAAAAGCTTTCAGGAGCTCCTAGTCCACTCTGGTGAAAGGCCAGATCAGCTGGGCGCCAGTGGCTCATATCTGTCCTCCTACCTCCTCAGGAGGTTGAGAGGTGAGGATCGCAGTTCAATGCCAGCCCAGGCAGGAAAGTCAGGGAGACTCTGATCTCCAAGGATCCTCCAGAGGACCCGACGTAGTTCTGTAGCTCAAGTTGTAAGCTTAAGAGCTGGGGACAGAGCCCAGGCCCATAGTTCAAGCCCCGTGACCAAAACCTGTTCTGCTTGGACCTCACTCTATGGCTCTAGGCAAAGTAGTTTCCAGTGGGCCCCCTGAGGTTCTCCCAATGTGTAGGTGTTCTACAAGTCTTGAGTGGAGCCTGTTTGGAGGCCATTGCCTACAGAGCGGGCCACAGTACCAGAGAAAGATTGAGCCTTGGGGCATGGAGATCATCAGAATTGCATCTGTCATGGGTGCAATGTGGATCTGAGAAGTAGATCGCCATCTCAGACCAGGGTTCTGGGCCAGGAGGGGCAGGAGGTGCAAGATGTCACTCCAAGTAACGTCCACTCATGCGGGTATCACAAGTGTGTGAATTTGTCAAGCACACCTTGGGCAGGTGTTGAGTTGGGCTCATGAAAGCCTTGTAGGCTCAGAAATCCACAGCCAACTGGCTGTTGCTTGTAGCAGTCGCTATCCCAGGAATCCCAGGGCTTGGAACTTACTGGCATGGCCGAGACCCCTCAGCCCAAGAAAGACTTAGGGAGAAAGCACTTGATTTGGCTTGAGAGTTTACTGTGACTATGCCTCAGACTTCCCCCAGTTCTAGTTCAGCTCATCATTACTACCTTCCTCTGAATGTGTGTGTGTGTGTGTGTGTGTGTGTGTGTGTGGTGTGTTTGTGTGTGGATGAGCATGTATGCATCTTGGTACTAAGGCTTGAACTCAGGGCCCAGGCTCTGTCCCTCACTTTTTTCATTCAGGGCTAGCTCTCTACAATTTGAACCACATCTTTTCTTCCAGGTTTCAGGTGGTTCTTGGGAGAGGAGAGTCTCACAGACATTTCTTGCTATTAGCATTTGGCCACATTTACTTTCTTGGCTAAAACAGACTACCTCTCTCCCAGCTGAGCATCCATCTACAGCCACCCCTCCTACCCCAGGCTTCAGATGAAACATAACTTCCTCCCCTGAGGACAAAGAAATGGGATCAGTTTGACCTTTGTGGTCTCCACACAATCAGGGGCTGCTGGGAGCTGTTGTGGAGGTCAGAGATCTTGGCCAGGGCAAGTAGACAGCTGTTACAGTAGAAGAAAGTATGAAAAGATATCCTTGTAGCTGGATGCCAGTGGCTATAATCCAGGCTACGCAAGGTTGAAACCCACCCAAGAAAGAGATGCATGTGGGCACATGGGAGCTCGAAGTTAAGACATGATATTCAAGACTCCCAGAACAGGCCCCATCATGCTCTGATTCTTTAGATTCTATGTCCTACATCAAGACATTCTTAGATGGGACTGACCATGCACCTAGTTAGGACATTCAAGTACAATCTCATACTGAGACCCCCTGACCTTATCAAAGACTCAGGATCTCCCGCTGTACTGCCTCAATACTGGGCAGTGAGGTGAGTTCTAGTTATCCAACTACAAGATGTGGGAATGAAAGGATTTCTGGGCCAAGGGTCCCTCTCTCTCGGGAAGGAGAAAAGGGCTCATCCATCCCAAGAATGTTCCTAGGTGGTGAGTATTCTCAAAGAAACAACAATGCTTAGAGCCTAGTGCCTCTAGTTTTCCCACCAGCCTCTACCCAAACTTTCCTCACCTTCAGTTGGCCCTCTCTCACAGATCTGCCATCTAGACTAAAGGCTGAGCCAGCAAAGGCACCCACCTCTGCCTCTGAGAATGGCAATCACGGGGTCCTAACGCCCACTTGAGGAAATCTTGGGGCACCACTGATCTGACTCCCGCCCTCATTCCCTGTCTGTCCTGTGCCAGTGGCATGCTTACCTCTTTCTCTGGTAAAGAAATGAACACCGGGGATGTGATCTTCAGATTGAGCCTGGAAATCCCAGTCCCCAATGTCTTACTGCACAGGCATCCTGCGGTGGATGATAGCCAGGTGGTCAACAGGCACCAGGACATTTAATTGCAATGTGGCTGGGTCAAAAGCTCTATCAGTGATGGTCTAGGTTGACAGGCGAGGTCCTGACACACCTGAACTGGGATCATCCTCCCTCTACATCTTCCTTTTTATCCCTTGCTCCCCCCTCTTGACACTCCATCACCCGAACACCTCCCTAGCCCTTAGACATTTCCTTCATATCTGACCAGAAAATAAACTCCTTGGGGCGGAAGATGATTGAAACCTGGTGACCCACCCTGAGCCCAAGGCTCTACTCAAGGCTGCTTCTCTCTGCAGTCGGTGACCACAAGGCTCCTGGATGTCATGAAGTTGCTGAGGGGTCAGTGGCTTGGTCCTACATACTGCCTTTATGCTCTGCAACTGTCCCCACAGAGATGTGAATTGTTGGCTCCCATGATCCAGGAACTCCAAACCAAGGCTTGCATGTTCTTCCTTCTTCCTTCCTTTCTTCCTTTTCTCTCTCTGTATTTCCCTCCTCTCTCTCTCTTTCCTTTCTTTCTCTCACTCCTGGACCTTGAACTCAGAACCTGGGTGATGTGGTTGAGCCTTTTTACTCAAGGCCAACAGACTACAGCTTCAGCCACACATCCACTTCTACTGTTTTCTTTTTGTTAGTTAGTTGGACATAACAGTCTTACAGGCTTTCCTGCCCCGGCCATAAGCCTCTATCCTCCCATCTCAGCCTCTTAGTAGCTAGGATGACAGGTGTGAAGCATCGGCATCCAGCTCAAACCAAGGTTTCTTCATGTACTGTGGAACCAGCACTGGAACCTTTCATTGTCTATGGACCCCCTGGAGCCTGGCTCATACTGTAACTGTTTTTTGGATAAATAAATGAGCATCTTTCTACGACAATACTACAGAAAAGTCCCATCTGATACAGGTAAGCATCCTGGTGGGGGGGAAGCCTAATGTACCTCTCCCACAGTTCTCTGTCCTCCCTCTTCCTGCCCTCCTGGTGCCACTGCACTTAACTGTTTTGGTTCCGAGGAAGTGAGCCACGAGGTACTCGCTAGATTCTGGGGCCTCTGGGCTGCCTATCCTCTCAAAGATCTCTGTTCAGCTGCTGACCATCTCTGTGGCACTCAATTCCCCACACAGGTGTGAACGAGGTTGCCTTGAGATGAAGGCCTGGCTGAAGGGGCCTCCTCTTCTCCCCCTGAGGCTAGCCAGGATGGTCTAACATATCCAGCCCCCAAGGTTCAAGTTGCAGAGAAAGGATCCTCGAAGCATCCCAGGTTTCTGAATCTCCAAGAGTCCAGTGCAGATGCTGGGAATCATCTCTGCTCACAGCTGGCAGGCTGGGGATGGTGAGGTCACAATCTCTGCTCCCCATGATGTCCTCGACTGTGGTGGTCACCCTAGAGAGAGCAGGAATAGAATCAACAGCTGCCAAAGAAAGGCAGTCAAGGCATGATGTTCATAGCAGGAGACCATCTGGCTAGGGAACTCTGCCTGTGCTGCTTTGAACGTCATTGTTTGGTGGCTGAAATGTTCCATCTAATTTGACCCATAATCCCAGGTGTTAGTGGAAATTGCCAGCTTCAAGATAAAACCCTGGAAAACATGGTATTTAATTTGTCCCAATCAAAGGGTTCCAAAGTCAGCTGTCCCCTTTTCCTTCCAGACAGCCTAGAGCAGGTTACAGAAACTGGCATTCAGACAGCCCTTGCTAACAGCCACGGCCTGATACTGAGCGGGCTCCGCAGGGGGAATGCACGTGCCTACCACTGCCCAGCTGGAAACTGCCCAGGAGGGACACAGATTGGAGTCTGCAGGACCCCAGAGATGATTGACCACTGGTACAATACCCTGGGAGGGAATCCATGTCACCAGTGGGGGCCCAGAGCACCCTGCCCAGATGCCCACAGACACAGTCAATGCCCTGGGTAAGGTTGCCTTCTCATCCTCGGTCGTGGTGAACCATGTGCCATGTCACACCGTTCACCACGCCCCAGACCCTCCTAGCCTCACAGCCCCTGCCCTACTCCCCCCCCCCGCAACTAATTCCTTAATTATATTTGGCAGACACATTCCCAACCCTCTAATTAGCTCCAACTATACACACGAGAGCAGACTGTCTGGCTAGAAGAGTATGCCTGCATTCACACTTGCCTCATGAGCCTTCTGGCTGAAGACAGTCCTTCTGTCCACCCTGTTCTGCAATTCACACAGGCCTCCTAGGGGAGACCCGCACAGGCCCAGCAGCTACTGTGGGCTATAGGAAATAGGGAAGAGGTAGGTGGAAAGGAATGCCTACTGAAAATTTCTCCAAAGGAGCCATGAAACGGTGAAGGAGAAAACAAAAATATGGCTGGACTCATACTTGGCATTGATGAAAAAAGAAGAACAAATACACACACACACACACACACACACATACATATAAAATGCTTTTGCTCTTTTTAGACACAATGACTTAAATATGTTTTCATTGTTCTCCCTGCTCTCCAAACACACATACACACACACACACACACACACACACACACACACACACACACACACACACACAAACACCACACACACATAAATCCAGACCTGTGACAGAAGACTCCTCCATGCAGCACATGCAATTTGCCAACTGATCACTCACCTGAGCACAGACAGGCAGGTATAAGGAGAAAGATGATCTCTCTCTCCTCTCTCTCCCTCTCTGTCTCCCTTCCTCTCTCTCTCTCTCCCTCTCTGTCTCTCTCTCTCTGCCTCCATCCCTCTCTCTCTCATGCATACACACACACACACACACACACACACACACACACACACACACACACAAATGCACACACAAAGAGACTCAGCAGTGTCTCTCCTGAGTTGTTGGTTCCTCCTCTGGGACAAGGTACAAGCTGGAGCACAGGGATTCCCTTGTCAAACTAGTGGCTCCCACCCAAAGGAGCACCACTCTAATAACGCAGAACCACTCTATCTCTCCCTTTCTCAAGGGCCAGACACTTTCCCTTGGGAACAACCAGTATTTATTCACCATTCACCAAAATCCCAGGCCAGGACGCTGTGTGAAGGTGTCCTGAGATAGGTGGCTCCTCAGAGCCAGGACTGAAAACAAGCAGGGGGGTCACAGTGTCCCAGAGGGGTGTTTGACCTGGGGTGGGGGCAGTGTTGGGAAATGCATGGGGTCCTAAAGGCTACATACATGGACAGACTCCCTACTTCCAGCCTAGATGCTTCTGGGTGACTTGGCGGATTCTTGTGAAGGACTAGGAGAGCAGATGGATTGTGAGCCAGCAGATGCTGGGAGAGCTGGGAAATGTGATCACCATGTGAGAACTGTTGACAGCTGATGTGGGGGGACAGGTCAGGTATATGTGTGTCAGAGGGGGTGTGTTCTTCCCAGATATTCACCTTCTATCTGACTCTAAGTGCCCTCACACAACTAGTGGGCTTTTCTGGGACCCTCCTTAGGTGAAAGGGTGACCGAGCACAGAAGACAAGGGCTCACACAGCAAGCAGGGCCTATCATTTGCATCCAACACCCACCACCCCCAGCAAAAAGCAAAAGACACGAGAAGGCAGGTGTGGAGGTGCTGGTCCCCCCCTCTGACTAAAGCCAACAGGTTCCCAACAGGGAGAGGAAGGGTGCACATGCGCGGCTGTGTGGCTCCCACTGTTCCAGGCCAGGAGCTCTGTGGCGACCCCTCCTCACTCATTCCTGCATTACCCCATTTCCTGGTACACCGGTTACTAGGGTGGGGGTGGGATCCCGGGGTCGTCACCCACTCCCACTCTCCAACACTGGGGTACATTTGTCGCAGGGACATGTCAGGCTGTGGGGCGTGGGGTAGGCAATAGCAGGACAGGAGAGGGGAGACAGGAGGGTCAGGTCCATGTCAGCAGGAGAGGGTCTTTTGGCAGGAGGGTTTGCAGGGTGCAGGCCCATGGGGCAGCCACTCATGTGTGCTACTGGGAGAAGCTGTAGGCAGAGCCTCCAGGTGCATGCAGGCCCGTAGTCCAAGTACCGGGATCTGAGACCTGGTAGGGGCTGCAAGCAAGCCAGGGGCATGCCATCTCTGCTGGGCGACTTCGAGAGGCACCATGGGTCTGAGCCAAAAACACCGTGTTTGAAATGCGATGCTGCAGGGAGTAGGCAGGCTCGTGTCTGCGGGGCATGTAGGGGCTGCACCTGGCCTCTGTTCCTCCTCATCAGCCAACACTGCCCCCACCTCAGCCACCTCCACCTCCATACTCCCTGCGCAGGGACCTCAGACTCAGGCCTGCCATGGCCACCACACTTCTGAGTGGCTGACTGTTGCAATGTCCTGCTGCACAGGCTCCCCATGCTCTGTGCTCCCTGCCGGGACCTGCGCTAAGATTTGGGAGGTCACCAGCCTATAAAGCTGCTTGCCTTTGTGTGTGTGCTCACTCTTCGATCTGCTCTCTCTCTCTCTGCCCCCACTCCTCTCCTGGGCTGCCTTGCCCCCATGGGGTGCACCCACCCCCTGCTGCTAACACAGTGTGCCCTGGATCCTACCCCTCCTCCCCTTGCCATGCCCCCTTCCCCTTGGCCCCGGCCCCCCACCCCTGCTGCAAGCCAAGCCCTGACTGGGCCCTAAGGCTTCCAGGCCATGCAATTGTAGCCTCACCTCAGCTCATCACTACCTCCTAACCCCAGTATCTGCCCAGGGGATCGAATCTCCCCTCAGCACCACCACTGGAGGATACTCTCCTTCTTCCCCCTCCACTCTACACACCAAGCAGGTGTACAGTGACCCGTGTGTGTGTGTGTGTGTGTGTGTGTGTGTGTGTGTGATTGTTGGGGATAACTGCCTTTCAAGGACTCAGAACATAGCACCCTTTGAGATGTCTCAGCACACAGCACACTTCAAAAAACAGCCCAAAGCACCCTGTGTGAAGGACTCAGAACACAGCTCCCTTTGAATGACTCAGTATATAGTACCCTGTGTAGAGTACTCAGCACACAGCATCCTTTGAATGAGGGAGTCCATAGCCCACAGTGTGAAGGACTCAGCACATGGCATGCTTTGAAAAACTCAAGCACACAGCACTCTTTCCCAGGGACTCAGTACATAGCATCCTGTGTTAAGACACACACAGCTCCCTTTGAAGGACTGAGTACATTGCACACTGTGAAAAGCATTCAGTGCATAGCACCCTTCAAAAAACTTAGCAGATAGCACAATTTTGAAAGACAGCACATACCACAGTGTGGAAGGACTCAGTACATACCACACTGTCAAAGGACTCAGCCCAGAGCACCATTTGCAGGACAGTACAGAGCACCCTATTTTAAGGTCTTGGCACAAAGCACTTGAAAAATTCACCTCTTCCTCACTTCTCAAGCTCAGCACATAGCAGCACCCTTTGGGGTGAATTAGCACACCGCACCTTTTGAAGGACTCAGCATATAGTACGTTGTGTAATGGACTCAGCACACAGCACCCTTTTAAAAACCCAGCATGGTCCACTCTTCTCAGGGACTCAGCAGACAGCACCCTTTGGGATGACTCAGAAAACAGCACATTTTTGAGGACTCAGCACAAAACACCATGTTGGAAGGACCCAGCAAATAGCGCCCTGTAAAGGACTCAGCACATAGCTGTATGTCACAAGTTCAGCTGTCATTAGAATTACGGTACTTTCTTTAGTATCACCATTCTTCAGAAACACTTCACAAATACTACAAGTTTACTTTAGCCAACCTGTGTTTTATTGGGGAGGGTCAGCTGGGGGTCTTGAACTCAAACCTTGGGGGCTCTGTCCCTGATCTCTTTGGTTCAATGCTAGAGCTCTATCACTTTGACCCACAGCTCCAATTTTGTTTTTTGGGGGTTCTTCTTTGACAGGTCTTATGGTGATCAGGAAAGCCAAGTTGGGGTGTCTGTGGGCAAAGGCTCTTAGCTCGGCCTAGAGCTGACCTCTCCCTTCCTTGTGCCCCTGGGAGCCAGGCCTCCTGGAGCTCTCTTGGCCTAGGGTGGAACAGACCTGCTCTGGCATCAGCACCCATGGTGAGCAAAAGTCAGCTTGGCCCTGGTCACTTCCCCCAATTGAACTCTAGAGGACAATGGCACGGCCTCTCATGTTCCATGTCTGGCCATCAGGGGGCAGGAGTCGCCCACCATAAGGATTGTACCTGTGAGTTGTGTTTACTCTTGATCCAAGCCACAATGGACAGGAAAGTCCTTGAGACTCCTATCTACAATTAACCATCATAAAGCAAGTGGGACTGTGGCTCAAGTGGCAGAGTACTAGGCTTGACCAAGAAAACACAGGGATAGAGCCTAGGCCCTGAGTTCACACACACACACACACACACACACACACACACACACACACACACACACACACACACACACCACATGCTTGCAAATTCAGAGATTTCTACACTGCAATCTTTGGGTATTCTCTACCTATTCCCCACTAAGCCTGATGGCTGTTGGCCTAGGTGTTTGATGCATACAACGCCAACTGGCATCTTTAATTTTGGAGAACAGAATGGCTAGAATGTCAACCTTCCCCCATCCCAGCTTCTTGATTGGGTCATGGTCTATCCAGGACTTTGGGACTCCTTTTACAGACCTGACAAAATACCTTCAAAAGGCATCACAATCTGGGCACTGGGGGCTCATACCTGTCATCCTACTCAGGAAGCTGAGATCTGGAGGATCATGGTGCCAAGCAAGCTTGGGCAGGAAAGTGAGTGAGACTCTTATCTTCGATGAACTATCAGTAAACACTCAACTGGTAGAGTGCCAGCCTTAACCAAAAAGAGCTCAGGGACAGTGGCCAGGCCCTGAGTTCAAGCCCCAGGACTGGAAGAACAAATCTTTGTTGGAGGCTTTTATTCCCTTTGAAAACAATTTATTGTTTGAGATAAGCATAACATGGGTCTCTTCCTTGGCCACCAATGGGCTATTATATGTCCCTTGAATTTGGGCCGCTTCCCGGCAGCCTCTGCCCTACCTGACCTTCAGTTTACCCTTCCCATCACACGGCAGATGGAGGCCTGGGAGAAGGCTGCCTGGCCACCTATTTCTGGTGGCTGACGTGGCTTTTGAGAATCAGTATGTTACATAGAGAGTCATCATCCACATCAATCTACAAAAGAAAGAAAGGGAGCACTCCATGACCAAGCCTGCTAGCTGTAGGTGGCTCTGGATGTGGGGCATCTGCTGCAGGATGTGCTCCATAGGGGAGTCATCTACAGGGTCGGGAACCCAGATTTCTCCTCTGGCAGTTTCCAAGCTGTCTTGAAGTTGCAATTCTTCAAAACCTTTCAGCTCCTCCCTCATTTTGCCCACCCTAGAGCCTGAGGCATCTGAAGCAGCTTTGGTTGTGGGGGCTCATCCTGTGCCGGCATCTGGAGCCCTCTATCTGTTCCTTCCCCTGCAAGAAGGGACAGCACCTCCCCAGCTCTCCTTTCTCCATCTTCTCCTGGGAGAGCCAGCACACGCGCTTGGCTTTCTCCAGACACATTTCATCCAGGATGAACATCTGCTCTTACACGCCATGAGGGATTCCAAGACAGTGCAGATGTGTGCCAACAGCTGGCTGCATCGATGGTGGTGCTCATCCGCTGGACTATGGAAGTCCATGTCATCATGCAGGTCATGGATGAAGCAGATTTTGTTTTCGGATGCCCCCTGTCCCACTTCCCATCCCCAAGTCTGCTATGGTGGCAGCTCATGAGGCAGGAGGCCTGTGGCTCCAACTCTGTCTGCCACTGAGCTACTGTGACCCCATTGCAGGGGTCACCACTCCTGCAGTGGGAGTTTCCCCCTGTGGATTTCAGCCTCTGAGAGTGCTCGCAGACCCTCTAGGTCTGGGGCATGTCTCCATCCTCTGCGATCCTCAATTTGTGGAGGCGTCACCTTCTCAAATTTTGCTTCTCCAGGGCTCACAACCTATGTTGTCATGCAGGACAATGGCATCCCCAATAACTCACCATTAAAAAAAATTACCCCCCTGGTTTGCAATTCGTGCCATTTTTTCTGTCAGGCCTGGTATTTGAACTCAAGGTCTGGGTAAATATGCAGCACTGTGAGAGAAGGGAATCTGACCATGCTTGAAGACAAGAAAGTCAGGCCTGTTCCCTAGGCCTGAATTCAAGCTTCAGGCTGGGAAAACATACTCTTTATATCCATTTTAAATATAGGATTTATACTTCCATACAGATATTCAGTACATATTGTGTTTGGTGTAGTTATTCATTTTATTTCTGGTTTTATTCGTTTATTTAGTAATTATTTTATTGACTCTGATGACACCGCTACCATTTATTACATTGCTTACATCCTATCACAGCATCCAGATTTGTAGATATGATATCCATCATGCCTGACACTCAGGACTCTCCCAGAAAAGGATAAAATGTGTCATACTCGGCTTCTTACTCCAAGATTAAATTTTTGGCAGTGCTGGGATCTGAAGTCAGGGCCTACCAGGCCCAATTCATGAATGGATGAGTCTGAGCACAGTAGCCTCTAGACAATGAAGCTGTCAGGTGGTTCCCAAGTCCTGACCTCCAGCCCCAGTTTTGGCCAAAACAGTGATACATGGATAGGCAGATGGTGGTATACAAATAAATACATATTGGAAAGGAGCACCAGATCTGTCTGTCTATGATTGAATGAAACCTACTAGGTTCCTACCAACTCTTAGGCATTTATTATACCGCCACTGAAGTAATATTATTCTTTTCATGTTCAATAAACTATTAAGATCAATCCACATGATAGGATTATTGCATCGAATTTTAGACTACACTGAATCAAGAAGTACTCTTTCAATAGGTATTTCTATGCACAGGAATGAGTCTCTTGTGATCTCCTGCCATTGGTAGGTGTCAGGACCGGGATTTGACCCCAGAGCCTATGTTGACAGGTAGACCTATGGTTTCCCTGATAGTCCAACAACCTTCAGCAATGGCTGGTCAGGTCCAATTGCAGCTGTGTCATTCAAACCCAGGATGGTCACCGTGTAAAGGTAAAAAACGTAAACCCCCAGCCCTCAACAGCTCACCACTTTTTGTGGTATCCTACTTTTTTTTTTTCTTCGTGCAAGCCCTCTGGGCCTAGAATCCCAAGATCGGCTCTGGGTCCAGAGGTTGTACTCCAGCCTAGGGCGATCAAAGCTGAGGCAGAGTTGCATGACCTGAGTTCAACCCCCGTGTTGGCAAAATAAAGAATAAATTAAAAAAATAATTAATCATTTAACTAAAATAAAAAATAAAGCTCCCTGGTTTGGAATTTCTGCCACTTTTATTTCCTAGCCTGGGATTTGAACTCAGGGTCTTGGTAAATGTGTCCCAATGTGAGGGAAAGTTCATAGTTGCCACTACTTGAGATCAAACCCTGTACAAAGCCAAAAATAAAAAATTAAGTCACTGAGATCGGCAGGGGGAGTAGATGTGGAGATGGGAGGGAAGGGATGGTATGGGGAAAACAAAGGAGGAGACAACAATGTTCAATAGGAAATGTACTCATTACCTTGCTCATTTAACTGTAACCCATCTTTATAATATTTTTACAATAAAAAATGAAAAAAGTCATGTTCAGAAAAGCCTTGTAAGTATCAAGGAGGAATGCTGAGAGACACTTGTGCCTGTCTTATCACTGGTCTTGCTGATGTTCTTGGACACACAGGTGAGTTCCCTATCCTCAGGTTTAAGTGGTGGGAGCTGGAGCCCACAGTTCGAATCCTGATCCTGCCACCTTCAAATGGCAGGAGATCCTAAGAAACTCATTCCTATCCATATGAATACCAATGGAATGTGATGTTTTCGTGATTGAATGGGCACTCCTTGAATCATTCTAGAACAAAATCATGCACAATTATATTATAGGACACTGATCGATTTTAATTAATACCTTATGAAGGATTTAAACAATCGCATTCACTAAATGGAGGCAGAATGAAATACCTAAGAATTGGGCATCACATAGTATAGAGATGCCATTTTTTCTTCCAGGACTTTCTTTAGTTAATCGGTATATACCATTTTCTGAATGTAGTTTAGTATATGAAACTAGGATATATTATATCTGAACAGAAAATCAATTATTCAAACATTTTTATCAGAAATGCTTATAGCGAATTGTAGAGGTACATCCAAATTACGTATATTTCAAGGCAATGCTTGGTTAATCCTCTTCTCACATTCCCCATTGCTTTCAAGGAAATAATACACATTTTAAGGAAATACCTAGAATGTTTTGGAGAAATAGGTTGACTTTAAACCAGTGAGTTACTCTATGATGCATATTGTTACTTTATATCCAGAAAAGCTAAATTCTTTATCATTTTCCTTTGGCTTTATATTCCGATTTAATCTCTGATGGGTGACAAAGATATAAACATTTTTAAACAGTGGCTAGATTTAGGCTGAGGAATCTAGGTACAATGATACTCCTGCAGATAGGCCTCATCAGTCATGAGACCCTGATATCCAAATGTTAACCAATGCTTTTGGTGTCATGCTTATGAGAGTTTGTGTATTATAAACAGTAGCTATTAGAATTTTTTTTGTAATCAACATCATTTCACGGGTTAGGAACTGAAGTGAGACTTTATACTCAGAACAAAATTTAAGGAGCCATCCAAAATTTGTTACCAAGATATACATCATTTAACACAATGTTTTAAAAAAGCAAACTAAACGAAATAATTATTGAAAAAAAATCAACATTTACAATAAATACAGAATCAGTATGACTGATTTATCTTTTTTTATTGTGAAAATACTATACAGAGGAGTTACAATTACATGGGCAAATAATGAGTACATTTCTTATCAAATATTGTCGCCTCCTCCTTTGTTTCCCCTTCACATCCCTGCCCATCCTCCTCCCGCACCTCCATCATCCCCCCCGCACCAAATTTGTAAAGTAGATTTTTGACATAACGACTTTTGCATCTCATTGTTGAAATGGGTCCACCTGTATCCTTATTTAAATGATTTGTTTTTTCCCTTCCCCTCCACAAATTATAGAGACATCAAATACTGTGAAAGCCAGGTTATACAGTGGGGGAGGGACATACAAAGCAACAAAGAAATCATCTTAAAAATGTGTTAAAAACAATCGTATGAAAGATAAAAAACCATTTGAATATATATCTTAGGATTCATTTCCCTAACATCAACTTATCTGACCTTTTCTGCTTGACTCAGACATATACTAGTTATTGCAAATAAGGGAAACTATAGGACATATGTTTCTTCGGGCCTGACTTACTTCACTTACTATCATTTTTTCCAAATTTTTCCATTTCCTAACAAATGGGGCAATGTCATTCTTTCTGATGGAGGCATAAAATTCCATTGTGTATATATACCAGATTCTCTTGATCCATTCATCTACTGAGGGGCATCTGGGTAGGTACCGTATCTTAGCTATGGTAAATAAGGCTGCAATAAACATAGTCGTGTTGGTAGTTTTAGTATGGTCTTGTTTGGGAACATTTGGGTAAATGGCCAAAAGTGGAATTGATGGGTTATAAGAGAGCTCTATGTGGAGTCTTTTGAGGACCCTCCATACTGCTTTCCAAAGCAGTTGAACAAGTTTACACTCCCACCAACAATACAGTAACTTTCCCTTGTGTCCACATCCCGTCCAGCATCTGTTGTTACTAGAGTTCTTGATTATAGCCAGTCTAATTGGGGTGAAGTGGTATCTCAATTTTACTCCAGTTGCAATACAGCTTACATGATGACTTTTCTGGTTATATGTTTAGTTAGGTCTTGATATTTAGTTGTAGAAGTTATGTTCTTTCATATATTTATTTGTCCGAGCAAAGAGGAAATACATTCCTTGCCAGAGTCAACATCCATAGAAATTTTACAGATGTATCCTGCTACTTTGCCAAAGTTTCAAATCAGCTCGAGTAACTTGGGTCTTTTTCTGGATCTAACTAAATAGGTGTGCAATTTTTTCAGTACTAGAAAGATTTTGACCACCATTTATTAAATTAGTATTTTCCAGGAACTACTTTTCTCTTTTCATGAGATTTTTAATTCATTTATATTATATGTTGAAGTTTTCCTTTAGGTAACTCACATTCAGTCTTCTACAAAGTGTAATTTGGAGTAGTTTAAAATTATGTAGACTCACGTACACTGCTCAGATTGTATAGTTGCATATTTTTTCTTGTTAAATCAGTAGGAATTAGTTTTCAATATGGATATTATTGGACTTATTCATTGCATTTCTGAATTTTAAAAGTATGTCATGATTTTGTTATTTTATTCTTTTATATATATGCAGATCTCACTCCTTATACAGTCACATTTGTTTTAAACAATTTTATCCATTCAAGGGATTTGCTATATTAGGTTCATCTAGATGAATTTAATTACAAATTAACACAACCTTATTTTTGAGACACAGTTATCTTTATGGCTCTACTCCAAGTTAACATGTATTTGAGTTATTTGTGCTTTCAAAAAAAACTGGACACAACATGTTTTTGTTCCTGGGGGAATTCTACTTTGTTGGTTGTTTTTCCAGTTGCGGTAACTTCAACATAAGTGTGCATTTTATATCAATTGTTTTGTGTCTATATTTTGTTTCATATAACAGAAAGTACAAAAAGAATCAGTGATTGAGAACTTTTCCAAATAGAATTCTAAGAGGGACACTTGAAGCTTTGTGACAACGGGGAATTGGCAGGTCATCAAAGAGGAGGGGTTAGCAGAATAACAGAGACATTGTTTGACATGATTTTAATTCTTCCTCCTCTTGCCTCACTATTTCTAATAGTGTTACTTTAGTGGAAAGTCTTTAGATGAAAGAAAATAATTTTGTCTGTATGAACTCAGAATTTTAGGTTCAGTTGGGACACACTACACATTCATATTTAATTTTAACTTGAAAAAGCTTCTTTCCTTCGTTTAAAATCACAGATGTGAATTTATAAGGCTAAAATAGCATCTACTAATTTATATGAAATGGTTCACTTCACATTATATGTAATATAGACTCTAACAATAATAGTGAGTAATATTGTATGCAATAATTGACTTTGGGGGAAATCAATTACAGTGATATTTGTGGGTTACTTAGTAATAATAAAACTTATATTTGATTCTATTGAAAAACTCAGTTACATCTAAAAGTAACTCATAGTTATAAACTAATGCTGAAAAAGTAAGATTGTTTCTTGGAAAAAGGCAGAAGTTTCAATAAGCTTGCTTTTTTAAAATTGTCTTGGATCTGGGCTTTGTTGACTCATGCCTGTAATCCTAGCTACCCAAAAGTCTGAGATCTGAGGGTAGTGGCTCAAAGCCAGCCTGGGCAGAAAAGTCTGTGAGACTCTTATCTCCAATATAACTTTGAAAACTAGAAATGGTACTGTGGCTCTCAAGTTGTATAGTGGCATTCCTGAACTGAAGAGCTGAGGGACAATGCCAATGTTCAGAGTTCAAGCCCCATGACTGACAAAAAAAAGTGACATGGATTTTTACTTTATTATTTCATGATTTTTTATTGTAAAAATACATACAGTGGGTTTACAATTACATGAATAAGGTAATGAGTACATTTCTTATCAATCATTGTTGCCTCCTCCTTTGTTTCCCCTTCCCATCCATTCCCATCTCTCCCTCTGCACCTCCCCACCCCACGACAAAGTTATAAAGTTTGGTTTTCGACATAATGTCTTGTACATGTCATTGTTGCAATGGGTCACCCAGTATCCCTATTTGTTTTTCCCTTCCCCTCCCAAAATTATACCAACATCAAATATACTGAAAACAGGGGTTATACCGTGGAGTAGGAACATGCAAAGCAACAGAGAAATCATCTTACAAATATACTAGAAAAAAGAAAAGAAAAACAATTTGAGTCCTTACCAAGGGGTTCATTTCGCCTAACATCAACATATGTGGCCGTTTCAGCTTGTCTCAGACATCAATTTGTTATTGCAAATAAGGGAAACCATGGGACCTATATTTCTTTGGGCCTGGCTTACTTCACTTAATTTAATTTTTTCCAAGTCTTTCCATTTCCTAACAAATGGGGCAATGTCATTCTTTCTGATGGAGGCATAGAATTCCATTGTGTATATATACCAGATTTTCTTGATCCATTTATCTGCTGACGGGCATCTGAGTTTGTTCCATATCTTAGCTATGGTAAATAATGCTGCAATGAACATAGTTATGCTGGTAGCTTTAGTATATTCTTGTTTGTGATCACTTGGGTAAATACCCAAAAGTGGGATTGCTGGGTCATCAAGGAGCTCTATGTAGAGTCTTTTGAGGAATCTCCATACTACTTTCCAAAGTGGTTGAACAAGTTTACAATCTCACCAATATCCCGTCCAGGATCTGTTATTATTAGAGTTCTTGATTATAGCCATTCTAACTGGAGTGATGTTGTATTTCAGTGTTGTTTAGATTTGCATTTCTTTTATGGCTAGGGAGGCTGAGCATTTCTTCATGTATCTATTAGCAATCCCACTTTCCTTTTCGGAGAAGATTCTCTGTAAGTCTTTAGCCCACTTATTTATTGGGCAGTGGTTTCTTTGAGGATTTGTTGTTGGGGGATTTAATTTTTTGAGTTCCAAGTATATTTTAGATATGAGACCCTTGTCCCTTTTATGGTTAGTGAAGGTCTTCTCCTAATCTATGGGCTTTTTATTGATCTTGGGAGCTTTGTCCTTTGCCATGCAGAAGCTCTGCAATTTCATGCAATCCCATTTGTCCAACCTTTCTTTGATTTGTTGTGTTTATGGGTCTCTATTAAGAAAATTTAGTCCTGTTCCAAGGATATCTAGAGTATCTCCTATTTTGTCCTCTAAAGTTTTTAGGGTGTCTGCTTTGACTCCAAGGTCTTTGATCCATTTGGAATTGATTCTGCTGCAGGGTGATATATAAGGATCTAGCTTTAGTTTTCTATAAGTGATTAACCAACGTTGCCAACACCATTTACTAAAGAGGCTATCTTTCTTCCATGCTATTTTTTAGCTCCTTTCTCAAAGATTAGGTGGCTATATGTCAGTGCGTTCATTTTCTGGGTATTCAATTCTATTCCATTGATCCTGAGGTCTGATTTTGTGCAAGTACCAAACTTTTTTCATTACAATGGTTTTGTAGTACAGTTTGAAATTTGGTATTGATATTCCTTCAGCACTGTTGTTTCTGTTGAGGATTGTTTTTGCTATTCGGGGTTTTTTACTGTTCCATATGAATTTTTGCATTGCCTCTTCTATTTCCATGAACGAGTTTGGAATATTGATAGGTATCACATTGAATTTGTAGATAGCCTTGGGAAGTATTACCATTTTCATGATGTTGATCTTTCTAATCCAGGAGCATGAGAGTTGTTGGGGTTTTTTTGTTTGTTTTTTTTACCACTTTCTAAGTTCTGATTCGATTTCCTTTTTCAGGTTTTTAAAGTTTTCATCAAAAAGATCCTTCACTTCTTTGATTAAGTTAATTCCTAGGTATTTTAATTTTTGTGGGGTATTATGAATGGAGTTGCTTTCCTAATTTCAGCCACGCTTTTCTCATTGCTGGCATACAGAAAAGTCATTGATTTCTGAGAGTTAATTTTATACCCTGCTACTTTGCCAAAGTTTTGAATCATCATGTGTAATTTCTGAGTGGTCCATGGGATTCTTTAAATACAAGATCATGTCATCTTAAAGAGGGAGAATTTTACTTCATCTTTCCCTATTTGGATCCCTTTTTTATTTGCATCTTTTCTTATTGATGTAGATAGTCATTCTAATACTAGACTGAAGAGAAGCGGACAGAGTGGACATCCTTGTCTCCTTCCTGAGTTAAGAGGAAATGGCTTTAGTTTTTCACCATTAAGTATAATGCTGCCTGTAGGCTTGTCATATACAGCCTTTATTGTATTGAGGAATATTCCCTGGATTCATAGTTTTCCCAGAGCCTTCATTATAAAGGGGTGTTGGATCTTGTCAAATACTTTTTCTTCATCTATTGAGATAACAATGTGGTTCTAATACTTGCTCTTGTTGATGTGATAAGTTACATTAATTGATTTGCATATATTGAACCAGCTTTTCATCACTGAAATAAATACTGATTGATCGTTGTGTATAAGTTTTTGGATGAAATGTTGAAGTCTATTGGCCAAAATTTTGTTGAGGTGTTTTACATCAATGTTCATCAAAGAAATGGATTTATAGTTCTCTTTCTTTGATGAGTCCCTGCCTTGCTTTGGGATGAGGATTATGATGGCTTCATAGAAAGAATTCTGTAGTGAACTTTCTCTATCAATTTCATTGAAGAGTTTTTGGAGTATTGGTGTGTGCTCTGCTTTGAAGGCCTTGTAATATTCCGTTTAAAATCCATCTTGTCCTGGGCTTTTCTTAAGTGGGAAGTTTCTTATTGCTCTTTCTATTTCTATGCTTGATATGGTCATGTTACTTGATTTATCTCATCTTGGTTGAGTTTCTGCAAGTCGATATTAGCTAGGAAAATGTCCATTTCTGACAGGTTCTCAAACTTATTAGCATAATGGTTTGAGAAGTATTCCTTTATAATGTTCTGAATCTTGGTTGTTTCTGTGGTGATGTTTCCATTCTCATCTTTGAGGTTATTTGGGTGTCTTGTCTTCTTTTTGTGGTAAGAATTCCTAAGAGTCTATCAATTTTGTTAAATTTTTTGAAGAACCAATTCTTTGTTTTGTTGATTCTTTATATGGTGTTTTTGGATTCTAATTCATTTAAATCTGATTTAATTTTAATTATTTCTTTCCATTTCTTGGATTGGGGTTTATCTTGCTGCTCTTTTTTTAAGGAGGTTCAGGTGTCTTATTAAATTGATGGTTTCAAATCTCTCTAATTTATTGATATAGGAACTCACAGCTATAAACTTGCCTCTCTGTACTGCCTTTGCTGTGTCCCAGAGGAGCTGGTAATTTGTGTGTTTATTTTTGTTGAATATCATGAAAATTTCTATTTCCTTTCTAATTTCTTCCATGACTCATTTGTGATTCAACAGTGTGTTGTTCAACCTCCATGTGTTACAGGACTTCATTTGTGGCTTTTGGTGTTGAGTTCTAATTTTATTCCCTTGAACGCAGTTTCTCACCCTTTACTGTGGTCTTGTTCGTTTTCTATGCGTAGGACATCTTTATGTATCTTTTGTACAGCTGGTTTGGTGGAGATTTATTGTTTCAATTTTTCTTTGCAATGGACTGTTTTTATTTGACCTTCGGTTATGAAGGAGGGTTTAGCTGGGAACAGTATTCTTGGCTGGTACTTACTTATCTTTAGGGTATGGCATACATCATGCCAGGCTCTTGCTTTATTCATCTCTGCTGAGAAATCTGAGGTTATTCTAATTTTTTTCCTTTTAGAGGCGACTTGACAGCTTTAAGGATCCTTTCCTTGGTCTGAATTGATCCTGTGCAGATTACAATGTGACAGTGGGATGTTCTGTTCTGTTCTGGTCTATATGGGGTTCTAATAGCTTCTTGTATCTGTATAGGCCTATATTTTTGCATGTTTGGGAAGTTCTCTGCTAGGATTCTGTTAAATATATTTCCTAGACCATTAACTTCTGTCTCTAGGTGCTCCTCTATACCTAGTATCCTCACATTCGCCTTCTGATGGTGTCTTCCAAATATTGAATAGATCATATTTCTAGAATTTGTCTTGGATAATTGTATGTTCTTTCTCTATAATATCCAGGCTGTCTTCAATCCCTGAAATTCGATATTCTGCATGGTCTAACTTACTGTCAAGTCTTCCTTCTTTGTTTTTATTACTTTTCCTTCTAATTGGGTGGTTTTAATGGCTTCAAATTCTTTGTTGGAGATTTGTTTTAGATATTGTTTCAACTTTACTTCCTTAATTTGGTGTTCAGTGTTTATTCTCAAATCACTTAGTTGATTGGTTATGGTTTCCTTGGACTCCCATTCCTTCTGTTGGGCTCCATTCATCATTCCTTTTGTGGTCTCTCAGAATTGTTTCAGCTGTCTGCTTATGGATTCCATGAGTGCCTGTATTGATCTTCGTCTATTCTCATCCCTCTCTCTCAATTCCTGTATTACACTTTGATAAGTTTCCTCACATTCACACAATTCCTGTAATTCTCTATGACTGTTTTCAACCTTCTCATGTTATCCCTGTATTTCTCTTTAACTGTTCTCAACCGGCTTATGCAATTCCTGTTTTAATCTTTAAGTAGTTCCCTAATGCTCTCAAGATTCCTGTATTAATTTTTGGTTGCCTCCTCTCGCTCTCTATCATACTCACACTGAGTCCTTTGCAAGTTTTCAGTTATTTCATTCACCATGTTTACCAGCAGTGTTCATAGAGCTTTTGATAACTCTTCTCTGAATTATTCATTAACTATTCTGTCACCTGATTATCATGAGTGGGAGTTCAGACACCTGGATTTGCCATTTTTCTTGTGTTCTTCCAGCTTATTCTGCCAATTTGGTATGAAAGTAACACCAATTTTGTGCTAGAATACTATTTTAAGGCAAGCATCAACCAGAGTCCTGTAGTCGCACAATCAAAATGGCTTCAAATACAATATAGTTCAACAGATGCAATCTATTCAACGTCAAACAACCATGGATTAATGGGTTACAAACAGCAAAGAAGGATTTGGCAAACCAGAAATTATTAGCTTTAGGTAGAAATGTGGGGAAAAATAGGACTAGAGGGATATGGATAGATTAAAGGAAAGTAAATTTAACCAAGTCCTAATCTCTGAGAGGGAAGTGGTTTGGGCAGAATGATAGGAAAGATATTTTAAAGAAAAAAATGGAAAAACAAAAATTCAAGTTTAAGAAATGAAACACAATTTATGTAAGTTTAATGAAATGATATTGAGAGAAGAAAAGAATAGGATGAGAAGAGGAGAGGAGAGAAAGGAGACATGAAAAACTAAAAAATAAAAGTTTTTTTTAATTGGTTACTAGAAAATTATGTAGGTATAAAGAAATAAAACTGCTCGTAAAGAATTTAAGCCTAAGAGGTTGTGAATTGAGTAATAAATTTCTGGATTAATTATGTACAAAATGGAGGATAAGGTGTAATAATTGACAACAGGTATATATCTGGGGATGAGCAGAACAGCAATTAAGTCATGCAAAAAAGAAAGAGAAAATATGAAAATAATAAAAAGGACCAAAAGGTCAAACACACACACGCACATACACCAAAAATAAAAATTATGAGAGAAAATACTAACAGAAAACATTTTTAAAATTAAAATTAAAAAAAAATTCATAAAAGAGTTCTTTGGCTTTTTGAGTTTTTTTTAGGGGGCGGGAATGGGAAGAACTTGTATCTCCCCTGTGTCCATAACCAGTCTCTTGGTCGAGTCTCTGGTCTGTTTGTGGTGTTTGGTTTCCTATGGCTTGATTGGTTTCTTAAGTCAGTTTGTTTGGGCAGAAAATGCTCTGTGTTAGGCAGGATTTTGTGATCCTCTTCCCAGGCTAGTTCAATGGGACGGAGATCTGCTTTGAGTATCCCAAAAGAGGGAAATGGCAATTTCCTCTAGTTTGGAGAAGCTGTGATGAGGCTAGGTTCTGGGTAGGTTTGAGGCCTTTCAGCAAACAGTAGCTTTTCCCTGAGGGGCTAGCTTCTGAGACACAGAGTCCAGCTTTGAGCCATTCTCAGGATTTATGTTTACTGAATTTCAATTGTTTGTCTAGGCTTCTGTAGGGAGGGGCAGACTCTGGCTCTGTTTACACTGTGAAGAAAGTCACTTCTCTGAGGGCAGAGCTCTCTCTGCCTGGGCTGGGTGACTTTGCCCTGGGTGGAACTGAGCCTGCCAGGTCCCTTCTTGTTCCTGTGACTTGCAAAATGACTCTTTTGTTTTCTTCCAAGACCTGAGTTGGAGCTACCTGCTCAGCTGGGTCTTTGTCAGTATCAAAGATGGAGATTTCCAGTGGTGGTAGGGGATAGGGCTGGCATTCCCACCTCTGCTCCCTGAGAAGGAGTGAGGATTTCAGGGTTCTACTCATGACAGAATCTTAGTTCCTGGGCACTCTCTGGTCTGCAATCTGAAGGATGAAGGTATCTGCTCCTTCTCAGTTCTTGCTGGTGTTGAGTAGAATCCCCTGTCCGCTGTGTCTGGCACCTTTGTCCTGGGATCTCTCTGTTGTAGGGATGATGGCTATGGACGCCACTGCTGCCGCTGCAGCCACAGCAGCCACGGCTACTAGCAAGTGCTCAGATCTGTCTCCTTGACTGGATTTTCCCTCTCTGGACACACTCTCTGTACTGTGATGGCACATTTGGTGTGATTCTCTACCCTAGGATTGTTCACTTGAACACTAAAACTGCTTTCTATGAGAAAGCTTGTTTAGCCTCCAGGTTCTCCTCCACCATCTTCCTCAGAACTCCCTTAACACTTTATTATGACATGATATTGTGACATCATATTGACATTGTGATATTACTCTACCATTCTGTTTTCACAAACTTATTTTGACATCACATGTTAGAATATTCATGGGTTTTAGGACTTCTAGCTCCTTCCTTGAATTCTTATCCTCATTGTAAACCAGTAGCAATTGAAATCAGACATGTGATTGTAATATTACAAATTCATAATGACATCACTATTCCATGGGTGACCTCATGACCACCGTGATATCACAAACCTATTGCATCATCACATTGCCATTGTGACATCACCATCACATTGTGACATTTTAATCGATTATGATCTCTTAGCACCTTTGAAACAGCATATGGCCTTTGTGACAAAAAAATTCAGTTGTTTACCCATATATTCTTTGTGGTCTAACAATTGGGATCAGTTATACCATTGTAATATTACAAACCCTTCGAAGCAGAATCACTAGTGTGCCATCATTAACCGGTCCTATCCTCATAACTTTGACCTGATGCCCTTGTGACACACAAGCCCTTTTTGATCTGATAATCTGTTTTTTACTAATTTCAGGTATGATATGTGATATTAGAAATGCACTTTGATATCATGAAAATTATGTCATCACTCTGTCAGATATCATGAACATTGTAATCCATTGTGACATTACATACTTGTTGGGAGTTCATAACGTTTAGGCCAATGCATGACTTTGTAGATATCACAATCCCATTTTGGATTTATATTCTCATTTGAAGTTATGGAAAATTGAAGTCTAGTGTGCCATTGTGACATCATCAATCCATTGTGACATCATAAACCTATTGTGACCTCATCACCATTATGGCATCACCAACTAATTATGACATCAAAATATTATTATGATTTGATATTGTGACATCATATTGCCATTGTGATATCATTGTCCCATTGGGTTTTGCAAAGCTATTATGACCTCATAACATTTTACAAAATTCGTGGCCTTTGACACTATTAACTTATAAACTTGTATACTTATGTTACATAAAACACAAGACAATCTAATAAGGCACATTGAGGGTAATTTTATTTGCGCTAGAAATGGGCCTGCATTTGCCTTGTCCTGGGCTGTACACTCATTGACAAGCCAGCCCCAACCACCAAATCTCAGACCTCCAATGGGCAGCCCTGCACATAGTTAATTACTGTACAAACCATCAACCCCCCAAATTATCAACTCGAAACTCCATACTTCAATAGGTAAGGCTTTTTCCTTTTCTCTAACTCCCTCCTTCTTTATAGACATGTCCTTCATTTCCCTTTTTCCCTTCCATCACTTCCTTCTTCTCTTTAGGCCTCTCCACTATCTACAGGCCTACACTTCTCTGGCCTGGTGGCCAATTGGCATCCTTCCCCTCCTGCACTCCCTCAAATTCCTCTTCTCCCAAGTCTTTCCCCCCTGCTATCTCACCACTTCCTTCCTTCCAGGTCTTCACTTGATTTTCTCCAATTCCATTGCTCTGGCTATGCAGCCTAGCTTGAACCCCTCCCAGACCTAGTGGGTCTCCTGCCTAACAGTTTTCATCCATCACTTCATGAACTGCGCATTCCTCAATAACTTCTTAACAGCTCATTTGAGGATGACATCCAACTCCCTCCAGCAGCATGCCCTGGCCCCTTTGGTGGCATGACTCATGCATTCCTGCGGGCCAGGACATGGGGCCGCATTGATTAGTGGGTCATGCTGATTATTAGGGCTTTGCTGCTTTATACATCCCCCACTGGTTTTCATGTCAAATCAAATCCTTGATTCGTTCTTACCAAATCCTAAAAAATCCCATCTCTCCACCCAATGAACAGGCTTAAAATGTAAATTTAATTGTAAACAAGTAAATTATAGAAACACACTAGTTATTGCTAATTAACACTTAGTAAGTCTTATCCTTAAGGGTCCCTCTGAGTGTCTGCACAGTCCATCTTGTAGCCTTCTCTGTATATGGGTCCACTGCTTATTTTACTAGAGACTGATGAATCTAATGCTGTTTTCATGCTAATATAATATGCAACAGTGAAGTTAGCATGACCAAGTAAGGTCCTTGCCACTTCAGTTCCAATTCAGGAGCATGATGCATTTTTACCCACACCAGCTGTCCAGGCAAGGAAGAGTGGGTGGAGTTTCTTTTTTTTTCTTTTTTCAACTCAATTTCTTAGTTTATTTCATTTACTTGAGGTCTAGCTTTTGAATTTAATGCTGAAGTGAGACTTGCTATAGAATACACTACATTACTCTCCCCAAAGAAATTTTCGTTCCAACTGGATTAATTTCTTATTTTATATTTGAACTTTTTTATCGTCATCCTAATGTTTATTTATTTTTAAACAGTTTTTATTATTATTTTCTTTAAGTAGTTTTACAAAGATTTTCCCATCCTACAAAACAGTACATGAATACAAGGTGTCTGACAATATTGTCACTCATCCCTCATAACCCTTCCCTTCTCACACGTTTTGAAAAATTGAGATAGGTGATTACATATATTTCACATATTTCACAGTATTGTGGAATTGTGATACTTAGTTAAAGTCACAAACACTTTTAAAACTTGACAAGGCAAATTATTGTTATCATGGTCTAAAGTTTGTTAATTCTATGAGCTTTGACAATCCAAATTATTTTTCCCACCTCAGATGATGTTTACATTTTTTTCCTTTTGCTTAGTGTCAGCTATTCCTTCTTTCCCTCTTTCCCACACATTCCTCCCTTCCCATCACTGTGTTTGGGTTGCTTAGTTATTTTTCTTCTATGTCCAGTGCAAATGATGGGTCACTTTGTTGTATGTTGTTCCATTTCCCACTTATTGTGTTCCTCCTCCTGGCTTCCCTCTATTGCATGCATATTTCTACCATCTACATGGTCAAGAACATGGAGTCATTAATGGTGATACAACAAAATGAGTGGCTGTCCTTTGTTTCTCGAATCCTGTTTACTTTGTCATACCTTCTTGCATTTTGGCTTTAGCATCCACATATCAGGTAGACCCTGTGCCATTTGTCTTGTTGTTCTTGGCTTATCTCACTCAAATAATTTGGTCTAGTTCCATTCATTTCCCTGCAAATGCCATCATTTTGTCCTTTCTAAAGGCTGCATAGTATTTCATTGTATATAGGTACCACAATTTTTGGATCCACTTATCAGTAGTAGCTCATCTGGGTTCTTTCCAAATCTTGGCTATTGTGAACAGTGCTGCAATAATCATTGAGGTGTGTGTCTTTCTATAATGGTTCCTATTGTTCAGAGTAGATGCCTAGGAGTGGTATGGCCAGTTCATAGGAGAGGTCGATATTTAGCTTTCTGAGGTACCTCCAGACTGGTTTCCAAAGTGGTTGTATTAATATGCATTACTGCCAGCAATGCAGTAATGTTTCTCTTTCTTTGCATCCCTTCCAGCATTTGTCATTGTCTAAATTAGGATGTGGGCCATTCTGAATGGAGTAAGGTGGAATCTCAGAGTTGTTTTTATTTGCATTTCCTTTACAGCCAGGAATTATGAACATTTCCTCACGTGTTCCTTTGCAATTTTTTATCTCTTCTTCTGAGGAGTATCTCTTTAGCAACCTTGACCATTTCAAGATTGGTTTGTTAGATTTATGAAGAGTTAGTTTTTTAAGTTCACCATATATAATGGCTATTAGACCCTTTTCTAATATATTGCTGGTAAATATTTAATTTATTTTATTTTTATTGCAAAAAAACTGTGCAGAGGGGTTACAATTACATGTACAAGATAATTGCTGGTAAATATATTTTCCCAATTATTTGGCTTTCTTTCTAGTGTGGTTGCTATTTTTTTATCTGTGCAGAAACTATTTATTTTAAGGTAGTCCCATCGAGTCATTCTCAAAATTGTAATGACCCTGGGCATCTGTTCTGGAAGTTCCTGCCTATGCCTGTAAGTTCAAGTGTCTCTCATACCCAGTCCTGCAGTAGTTTCAGATTTTCAGGCTTGATGTTAAGGTCTTTAATCCATTTTGAGTTGATGTTAGTGCATTATGATAGGCTAGGATCCACTTTTAGTTTTCTGCATGTGGCCAGTTTTCCCAACACAGTAGTTGAAGAGGTTGTGATTCTTCCACTGTATATCTTTGGCTCCTTTGTCAAATATCAACTGACTGTCCATATGCGGCTATATTTCTGGGTCCTCTAACCTGACTCATTTATTTTTGGGTCTCTCTTTGTGCCAGTACCAAGCTGTCTTTGTTATTATGGCTCTATTATATAGCTTGAAGTCCTGTATCATGATCTCTCTTGCATTCTTTCTTTTGCCTAAAATTATTTTGGCTATGCTAGGTCTTTTGTTGTTCCATATGAATTTTTGGACTATTTTCCCTATTTCAGAAAAGTAGGTCACTGGAATTTTAATGGAAATAGCATTGAATGTGTTAATTAATTTTGGCAGTGTGGTCATTTTCACCATATTAATTCTGCCTATCCCGGAATATGGGAAATCTTTTGATTCCTGGTATCTTCTCTTGTCGAGGTCTAGTGCGTTGGGGTCCCTGGGTAAGGGTCACAAAATCACCAGGACACAGGGGATGCAGAGTGCAAACAGCAATTGCCACTGCATGCTATGCTTTATTGTTAGTGGGTATTTAAAGACAAGCAAGCATGATCTTTGCCAAGATTTGGTCAGAAGACATTCACACAAAAATTTCAACAGATACATTTTTACTTGACCTATGAGACAATGTCTTGGTATATTATTATCTAAACTATTTTGGAGCAAACTCAAACGACTTCTCCAATCTCAGGAAAATGCTTGACCAGCTGTTCATCTATGCTTAAGCATCCAGAAGAGCTACTTCCTCAGCTCCCAGGAGTCTGTGACATGTGTTTTGAGATAGGGAGAGAGAACATTTTCCCTCTCTAGCCCGGCGTGCCAAGAGCTTTCCTAATACCAAACACAGTCCTCAGATAATCCTGAGGCTGGAGCCTGCATCATTCTACCCCGTCAACATAGACCCTGAGTCTTCACAATTCCTTTCTTTTTTCTTTTGTTTTAAAAGTAAAGCTTTCCACAGGGTTATCATAGAAACTTGCTTTGGTTTCATAAAAATCAAATATAACAGCAAAAGTGCAAAGAGAATAAAAACAATCATAATTCCCATACCACTAGCAGTATGTGAAATGCTTTGTAGTATTCCTTTCAGATCTAACCCTTCCAACCATTTAATAAATGTATCAGCAATATTAGAAGCATCATCATTTGCAAATTGTTTACCAAAAATATCATGTACATTAAATTGTAACTGAGCAATTAATTGAGCAGCAGTAGACTTTCCAGATAAATACTGCTGTAGTCCATTTCAATCATGTATAGATTTATTATATTTTACATTAGTAATGCAAAAGTTAGTAGAATTCCAATCATATTTTAACAATAACTGTTTTTCTAAAGCCAATAACTTTTTCCTAACCATCCCCCTGTCTGTTTAAGAATATTAATCTGTGTTTGTAATTGAGCATCAATTTTTGCCTGTAAGACCCACAATTTATGTGAATCCCGGTGCCATTCTTTCACAAAGTGTTTAGTTTGTAAAGAAGTGTGTAGGTCAATTCCAGACACTGCAGCAACAGTAGTAATAGCAATTTGGCTTAAAATCACATCTATAATGGCTCCAATCGTACGTTTTGTACGTTTTAGTAGTTTGGTAAAAAATTCAATAACAACACTATCCAAAGGATTTGGGGACTATTCTCTTCCTAATTTAACAGGTAGCCAAATATGAGTTCTTTGTGGAAAATCATAATACTATCACTGTCATTAAAATTAAGAGAGGAATTAATGCAAGAATACAGGCGACAATTAAAACAAAAAAATAGTAGGAGAAAATGTAAAATTTCCCACTAAAAATACATAAGGCAGAGGTACACAAGCAGTTACATTATAAGATTTGTACAAAGTAAAATTATAAGTGGATGCAGAGTTGGCCATCCCCGAAAACAATCCATTTGGTAGCATCACGGGGTATAGCGCCGCTGCGCCCTTCCAACGATGAGCCTGATCAGCAGTGGGTGCAACCATGAAAGCCCATCGAGCATCTGTAATGCCTCCATCTCCCCAGGCTATCAATCGAGCTCCAGTAAGCAATCCATTAATGGCATCCGGCATCCTAGTAACATTTGATAAATCACATCTGGTAATATTCCATTCTGAACATGTGTTAATAAATTGTTCAAAAGTTCCTCAATTAATAAAATTATTGAACATTTTTCCAAATGTTCCTCTACACTCTTGCCACACAAAAGGCAAGTAAAATCAGGGCACATAGGTAAGGATAACTCGCCATCAAAGGTGACACTTTCCCAGCTACTATTAATGGACCAAGTTGTTAATCACTGTAGCTGTGTTCTAGAATCGGAAGTGTGTTTCCCAGGTAAAACCCAATGTTGCCAATTCATAACTAAACATGGAGGAGGCCCCAAACAGGCAAGGAATGAATATAGTAAGTAAAATTTAAAAAGCTACCATCATCCTTATTGTAAAATGTCAAATTATTCCAAGGAGGAGATAAAATAGCAGGAACAGTATAGATGGTTATATCCATGTCTCTCCAAACAACAGGTTCCAATAAAGGAGGGTTAGGAACAAAGGCCTAATAACTTACATTAGCATTAGCATGGCCAGAGTTTACAGTAAGCAGGGCACACATGGCCAAGAACAAGTTCTCAGCAGTGACAGGTTTACCAGCACGTTGTAACATCTTTTGTCCTTCTCCAGTCAACTTTTTAACCTGCCCCCAGGTGGGCAGCTGGGCTTTCTTCTTCCTCAACTGGTGGCTGATTCCTTGCGGGATACTGGCTGTCCTCACTGGGCAGCATCTGTATCCATCGTGCTGGAAGCCAGTATTGTTTGCCATCCTGTGTAGACACAAAACCATACCCTCGCCCCTTATGTAATAATGTTCTTGGTTGGCATTCTGCATCCAATGCAATCTTAATCCATACGGGAGTATTTAAATAAGGATTTTCTGAAACTTGTTCAAAATGGTGCTCAGCTGTAGTTAAAATATCTCCTTGTGGTAAGTTTAAAAAATTGAGAACAAAAAGAGCTTGATGTAAAATTATTTTAGGATTTTGCATGGAAAACCACAAAATATCCATACCTTCATCCAACCTTTTCCTCCTTTTTAATTTTTTAATTTGTTGTTTTAGTGTGCCATGAACTCGTTCAATAATGGCTTGTCCTTGGGGGTTATATTCTATTACTGTAATATGTACCACATCATAAAGTTCACAAAATCTTTTAAATTTGATTCTTTTATAGGCTGGTCCATTATCAGTCTTTATTTTGGCAGGTACTCCAATAATGGCAAAAGCTTCCAAAAAGTGTTCTATTACATGGTTAACAGTTTCTCCCGTAAGGACAGAAGCCCAAATAAATTTAGAATAAGTATCTATTGTAACATGTACAAAGGAAAAACGGCCAAAGGCTTGTACATGGGTCATATCCATTTGTCAGAGCTCGTTAGGTTGTAATCTTCGAGTATTTACTCTAGCAAATACAACTCTCAAATGCATTGGTCTGCAGATAGGACACCTTTTAATAATTTGTTTAGCTTGAGAATAAGGTATTTTATAATGCATATGTGAAAGGCCAGCATTTGTATGTAAATGAGCATGATCCCGTTCAGCAGAAGCAAAACTAACTAATTTATCAACCTGATTATTGCCATATACAAGGTACCCAGGTAATGAAGAATGAGCCTCAATGTGAGTTACAAACACTTTGGCATTACGTTGTTGCAGTATGTTGCAGTAATGCTTATAATTGTTTAAATAATTGATTTAGCTGGGGTTTAGATGAATATGTAACAGCAGTGACTATATTAGTCACAACTACTACAGCATAGGCAGAATCAGTAACAATATTAATATCTCCTACAAAATCTTGCAGCACCTTAATAATAGCAAAAAGTTCATTTTGTTGAACTGATGCAAAAGTAGTTGTTTGTACCTAATATTTATTTGTTGTCCAATAAGCACTTTTTGTTTTGGAGCCATCTGTAAAACCGGTAAGAGCAGTGGGAATAGGGGCCTTGGTAATTATATCATTAATGACAAATTGTTGTTTATGCAAGCAATCCCACAATCTACCTTTGGGAAAATGATAGGAAAATTGCCCAGTAAAATTTACTAATGCTATTTGTAGCATTTCAGACATGTTTAACAAATATTTTACTTAGTCTTTTGGCAAAGGAAAAATAATTTTAAATAAATCATACCCTGATAGGGTAAATACCCATTGCCTGTCCTGTTGAATAATAATTGTCAACTGTTGTTCATAAGGCATAATATTCTTTGTAAATCCATGCCGTGTATAAATCCATTCTAATGGTAGCTCATTTTGTCCTATAATTCCTGTTGGGTATTTCCATGCATCCAAAATATATAAATTTATGGGTTGATTCAGCATTACTCGATGTAAAACCATTTCTTTTTTATTTTTTGCTGTACAAATTGTAATTCATTTTTATCCTCCTAAGTTAAAGTTTTTGCTATGTAAATCAGGCTCCCCTTGTAACAATTAAAACAAATTATGTAATTGATAAGTAGGAATTTCTAAGGCTGGTCACATCCAATTAATATCTCCTAAGAGCTTTTGAAAATCATTTAACGTATGTAATTGATCACGTCATAAAGATATTTTTGAGGTGTCACTGTTTGTCTAGAAACAACATATCCTAAATATTTTACCCCTGTATCTTTTTGTATTTTTAGGTGCTATTTTAATTGTGATAAAAATTTAACACAGGGTTTATTAGGTTTTTGAATTACTTTAGTCCAAGAGTCATAATGCTCTTCTACTGGCCGAATCCTTTCCCATACTATGCCTTGTAACTGCTCATGGATCTCTTTCGGAGAGTTCACTTGCATAGGAGCATCCACATATTGTTCTGTTACACTCAACATGGGAAAGGTTATGACCTGTAGGCGTGAATTACTGCTCTGTGCATTTTGTCTTGACCTTTCTGTACATAACTCAGTAAACCACATTTGCCATTGTTGGTATTAAGGTTCCTTAAGCAAGGCTTTACAAAGCATCTTCCAATCCTCGGGACCAAAATTATTGTAATGTCGAGCAAGCCCATTAAGCAATTCCTTAACATAAAGATACTGAGGACCATACAACATCACTGCCTTTTTAAGTTTACCAATATCATCAACAGCAACACCTTCATATCTGGCTGGTTGAGCTATACCATTCATAGGGGGTGGATAAGAAAAAATAGGCATTTCATCATCAAACTCACTGTCTGAGCCCTCTGTTTTGTGAGGGAGTGATGCTTTAAAAATTTTATCGGTCAGCGGAGGAGCCAAAGGCTGCTTTACTTTCATTTTCTCAGGTTCTCCATTCACTCTGCTAATTTCCAACTCCATTTGCTGTAATTTTGATAAAATCAATTCCATTTGCTCAGACATTTTATTTACACTTTCAGTTTGTTCCTTTTCAGCCCATTTTTACCTCTAGTTTTTTCTCTGTTAATTGCAATGCATCCTTATCTATTGCATCCTTAACCTCCGAGTCCAATTGTAAATCTTCAATAGAAGGAGTGGCCTCTTTCTTTAAGTCTGCCATTAATGTTTCCTCATTCAAAGCTTTAAAAAGGGTATGTAAAATAGCCCAAATTGACCAAAATCTAATCTCTTTCCCTTCTCGAACAGCTCTTTCTACATTATTCTTTACTCGTTTACAATTATCAACATCTAATGTTCCTTTATCGGGGAACCAAAGGATTCCATTCCCTAACTACATTAATACACATTTCTATGTCAAAAGAAGAAATATTTACACCATAGGCAGCAAGTAAATGTTTAAGCATATGTAAGTACGGAGTAGACTTAACTTGTCCCATCACCCTGTAATTAAAAGTACTTACCTGAATAACTCTTCCTGAATTCAACAGTGCAGGATCCCTGTTCGGGCGCCAATTGTCAACGTCTAGTTCATTGGGGTCCCTGGGTAAGGGTCACAAAATCACCAGGACACAGGGGATGCAGAGTGAAAAATGCAATTTCCACTGCATGCTGTGCTTTATTGTTAGTAGGTATTTAAAGACAAGCAAGCATGATCTTTGCCAAGATTTGGTCAGAAGACATTCACACAAAAATTTCAACAGATATATTTTTACTTGACCTAAGAGACAATGTCTTGGTATATTATTATCTAACCTATTTTAGAGCAAGCTCAAACCACTTCTCCAATCTCAGGAAAATGCTTGACCAGCTGTTCATCTATGCTTAAGTAAGCAGAAGAGCTACTTCCTCAGCTCCCAGGAGTCTATGATATGTGTTTTGCGATAGGGAGAGAGAACATTTTCCCTCTCTAGCCCGGCGTGCCAAGAGCTTTCCTAATACCAAACACAGTCCTCAGATAATCCTGAGACTGGAGCCTGTATCATTTTACCCCCTCAACATAGACCCTGAATCTTCCCACTCTATGATTCATTTTTTAAGGCTTTTACACTTTCCATGAAATAGACCCTGTACATCTTTGGTTAGTTTAATTCCTAGATACTTTTTTATTGTGAATAGGGTTGTTTCCTTGATTTCCATTTCTGCTTGTACATTGTTGGTGTGCAGAAAGGAGGCTGATTTTTGTGGGTTAATTTTGTATCCTGCTACTTTGTCAAATTGGTTTATAAGCTCTAAGAGTTTGGGGCTGAGCTTTAGGGATCATTAATTTATAAAATAATGCTCATCTGAAAAAAAAATAGTTTGTCTTCTTCCTCTCCTGTGTGGATCCCTTTAATGTCTTCTTCTTGCCTTGTTGCTCTGGCTAAGAATTCCAGAACTATATTGAAGAAGAGTGGAGAGAGTGGGCATACTTGCCTTGTTTCTGTTTTTAGGGGAATTGGTTGTAGTTTTTCTTCATTAAGTATAATATTGGCCTTTGATCTGCCATGTAAGGCTTTTATTGTCTTTTCAAATGTTCTATATATTCCTATTTTTTCCCAGATCTTTTAACATAAATGAGTGCTGAATTTCATCAAAAACCTTTTCTGCATCAATGTTGATATTCATGTGGTTCTTGACCTTGGATCTGTTGATGTGATGGATTACATTTATTGACTTACATGTGTTAAACCATCCCCGCATCTCTGGGATGAAGCCTACTTGGTTATAATGTATGATTTTTTTTGGTGAGGTTTCTGGATTCTGTTGGCTGCAATTTTATTGAGGAGCTTTGCATCTGTCTTAATAAAAGAGATTGGTGTATAGTTCTTTTTTTGTTGGGTCTTTGCCTGGTTTGGGAATGAAGGTGATATTGGCTTCATAGAATGAGTTTGGTATTACTCCCTCTGTTTTTATTTCTCTGAGGAGCTGGAGGAGTATGGGTATTAGTTCCTCTTTAATGGCCATGTAGAATTCTGTTGTGAATCCATCAGGTCCTGGGCTTTTACAGTTGGAAGACTTCTGATTACTTCTATTATCTCTTTGTAGGTTATTGACATGCTCAATTGATTTATTTCTTCTTGGTTCTGTTTGGGCAATATTTATTTTTTTTCAAAAGGCTGCCCCCACCATGCATGGTGGAGAAGCATGGCTGAAAAGGAAGGGGTTCCCCACCTCTGGGCCAGGACTTATCTAGGCCACGGACAGGAGGAGGCGTGGCCAGGTGGGGGAAAGGTGTGGCCACACTGGATCCAGATGTGACCTCAGGGTCTGGGACCCTCCTAAGATCAGATGGGAGGCATGTGACCAGAGGTGGCCCAGGATGTGACCTAGCAGGAGGGGAAGGTGACTGCTTCCAGATCTGCCAGTTATCTATGTAACAGATATTGGGTGGAAACTTAGCCAAGAAGAAGGGAGGTGTCCCTGTTCAGACCTTATATTCCAGCCTTTTGATAATTATGAAAAAGGCGAAGAGTCTCTCTGGCTACTTCCTGTTTTCATGGGTGTCAACAGTACTGGTAAAAGGCTGAGATATGGTCCCCTCTAGGAGAAGGCAGCAGGAAACAGCTGTCACTTGGGCATTGAGTGCTTAGATGAAGTTGAGAGTAGGCAAGTCTCTTGGATGAAGTCTGGAGAAGTCTCAGGCATTGAGGGACTGAAAAAAATACTATAGAGCAAATAAATAGCAAGAGGAAGGTCTTGGGGCTGAAAATGTTGGTACAAATGTCGCTAACTATTTCTGACATCTGGTGACTAGGTAGAGAATAAGTCAAGTAACAAAGGCAAGAATATAAATTCCTTTCCAGTTGAAAGTTAGATAGATATTGACATTAGATGGGCAGTCTTCTTACTTCTATTGATCTCCCGGCTCTGGTTAATTTTGAAAGGGCAGCACAAAGTGGATGATGTGATAATATCTCCTCTTACTCCTTTCCATTTTTCCTTGTTCCCCAGACTGGCTGAGTCTAGGTGCTTGCTGCTGGGATGGTTTGTCCCAGTTGGTATTCAAGGAGGTTTGTACTTAAGGCCTGGGCACTGTCCCTGAGCACTTCTGCTCAAGGCTAGCACTCTACCACTTTGAATTATAGTACCACTTGCAGTGTTTGCTGGTTAGAGATAAGAGGCTTGAGCAAATGCTTCCTGCCTGGCTGTTTGCAGGTTAGTTTGGAAATGGAGTCTGAGGGATTTTTCAGCCCGGGCTGGCTTTGAACTACAATCTTTGCCACAAAAGCCCTTTGTTATTTTCAACTAAAGTAACAAGGAGATCAAATAAAATAAGAAGAGCTTACCTAGTCCTTATCAAGAATTGACCAAATATTCTGCAATGAAAACTCATTAGATGAGAGAATCTTAAGACACATATGCCCAATATTTTAGAATCATGTTGTCAGTACTTGAACACAACACAAAACAAAAAAGGCAAAACGCAAAACCTAAATTTTTTGACATTTTTTAGACATCTTTTCTAACAAAGCACATCAGATGGTTGGGCCTCAGTTTCCAGGGTCTGTGAAAAGAGCAACTTGTTAGAAAGGCACATTAGAATAGGTGGGTGCAGGAGTAGTAAGCTTGGTGGAGCGGTAAGGGTTGGATCCGGCCAAACCCTTAACCCACCATGTGGCCAAGATAGAGAACTCAAGATGGCAAATTTCTGAAAAAAAGCAAAGAAAGCATAAACAAAAAATCAAGCTTAGTTTGGCAAGCCTTCGAGAGGGAACCTAGAGGGGGGTCCCTGGAACCCAGCCCATATTGCATTCTTCAGGACACAATCCAAAAAGTTGTAGAAAACAAAGGGAGAGATATAGAAAGTTGGACATGAATAGCAGAGAGCATAGAGAGCCTGAAAGTAAACAGACTTCTGACCATGTACCATTGCAGAGGCAATAATTGTCTAAATCTTAGAATAGCATTAAAACATTAGGTGCTCTGGATATCCAGAGAGTGCAGGAGGCATTTCAGAGGGGTTTTACGGCTCGGGCATGACTCACAGCACCCCAGAAAATGTGTAGGAGAGTCAGTCTGGTGAATGAAGAAGAGCTGACCAAGCAGAAGCAGCATCCCGACTTCCCCCAGAGCCCTCTAGAGAGAAATGGCCAAGCCCCCCAAACCTAGCATCCTCAGCTTCGTAGGTTACCAGCCTTTCAGCTAAAGGCCATAGGAGCTATCTGTCATGCTGCCACATCTGCACAGAGATTGACCAACAAAGAGCCATAGAGAGTAGTTTCACTCACAAGACTGGAGAAGTAATGTGGATGTGGATGTGAAGGCCAGCAATGGTATTGGTTAAAAGTCTCAAGGCAGTTTGGTTCACAGAAAAGTGGTGGTTAGGAAATTCTAACATTTCCGACTCAAAAACCCCATCCGAATCATGGCACCATATGTAAGGTATATTAAATAGGTAGGTTTCATTAGGTAGCCAATGAAGAGAACACCACATGCTATTCAGGCAGGAAAAGATATTTGTTTACCGAACTGCTGCCCCCACCATACATGGTAGAGAAGCATGGCTGAAAAGGAAAGGGGGGAATAGAAATTTGAATTTCAGTAGAAATTTATCCCTCTCTGCTAGGTTTTCCTTCTTTTGTGATTAGAGTCTGGAATTACTTCTTTATGATTATTTGGATATCTTGGATATCTGTTGTAATTTTCCTGTGATATCTCTGATATTATTGATTTGGGTCTCCTCTCTTATTTTGTTAGCTAGTCTTGCCAGTGGTCCCTCAGTTTTACTGACTTTTTTTTTTTAACAAAAAACCTTTTTATTTTATTAATTTTATTTATAATTTTCTTAGTGTCTACCTCATTAATTTCAGCTCTTATTTCGGTTATCTCTTTCTGTCTAGCAACTTTAGGTTCAAATTTTTCTTGTTTCTCCAGCAGTTTTAGTTGCATCATAAGATTGTTTACTTGGTCTTTTTTTTTCTCTTTTCTTTTTTTTTTTTTTTTTTTGGAGGGGGTCGTCCGGTGATGGGGCCTGAACTCTGGGCCTGGGCACTGTCCCTCAACTCTTCAGCTCAAGGCTACCACTCTACCACTTGAACCACAGCGCTATTCTGGCTTTTTTCCTTTTTGCTTATGTGGTGCTGAGGAATCAAACACAGGGCCTCATGCATGCAAGGCAAGTGTTCTACCTCGAGCCACTTTCCCAATCCGGTCTTTGTTTTCTTGATGTGTGCACTGAGAGCAATAAATTTGCTCCTCAGGACTGCTTTTGCTGTGGCCCATAGATTTCGTTGTGATGTTTCTTCATTTTCATTGAATTGTAGGAAGTTTTTAATTTCTTCTTTAATTTCTTCGGTGACCCATGTATTGTTCAACTGAGTTCTGTTTAATTTCCATGTGTTTAAGTTTTTTTCTATTTTATGCCTTATTATTGAGAGCTAGTTTGATTCCACTATGGTCAGATAGAATACAGGGTATTATGTCGATTCTCTTGTATTTCCTTAAATTCCTTGTATGAATTAAGAAATGATCTATTTCAGAAAAAAATTAGGGGGTTGGCAAGAATAAGACCTTGCTGGTGTGAATGACTGTAATTCTAACTATTCAGAAGACTCAGATCTGTGTATTCAGGTTCAAAGCCAGTCCAGTCAGGAAAGTTCATGAGGCTTTTCTGGGGTTGTTCAGCACCACACTCTGCCTCAAGTCTGGGGTTGTTCACCCCCTTTGCCACCATGGGCTAGGATGGGCTGCTTATGAAAACCAGTATGGAGAAGCGCTGCACCCCACTACGGGTCCGGAGTTGTTCACTGCTGCTGTTGATGACGCTGCTGCTGCCACAGGTGTTGCCACTTCCCCAGCTGCTGCCACTGCCCCAGAATCAGCTGGGCCACTTATGCAAGCCAGGCACACCACCACAAGTCAGGTGTTAACCACTGCTGCTTCCTCAGGCTAGGCTGGGCTCCTTATGCAGACCAGTATGGAGAGGCACAAACCGTCACCGATCTGGAGTTGTGCACTGCAGCTGTCCCCGCCCTATTCACTGCTGCCGCCCAGGGCTGGTCTGGGCTGTTTCTGTGGGCTAGTGTCAAGAGGCATTGTGCCTGGAGTCTGGGTGGTTTGCCACCATTGCCAGCTGCCGCTGCTTCTCCAGGTTAAGCTAGGCTGTTTAAACCACCAGGACAGAGGTGCCATGTTGCCAGTCTAGTGTCGTTCACAACTGCTGACAGCTACTGCTGCTCCTGACTGGATTGGGCTGCTTGTACCAGCCAGGAAGAGATGCTATGCCAGGGAGGGTGTGGCGAGTTTTCGTGCTAGCTCTGCCTTCTGAGTTTTCTGCTTGTATTCTCTAGGTTGGCACGACCTCTTGGGAGTCTTCTGAGACCCTTGGGATGCTTGTGAGTGTGTGGTCCACAGACGGTCCAGAGCCTGGCCACTTAAGCAGCCTGGCATGAAACCCCACCAATTAAGCTGCTTAGTGTAGAGCCCCATCACCAACAATGGGTGGGGGAAGGGTCTTCCCACTTTACTGTCTGTGTAAGTTTTTCCCTTTTCTTTTTTCACTTCCTGTATCTCTCTGAGTAATTGCCTTTTTTGTGGGTCATTTGGAGAAACAGAGCATTGAAGTCCAAGCTCTATTTGGTTAGAGAGAGCTGAGGTGTTTCCCTGCTGTTCCATCACCATCTTGGCCCCTCCACTTCAGGTGGAGTTTTTCTGAGGTGGCCAGTGGGCCTTGATTACCAAAGGATAGGTACATAAAAGAATATGTTGTAATGCCTGTAGTCTGTAGTTAGACATTTCTGTTAATATAACCTTCCCAAGTTTAGGAACCAAAGGGGGTGGTCTACACTAAAGTATTTCAAAGTAATTAAATCCTTTAACATAGAAGCTACATCTTGCTCGAAGGACAGCAAAGTGGAGGAGGCTTACCTAGCCATGGCCAGTATCTGTATTTAATTTAGCTAGTTTCCTTTAAGATCATATTCATTCTTTGTAGTGCCTTGAACTCTAAGGTCTATAAATGGATTATAACTTCCAATTTATTCCTAGGGTGTTAGTTAAAAATTGAGAACTTGGACCATGAATGGAGGGCCATCTTTGGACTCCAAAACTAAGGGTAAGCCAAATCAGCTCAGTCTGAAAAATTGTCCACTATTACTAACAGATACCAATACTCATACTTTCCAGGCTTTACCTCTGTGGAGTCCACTTTCCCAAATTCATGGTCTGAGGTTCCTCATACATGAATTCTTTCCAAAAGTTCCAGCTTTTCAGCATTTACCTGTTGGAAATTACCTGCACGCATTACAAAGAATTTCAGGCTGAGGCCCCACTGGCTTTCAGAAGATTTAGGCAGTGGTCTCACTTAATTTACCTGCAAATATCTATATGTAAACTGACAGAAAGCTTGAGCCTGTATGCTATTTTCACAAGTTCAGTATAAACATTTGCACAGTTATTACCACTGTTTATGCTTCTTCCTTTAATCTTAACGACTAGAAGCTCTAGAGAACCAACTGGTTTTAGAGTGGTCTCCCAAGCTACATGATCAGCTCAGATGTTTCCCTGTATCTTAAGGTCTCTACTTTCTTTACTTCCTGTATTGTACTCTGAAACTTGGAGTCTTCTTCCATTTTATTCTCCTTCTTTTCTCTCATACTTGCTTATGTGATCCCACTCTCCTTCTTAATGTGCTCCTTAACCTGCAAGTGTTTTGGCAGGGTCACAGGAGAGTTCCTTTGACTGGCCAACTGCTGCTCCTTCTCACAACACCTTTGCTTGTTCTTTAGCTCCTCCCTTAAGTTCATAAAGGTGCTATTGAGAGGTAATTTTTCCCACCTCCACCTGTTCCATTGGGACATGAAACTTCTGCATTACATTTATGGTGAACATCTCAGCAGTCTTTTTGGCTTTTTATTCTAGTAGTTTCTCTTTCGAATTTTCCAATTTAGTGTATTTTTGTGACAGATCTTCCAACTGTTTGCTTAGCTCTTCTGTTTTTGTTCCTAATGCTCTTTCCCTTTCCTTGGCACTCTCTGTCAGAGCATGTGGTCCTTTAACTCTTTCTGAATAGTAGCAATCTCTTTCTTGAGCCTGATATTTTCCTGTTCACTTTTCTTGGCTTCATCTTCTATGACACAGCACTTTCCCATCTTCTCTGCTAACTACCCTTTCCTTCTTTCTCTGTTGCTTTGAATTTCTGGTGACACTCTTCAAAGCTTATAATCGACATGTACTTCAGCCTAAAACATTCTTATATCAGGTCCAGCTCCTTTTTCATGGCAATGTTTTCTTAATGCAGCATCAGGATCTCTTCTTGGCCTCACTTGTAGTTAGCAAGGATGGCAGCATTGCTGTCCTGTGCTTCTGTTTGCCTCTGATCTGTGGACCCCTAATTTGCCTCATACTCACCCAGGCTAATGTACTTGAATTTCATTTGATTCTGAGTGTTTTCTAGGATCCTTTTGAGGATTTTCTTCTCATTTTTGACTCTCACAAGTTCCTAATTTATATCCTCAAATCTTTTCTTCACATCAAAAAATTTTCTGTTTTCTCCAATGTGCTCTTCTATGTGCTTTTAATCTCTTGGTGGTTTTGACTGGCACATATTGGAGACTCACTCTTTTATAAAACTATGTTTTGAGATAGAAGGGTGGATTTTTTTCTTTGCCACATTTCTTAAGTTCAGAAGGCTGCTTTTTAAATTGAACATAGTTCGAATTCAGAGCCCTAAGCTCCTTTGCATGTTTCTCCAGAGATATGAACACATTTTCCATGTGGTTAATGTGATTAATTAACCTGTCATTTTCTATCTTTCTCCTCCTTGGACATTCCTTTTCCCAATGTCCATTTTTTTTTGCAATAAGCACACTGATGTAGTCCTAGAGGCTCCCTATTGCCATTTGCAAATGAATTGTACTGTCTTTGCCAAGAGTTTCTTGATCCCTATACCGGTGCTCCTACCAAAACTCAAACCCTTTTCTTAGACTCTTTTTCCCGGGTATCTCTGTTAACAAACAGCCTCTGGGTGACTACTTCCAAATTAGAATAAACTTTTCCCTAAAAAGCTTCTGACTTTTGAAGCTTTCTTCTAATATCTGGGGCTGTATGTGTAACAAAGGTCATATATAGGACTCTTTCATTCTCCAGGGCTTCAAGATCTATGGGCCTATATGTCCTATAGGATTCTGGAAGAAGTTTCAGAAAAGCATTAGGGTATTCACTGGGGAACTGTACCATCTCACCCATCTTAGATTGATGATTTGGCTTTTTAGCCACTGTGGCATCCCTGCTAACAGAACCTGGCAATAATAGGTAAGCACCTCCATTCCTCAATTGCTGTTAGTCTCAGCTTGGGTAAGTCTGTGGAAAGACTTGCTGGTTCAATATTGGGGCTACTCTCTGGTCGAAGGACCACCTTCAAGTCACGAAGCAGGATTCTCTCCCTTTTCTACCAGGTGAAAAGTGCCTGTAAAATTAGCTGACCCTTATCCCAGATGTGCTTGTGTGTGAAAATTACTGTCTCTAATGAAGTAATGAGCCCCTTTTTTCTGAAAAGGATGGATTTTGCTGTTTCCAGTTATACAGGTCACTAGTTGTAAAGGGAACATATATTGGAAATGGGGCTTGCCCACCATCTACTCCAAGTTCCTGTCTCAAAGGTAATCAGGGTAACATACCACATTGTACCACTTCAGACTGGTACAAGTAACCACTTTTGGTATGGGAGGACAACATTAGAGGTGTTGATGGCAAAGAATAGGAGAGACAGTACATCAGTGCATCTTTCTCTGAGGAATTCTGTAAACCTGGAGGAGAATATGTTTTGGATATGACACTTTAGGCCTTATTCTCCCATCCTGAGAAAAGGAGTAAACAGAGGTGCATACAGGACACGAACTATCAGCATACACAGACAGACCAATAGCCACAGACACCCCACATTCCCTATACCTCTCAATGTTGACCTCTACAGGAGGTCCCAGATGACAGAGAGAATGTCTCAGATTGTCTGTTGAGGAGGCCACAGACGATCTGTGGAGGATGTCACATATGTCATTCCTAGGAGGCCCTAAAGACCTCTCTTGGAGGTTTCAAATGGCTTCCCAAGGAAGTGTTAGATGACCTCCAAGGGAGGTCCCAGATGTCCTCTCAATGTGGCTGAGATTACCTCTCGTGTAGCTCCCAGATGGCCACTCACAGAGGCCACATATGAACTCCAGAAGAGGGTCCAGATAACCCTCTTGAGAAAGCCACAGATTACGTCCAGAGAAGGTCCTATATGGCTTCTCAAGGAAGTCCCAGATGATGTCCGAAGATAGTCATACATTTCTCATCAAGGTAACCCGAGATGACCACCCAAAGAAGCTCCAGATGACCTCAAGAGGTGGTCCTAGATTGCCTCTTAACAAAGCCCCAATGACTACTTTTGAAGATGTCTCAGGTGGCCTTCTGAAGAAGCCCCAGATGACCTCTGGAGAAAGTCCAAGATGACCCCTGGAGAAGGCCCCAGATGACCTACAGAGTAGGTCTCAGATGGCTTCTTAAGGAAGTTGAAGATGTACTCTTGATGAGGTTCCAGATGGCTTCCTTTGGAAGCCCTACACGGCCTCTTAAAGAGTTCCCAGATGGCTTCCTAAGGAAGCCACACTTGACCTCTAGAGGGGGTCCTCAAAACAGACTGGCAAGCTTTCCCAGACGTATCCTTAGAGGTACCTGTTGGTCCTCTGAAGACAGACACTCGAGGTAGACTCTCAACCCTGAGTGCTGACACTCTCTCCTATGGGGATTTTTCTCTGGGGCCAAGGCCTGATGCCATCCAAATGGATTATGTCAATGGGGTCTCCAAAAATTAGGACCTCTATAGTTCAAGAGAATCCATCGAGACACAGTTAATATAATAAATCTTCTCCAAACCATCAACCCCCAAAATTATGATATCGAAAGCTCCAAATATCAAAGGGCAAGCCTTTTTTTTCCCCTTCCCTTTGTCTCTCCTTCACAGTCCTATACTTCCTTCGAGGACTTTCCCTTTTTCTCTTCTACCAGTTCCTTCTTCTCTTAAGGCCTCTCCACTCTCCACAGGCCTTAACTGCTTTGCCTGGGTTGTCTTTTGCCATTCTTCACCTCCTTCTCTCCCTCAACATCTTCTCCTCCCAGGTTTTTCCCCTTCTGCTATCATACCACTTTTTTCCTTCCAGGACTTTTTCCTTTATCTCTCCCCTTCTATTGTTCTGAACAAGCAGCTTATATAAAGTCTGTACCCCTTCTCCACTCCAACTGCCTAACATTTTTTAACTGTAACATCCCAAACTGCCCACAGCCCAATAAATTCTTAACAGTTCAACACGTGGAGATTAATGCATCAGCCCCTCCCACCGAATGCCCCACCTTCTTTGGTGGCATACTTTGTCTTCTCCAGCTTGCCAGGAGATGGGGCCACGCTGATTATTGGACCCTATATATTATTGGGACCCTGTTGATTAATACAGTATCTTCCTTGTGAACTGGTAGCAATTGAAATTGGAAATTTGATTGTGACATCACCAACTCATTTTGACATCATCACCGCCATGACATCACAAAGCCATTGTGACAACATTGTCATTGTTACATCATGATTCCATTGTGACAGCTCAAATCTATTATGACCTCTTAGCTCCTTTGAAAAATCACATGCCCTTTTCAACATCACAGTCCCTGTGTGTATCCATATCCTTGTTAAGTAATGACAATTGAGATCAGGCATGCCACTATAACATCAAAAAGTGTTTGTGACATCCTCAACAGTGTCTCATCACTTTTTCATTATGGAAACCTCAGCTCATTGTGACATCACCAAACTCAATGACATATTGCATTATGACAACAATTCTCTTTGTAACATCATACACATATTGTGAATGCCTATTCTGCGATTCTGTGGTATCAGAATTGATATGAGATACGCACATTTGTGCCTACATAACCATTTTGACATCATAATCACTTAGTGACATCACAGTGCCATTGTGCTATCACTAACACAATGTGACATCACAAACTTCTCCTGTCCTCATACATTTGAGACATGCTGACATTGTGATATCTTAGACCTTTTGTCCTCATAATTTGTTTTCAACATCATATTTCATGTATGACATATCAGAAATCCACTGTGACATCATGACCATTGTGATATCACACTGACAGATGTCATGATCATCGTGTCATATTGTGACTTCACAAAATGTTTTGATGTCACAGTTAGTTTCTGATGCCATATACATAAGGGGTAATCGTAGGTCTATGATGTCATAATTGGTTGGTGATATCCAAATGGTATAAAGGATCCCATTTTTCATGAAATCACAGAGAATAAGAGTTCACAAACAGACTGTGGTATCTCCAAAGGCAGGTGTTGTCACAAATGTGATGAAGTCCTAAGAGGCTTGTGATGTCACAGTGTGACACAATGTTCGTGATGTCTGTCAGTATGATGTCATAATGATCATGATGTCACAGTGGATTTCTGATGTCGCATATCATAACTGAAATATTATAAGGAGTAAAGCAGATTACACACTTATAAAGGGCCTAAGACATCACAGTTGCAGCACATCTCAAGACTTATGAGGACAAGGCAGATTTGTGATGCCATGGTGTGTTAGTAATATAACCATGGCACTATGATGTCACAAAGTGATTATGATGCCATATATTTATGAGATCACAATGGTTTTCTGATATCAACCCACATGCCACATTTGAAATAGAATGAAATAAGATAATAGAAATTTACAATGTGTCTATAACATCACAATTACAATATAATTCATAATGCTATGAGGTCATTGTAAATTGTGGATGTTGCAAGGAAGTAATGATGTCATAATGAATATGTGGTGATGGGGTCACAAAGGGTTTGTGATGTTACAATGGCATATATGAATTCAATTGTCATGTGTACACAATGAGGATATGGGTACACATATGGACTGTGATGTCACAAATGCCATGTGTGTTTTCAAAGGTACTTAGGGGTCATGATAGCTTTATGATACACAGTTGTGATGAGGTCACCATGGGTTTTTGATATCATGATGGTTTTGTAATATCTCCAACACATGTCCCATTTCAATTGCTAGTATTTCACAATGTGCATGAAGTTCACAGAAGGAGCTTGAAGTCCTAATGGATATGAATTTTTAAAAATGTTATGAGGTCATTTTAGGTTTGTGAATACACAATGGGACAGTGAAATCACAATGGCAATATCAACTCACTACATCATGTCAAAATATTCTTTTGGTGTCACAATTAATTGATGATGCCACATTCGTGATGAAGTCACAAAAGATTGGTGATTTCACAATGTGTTGGGCATGTCACAATTACATGATGGTTCTCAATTGTCTTTAACTTACAATGAGTATATGAGTTCACAAAGGTACTGAGTCTTCTTCAAAAGTATGTGTTGTCACAAATATATTGAAATCCTAAAAGGTTTGTGAAGTCAGAATTTGGCACAATGGTTATGATATCTGGCAGTGTGATCTCACCATGGTCATGATGTCACGGGGAACTTGTGATATCAAATGTCATATGTGAAATCTAACGAGGTCGACAACAGATTATGAGGACAAAAAGGCCTATGGTATCAGAATTGCAGCATGTCACAAAAGTTATGATGACAGGATAGGTTTGAGATGTCACAGTGGGTTAGTGATATCACAATGGCAACGTGATGTACAAAGGGATTGTGATGTCACAATGGTTATGAGTTCACGATTTGTTTATGATATCAACCTACAGGCCACATTTGAAATAGAATGAAATCAGAAAAGGCATTCATACTGTGTCTATGATGTCACAATGACAATGTGAAGTACTAATTCTATCATATCATTTTCATTTTGTGATTTTACAATGAGCAGATGGTGTCAAAACTTCAATGTGATGTCACAATTGTGATGATCTCACAAACTGTTTTTGATGTTAAAATGTCATGTATGATTCTCAATTGTTAATATTTCACAGTGGGGATTTGGGTACACAAAAGGACTGTGATGTCACAAAGCTATGTAATTTTTCAAAGGTTATAAGAGGTCATAATAGATTTGGGATGTCACAATGTGATCCCAGTGACAAAACAGCAATGTGATTTCACAATGGGTTTGTGATGTCACAGTGGTGATGAGGTCAAAATGGGTTAGTTATGTCACGAGTTTGTAATATCACAATTATTTGTCCAATTTCAAGTGCTCCTAGTTCACCATGAGGACATTGTAATAACCAGCAGTGCCCTTATAATCCACGGGAACAAATAGTCATCATAGCCTCCTAGTCTAGACCACCGGAGAGGGGAGTGCATGCCACTGGAGGGGGAAGGACATGCTGCTGAAGGAGATAGGATGTCAAGCCCCACATGGTGAGCTGCCAAGAAATGATTTGGCATGGACATTTGGGAAGTTATGTTTGAAAACTCTTATGCAGGAAATATATTCCAGTGGGGGAAGGGTACAGCCTATATATAGGATGCATGTTCAGAGCAACAGAAGGGGAGAGAAAAAGGGGAAAGTCCTGGAAGGAAAGAAGTGATGAGACTGCAGGAGGGTAAAGACCTGGGAGGAGAGGAAATTGAGGGAGAGCAGGTGGTGAAGGACGGCAACTGGCCATCTGGACAGGGCAGGGCAGGTCTGTCAAGAATAGAGCAGCCTGAAGAGAAGAAGGGAATGGTTGAAGGAAAAAATGAAAAGACCTGAAAGATAGGACAGGTCTGAAGAGAAGGAGGATGAAGAGAAAGGAAAAAGCCTTGTCCTTTGAAGTGTAGAGCTTTGGAGTTAATTATGTTGGGGGCTGGTTGTTTGCAGACCAGTTAACAAATGGCTGGATTGATCTTGGGAGGTCTGAGGATTCATGGTTGAGGCTGCATTTAGCTCTGGGCATCCAGCCCTGGTCAAGGTAGTCGCTTATTACAAAATTTGTAAGGTTAAGACATGTTTGTGATGTTACATTGCATTAATAATATCACAATGTCAATATGATTCAAAAAGGGATTGTAACGTCACAATGGTGATGTGGTCACGATAGGTTTCTGAAATCAACCTATATGCCACATTTGAGATAGAATGAAATCACAGAATAGGCAATCACATTGTCTCTATGACCTCGCAATGAAAATGTGATGTTATAATGCTATGATGTCATTGTCATTTTGGGATGTCACAATGGGCAGTTGGTATCATAACCAATGTGATCTCACTCGAGATGATGTCACACAGCATTTGTAATGGTACAATGGCATGCCTGATGTCAGTTGTCCTTTGTTCACAATGAAGACATGGTTACCCAAAGGGACTGTGATGTCACAAACAACATGTGCTTTTTCAAAGGTGCTAAGAGGTCACAACAAGTTTGGGATGTCACAAGGTGATCATGATATCACTGTGGTAATGTGATGTCACAATGGGTTTGTGAAATCACCGTGGTGATAAGGTCACACATGGATAGTGATGTCACAATGAATTTGTAATATCACCATTACATGTCCAATTTCATTCTACTAGATCACAATTAAGATACGAGTTCACATAAGGAGCTAAAATTCAGAAAGGCCATGTATTTTGTAAAATATGAGGAAATAATAGATTGGTGAACATGCAATGGTGAAAATCCCATTGACAATGTGATGTTACCATTACCTGATATAGTATTTTTTTGAAGTCACAAACAGTTGGTGATGCTATACAGTTGAGGAGGTCACATAGGTTTGTGATTTCACAATGGGATGGTGGGTGATGTCATAGTCTCATGCCAGATCTCTAATTGAAAATGAAGATATAAATTCACAAGGGTTAATGATGTCTCCAAAGGAATATATTGGCACAAGTTTAATGATTCATAATAGGTTTGTGATGTCACAATGTGACTCAGTGGTCATGACATCTGGCAGTGTGATGTCACAGTGGTCATGATGTCACACTGGATTTCTGATATCACATGTCATACCTGAAGTATTATGAGTTGAACAATTTATGAACTCAGAGAGGCCAAAGATAACACACTGGCAGCATGTCAAAAAATTTATGAGGATAGGACAGTTTGATGATGTCACAGTGGGTTAGTGATATCATAATGCCAATATGGTGTCATCAAGGTATTGTGATGTCATAATGGTTATGTGATCACAATATATTTATGATATCAACTCACCTGCCACATTTGATATAGAATGAAATCACAGAATAGGCATTCCAAGGCATCTGGGACATAACAATAACATTGTAATGTCATAATGCTACGATGTCATTGTTGTTATATGGTGTCACGATGGGCTGATGTTGTCATAATGATAATGTGATGTTACACTGGTGATGATGTCACAAAGGTTTGAGATGTTAAAATGGCATGTCTGATCTCAATTGTCATTAGCTCAAAATGATATGGGTACACAAAGGCCATGCTTTTTCCAATGCTTTTGAGATCACAATAAGTTGGGAACATCACAATGTGATCATGGTAGCACAATGGCAATGTGATATAACAATGAGTTTGTGTTGTCTCATCAAGTTTGTAATATAACAGTGACATATACAACTTCAATTTCTTCTAATTCACTATGAGGATACTGTAATAACCAGTGGGGACAGAATTATCTGTGGGAGCTGATAATCATTTTAAATTCTTAGCCTGGCTCCCCGGATAGTGTGGGGAATGCTGCCAAAGGTGGAGGTGTCAAACCTCACATGGTGAGCTGTCAAGAAGTGATTGAACATTGGGCAGTTTTGGAAGTGATGGTTGAAAACGGTTAGGCAGGAGACCCATTGGAGTGAAGAGGGTTACAACCTATATATAGGTTGCATTTTCAGAGCACTGGAAGGGGAGATAAAAATGGGAGCTACCCAGATGGAAGAAAGTGTGAGGACAGCAAGAAGGAAAAAATCTGAGAAGAGAGGAAGTTGAAGGAGAGCAGAAGGTTGGCAATTGGTCACTGGCACAGAGTAGGGCAGATCTGTGGAGAGTGGAGTGGACTGAAGAGAAGAAGGAAGTGGTGGAAGGGAAAAAGGAAAAGACCAGGAAGGAAGGACAGGTCTGTGGCGAAGGAGGGAGGGATGGAAAAGTAACAAGCCTTGCCCGTTGAAGTTTGGATCTTTGGAGATGATAATTTTTTGGATGTTGGTTTGCAGACCAATTAAGAAAGGGTGCCCATTGGAGGTCTGAGGTTTGGTGGTCAAGGCTGCTCTTGGACCTGGGTATCAAGTCCAGGATAAGGTAATCACAGTCCCCTTTCTAATGTAAATTGGTTTATTGTATTAAATGCGACTCCATGGTTTTTCTCCTTGCCTTAGAGGTCATAAGTACAGGAGTTCACAGAAAGAGCTTGAAGTCTCAAAGGCCATGAATTTTCTAAGATGTGATATGGCCATAATAAGTTTGTAAAAACACAATAGGACAGTGACATCACACTGGCAATACCACAATGTCATGTCAATGCTTTAAGACCCCAATTAGTTGTTGATGCCATTCTCATGATGAGGTTACAATAAGTTTGTAATGTCACAATGGGTTCATGATGTCAGATTGTCATGGCAGTTCTCCATTGTCATTAATTGGCAATGAATGTATGAATTCAAAAAGGGACTGTAATGTCCCCAAAAGCATGTGTTGTCACAAATGTGATGCCATTCTAACAGTTTTGTGATATCACAATGTGACACAATGGTCATGACCTCTGGCAGTATGATGTCAGAGGGGATTTCTGATATCACATGTCATACCAGAAATATGAGATTGAAAACAGATTGTGAGCTCACAAAGGGCCTAATATATGACAATGGCAACATGTCACAAAACTTTTAAGGACAGGACTGGTTTGTGATGGCACAGCAGGTTAATGATATCACAATGGCAATGCGATGTCACAAAGGATTGTGATATCAGAATGGTTATATGGTCAAAATGGGGTTCAGAAACAGAATGAATTCCTAGAATAGGCTTTCACAATGTTACATCTATGATGTAACAATGTCACTGTGATTTATAATGCTATGATGCCATTATCGTTTGGTGATGTCACAATGAGCTGATGGTGTCATAATAACAATTTGATGTCACTGCTGATTTATTATGCTACAATGGTTATTAGGTCACATTATGTTTCTGATATCAACACACATGTCAAATTTGGAATACAATGAAAAAGTTGGTCGCTGGTGGCTAACACCTGTAATCCTAGCTACTCAGGAGGATTTGATCTGAGGATAACACTTCAAAGCAAACTCAGGCAGGGAAGTCCATGAGACTCTTTTTTTTTTCTTTTATTTTATTTGTGAACATACTGTACAGAGGGGTTACAATTACATGGGCAGGATAACGCGTAAATTTCTTACCAAGAATTGCAACCTCCTCCTTTGTTTACCCTTCACATCCCTTCCCAGCCTCCCCCTTCTCCCCCCCCAGTCCCAATCCTTCTCCCCCCCCCCCCCCGCACCGACGTTGTAAAGCTCGTTTTGAACATGACAACTTGTACTTCTCATTGTTGCAATAGGTCCACCTGCATCCTTAAATGACTTGTTTTTCCCCATCTCCTCCACAAGTTATACTGACATCAAATATACTGAAAGCAGGGGTTATACTGTGGGGGAGGGACATACAAAGCAACAAAGAAATAATCTTATAAATGCGTTAGAAACACATGCATGAAAGAAAAAAACATTAAAATACATATCTAAGGGTTCATTTTCCTAACATCACATTATCTGACCTTTTCCGCTTGACTCATACATATACTAGCTATTGCAAATGAGGGAAACCATGGGGCCTATGTTTCTTTGGGCCTGGCTTACTTCGCTTAATATAATTTTTTCCAAGTCTTTCCATTTCCTAACAAATGGGGCAATGTCATTCTTTCTGGTCAACACAGAACTTAAAAAATGTCAAAACCTCGCATGCTCCTGGATTGGAAAGATTAACATCGTGAAAATGGCTATATACAAATTCAACGCGATACCTATCAAAATTCCAACCTCATTCTTCAAGGAAATAGAAGACGCAATCCAAAAATTCATACGGAGCAATAAAAGACCCCGAATAGCAAAAACGCTCCTCAACGGAAAGAACACTGCTGGAGGAATATCAATACCAAATTTCAAACTCTACTATAGAGCCATAGTAATCAAAACAGCTTGGTATTGGCATAAGAACAGACCTCAGGACCAATGGAATAGAATTGAAAACCCAGAAATGAACCTACAGACCTCTAGCCATCTAATCTTCGATAAGGGAGCTAAAACAATAGAATGGAACAAAGGCAGCCTCTTCAGTAAATGGTCCTGGCAAAATTGGTTAACTACTTGTAGAAAACTAAAGCTAGATCCTTATATATCACCCTGCACCAGAATCAACTCCAAATGGATCAAAGACGTCGAAGTCAAAGCAGACACTCTGAAAACATTACAGGATGGAATAGGAGAATCCCTAGGTCTCCTTGGCTCAAGCCGAAATTTTCTGAATAGAGACCCTGAAACACAACAAATCAAAGAAAGGTTGGACAAATGGGATTGCATAAAGTTTCAGAGCTTCTGCATGGCAAAGGACATAGCTAGCAAGATCAATAGAAAGCCCACGGATTGGGAGAAGATCTTTACTAGCCATACAACGGACAAGGGTCTCATATCTAAAATATACTTGGAACTCAAAAAATTAAATCCCCCAACAACAAATCCTCAAAGAAACAACTGCCCAATAAGCAAGTGGGCAAAAGACTTAAAGAAAAACTTCTCTGAAGAAGAAAGAAGGATGGCCAATAGACACATGAAGAAATGCTCAACATCCATGAGACTCTTATATCCAATAAAAACCACTAGAAAACCAGAAGTGGCGCTGTGGCTCAAGTGACAGTGTGCTCGCCTAGAACTGAAGAACAGGGAGAGTACCCAAGCTCAGATTTCCAGCTCCATGACCCACGACCCACACACGCAAAAAAAAAAAAAAAAAAGATTAAAAACAGACATTCACAATCTGTCTATAACATCACAATGAAAATGTGTCCTCATAATGCTATGTTATCACTGTAGTTCTGTGATGTCAAAAGTAGTTTATGCTGTCATAATGAGACTATGTCACATTGGTGATGTCACAAAGGTTCGTTATGTTACAATGGCATGTCTGATATCAATTGTCAGTTCATAATGAGGGTATAGTTACACAAAGAGATTGTGATGTCACAAAGGCCATGTGTTTTTTCAATGGTGCTAAGAGGTCCTAATAGGTTTGGGATGTCACAATGTGATAGTGATGTCAAATGACAATGAAAGTTCACAATGGGTTTGGGATGTCACATTGGTGATGAAATCAAATAGTTTTGTGAAGTCACATCTCATAATCACATGTCCAATTTCAGTTGCTACTATTTCACAATGAGGATATGAGTTCACAGAAGAAGACTGAATATAAAAGGCCATGAATTTTCTAAAATGCTATGAAGACATACTAGATTTTTGAAAAAACAATGGAACAGTGATATCACAATGGTAATGTAGGTTGCAATATGATGACTTAATAATGTTTTGATATCACAGTTGGTAAGGCCACACTGGTGATGAATTTACCAGGTGTGTGAGGTCACAATAGGTTGGTGCTATCAAAATGATACATGTGATCTCAATTGTCATTAACTCTCAATGAGTATATGAGCTCACAAAGGAACTGTGATGTCTCCAAAGGCATGCATTGTCTCAAAAGTGATGCAGTAGTAACAGGTGTTAGGACAAAATACTCATAACATCTATCAGTGTAATGTCACCATGATCTAGATGTCAACTGAATTCAGGTATCACATTTCATTCCTGGACTGGGTATGAGAGGATTGCAATTTCACAGTGGGTTAGTGATATCACTATGGAAATGTGGGATCACAAAGGGATTGTGCTACCACAATGGCTATTAGAACACAATGTGTTTCTACTATAATAGGTTTGTGTTGTCACAATTGGTGGGAAATGTCACCATGCCATACCAGATCTCAAATGTCATTAATTCACAATGAAGATATGAGTTCACAAAGAGACTGTGGTGTCTCCAAAGTCATGTATTGGCACAAATGTGAAGAAGTCCTAATAGATTTGTGAGTTCACAATATAATACAATGGTCTTGATATCTATCAATGTGATGTCACAATGTTCATGATGTCAGAGTCAATTTCGAATATCATATGTCATACCAGAATCATTATGAGTTTGAAAACATTATAAGCTTACTAAAGGCAGCATATCACACAAGTTATGATTAAAAACTCAAGGTCTTTGGAGCTTAAATTTTTTTTCTTTGAAATTGTATCCTCATTGTGAATTAGTAGAAATTGAAATTACACATGTCATTGTGATATTACAAACTCATAGTGACATCACAAATTCATTTGGCCTCATCACCACTGTGACAACACAAACCCATTGTGACATCACATTGCTGTTGTGCCTTCGCAATCACATTGTGACATCACAAAGCTATTGTGAACTCTTAGCACCTTTAAGAAAACACATGACCTCTGTGGCATCACAGACCCTTTGTGTACCCATATCCTCATAGTGAACTAATGAAAATTGTGATCACACATAGCATTGTATCATCACAAATACTTTGAGCAATAATTATGACTGTGAAATCACATTGTCATCATGACATCATCATCTCATTGTGACATCACCAAACACCAATGAAACCATACCATTTTTTCTTTTTTTTCTTCTGCGTGTTATTTATTGTAAGTATAGTGTACAGAGGGATTGCAGTTACATTAGCAAGGTAATGAGTACATATCCTATCAAACATTGCTGCCTTGACATCATATTGTCATTTGGATGTCATAGACCCATTGTGATTGCCTATTCTTTGATTTCATTCAATTTCAAATGTGTCATGTGAGTTGATTTCAGGAAACCATTGTGAACTCATAACTTTTGTGACATCAAATCTCTTTGTCACAGCACATTGCCTTCGTTATATCACTAACTCACTGTGACATCAAATACTTCTCCTGTCCTCATAATTTTTGTGAAATGCCATTGTGGTATCTTAGGCACTTTGTGAGTTGAAATACTGTGTTCGACCTCATATTTCAGATATGACATGAGATATCTAAACTCCAGTGTAACATCATGATATCACACCACTGGACATCATAACCGTTGTGTGACTTTGGACATCTCAGACCTGTTAGTTCTTCACCTTTGTGACTACATATACTTTGGTGACATCAGAATCCCTTTCCAAACTCATATACACATAATGAATTAATGACAATTGAGATCCTACATGCCATTGTGACATCACTAACCCCTTGGGACATCTCAAATCTATTGTGACCCCTCATTAGTATGGTGTCACCAATTGTGACCTCACAACATGATTATAACATGATATTGAGACATCACATTGTCATTGTAAAATCACTGTCCTATTGGGTTTTCACATGCTATGACCTCATACTATGAAGCTTCTTCTATCACCTGGTATCCTCACATTGAATTATGAGTAATTGCAATTGGATATATCATTCTGATATTACAAATAAACTGACATCACAAAACCATTGTGACCTCATCACCAATGTGACATCAAAAACCCAATAAGACTTCTCATTTCCATTGTGACATCTCATTTCCATTGTGACATTATGGAACACATCGTGCCATCACTAAACTATTATGACCTCTTACCACCTTTGAAAACACACGTGACCTCTGTGACATCACAGAACTTTTTTTGTATCCATATCCTCATGGGGAACTAATGACACCTGACATCAGACATACCATTGAAACATAACAAATCTTTTCTGACATCATCATAATTGTGACATCATGTTGCCATTATGATACCATCAGCTCATTTTGACATGTAAAACTACAATGACATCATAGCATTGTAACATCACATTGTCATTCTGATGTCATATACACGTTGTGTTTGCCTATTATGTTATTTGATTCTATTTCTAATGTGGCATGTTGGTTGATATCAGAAACCCATTGTGAGTTCATGACCATTGTGATATCACGGTGCCTTAGTAGCATCACATTGCCTTTGTTATGTCACATTGCCAAATTGATGTCACAAAGGGAATTTTGATGTGACAATGGTTATGACAACACAATGAGTTTCTGATATCAACTCATATGCCCCATTTCAAATACAATGAAATCACAGATCAGGCATTCATAATGTGACTGTGATATCACAATGATATAATGGCAAATGCTATAATGTCATTGTCATTTTGTGAGGTCACCATAAGCTAAAGATGTCATAATGACAATGTGATATGACACTGGTTATGACGTCACACAGGGTTTATAATGTTACAATGGTTATGAGGTCACAATGTGTTTCTGATATCAAATGATATGCCACATTTGAAATATTATGAAATCACAGGATATACATTCACAGAACATTCACAGTGTGTCTATGACAGCAAAATGGCAATGCTATGATGTCACTGTAGCTTGATGATGTCACAATGAGCTGATGGTGTCATAACAACAGTCTGATGTCAAATTGGATATGATGTCACAAAGGGTTTGTGATGTCAAAATGGCATGTCAGATCTTAATTGCCATTAGTATATAGTGAGGATATGAGAATGAAATCATAATGACATACACAAATGAACTGTGATGACACATGTGTTTTGTCAAAAGTGCTAAAATTCCTAACAGGTTTCAGTTTTCAAAATGTTAATGATATAAAACTGGGTTAGTGATGTCAAAACTAGTTTGTAATGTCACATCTTATTTCAAATTTCAATTGCTACAAGTTCACAATGAAACACGTTCATAGAAAGAACTTGATATCCCAAAGGCCATGAATTTTCTAAGATGTGATGAGGGCATAATAGATTTGTGAAAACATGATGGTACAGTAATATCACAATTGCAATATGATATCAAATTATGTCATAAGAGTGTTATGTGACAATTAGTTGGTGATGCCATAATAGTGATGATTTCAAAATACCTTTGTGATGTCGCAGTAGATTGCTGATGTGACAATGGCATGCCAGAAATAATTGTCATTAACTCACAATGAGTATATAATTTTAGAATGTGATTGTGAGGATTCCAAAGGGATTTGTTGGCACAAATGTGATGAAGTCAGAACAGATTTGTGATGTGACAATGTGACACAATAGTCATTACATCTAGCAATGTGATGTCACAATATTCATGATGTCACAGTATATTTCTATTATTTCCCTAATTCTAATGACAGCTTTTGGAATAGAGCTATGTGCTGAGTCCTTCATAGGGTGCTCTGTGCTGAGTCTTACACAGGGAGCTATGTGTAGAGGCTTTCACAGGGTGCAGTGTGCTGAGTCCTGCATTGGGTGCTGTGTTCTGAGTCTTTCACAGGATGCTGTGTGCTGAGTAATGCGAAGAGTGCCACGTGCTGTGTCCTTCTCAGGATTCATTCTTTCATTGGGTCCTTGTAAGAGCTACATACTGAGATGATTATGCAGACAAGAAGTTTGAGCTCAGATATGTCTCCATGGCAGGGACAAAATTATGTATTACTGAAGACTAGTGAGTTGTCTCCTGAAGACAATTGTTTTGTTCTGCTTTGGCTAAGTCATCACCTTGAACTCAGGGCCTAGGCTCTGACCCTTACCTCTTGGGCACATGGCTACCACTCCACCATGTGGAACCATGGACCCCCTTGCAGCAGGGTGCCATGACCTAGGGGTCGATAGCTGCCTTCTCAGGAAGCTGAGATCTGAGGATCTGGGTTCCAAACTATCTCATACACAAAAGGTCCTAGGAGACTATTATGTCCAATTGAACACTAAGAAACCTGAAGTGGAAGCTTGGTACTTGTGGCTCATGCCTGTCATCCTAGCTACTCAGGAGGATGAGATCTGAGGATCATGGTTCAAAGCTAGTCTGGGGCAGAAAAGTCCTTGAGACACTTAGCTCCAATGGGCCACCAGAAAACCTGAAGTGGCTCTGTGGCTCAAGTGGTAGAGCACCAGAATTGAGCTGAAGAACTCAGGGACAGCACGCAGGCCCATACATCATCTGCTACAACCAACAACAACAAAAAAGCAGAAACAAACTAACAAACATGAAGTAGAGGGCTGGGAATGTGCCGTAGAGTGCTTTGCATATATGAAACCCTGGCCTTGATTTCTCAGGGCCACCTCACTAGCAAAAAGCCTGATGTAGCTCTGTGGTTCAAGTGGGAGAGAGCTATCCTTGTTCAAGGAAAACAAGGTACAGTGCTGAATTCAAGCTCCATTACTGGTGTCTGCACGCACACGCAGGGTCACACACACACACACACACACACACACACACACACACACACATACATACACACACACAGACCAGAAGTGAAACTAAGACACAGAATGGTAAAGCACTAGGCTTCTGCACTGAGCTCATGTTCAGCACCCAGGCCCTGTGTTCAACCCAAAACCTAGCCACCCAGGGCCCAACAAGGAGAGGTCAAATGTTTCAAAACATGATGAGCTTCACCATCCCTAGATGACAGGAATCTTTCTGATATGTGATATGTGCTTGGATTTCCCAAGGTTCCAGAAACCTAGGAAAGGCATCATAGGCCCATAATCGCCTGCAATTAAACATTTCATTAGGTTCAATATCCTAGTTTTCTGCCAGAAGAACTCCTGAATTATATTGAGCACTGTATCTGAACACCGGAATATAGTCTCACAAAGGCAGGATAAGTGCAGGGAACTTGGCCTGCCAAGGGAGGTTACAAAAATGAAGGCATCCTGTCAAAACAGAGAACTGGGGAGAGAGATAGCTTGGGGTACAAAGAGGCCTTTTTCTCCTGGCCTTCAAAGCCTACCCACACTCATCCTCACTAATTGGTCCAGATGGAGTTGTTTCACCGCTGTACAGGAGTAAGGCCTTTTGTTTTCCTGTTCATACAATGAGTGAGACTTCTTCCCACAGCATGGGGTGGGAAGAAACCCTCAGGCTACACTGGGAACAGTAAGGAGAGTCCCTGAACATGCACTGTTTCGAAAGCACTCTCTATGCTATGAAATCATTGTATTAAAAACAAATTTCCTAGTTTGGTGCTGTTCATTATGAGTACTCTGAAGCTATACCTAAGGGAACATCCATACATACGCAAAGACATGGAGGTACAGGCCCTTTTTGCGGGGGCAGGTCCTGGGGTTGGATTATGAGCCTAGGCATTATCCCTGAGCTGCTTTTGCTCAGGTATTGCATTAACCTTCAGTCGCAGCCCCACATCTGGGCTTTTCTGTGATCTCTTAGAAATAACAGTGTCATGGACTTCCCAATACTGGCTGGATTCAAACTAAGGTTCTTTACATCTCAGCCTCCTCAGAGCTGAGATTAGAGTCAGCAGCCACTGGCACTTCCCTTTCTTTCCTTCTTCATGTTTTACTCTGGACAAGCTGACTTCTTAACAGGGTCATTCCATTGGTTTTAATTTATAAGTAAACTACCCAATGTTCTTTATAGCTGCTTTCTCTGAAAACGATTTTCTCTCCTCATCTTCTACTCTGGTCACAGGTTTGCAGCCAAAAGTGAGAAAGGAGTGTTCCAGGATTTGGGAGCAAATGTCCACAGGACATGCCAGTTCAGTCACTTAGCATTGAGCTGCAGTAAATTTACTGTCTCAGGATGAGTGGATCGAAAGCTGGAACTATCCTCATGCAGTCTGAAGTGCTCCTTTTGCCTATAAAATGACCTAATAATTATGAATGTTTCCAACCTTAAGTATCTAGAACACACTAGAAACATCTTCCAGTTTCTGTTTTTCTCTAGTACCTCTTGAGATTTAGACTAAAGGTTTGTGTGGAGCAGTTCCTTGGCGAATCCCTGAGGAAAGTTGCTAGAATCCTCCTCAGGAGATTGCCGTCCAAAGCCAGCCTGTGCAGGAAGTTGTGAGCCTCTTTTCTCCAATAAACCACCAGTAAACCAGAATGGAGCAGTGGCCCAGAGGGTAGAGCTCCAGCTTTGAAAGAGAAAGCCAAGCAGGAGATACTGGCCAGAGCAGGCAGGAAAGCCTGGGAGGTGCTCATGTCCAATTTTTATCGACCAGATGGCTGGAAGTGGAGCTGTGGCAGTGGTAGAGCCTCAGCCTTGAGTAACACAACTCAGGATTCCATAGGGCCCTGAGTTTAAGCCCTGGGATGGCCACAAAAAAAAATTCAAAGAGAGAAGGCCAAGTTATGTATCAGTGCCTTACCTACTTATGTGTGTAATACCTCCCTGAGTGGAAACAGACCATATGCAATGCTTCTGCTTTTATTTACTGATTTATTTTTCAGAGATGCCTGTTGCACAAACTGCATCATAATCTTCATTTCAGGCCCATCGCTTTTCTCCTCCAGGGTTGCAGGCCAGTGTCCTTATATGATGCACACTTAGGCTCTCAGCAGAGTTTATTTACATTTTATTATGAGGCCAACACAGGAACAATCAAAACTCAGGCAAGGGAAGACAAGATCAGGTTTCTTAGAGGTAACCGGTATTCAGAAAAATTAACTTGGGGACGAAAAATGGCAGCCTACTTATGTAAAACTACCATTTAGAAAAAGATGAGGGGGCTGGGAATGTGGATTAGTGAGAGACTGTTTGCCTAGCATGCAAGAACCCTGGGTTCGATTCCTCAGTAGCACATACACAGAAAAAGCCATAATTGGTGCTGTGACTCAAGGAATAGATTGCTACAGATAGTGCCCAGGCCTTGAGTTCAACCGAGAACTGGCAAAGAGATAGATAGGTAGGTAGGTAGGTGGGTGGGTAGATAGATAGATAGATAGATAGATAGATAGATAGATAGATAGATAGATAGATAGATAGATAGATAGATAGATAGATAGATAGATGCAAAGATACAAAGATGATAGATGAATCTGTTCTTGGACGTCAAGAGGGAAGAAGGGAACAATTAACAGTCATGAGGCCTTCTGCAGTTTGCCAGGATACTAGTATCGCATTCACATAACCACAGAGCAGGAAGACTGTCTCTCTCCCGCTTCTCAGGCACCTAAGGGCCACAGAGCCAAGAGGGAAGAGCCAGGTTCTAACTAAGGTGCTTGGAGAGAGAAGAGAAACGGCCCTGCTTCTCCTTGGACTAGGGATTGGCATTAATGATGGGCAGAATGAAGGCAGAAGAATGGACTCACCGAGGTAGAAGAAGGGCCTTCAAATCTGACAGATGAAGAGTGAAAAACCCACTCCTTAAAACCAGAGATCAGGGTTTTCAACTCTGTTCCTCCCCCCCCCCCCCCACACACACACTCACACACTAAACTGGCTCTGTATTGGTAACCTAAAGATAGCTTGAGGCTCCCTTCACCTGAGGGAGGAAGGTTAATCAGTCATTGTTTGAAGAGGCTGAGAAAAGCCTGACCCTGATGTAACTCTAACAAATGTTTGAAGTCCCCCCCCCCTGTTGCTGGTTGTGCCTGGAATGAATAAGTGGTTTTGCAGCTCACTTTCCTGTTGAGTGTGTCTTTTCTGCCTCCTAATCCTGCAGGCCTTGGTCTCTTCACCTAGCCTGGCTTTTGCAACTATTTTCTGTCCTTCAAATACAGTGATACAGTGGAGTTCTTCCTGCTAACAGGGCTAGGGCTTGGACCATGAGAACTTAATTTGAACCCAGGATGGGTCAATAATGTTTCTTTCCTGCTTCTATAGCTTGAGAACTGTAAGACCATTTAGAGCGCAAGTAAATTCTCATCACCAAGGAAAACCCAGGAAGCTCTTGAACATCTGACCTTTCAGAAGTGGAAGTCAGAGTGTCATAGTCTTTCCTACTCTGGCTGACTTTACCCTGTGATCCTGAGACCTCAGCCTCCTAAGCTAGGGTGATGGGCGTGAGCAACTGATTCTCTGCTAGGTTCAGAACTGTAATGACATTTTCAGTACAAGTCAACTGCTTATCACAAAGGGCTTAGGGAGCATATTAACTCTTTCAGAACCCTGTAGCACACAAGGTTATAATGCTAGAGTCTCAGAGGCTGGGCATATGGATCTACTAAACTTGAACCTTGAGCTCTGACTCCAATTCTGTTATACATCAGCATTCATTTTCCAGAGAATGTTCTCTTAATTAGCAAATAGGAAAAATACTTTGATTAACCCTCACTTTTTTCCAGTTGTGTGTCTCGAACTCAAGCCTGGGCACTGTCCCTGAGCCCTTCAGCTCAAGGCAAACAGTACCAATTGAGCCACAGTGTCTTTTGGTGGTTCATTGGAGATAAGAGTCTAACAGGCTTTCCTACTTTTCCAGATGTGAGCCACCAGAATCTGGCCTTTTATTTTTGAAAGTCCTGGGGCTTGATCTTAGGGCCTGGGTACTGTCTCTGAGCTTCTTTTTCTCAAGAATAGAGATCTACCACTTGAGCCACTCCACAGCTTCTGAGTTTTTCTGAGTATGTGGCACTGAGGATTCAAACCATGGGATTCATGCATGCTGAGCAAGCTCCTTACCACTAAGTCACATTTCTAGCCCCACCCTTACAATTTTATTCCTCAACTTGCCTATCCTCAAGAAAAGGCCTCTGATTATAAATCATCTAACGAAATCCCTATAGGAAGGTGTCCAAAGATAAAGAAGACAAAGCTCATCTGTGGGAGAGACTCTAAACATGTGAAGACTGTAACAAATGCTTCCATTTAATTATGTATCATGTTTCAAAACTTAATAAAGTATAAATGAAAATGAGTCAATGTCTTAAATTATTGTGAATCATTTTATAATAGATGTAAAACATGTACTAAATATTATGTGTACAGTAATACTAAATACAATAAACAATAAATAAATGAATCAAATAAAAATAAAATACAAAATCAATAATAAAAATAATATGTAATAAACATACATATGTAAGTATATATCATATAATACACATGTATAGAAATATTTTTTTCCATTGCAGGGCATTCATTTGGGCCCTCAGAACTCTAGCCTGAATTTTTTTCCTCAAAGACAGTAAGCTTCCCCTTCACCCATGGTGCAAAAGAGTTACCTGGAGGGTGAGATCAAATCACAGCAATTACAGAAATACTGGCCCCAGTTCCAAGACAGTGGCTTAATTTTTTTAATGAAAGCAGTTATGTTCATTAAGTTCCATAAAGAGCATTTTTTTAAAAAGCACTGTAGAATTTTGTACAGCTTTTCAGACAGCCTTACCTTACCTCCAAAGTGCTTCTCTGAGCATTACATTGTTTCTTTTTTTGTACATTTTTATTGCAAAAATGTTGTACAGAGGGATCACAGTTACATGAGCAAGGTCATGAGTTCATTTCCTATTGAGCATTGTTGCCTCCTCTTTGTTTGTTTTCCCCCTACCATCCCTTCCCTCCCATCTCCATAACTACTCCCCCTGCAGAGCTCAGTGACTTTTTTTTTAATATTTGGCTGGCACGCGGTTTGAACTCAAGTAGTGGCAACTCTGCACCTACCCTCACATTGCTACAGATTTACCAAGACCCTGAGTTCAAATCCCAGGCTAAGGAAGGAAACTGGCAGGAATTCCAAACTAGAGAGGTTTATTTCTTTTTAATTTAGTTAAATAGTTAATTAATTGTTTTATTTATTCTTTATTTTGCCAACCACGGGGCTTGAACTCAGGTTGTGGCAACTCTGACTCAGCTTCCATCTCCCTAGGCTGTGGTGCAGTCTCTGGACCCATAGCCGATCCTGGGATCCTAGGCCCTGAGGGTTTGCAGGAAGAAATAAAGTAGGATACCACAAAAAGTGGCAAGCTTCAGAGGGCTGGGGTATTACGTCTTTTTCTTTGCACCGTGGGTCTGAATGACAAGGCTGCAAAGTGGACATGACCTGCCATTGCTCGTACATGCAAGGCAAACACTCTACCCCTGAGCCACCTTCTATTTTCTCATTCCTGGAAGAAGCTGCACATAAAGACAACAGTGATCCTCATTTTCAGTCTGTACATTTGAATACGGAGGAACATCTTTCCTCGGCTCTCCATCAATTCCCAACTTTCCAGTTAGAATGACTTAGAATAATAAAAATGTAAAAAGAGAAAATAAATCATCATGAAAAAAAAGATGCAGAAAATTCACTGTATTTTTCCCACAAGTTCAAAAAATATGAACTATTGGGGAAATACATGGACACCTTATTCCCACTGGCACTGAAAGTCTCTAGTTGGGCAATTCTGATGAAGATGAGTAACAAAATGAAAAAGTGAGAAATCGTATCAATTGCAAGAAAAAAAATGGAGTAGGATCCAAGCAAATTTCTTCTTTGAGCTGCTGAAAATAATCGGCTTAGTAGAGTGTTCTGACTACCTTCCATAAAGGCCACTCATGTGAATACTAGGGATGACAATGAATATACCCCTCTTCATCGGGAAGCCTACAGTGGACACTTATACATTGTCCATGAGTTGGTGGCTCAAGCAGCAGATATTCATGCAAAAATTGTTAATGGCTGGACACCCCTGTGCAGTGCTTACTCGTGTAATAATACCAGTGCGGTGTCTTTCTTACTTCATCATGATGCAGATACCAATGCCCAAACTAAACGCCTCTTGACTCCCTTGCATCTTGCTCCTGGGAATATAGATAGCAAAGATACACTGGATCTCCTTCTGTTGAAACATTATATCAAAACAGGTCTGAAGAACAACTTGGAAGAAACTGCCTTTGATATTACCAAAAGGATAAGTATGCATCACTACCTCTTTGAAGTTGTGGAAGGCTGTACAAATTGTTCTATTAAATTGTAATGTTTCGGTTAAGTTTCTTTTCTTTTATCTTTTTTTGTTGTTGAATTTTATTATTTTACTGTGAAAACACCATACAGAGGGGTTAAAATTACATGGGCAAGGTAATGAGTACATTTCTTATCAAGCATTGTTGGCTCCTCCTTTACTTCCCCTTCCCATAACTTCTCATCTCCCCCCTACTCCCCTCCCCCCTCACTAGCCCTCCCCCTGGCCAAAGTTGTAAAGTTCGTTTTTCTACATGACATCTTGTATATCTCATTGTTGCAATGGGTCAACCTGTATCCCTATTTAAACAATTTGTTTTTTTCCTTCCCCTCCACAAATCATACCAACACCAAATACAATTAAAGCAGGGGTTATACGGTGATAGAGGGACATACAAAGCAACAAAGAAATCATCTTATAAATATGTTAGAAACAATTGCAAGAAAGAAAAAAAACATTTGAATCCTTATCTTAGGGTTCATTTCACCTAACATCAACTTATCTGACCATTTCTGCTTGTCTCAGACATATACTAGTTATTGCAAATAAGGGAAACCATAGGATATATGTTTCTTTGGGCCTGGCTTATTTCACTTAATATATTGTTTTCCAAGTCTTTCCATTTCCTAACAAATGGGGCAATGTCATTCTTTCTGAGGGAGGCATAAAATTCCATTCCATAGGATTCTATTTTCTTAATCCATTCATCTACTTAGGGGCATCAAACAAGACCATACTAAAGCTACCAGAACAACTATGTTCATTGCAGCATTATTTAGCATAGTTAAGATATCAGTTACGTTTCTTAAACATCAAAATGCCAGTCCATTCTTTGTGTCCATACAAAATATTTTCACAATCCAAATAACAGCAATATCTTAATGTAAAAATTCCGTGGAATTTTTCCAAGTGAATTGCCTGGCTTTGATGTCAAAATGTATTTGAGTTGTTTGTGTACATCTGTAATGGTTTCTGCACAGTTTAAGATTTTTTAATCAGAAATAATTTGATCTTATCTGTTGAAATGAGTGGTACAGAAACTAAAGATATTTCTGGTTCTTTTCTGAAAAAAGTATATTTTAAAATATTCTATATTCTGTGTTTGCATAATATCCATAATCTATTTCATTCTTTCCTAGATATACTTTGAATTCAACATTGTTTTATAATATATATATTTATTAATAAATGTGTCCTTTCAGATTGCATTCCATATAGAAAATTTAAGATTACTTTTTTCTAGGTTCTTGTTTTTGTTTTTGTTTTTTGGTCCAGTCGTGGGCCTGAACTCTGGGCCTGGATGCTGTCCCTCAGCTCTTCAGCTCAAGGCTAGCACTCTACCACTTGAGCCACAGCGCCACTTCTGGCTTTTTTTTGCTTATGTTGTGCTGAGGAATTGAACACAGGGCCTCAAGCATGCAAGGCAAGCTCTCTACCACTGAGCCACCTTCCCAGTCCCTTTTTCTAGGTTCTTATAGTAGTATGTTTCTTTGGGATAAAATGACAATGTTAACTAATTTCAAAAGTTTTGTAAAGGTTATTCTATGTAAAGGCCTTTCTAAGGTGAAGATTTAATACGCTGATGTCAAACTAATGTTTAATTCTAACACTTGCATATATTGTTACACTTGTAATTTTGCAATCAACTTCTTGATAACTGTTTTTCATTTCTGCAACTGAAGAATGAAAAATATGGAATACTTCACATATTTCCATATTATCCTTGTGCAAGTGTCGTTTTAATCTCTGTATTGTTGTAATTTGGGTATACGTACTGCTGAAGCAGGTAGTATCCTCTAAATTTAAGTAATTAATGATGCAATCTTTATACAGGTTTATATCCTTGGGTGCCTATTTGTAGCAAGGAAACCTTATTGTTCCTAACAATACTATTGATCTTATTTCCCTAAAATAATGTGTATAGTGGAAAAAAATTATATTGTTCAGTCAATTGCTCACATTTGTTTTTTTGTCAATGACAATTTTAAGGCTTTTTCATTTTAGATTTGATCATACTTTGAAGCACTTATAGCTAGGTCCTAAGGTGATGGCTTTTTCAAGTACTTATTTATGTAACTGAGTTAGCTTTGTGGAGCTAATAGTTTCAAAGTAAGCCATGCTTAAGAGCTACTTCTAAACTTCTCCAGCTTAAATTTTCCCAAATGAGGTCTTACTGGCACAAATGTCTACCTGACCCTTTATCCTTCTTCCATGTAGGAACAGACGAACCAGAATATCCTACCCTGACAGCATAGATTGTCTTACTGGAACAAAACTAATCTTAGTTACAAGGGATCATAGAGAGATGAACAGTTCAGACAGAACTGTTCAGACTAGAAGGTATTTTATCAAAATTTAAGTGTTTATTATACCTACCATTTCAAAAGTAGGTTAACGCCAAGGTGAAAAAATTCTTCATATGCATGATTTCCTGATGTCTGGCCTGTCTACCTTCCAACCAGGCAGGAACTTACACTACTGACTTTCTATCACCAAATATTTCCATAGCTCCAGGAAAAGTCCATGTTTCTCCTCATTATTAGGCCTTAAATTGGTAATGTTTTAATCACAATGTTTCCTCTTGCCTCTACAAATGCTAAAGCTTTAGGTCTAACTCTACCTAACACTGAGGTACAGATAATGCAATAATACTTTAAAACAGAGTTGTCTTTGATACCCTAACCACAACAGAACAATGCAAAACATGTGCCCTTTTTATTATATTATATATAGTTAGATATTTTATATTTATATGTGCTGATTTCATATTTCACACAGTGAACCTTAGTAAAATAAATTGATAATTTGACAAATAAATTGATAATTATTTATTCCAATAAAGAGAATTGGAATATAAATAATTAGGTTTAGAATACATACTAGAATATAAAAAGTATCAATGTAATGTCTTCACTATAAACTTGTGATACCTTCTAAGTTTTCTTGTTCTTCTGACTTCACATGGTAAAAAAAATGTTGTTTTCCTCTAAACTATAAAGGATTTTACTCCGCTGCTCTGTTTATTGTTTTAACTCGCTGGTTCCAAACTGTTTTTCTCCATATTTCTGAAGCATACCTATTGATTATACGCAAATTTTTCTGATATCATGTATGCAAGATATTTTTCTTCTGCCAAATGTATGGGTTCTAGGATCCCATGTCCCAGTTACCCACATCATCAGATAACAGGGTCAAGCCTTCTCTACTAGGCCCAGGAAACCTGCCAATAGAAAGTAATTGAAGATCCATGTCAATTTCTCATTTCCTATAATATTTCAGGGCCTCAATTCCTTGAGAAGCAGGAATTAAGAGTAAGCAATAGTGAAATGCAAGTCAACTTCAAATGAAGGATGAGATCACAAAATCTAAGAGAAAGTACTGCAATTCAAACTTTCAATTTACAGATGACCAGCCCATATGAGTGAACAAGATCACAAAGTGTCACAAGATTATTTTTAATACCCCTCCCCTAATGATTAATGAACAATTTCAGTCCAGCATAAGTGGGCCAGAAAAATAGCTCCTGGAAGGATAGATCCACAATTGGTCTATAAAGGCCAGGAAAACTTGACTTAGAGGTCAAATGTAATTCACAAAAAAACCATTAATTGAGAAGATCCTTATTGCTTAATAACACTGTGAGATGTACAAGTTGCCATGTCAAAAACAAACTTTACAACTTTGGACCGGGAGGGGTGGTGGTGGGGAGGATCGGGTGGGGGGAGCAGGGGGGGGAAGCGAAGGGATGGGAAGGGGAAACAAAGGAGGAGGCTACAATGCTTGATAAGAAATGCACTCATTATCTTGCCCATGTAATTGTAACCCCTGTGTACAGTATTTTCACAATAAAAAAAATACACAGGTACTTCAGTAAAACTTGGTTCTGTGGTATAAAAATGTTGTCATTCTCAAAATATTTAATCTCCTGAAAGTGTATTCTTTTTCAAATAAACTTTGAAACATCAAATTCGCAAACCAGGTGCTAGTGGCTCATGCATGTAATCCTAAATACTCAGGAGGCTGAGATCTGAGGATCACGGTTCAAAGCCAGCCCGGGCAGGAAAGTCGGTTAGACTCTTATCTCCAATAAACCACTCAAATATCAGAAGTGGCACTGTGGCTCAAGTGGTAGAGTGCTCCCCTTGAGCTGAACAGCACAGGGATAGTGCCCAAGCCCAGAGTTCAAGCCCCACGACCTACCAAAAAAAATCACATTCACCAAAATAACATTTGACAAATAGATGATACTTAGTGGCAATAGAGTTACAATAGAGTTACAATAGAGTTGATTTACTTACCCAGCACTAATGCCAATCAGGTTCAACCATTCATTAAACTGTAGAAATAGTACCACCCACCGTTTGTGCTATTCATTAGGTGTCTTTCAAAATTTGTTAAATATCTCAGCCTCCCATATTTCAAACCCAAACGTTACCTAATAAAGTAAATTTCATTATTTAATAAGGTACATTTTAAAAAGTCCCAAATAGTTGCCTTATCATATGTTATTTTATGTTTTCCCTATCTGTCTAACATAGTAAGTCTTGAATATGGGTACTCATCAGAGATGTGACAAACATAAAGTCTGTCTTTTATTTCTATCATATTCCTCTATAATATTAAATTTTAATTTTCTTTTTTCCAAAACTTAAATGTAGTAGAAAATATTATCCCATGTATAACAAAATAATCACACACCATTGTACAAAGCCATTTATAAAATTGGTAGTTTGGAATACATTCTAAACCATTTTTAAACTTTCTTGTTGACTAAAGATTAATCTTCCAAATGGATGAGAATTAAATCATGTCTAGGTGCTTCACGTCTCCAGTCTTATGAATTATTATTGCAGATGAATGAATTATGGAAATATAAGATGACATAAGTTCAAGTATATGCAGGATTGAAACTCCATGGAATGTATATAAACCTTTTAAACTATTAACAGACAGTTTAACAGAATGATTATCAGGAAGTTGAAGCCAGAGAGGAATAATAGTAAATACATAGAATGAATGAAAAATGGAACAAGGGGCAAGTACAGCTAGAATATCAATGTACACTGTGATAAAGGAAGTGGTAAATCTGAAATAAATTTTGGAGAAGGAGTTGGTTGACAATGATAGGAGTGAATCTGATCCAGGAGCATTGGACAATTAGATGGACATATTTAACTGTAACACACTTGCACAACCTTTTGAAATTCAGTGAAAAATCACACAAAAATTACAACCAAACAGCAATCTCTAGAGAGTATGAATATGACCTCTCAAAATTTTAAGCAGTTAATGAAGGGAAGTCTTGGGACAAGCAAACAAAATTATTCAAAGAGGGCAGTTTGGAGTAGGGGAGAAATTTGAACAGATTTAAATAGATTGCCTCAGGTTATAAATCAACTTTATCTGCTGCAAATGTTATCTTCCTTCTGTGAGTTCTCTCTGTCTGAACTGGATAGTGCAGTCCTGAGCCACACTTGATAGCTTGTGAAGATAGAATGCAACAGAAAAGATCAAGAACCCATTACTCCGCTGGAGAGAAAACAATTCTCTATGTTTTCTTTCATCTCTCTTCACTACTCTTTCTTCATACTTTTAAATCAATTGATTTTGAGTTATATATTTCCTTCTTTGTTCTGGAAAAGTAGTTGGTGAAAGTAATTCACTAAATATTATTTGCCAATTTTTTTATCATGCTGTTTACTTGTTCAAGGGAGTCCATTAAACTTCACCCCTGCATTTGGTTGCCATAAAAACCCAACATTGATGATAATCAGGACAAAATGTAATGTAAAACTTTGTCTCCAAAAAAACCAGTCCAAGAAACTGTGATCACAAATATTTGGATATCCGTTTTTCTTTTTTCTTTTACCTTGAAAGTCTTCTTGTGTTGGGCTGGGAAGGTGGCTCAGTGGTGGAGCGCTTGCCTTGCATGCTTGAGGCCATGAGTTTGATTCCTCAGCACCACATAAGCAAAAAGAAAAAAACCGGAAGTGGCGTTGTGGCTCAAGTGATAGAGCGCGAGCCTTGAGCTGAAGAGCTGAGGGACAGTGCCCAAGCCCAGAATTCAGGTCCCACGACTGGACCCAAAAAAAAAAAAAAAAAGAAAGAAAAGAAAGTCTTCTTGTGTCTAAAGTGCCCACAAACATAAGTACTCCACCACTTTTTGGTTCAACCACTTCTACCCTCAAAGATATGTTTTGCTAACAAGATGCTTAGAGGAAACCGCAGAATACTCCACTTTTATCTTCTCACTTAAGAGTGTCCTTAGATACCATATCAGGAACAGTGAAATTATTCTTTGCAAAATTATTTCAATAGATTATTTTTCTCTTAGTCTTGCATTTGATCAACAAGATGTATGGAAGAGAATAAAGTTCAATCACCCATACCTTGGATGGCAGTGGCTGTTACAAAGGACAATGCTTCTATGTCCTACTTCTATGTCCTCCTCTTAGCTCTTGCCTGATTTCCAATTAATCACAGCTTTTTGGCTCCAAGTCTAGTGAAGCTGAAGGATTCTAAGGCCTCCCCCACTGCTACATCTTCATGGTTTCTCCTTTAAAACTCTTTTAAGTTGCCTCTTTGGATGTGAGATTTATTTTCATGTCTTCACTCAATCCGTTCTGCATTTTAGTGAGCCAAATCGGCTCTGTAAAATCACTTTAGGTAGCAAAAATATTACAATTTATATCAAAAAGTTTTGGCCTCCCTCCACTGCTGAAGCCAATTTTCTTAGCTAGTGCTTCTAAGAACACTGTTTTCTTACTTTTTCCATGTGCTCAATTCTTTTCTGAACCAAAAACTTTTTGTCTTATGTAAAAAGAGAAGTCTTCAATATCTCATTTTAATAAGGATTTATATTTGTGAGCCAATTAGAAATGTGAAATCACTGGTTTGAAGTATCCAATCAGATTTTTTTCTGTGTTTCAGTGCAAAGACATTGTGGAAAGTATTACAAACCAAAAGTGTAAACCCAATACCTTTTTTCATTGTGGAGGGCACTTTCTCCCTAAGTATTTTGACCCAAATTATCTTTTTCAGAGAATTACTGTATGGTAATTAAAGGTCAATTCACAAATTTTGATGTCTTTTTGTAAAGAAATTTGAATTAAATTGCACTATAACCTTGTTTCACACAGTGAGAGAATATTTCCTGGGTAAGGACAGTTTTTAAGGAAAGCTACAGGATTTACAGCAAGGTTTCTGAGGTTTGTTTGTTTAGTGTGAAAATGAGTCATCTTCACTCATATTGCTCCCTCTCCACTAAATCTCCATGGATTTCTTTGCATGAAAGCCTATTTTCCCAGGCAATTTTAAATTTTCTTAATAGGCTACGTTGTTTAAAAGTTTGAACAATTAAAGTTTACGTGTCATATTTTTAAAACTCTTTTGAAATTCCTTTATCAAAACTGCGAATTCACCAATCCTAATACCACCTTTACCATGAAAAACAGTTAACATGTTGTTTTCACGATATATTGTCCATGCAATTATTATTTTCCAGTGGCTTTGTTATGCATATATATGACCACATAAGCTGATGTTGAACAAAATGAACTCCAAGATATGGAATCAGAGATTATTATTTGCGGTTGTTGCTTTTTATGTATTATGTGATTTCTATTTTCTTTGGTTTTTCCCCTTTGGTTTATCCCTTGCTGTATTTGATTTTGGTACCCTGTGTATTGTGTATACATTTACCTTAATTATGGAAGGGAAGAGGAACATCACAATGGTGACACAAATGACAAAGGCCAAACCAATGCATTAACAATACTCACAAGACAATATGTAGTAAATATACATTACAACTTGTGAGGGGTACGTAGGTGAAGGAAAACTGTGAGAAAAATGAGGGAGGGGGTAACAAGTTTGAAAAGTTATGTATTCACTACCTTATAATTACTGTAACCCGACTCTACATCACTTTGACAATAAAATTAAATTTAAAAAAATAAGCTGCATAAAATAAAATTTCACTGTATTGGTATAGTTAATATTATTCTTTATATAGTAAAATTTTAAAAATCAATACTATTTGGCATCTAATATGATTTAATTACCCTTTCTTTATCAGAAGGTCATCAGCTTGAATGTTATCCAACTAGACAATATGCTTCACAATATACTTGCATATTTTGGAAAAAAATAAATTTAGTACTTTCATAAACATAAAACGGAAAACAGTTTAATTCTATGGAAACCCATAACTTTTAAAATTAAATAAGTTGTTAGGAAAGAATATATGTGTTCTTCAAAATTCCTATGACTAATAACTACTCATTTTCAAATTCTGAACATTCCATACCTGAGAGATTCAAAACAGTACTTGTTTTCATGTTATGTAATTCTGCAATAGATTCAGTTTCCAATAGTGTGTTACACATTGAGAAGTCAACAGAAGAATAGCCACATTCTTGTAGAAGATAAAACTATGAAGCATCTGTAATAATTCTTCAAGAGTTAGCAATCCCAAGCTTTATGCCATAAAGTCATCCTAGCCCAACAGTTTCCAACTTGTAAGGTACACCTTAAAATTTCCTTATTTTACATCATGAATAACTTATCTCTACTGTGAAAAAATACTGCACCTCTGGTATTGTGATGCCCTCCTTGTTCTGCAAAGAACACCACAATAAACTCAGTTGCATCAATTTTCCCCCAGTGGTATTCTTGAGATCAGAACTCTTGCAAATATTATTTACATTTATACTTTTTTAACTATCATAGATATTCAGGATACTAAGATCAGAAGATTATGGTTCAAAGCACATCCAGGCAGGAAGGTCCCTTAAACTCTTATCTCCAATAAACTTCTCAGAAAAAGCCAGACACAAGTGGCACTGATGTTGAAGTGGTAGGGCAGGAGCCTTGAGCTCAGAGACAGTGTCAAGGCCCAGGAGTATCAACTTTTAAACTACAAACATTTTTGTGAGTGTTAAGTCTAACCTGTAGCCCAGATTTTTAACTCAAGAATTCATATAAAGATAGATGAACATACACATTACATATGCTGAATGTACACTGTTAGAAATGTGATCTTAATCTAGGTGGCAGTGAGATCTGAGTATTGAGGTTCAAAGCCAGCCCGGGTGGGAAAGTCCCAGAGACTCTTTTCTCTAATTAACTACAAGAAAACTGGAAGTGGCACTGCGGCTCAAGTGGTAGAGCACTAGCCTGGAGCTGAATAGCAGAGGGACAGCGCCCAGGGTTCAAGTGCCACGACCAACAACAACAACTATATATATATATATATATATATATATATATATATATATATATATATATACATATACATATACATATCTACATATATACATATATGTATATATATATACATATACATATCTACATATATACATATATGTATATGTATATATATATATATATATATATATGAAATAAAAAGAAATATGATCTTTGCCTCCAGGTTCATTGCTAGTATAATCCCTGCTCTTTCAAGATGGACTTTTTTTCCAGTTAAGTCCATTCTCTTATATCTGACTTGCATTGAACCAGAATCATACTTCTATTCTACTTTTTACAAATTTGCACGATTGGACGTGTGATTTAGAAAGGGAGTGGCCTCATACTTCATGTTCCACTTAGGAGAAATGCTTTCTCTATATCACTTCTGTAAATCTACATACTGAACTTGGCTTCATTGTTTCAATGTTGTCTTATTTGTACAGCCTTCTATATTGTATTGAACCCTTAAACAAAGAACTTCTCCTTCTCCTATTATTGCTATTGTTTCTCTTCCTTTTAACTCTTGTTCACTTAGAAAATAATGCACAGCACATACACTCACAAAAAAATGATCTGAGAACCCTCTTCCCATTTAAAATTCGCCTTAATTTACAGAGCATTCATGAAGTTTGAACTCAATGTACTCACGGATAATGTATTTATAAGCAATTTAAATTTCATATTTTCTCTTTACTAAGTTGTCTCTGAAACACTGCTACATGATGTCCAAAGGTGTCCTTGTGCTTTTTCAATGAAGCCAGTAAACATTATACCTCAAGCAACACCATAAGTTGTTACTGGAACTATTACTGGATGTGGAAACTGATCCCAGGAGAGGAATTGAACGTAGAGGTATGACAAAGTTCAAGTTAATTTGTGCTTTCCTTTTTACTGTACAATTAAAGGATCCAAGGCTTGAGGGAAACTCTCTCCCTGATTTTTCGAGTGTGCTTTTTACTCATATAAAACTTGTTTGTACACTTCTGGTTGAGAGTATTACAAAAGGAAATAATGTGCCATTTGAGGTCCAGCATAGAACAAAAGAAAATAAGTTGTTTTAAAATTATTCTACTGCAAAGAAAAAAAGGCATGGAGATTTTAAAGTGCTTTAGAGATGGACATTTCACTCCTGAGATGAGTATCTTGTTGCAGGATGTAGTTATCCATTCCTTTAGTCTGGTCCTGAGTTCTCCATAGCAATAAGGATTCCAAAAAAGCAGGATCCAGTGAGTTTAATCAGCAAAAGCAGTCCCTTCTCAGACCAGTACTCCTTTAAGGAGGGTCCCAAAGAAATACCTTGGGTTTTTTGTTTGCTTGCTTGTTCAGTTTGTGCTGGTTCTGGGGCTTGGTCCCAAAGACTGGACCATGTCCCTGAATAGATGTCTTTCCTGCCCACCTGCCCCCAAAGCTAGTACTTTACTGCTTGAGCCAAACCTCCACTTCTGGACTTTTTGGTGGTTAATTATAGATGAGAGTTTGACAGACTCTCCTGCCTGGGTTTGCTTTGAACTGAGATAGAAAGAAAGCCAAGTGATGGGCTGAGAATGTGACTGAAGAATAGAGTGCTTGCCTTGAATGCATGAGGCCCTGGGTTCAATTCCTCAGCACCACAAGAGCAGAAAAAGCTGGATGTGGTGCTGTGTCTCAAGTGGTAGAGCACTAGCCTTGAGCTGAAGAGCTTAGGGACATTGCACAGGCCCAGAGTTCAGGCACCATGACTGGCAAAAGAAAAACGCCATGTGACATCAACTGCATCAAGACTTCTGTTTTGAACCAAGAAATACTAAATGAAGTTTATTATAAAGCTAATATTTTACAATTTTTAAAAGAAGACAATATGTCCAACCAAGAAGCCATAACTTAAATAACTCAGCAAAAGTATGTGCACTGAATCATTTTGGTATTATTTTTTTCTGCTTTGCAAGATTACTATTGACCTTGTCCTTCCTTTTTGGGGAAACTTAAAGTCATATTTGCACTTTTTGTTGGTCGTGGGGCTTGAACTCTGATCCTGGGTGCTGTCTTTCAGCTATTCAGTTCAAGCTCAGTGCTCTACCACTTTAGCTATGACACCACTTCTGGGGTTCTGGTGGTTAATTGAAGATAAGATTCTTATGGACTTTCCAGAGCAGGCTGGCTTTGAACCACAATCCTGTGGTCTCAACCTCCTGATTAAATAAGATTACAGACTTAACCCACCAGTATACAGCTCATATTTCCACTTAGTGCACTTAATGACACTATGTAGACAAATAATGGAAATTTGAATCAAATGATGACATGGCAACTTTTCAGAAAAATTGAGGTAGCAATAAATAAGTCCTCCTATTCCATTTTGTTACTTTAATGACTCATGAACTATGCGACCCTTACATTAGCAACCCCTTTCCATCTGTGTAGGTGTATTTAGTATTAGGAGAGACTGAGATTTTTAGAAACCAAAAGGGATCAGGTATGGAAAAACAACATAAGAGGAGATACATTTATCACACAGAGATTAAGAACTAGCCTAAGAGATTTAGAATGCTAAAGGCAATGAAGAATAAGCCTGGTTGATAACTAGTTCTTCAATAACCAAAAATGGTTCCCTAGAATGGTTTCTGGTATGCACTAGTTACTATCATTTGTTCCTTTCTTCTAGAGTTATTCCTTCTCTTGTCCCAACTGATAATTTGCCTCTGCCTTTTTGATGCCATGACTGACCAAAAAGATTTCCAAATCTCATTTAGACTATCCTTCTCATTGTGATTAGCAGTGACCCCCTCAAAAGCCTGGAATCTTCGAATTTCCAGAATTAATCTTCACCTGACATCTAAGCACATTCCTAGCATTAATTGTTGTGACCTAATGAACAAAACTTTTTTTTTCAACACAGTATCCTAATATAGGTAAAGCACATGAGTTAGGGAGTATTGTCAGCTATTAGTATGGAAGGAGCAATATATATTCCAAGTATGGATTATTTATTTTGCATTTACTAACTAAATGTTTTTTTATGTTTTTTGGTTTGTTTTTTTGCCAGTCCTATAGTCCCTGGGCTTAAACGCAGGGCTAGGGAATTATTCCTGAGCTTTCTCTTTCTCTCATGGCTAGCACTCAACCACTTGAGGCACAGCACCACTCCCAGTGTTTCTTTTTCTGTTTATGTGGTACTGAGGAATTGAATTCAGGTTTTCATGCATGGTAGGCAATCACCGTACCATGAAGCCACATTCTCAGAGCTCTAAATGACTTTCTTAATATGGTATTATATTTTCATTCCATAACTATGTATCATAATTTTGGCCAGTTGCTAGAAAAGGACGTAGAAAACAATATTAAGTCCAATAAGGCTGGATGGACAATGAACAACTGTCACAGTCTAGCCAGGGCACAGAGGGGCTTACCTCATAGGGCTGGTTCAACAGGCTGACTGAGACAGTTTCTGACCCACAGCCCACCTCCAAAATGAGAGGGCCACCTTGGGTTCCAGCCACATAGGGACACTGGGCCACCTCTTCAGCACCCATTCAACCAGTTCCTGTCAGAGAAAGAGAGAGAGAAAAGAAGTCGGAATTACAATTAAGCCGGGTGCCGGTGGCTCAGGACTATAATCCTAACTAAGAGGGTGAGGTATGATGAACATGGTTCATAGCCAGCCCAGGCAGGAACATCCATGAGACTCTTATCTCCAAAGAACCACCAGAAAACTGGAAGTGGCACTGTGGCTCAAGTGGTAGAGTGCTAGTCTTGAGCTGAAGAGCTCGAGGACAGCACCCATGCCCAGAGTTCAAGTCCCACGACTGACAAGAAGTGGACTTCCCACCACAAGAAGTGTACTGAATACCACACATTCTAGTAGGAACCATGGCAAAGAAGTCAGGCTGAGATTTCTGTCAACTGGAGGTCATGAGTTGGTCACCTGGCTTCTCCGTGCCTCATTTTCCCCAGCTACAAAACTGAACACAGTGAAGGATTTCCTTCCTCATGGGAATAGGATAATGATGAAAGAGAATCATGTTTTGTTTCATAGTCCCGTACATGTCACACCACTAATAACAGGCCCCATCTGAGCCCTTTCCCAGTTATCTTACTGTCATATGCTCACAGAATTGCCAAGAACCTTATCTGACATCCGCTCCCTCTGTGCCTGGCCCTGCTCCAGAGATCCCTCTTTATTGATCCCTTGTTTCCTCACAACTGACCCAGGAGGAGACTGAGGTACAATGGTGGAGGACCAACCCAGAGCTTTATGGCTGCTGTAAACTAAGTTTGGGACAATCATCTAAACTGATGACTGAGCATGGTGCTATATGTCTACCATCTCAACTAAGGAGGACCGGGCCTCGTGGAACACACCTGTCATAGATAGGAGGATCACGATCCAGCCCAGCCTGAGCAAATATTGAGTGAGTCTCTATCTCTGAAATGCCCAAGACAGAAAGGCTTGGATACCGTGGTAGAAGACCTGACTGGCAAGCCTAAGGCCTTGAGTTCAAACCCTAATACACCAAAAAGAACGAGAGTCCCAGTGGCAGAGGCTCATTTGTATAATCTTAGCTACTCAGGAGGCTGAGATATGAAGATCACAGCAAAAGATTTAAAATAGGTTTGGCCTCACCCATCAGAAGTCATGATGAGAAAACCCGGAGTCTGACTTATGCTGGTGCACTCCATACCAGCAGGGCTCAGATCCTTACTAAGTGCTGGCCATGCTCTCTGTCCGCCTGGGAAGCCAACTCCTGTAGGCCCCATACTCAGGTACTCCCAAGCTCCAGCTACCACCAACCAGGCCCAAAGGAGTAGACAGCTCCAAGGCACAAAGGTCCCTTGGTCTTATAATTTAGTGTTGCTGAGTCCCCTTCGAGCGTCTCACACTTCCAGGCCCCCAGACCTCAGCCACAAAGCCCATGCATCCCCCAAATGTAGCAGGCAGAAGTTACCAGAGGACCCAGCCTCTTATTAAACCCACTTCTACACACACACACACACACACACACACACACACACACACACACACACACACACAAATCCAGACCAGTGACAGAAGACTCCTCCATGCAGCACCTGCAGTTTTCCAAATGATCACTCACCTGAGCACAGTCAGATTATACAAGGAGGAAGATGATATCTCTCTCTCTCTCCTTCTCTCTCTCTCATGCACAGACACAGACACAGACACAGACACAGACACACACACACACACACACACACACACACATACACACACACACACAGTCTCAGAGCAGTGCCTCTCCAGAGTTTGTTGGTTCCTCATGTGGGACAATGTACAAGCTGGAGCACAGGGGTTCCCTTAGAGGAATCAGGGGCTCCCACCCAAGTGGAGAACCACTCTAATGATGCAGCACACACACACACACACACACACACACACACACACACACACACACACAGATTCATAGCAGTGCCTCTCCAGAGTTTGTTGGTTCCTCATCTGGGACAATGTACAAGCTAGAGCACGTGGTTTCCCTTGGAGGAATCAAGAGCTCCCACCCAAGGGGAGCACCATGCTAATGATGCAGCGCCACCCTGCCTATCCCTTTCTCCAGGGCCAGATCCTTGACTCCCCATTCACCAAAACCCTAGGCCAGGACGCTGGGTGAAGGAGTCCCAAGACAAGTGGCTCCTCAGAGCCAGGAGAGGAAATAATCAGGGGCTCATGGTGACCGCAGAGGGGTGTCTGACCCCAGGTGGGAGCAGTATTGGGGAAATGGATGGGGTCCTATAGGCTACATACATGGACTTTACTCCCTACTTCCAGCATACATGCTTCTGGGCCACATGGTAGATTCGTGGGAAGGACAAGGGGACCAGATGGACTGGGAACACCAGCAGAAACTGGCAGAGCTGGGAAATGTGATCACTCTGTGAGAACTGTTGACAGTTGGGGGAGGGGACAGGCTGGGTATATGTGTATGTGTGTTTGGGGGGGGTGTTTCTCCCAGATATTCACATTCTGCTCTGACACCCAACACTCTCACTTCCCTAATGGACTCTTCTGGGACCCTCTCTTCAGGTGAAATTGTGACCTAGCACGGAGGACAAGCGCTCACATAGCAAGAGAGACCTATCTTCTGCATCCAACACTCTCAACCCCCAGAAAAAAGGGAAAGACCCAAGAAGCCAGATGTGGAGGTGCTGCTCCCCACTTCTGACTAAAGCCACCAGGTTCCCACCAGGAAGAGGAAGCGTGCAGATGCATGGCTGTGTGGCTCCCACTGCTCCAGGCCAGGGGCTCTGTGGTGCCCCCTCCTCACCCATCCCTACATCTCCCTGTTTCCTGGGACACTGGCAGCTAGGGATGGGGGTGGGATACCCTGCTCAACACCCACTCCCACCCCCACCCCTGGGGCACATTTGTGGCAGAGCCCTGGCCAGAGTCTAGGGCATGGGGGAGCCGGAGGTCCAGTCCGGGGGGGGGGGGGGAAACGTGTGGTGTGGGGGTCACAGGGGATGGGCCCAGGAGGAGGCCACTCACATGTGCTGCTGGGAGAAGCTGTTGGAGGCAGCTCTGGGTGGGTTCGAGCAGTGAAGGCAGTAGCATGGCAAATACTCAGGCCTGGAGCAGAGACAGGGGGACCTGGACCAGGTCGGGGCCACAAGCCTGCCTGTGGCATGCCTTCACTTGAGGACTCCAAGAGGTGCCATGGGTCCAAGCAAGCAGTGCTCGGTTTGAAATGCAGTGCCACACGGAATGCTGAAGGGGACCGGGGTGTGGGCAGGTGCGTGGCGGGGCTGAGCAAGGTCTCTCCTCCTATGGCTTGAGTCTCTTGATCACTACTCAGCCACCACTACCTTCCTCAAGAGTTGGTAGTGGTGTCAACCAACAGAGGAATCCCAGTGCTATCAGGCAGCATGGAATTTGGGTGTGACCACCATCCTTATATCCCATTGGTCAGAAAGAACCATGAAAGAATGGGAGTGTGGCCGGAATCCTGTGATGCAGGCAGAATGGGTAGAGTGAAGATGACAATGGCTCCCCCAGCCCCTTTCCCAGGGAACTCTGTCCAATTCAGTTGGGGACAAGAGGGTGACTGGCTTTAGATTGCTGTGTATGTCTGTTTGTTGTCAGTCCTGGACCTTAAACTCAGGATCTAGGCAAAGTCTGTAAGCTGCTTTTGCTCAAGACTAGCCCTCTACCACTGGAGCCACACAGCTCTACTTCTGACTTTGTTGACACTGAAGTTGGACAGGGGTCTCAAGGACTTTCTTGCCTAGGGTGACTTTGACCATGATCCTCCTATCACAGACTTGTAAGTATAAAGGAGGACTGCTGAGAGCCACTGGTGCCTGCCTAATCATTGGTCTTGCTGATGTTCTGGCACAGACCTGTGAGGTCTCTATCCTCGGGTTGAAGTAGTGGGAGCTGGAGCCAACAGTAGGAATCCTGGTCTTGCCACCTTCAAATGGCAGGAGAACCTAAGAAACTCATTCTTATCCATAAGATTACCCATGGAATGTGATCAATGTCAAGATTGAATGAGTAGTTCTTGAATGATTCTAGGATCAAATTATACACAATTATATCCAAGGACACTGATCGATTTTAGTTAATACTTCATTAAGCATTTAAACAATCACATTCATTAAATGGAGGCAGAATGAAATACCTAAGAATTCGACCTCACATAGTATAAAGGTGCAATTTTTTTCTGCCAGGATTGGAATTCGAACTCATTGTCTGGGTAACTCTGTTGCACTGTGTGGGAAGGGGAAGCTTGCCTCCTTGAAGTCAGGAAATTCAAGTCTGTTCTTTAGTCCTGAATTGGATCCCCAGCACTAAAAAACATCCTATTCATGTACATTTTAAATATATGATTTATATTCATATACATATGTTCACTCCATATTACACTCAGTATAGTTATTCTTTTTTTGTCTTTTTCTTGTATTGACCGTTTATTTTATTGACTATTATGACACATAGAACATTGATTACATCGATTACATAGGATTATAGGTCTGCATATGTATTCCACTTTATACTTGACACCCAGGACTTTCAAAGAAAAGGAAAAAAATTGTGTCACCATCAGCTTCTTACTCCACAATTAATTGTTTGGGAGTCCTGGCATCTGAACTCATAGCCTACAAGGCCAAATTCATGAATGGGTGAGTGTCAATACTCCATCCTGGGGCAAATTGAGCTGACAGGCAGTTCCCAGGACCTGAAATCAAGCCTCAGAGGTTGACAAAATATGAACAGATTGACATGCGGATGACAGTACATAATAAAAATATGTTTATATAGTGCCAAAGATGTCTATACATTATTCAGTTATATAGACTACATTCCTACAAATTCTGGGGTGTTTATTATACCTCCATGTAATTAATATTATTGTTTTCATCCTTAATAAACTATTAATTAAAATCAGTGTCCTGAAATTATTGCGTTCCTGTAAGTAATAGTATTCTTTTAATGCTTCATAAATATTAAATAAAATCAATCAGCTTCCGCAAATCATCTTGTCTAATTTTATAAGAGAATCATTCACGATCAACTCATTCAACCTGACATTGATAACATTCCTATGGATGGGAACGAGTCTCTTAGTATCTCATGGCATTGGTAGGTGTCAGGACTGGGATTTGAAATCAGGGCCTATGTTGCCACGTGGTCCTATGGTTTCCCCGATAGTCCACCAGCCTTCAGCAATGCAAGGTAAAATACTCTTTGCAACAATGTCATTCGGACCCAGGAGGGTCACCTCACAAAGGAAGAAAACATAAAAAGGCCATCTCCACATTTTTCCTGTAATTTTTTTTTCCCTTCAAGGCCTAGGGATCTAGGATCCCAGGATCAGCTGTGGGTCCAGTGGCTGCACCTCAGCCTAGGGCGATTGAAGCTGAAGCAGAGTTGCACGACCTGAGTTCAAGCCCCACTCTGGGAAAAAATAAAATAAAATAAAATTAGCTCTCTGGATTGCAATTTCCACCATTTATTCTGCCAGGTTTTGGATTTGAACTCAGGGTCTGGGTAAATCTGCAGTGGATGAAGGGGAAGCTCACTGTACTTGAAGGTAAGAATTTCAGGCCTGTTCACTAGGCCTGAATTCAAGCCCCAGCCTTTGAAAACATACTATTTATATAAAGATAGGCTTTGTACTTACCTATAGATGTTCAGTCCATACAAGTTTGGTGTGGTTGATCCTTGTATTTATTGTTGTATTCATTTATTTACCATTGATTTTACTGTCTATGATGACACCCATTCCATTTATTACATTAATGACATCCTATCACATAGCATCTAAATTTGTAGAAGTGTTCTCCATCATGCCTGACACCCAGGACTCTCAGAGAAAAGGAAAACAAGTTTCACACTCAGCTTCTTACTCCATGATCCAATTGTTGGTAGTGCTAGAATCTGAACTCATTGCCTAGCAGGACTAATTGGCAAATAGGTCAATGTGAACACACCATCCTGTGAGCAACTAAGGAGGAAGGCCATTCCCAGGATATGACATTGATCCCCATGGTGGGCCACAATAGTTATAAATTCATTGTTTAAACATAGGATCTATATTTACATATATGTGTGGACAGCATCTCGTGTTTGGTGTACTTCTTATTTTGTGTCTTATCCATGGAGATATTGTGTATTTACTGAGTATGGTAACAGATATAACAGTGTTTACATGGATGACAACCTATTGCCATGTCTATAGGGTTTCTTATGCTTTCTCCATCCTAGTTGAGACACAAGACATTCGCAAGACAGGAAAATACGTGAATCGATTGGCTTCTCACATCAGGATTCATATTTTCACTGTGTTGGAATTTCAACTCAGAGCCTAGCAGGCCCAATTGAGGAAAGGGTCAAGGTGAGGACACAGGTCTGTGAGCAATGAAGGAGATAGGCCATTCCCAGGACCTGACATCGAGTGCCAGGGAGGGCTAAATAGTCATAAATTCATAATTTAAACATAGGATCTATATTTATATACATGTGTGGACAGCATCTTGCATTCAGTGCACTTGTTCTCCTTATTTTGTTCCTAATTCATGGAGGTATTGTGTATTTTATTGGTGACAGGTAAAACTGTGCTGACATGGATTACAACCTGTTCGCATAGTTATAGGGTTGCCTATGCATTCATTTTCCATCCTAGTTGAGACCCAGAACTTTCACAGGAGAGGAAAACATTTGCAACGACTGGCTTCTGACATCAGGATGAAACTTTTGTCAGTGCTGGGATGTGAATTCAGGTCTGGGTAGCTCTGTTGAACTGTGATGGAAGGGGAAGCTCACCATCCTTGAAGACTAGAATGTCAGGCCAGGTCCAGGGCCTGATTTGAAGCCCCAGCACTGGACAAAATAACAAGCCCAACTTTTTTAAAAATAGGATGACTCTTTACCTACAGGTATGTTATGTAACTTGCATTCAGTGTAGTTATTCTTTTTATTTTATGTCTTATTCATCGATGTATTGTATGTTTTATTGAATATGATGACAGATATAATTGTGCTGACATGGATGTCAACCTATTCCCATGGCTATAGAGTTGCCTATATAGTATTCTCCATCTGGCTGAGACCCAGGACTTTAACACGACAGGAAAACAGATGGATCAATTGGCTTCTCACATCAGGGTGAAGCTTTTGGCAGTGCTGGGATTTGAACTCATGGCTTAGCAGGCCCAATTGGTGAATGGGACATGGTGAGCACACCACCCTGTGAGCCACTAAGGAGCTTGGCCGTTTCCAGGACCTGAGATCAATCCCCCCCAGAGTGGGGGCCAATATAGTCATAAATTCCCAATTTAAACAGAGGACCTCTGTTTCCATACATGGGTGGGCAGTACCTTGCGTTCTATGTGGTCATTCTCATTATTTTGCCTTATTCATTGATGTGGTGTGTATTTTCTTGAGTATAGAATGACAAATATAACTTTGTTGACCTGGATGACAATCTATTCACATAAGTAGAGAGTTGCCTATGCATTCTCCATCCTAGCTGAGACCCAGAACATGCACAGCACAGAAAAAAAAGCCGCAAAGACTGGCTTCTCACATCAGGGTGAATTTTTGGCAGTGCTGGGATTTGAACTTGGGGCCTAGGAGGCCCAAATGGCCAATGGGTCCACGTGCACACTCCAGCCTGTGAGCCATGAAGGAGCTGGGCTGTTCCCAGAACTGAGATCAAGCCCCAGGGAGGCCACAATAGACATCAATCCATCATTGAAACATGGGATGTATATTCACATCTGTGTGTGGACTGCATCAATCAGTTAGTGTAGTTATTCCCTCTATTTTGTATGCTATTCATGGATGTAGTGTGTATTTTCTTGAGTACATGATGACAGGTATAACTGTGCTGACATGGATGACTACCAGTTCCCATGGCCACAGGGTAACCCATACATTCTCCATCCTAGCTGAGACCCAGAAATTGCACAGGAAAGGAAAACAGGTGCAACGATTGGCTTCTGACATCAGGATGATTCTTTTGGCAGTGCTGGGGTCTGAACTTAGGGCCTAGCAGGCCCAAGAGGTGAATGGGTCCACGTGAGCACACCAGCCTGTGAGCCACTAAGGAGCTAGGCTGTTCTCTGAGATTGAGCACCCAGGTGGGGGTAGGGTGAGGGTGCACAGCAGTCATCCATTCATAAGCTGAAGGTAGTATGCAAATAAGTACATATATAGAGAGAGTAGGAGAGATGGCCACCTGTGATGGAATTAAATCTACTGTGTGACTACCGATTCTTGGATCTTTCCTGATGCCTCCTTTTCACAACTGATGATTATTGTCATGCTTCATCAAATCTTCATTGCAAATAAGCAATACCCCATGATTCTTGCCTATCATTTCCTACTCCCATCACGTATGATCTACTGATTCAATGATGACATCAATCGCATTCCATAACTCTTCCTAGGTCCATAAACTAATATATTGGGATCTCCCTCCATACCATCTTAGTATGGTGGCTGAATTTAAGCCTCAGGCCTGGAAAACATACTCCTTATATACATTTTAAAGATAGCACTTATACTTCCATACAGATGTTCAGTCCATATCATGTTTAGTGTGGTAGGGTTTATACTTCCATATAGATGTTCAGTCCATACCGTGTTTTGTGTGATTATTCATTTTATTTCTTGTTTTATTCATTTATTTACCATTTATTTTATTGACTCTGATGACACCTATACCATTTATTATATTTATTATATTATATTTATTATATTATATTTATTTATTATATTATTATTATATTATATTATATTATATTATATTATAATATTAATTTATTATATTATTTATATCCTATCACATAACATCTAGATTTTTAGATGTGTTCTCCATCATGCCTGAAACGCAGGGCTCTCCCAGAAAAGGAAAACGTGTCACACTCGGCTTCTTAATTCAAGATTAAATTTTCACAGTGCTAGGATATGAACTCAGGGCCTAGCAGGCCAAATTCATGAATGGGTGAGTGTAAGCCTGGCAGCCTCTAGCCAGGTGGTTCCCAGGTGCTGAGAATGAGCCCCAGGTTTGGCCAAAACAGTGATACATGGTAAAAAGTGCCAGAGCGGACTGTGAATTATTAAATGACATCTACTACTTTCCTACCAACTCTTAGGTATTTATTATACTTCCATTGAAGCAATATTATGCTTTTCATGCTTAATAAACTATTAATTAAGATCAATCAGCATCCTAGGATTCTTGCATCCAATTTTAGACTAAACCAATACACGAACTACTCTTTCAATCAGTATCCTATGCATAGGAACGAGTCTCTTGGGATCTCCACCACTGGTAGGTGTCAGGACAGGGATTTGAACCTGGGGCCTATATTGACAGGTGGGCCTATGGCTTCCTTGATAGCCCGCCAGCCTTCAGCAATGGCAGGTCAGGTCCACTTTGCAGCTCTGTCATTCAGAACCAGTAGGATCACCCTGCAAAGAAAAAAATTATAAACCTCCCAACCCTCTGCAGCTCACTACTTTTGGTGCTGTTCCACTTTTTTTTCTTCCTGCAAGCCCTCTTGGCTTGGGATCCCAGGATTTGCTATGGGTCCAGAGGCTGCAGCCCAGCCTAGGGATATCAAAGCTTAGGCAGTATTGCCATGATCTGAGATCAAGACCCGTGGTTGGCAAAAAAAAAAGAACAAACAAATAAATAAATAATTTATTTATTTAACTAAATTAAAAAATAAAGCTCCCTTATTTGGAATTTCTGCTAGTTTTTTTTCCTATCCTGGCATTTGAACTCAGGGTCTTGGTAAATCCATACCAATGTGAGAGAAGGTGCAGAGTCGCCACTACTTTAGTTCAAATCCCGTGCCAAGCCAAAATTAAAAAATTAAGTCACTGATCTTGGCAGGGGGAGGTAGTTGTGGAGATGGGAGGGAAGGGATAGTAGGGGGAAAACAAAGGAAGGGGCAACAATGCTCAATAGGAAATGTACTCATTATTTTGTTCATATAACTGTAACCCCCTGTACATCATTTTTACAATAAACATCATACAAAAAATAAACAATGTAGTGCTCAGAGAAGCACTTTGGGGGTAAAGGAAAGATGCCTGAATAGCTATACAAAATTCTACACTGCTTTTTTTTTTAATTTTCAGTATGGAACTGAATAAACATAACTGCTTTCATCAAAGAAAAATTGTCTCTGTCTTGGAAATGGGGCCAGTATTTCTGCTATTGCTGGGATTTGATCTCACATTCCAGGTAACTCTTTTGCACCACGGGTAAAGGCAAAGTTTACTGTCCTTGAGGAAAACAAATCAGGCTAGAGTTCCCAGGGCCTGCAGTAAGGCTCTGCAATGGAAAAATAGTTATGGTATATACTTACATATGTATGTTTATTACATGATATGATTATTGTCATTGTTTTTTATTTATTTTATTTTTATTTTATTTATTTATTCATTGTTTAATGTATTTAGTATTATTACATACATATTTATTACGTTTCATACATCTATTACAAAATTATAAACAATAATTTAGGACATTGAGTCATTTTTCATTAATACCTTAAGTGTTGAAACATGATACATAATTAAATGGAGGCATTTGTCACAGTCATCACATGTTTAGAGTCTGTCCCAAGTATGAGCTTTGTCTTATTCATCTTTGGACAACTTCCTACAGGGATTTCTTTAAATGATATATACTCAGAGACTTTTTCTTGAGGATAGGCAAGCTGAGGGATAAAATAGTAAGAGTGAAGCTGGGAATGTGGCTTATAGGTAGAGAGCTTGCTCAGCATGCATGAATGCCAGGGTTTAAATCCTCAGTGCCACATACTCAGAAAAAGCCAGAAGCTGTGGAATGGCTCAAGTGGTAGAGTGCTAGCCTTGAGAAAAAGAAGCTCAGAGACAGTACCCCGGACCTACGTTCAAGCCCCAGAACTGGCAAAAACAATAGGCCAGATGCTGGTGGCTCACACCTACAACCCTAGCTAATCAGGAGGCTGAGACCTTAAGACCACAGTTCAAAGACAGCCTAGGCAAGGAAAGCCTGTTAGACTCTTACCTCCAATGAACCACACAAAGACCCCACGTGGAGCTGTGACTCAAGTGGTAGAGTGTTCACCTTGACCTGAAGGGCTTAGGGATAGTGCCCAGGCTTGAGTTCGAAATACATACCTGGAAAAAAGTGAGGGTTAATCAAAGTACTTTTCCTATTTGTTAATTATGAGAACATTTTCTGGAAAATGAATGCTGGTGTACACCAGAATTGGAGTCAGAGCTCAATGTTCAAGTATAGGAGATCTATATGCTCAGGCTCTCTATCTTTAGGATTATAACCTTGTGTGCTACACGGTTCTGAAAGGTCCAATGTTGAAAGGGTTAATATGCTTCCCACGCCCTTTATGATGAGCAGTTGACTTGTATTTTCAATGTCATTACAGTTCTGAACTTAGCAGAGCAACAGAAACTCATGCTTGTCACCCTTGTTTAGGAGACTGAGGTCTGAGTATCACAGGGTGAAGACAGCCAGGGCAGGAATATCTATGAGGCTCTGACTTCCACTACAACACAGACAAAGCAGAAAGGGACTCATGTGGCATAGCGCTAGCCTTGAGTCAAAGGCGTCCAGGGAAAGAGCCTAGATCCACAATTCAAGCCCAAAGACTGAAAAACATTTAAAGCAAAGGACAGAAAAAGAAGGAAAAAGCCAGTAACTCCTTTTGGGTTTGATCAATATATTTCTATCTTGGAAGCTCCTGAGGAGCTAACAGGACAAGCACCAAAGAAGAACATAGACTAGGAGAGCAGGCTAAGTTCAAGGTTCAAGTGTAGCAGATCATCTGCCCAGCCACTCACGTGAAGATTGTAATCATCTTGTGTCCTCCAGTGGGCTTCCGAAAGGTTACATGTTCAAGAATTCCTGGGTTTCCCTTGGTGATGAGAAGTTACTTGCACTCTAAATGTTCTTAGAGTTCCCAAGCTATAGAAGCAGGAAAGAAACATCATTGACCCATCCTGGGTATGAATGAAGTTCTCAGGATCCAAGACCTAGCCCTGTTAGCAGGAAGAACTCCAAAGTAACTCTGTATTTGAAGGACAGGAAACAGTTTCAAAAAAAAGGCTAGGTGCAGAGATCTAGGCCTGCAGAATTAGGAGGCAGAATGTACACACTAAACAGGGAAGTGAGCCAGCAATGGGGGGAAACCTGAAATATTTGTTAGAGTCACACCAGGTTCAGGCTTTTCTCAGCCTCTTCAAAAATTATCCTTCCTCCCTCAGGTTAAGGAGCCTCAGGCTATCTTTAGGTTACCAGTAGAGAGCCAGTTTAGTGGGGAAGAGGGGAGGAACAGAATAGAAAAATCCTGCTTTTTGGTGTTAGGTAGTGGGTTCTTGACTCTCCATCTGTCAGATTTGAAGGCCTTTCTTCTACCTCTGCCAGTCCATTCTCCTTCCTTCATTCTCCACATCATTAATGTAAATCCCCAGTTAAAGGAGGGGCAGGGCCCTTTCTCTTCTGCCTCCCAGCACCTGAGTTAGAACCTGGCTCTGCCCTCTTGACTCTGGGGCCCTCCACTGCCCTAGAAGTGGGAGAGAGACAGTCTTCCTGTTCTGTGGTTATGTGAAGGTGATGCTGGTGTCCTGGCACACTGCAGAAGGCTTCATGGTTGGGAAGTGTTCCCTTCTTTCCTACTGACATCCAAGACCATATTCACCTATCATATTTCTTTCTTTCTTTCTTTCTTTCTTTCTTTCTTTCTTTCTTTCTTTCTTTCTTTCTTTCTTTCTTTCTTTCTTTCTTTCTTTCTTTCTTTCTTTCTTTCTTTCTTTCTTTCTTTCTTTCTTTCTTTCTTTCTTTTCTTTCTTTCTTTCTTTCTTTCTTTCTTTCTTTCTTTCTTTCTTTCTTTCTTTCTATCAATCTCTCTCTCTCTCTCTCTCTCTCTCTCACTCTCTCTGTCTGTCTGTCTGTCTATCTATCTACCTACCTACTTACCTGGTATCTCTTTGGCAGTTCGTGGGCCTAACTCAAGGCCTTGGCACTGTCTCTAGGACTCTGCTACTTGAGTCACAGCACCAATTCTGGATTTTTCTGTGTATGTGCTACTGAGGAATCAAACCCAAGGATTCTTGCATGCTAGGCAAACACTCTCTCACTAATCCACATTCCCAGCCCCCTCATCTTTTTCTTAATGGTAGTTTTTACATAAGTATGCTACCATTTTTCATCCCCAAGTTAATTTTTCTGAATACCTGTTATAAATATGAATACTGATCTTCTCTTCCCCTCCCTGATTTGTGACTGTTTCTGCGTTGGCCACATAATAAAATGTAAATAAAGGCTGCTGAGAGCTTAAGTGTGCATCATATAAGGATGCAGGCGTGGAGCCCTGGAAGAGAAAAGCGATGGGCTTGAAATGAAGAGAATGGTACAGTATGCGCAATGAGCATATCTGAAAAATAAATCAGTAAGTAAAAGCAGAAGCATTGCCTATGGTCTGTTTGCATTCAGGGAAGTAATATACACACATAAGTTGGTAGGAGGACACTGATACATAACTTGGCCTTCTCTTTTTGAATTTTTTGTGGGCATCCCAGGGCTTAAACACAGGGTCCAATGCAATGAGCTGTTTTGCTCAAGGCTGAGGCTCTACCACCGACAGAGCTCCACGTCCAGCTATCTGGTCGATAATTGGACATAAGGGCCTCCCAGTCTTTCCTGCTTGCTCTGTACAGTATCTCTTGCTTGGTTTTCTCTCTCAAAGCTGGAGCTCTACCATCTGGGCCACTGCTCCACTTATGGTTTTCTGGTGGTTAATTGGAGATAAGAAGCTCACATACTTTCCTGCTCAGGCTGCCTTTGAATGGTTATCTCCTGAGGAGGAATTAAGCACCTTTCCTTAGGGATTCGCTGAGATGCCACTCCACAAAACCTTTAGTCTAAATCTTGAGAGGAACTAGAGAAAAACAGAAACAGAAAGATGCTTCTAGTGTGTTCTAGATACTTAAGGGTGTACACAAAAACATTTATAATAATTAGGTCATTTTATAGACAAAAGAGCAATGTAGACAGTCTGAAAATCGCTCAAGGTTTCAGTCCTCTCGTCCTGAGACAGTAAATTCACTGCAGCTCTATGCTAAGTGACCAAACTGGCATGTCCTGTGGACATTTGCTCCAACATCCTGGGACATTTTTTTTCTCATTTTTGGCTTCAAACCTTTGGCCAGAGGGGAAGATGAGGAGAGAAAATCCTTCTCAGAGAAAGCAGCTATAAAGAACATTGAGTAGTTTACTTATAAATTCAAACCATTGGAATGACCCTGTTAAGATGTCAGAAGTCCAGAGTAAAAATGAAGAAGAAAAGAAAGGCAGGTGCCAATGGCTGCTGACTGTAATCCCAGCTTCTCAGAAGGCTAACATGTAGAGAACCTTAGTTTGAATCCAGCCAGTGTAAGAAAGTTGACAATATTATATCTATGAGATCAGAGAAAAAAACCAGAAATGGGGCTGTGACTCAATTTTAATGTGCTACCTCTGAGCAAAAGGAGCTCAGGGACAACAGCTAGGGTTAATGTCCAACCCCAGGACCTGCCCCCCACCAAAAAAAAAAAGACCGTTTAGCTCCATGTATTGTACATGGATGGATGTATCCTTATAGGTGAATCTCCAGAGTAGCTATGATGAATGGACTGAACTAGGAAATTTGTTTTCAATACAATGATTTCATGGCACAGAGAGGGCTTTCAAGACATTGCATGTTCCGGGGCTCCCCTCACTGTTCCCAGTGTACCCTGAGGGTTTCTTTGCATCCCAGGCCTGTTGGAAGAAGTCTCTCATTGTCTGGACAGGCAGACAAAAGGACTCACTCCTGTGCAGTGGTGAAACAAACTACTCTATCTGGGCCAATTAGTGAGGATGAGTGTGGGTAGGCTCTGAAGGTCAGGAGGAAAAGGCCTCTTTGTACCCCAAGCTATCTCTCTCACCAGTGCTCTGTTTTGAAAGGAAGCCTTCATTTATGCCACCATCCTAGGGAGGCCAAGTTCCCTGCACTTATCTTGCCTTTGCGAGACTATATTCTAGTGATCAGATACATTGTTCAATATAAATCAGGAGTCCTTCTGGCAGACAACTAGGGCACTGAACCTAGTGAAATGTTTAATTGCAGTCGATGATGGGCCTATAATGCCTCTTCTAGGTTTCTGGAACCTTGGGAAATCCAAGCACATGTCAGACATCACAAGGCTTCCTGTCATCTAGGGTTGGTGAAGCTCATAATGTTTTGAAACATTTGACCTCTCCTAGTTGGGCCCTGGGTGGCTAGGTTTTGGGGTTGAACACAGGGCCTGGGTGTGAACATGAGATCAGTGCAGAAGCCCAGTGCTCTACCATTTGGTGTCACATCTTCACTTCTGGTCTGTGTGTGTGTGTGTGTGTGTGTGTGTGTGTGTGTCCGTGTGCATGGATGCATACACCAGTCCTGGAGACTGAACATAGGACCTAAGCCGTGTACCTAGTTTCACTTTTTTTTTTTTTTTTTTACTTTATGCTTTTCTTTTTTCTTTTTTTTTAATTGTGAAAATACTGTACAGAGGGGTTACAATTACATGGACAAAATAGTGAGTACATTTCTTATCAAGCATTGTAGCCTCCTCCTTTGTTTACCCTACCCATCCTTCCCATCCTCCCTCCCCCCAATCCCCACCCAAGTTGTAAAGATCGTTTTTGACATGACAACTTGCATTCTCATTGTTGCAACAGGTCCACCTGTATCCTCATTTAAACGACTTGTTTTTCCACTTCCCCTCCACAAATTAAACCGACATCAAATACAGTGAAAGCATGGGTTATGCTGTGGGGGAGGGACATACAAAGCAACAAAGATATAATCTTATAATAACGTTAGAAACAAATACATGAAAGAAAAAAACATTTCAAATAAATATCTTAGGGTTCATTTTCCTAACATCACCTTATCTGACCTTTTCTGCTTGGCTCATACATATACTAGATATTGCAAATAAGGGAAATCATGGGACATATGTTTCTTTGGGCCTGGCTTACTTCACTTAATATAATTTTTCCAAGTCTTTCCATTTCCTAAAAAATGGGGCAATGTCATTCTTTCTGATGGAGGCATAGAATTCCATTGTGTATATATACCACATTTTCTTGATCCATTCATATACTGAGGGGCATCAGGGTTGGTTCCAGATAATATCTATGGTAAATAATGCTGCAATAAAAATAGTTGTGCTGATAGCTTTAGTGTGGTCTTGTTTGTAATCATTTGGGTAAATGCCCAAAAGTGGGACTGCTGGGTCATAGGGGGGCTCTATGTGGAGTCTTTTGAGGAACCTCATACTACTTCCCAAGTGGTTGAACAAGTTACACTCCCACCAACAATGTAGTAAGGTTCCCTTCTGTCCACATCCCCTTCAGCAACTGTTGTTATTAGAGTTCTTGAATTTTGCCATTCTAACTGGGGTGAGGTGGTATCTCAATGTTGTTTTGATTTGCACTTCTTTTATGGCTAGGGATGTTGAGCATTTCTTCATGTGTCTATTGGCCATCCTTCTTTCTTCTTCAGAGAAGTTTCTATTTAAGTCCTTAGCCCACTTATTTATTGGGCAGTTGTTTCTTTGGAGATTTGTTGCTAGGGGATTACATCCAAAAAATCATACACCATGACCAAACAGGATTCAATTCAGGGGTGCAAAGCTGCTTCAATATAAACAAATCAATTGTATTATTCATCACATCAACAGGAGCAAGAATAAGAACCACATGGTTATCTCAATAGACACAGAAAAAGCATTCGACAGGATCCAACACGCCTTTAGGATGAAGGTCTTGGAAAAATTATGAATCCATGGAACATTCCTCAATACAATAAAGGCTGTATATGACAAACCTACAGCCAGCATTATACTTAATGGTGAAAAACTAAAGCCATTCCCATTTTACTCAGGAACAAGACAAGTATGGCCACTCTTTCCACTTCTCTTCAATCTAGTATTAGAATGCCTAGCCACAGCAATAAAACAAGATGCAGACATAAAGGGGATCCAAATAGGGAAAGAAGAAATAAAACTCTCCATCTTTGCAGATGACATGATCTTGTACTTAAAGAATCCCATAGATTCCACTCCCAAATTACTCAAGCTGATCCAAAACTTTGGCAAAGTAGCAGGGTATAAAATTAAACACCCAAAATCAATGGCTTTGCTGTATGCCAACAATGAGAAAAGTGTGGCTGAAATTAGGAAAGCAACTCCATTTGTAATAGCCCCCCCAAAAATAAAATATCTAGGAATTAACATAACCAAAGAAGTGAAGGACCTCTATGATGAAAACTTTAAAAACTTGAAAAAGAAAATCAAAACAGAACTTAGAAAATGGGAAAATCTTCGATGCTCCTGGATTGGAAAGATTAACATAGTGAAAATGGCAAAACTTCCCTAGGCTCTCTACAAATTTAATGCGATACCTATCAAAATTCCAACCTCATTCTTCAAGGAAATAGAAGAGGCAATCCAAAAATTCATATGGAACAATAAAAGACCCCGAATAGCAAAAACGCTCCTCAACGGAAAGAACACTGCTGGAGGAATATCAATACCAAACTTCAAACTCTACTATAAAGCCATAGTAATCAGAACAGCTTGGTACTGGCATAAGAACAGACCTCAGGACCAATGGAATAGAATTGAAAACCCAGAAATGAACCTACAGACCTATACCCATCTATTCTTTGATAAGGGAGCTAAAAAAAATAGAATGGAAGAAAGACAGCCTCTTCAGTAAATGGTGCTGGCAAAATTGGTTAACTACTTGTAGAAAACTAAATCTAGATCCTTATATATCACCCTGCACCAGAATCCAATCCAAATGGATCAAAGACCTCTGAGTCAAAGCAGACACTCTGAAAACACTACAGGATGGAATCGGAGAAACCCTAGGTCTCCTTGGCTCAGGCCGAAATTTTCCTAATAGAGACCCGGAAACACAATAAATCAAAGAAAGGTTGGACAATTGGGATTGCATGAAATTGCAGAACTTCTGTATGGCAAGGGACATAGCTAGCAAGATCAATAGAAAGCACATGGATTGAGAGAAGATCTTCACTAGCCATACAACGGACAAGGGTCTCATATCTAAAATATACTTGGAACTCAAAAAATTAAATCCCCTAGTTTCTCTTGTACAAGGATATCTCTCTCCCACTTGAGCCACAGAGACACTTCAAGCTTTTTCTAGTGATGTGGTCCTGAGAAATCATGCCCAGGGTTTCATATATGCAAAGCACTCTACCCCTAAGGCCCATTCCCAGCCCTCTACTTCAGGTTTATTAGTTTGTTTCTGTCTTTTTCTTGTTGTTGTTGTCTGTTGTAGCAGTTAAAGTCTGGACCTGGGTGCTGTCCCTGAGTTCTTCAGCTCTACTCTATTGCTCTACCACTTGAGCCACAGCACCACTTCAGGTTTCCTCGTGGTTCATTGGAGTTAAGGGTCTCAAGGACTTTCCTGCCCCAGACTAGCTTTGAACCATGATCCTCAGATCTCATCCTCCTGAGTAGCTAGTATGTCAGGAAGGAGCCACAAGCACCAAACTTCCACTTCAGGTTTCTTAGTGGTCAATTGCAGATAATAGTCTCATGGGACCTTCTGTGTCTGAGATAGTTTGGAACCCAGATCCTCAGATCTCAGCTTCCTGAGATGGCAGGATGACAGACTTCAGCTATACACCCCTAGGCTGTGGCACTCTGCTGCAAGGTGGTCTTTGCTCCACGTAGTGGAGGGCTATCCATGAGCCCAGTGGTAAGGGTTAGTGCCTAGGCTGCAAGATCAAGGTTCATGACTGAGAAAAAACAGAACAATTGTCTGCATGAGACAACTCATTAGTCTTCAGTAATACATAATTTTGTCCATGCCATGGGGACACATCTGAGCCACAATATTCTTTTTTTTTTTTTTTTATCAAACTTCTTTTTTTTTCTTTATTGTGAAAATACCATACAGAGGGGCTACAATTACATCAGCAAAGTATTGAACGCATTTCTTAGTAAGCATTGTTGCCTCCTCCTTTGTTTCCCCTTCTTATCCCTTGCCCCTCTCTCCCCCGCACCAAAGTTGTAAAGTTCGTTTTTAGACGTAATGAATTGTACATCTCATTGTGGCAATGGGTCCACCTGTATCCATATTTAAACGATTTGCTTTTTCCCTTCCCCTCCACAAATTATACCAACATCAAATACAGTGAAAACAGGGGTTATGCTGTGGGAGTGAGACCTACAAACCAACAAATAAATCATCTTATAAATATGTTAGAAACAATCGCATGAAAGAAAAAAACATTTGAATCCTTACGGTGTGGTTCATTTCGCCTAAGAGCAACATATCTGACATTTTCTGCTTTTCTCAGGCTTATACTAGTTATTGCAAATAAGGAAAACCATGGGACCTATGTTTCTTTTTTTAAAATTTTTTGTGAACATAGTGTACAGAAGAGTTACAAATACATGAGTAGGATAATGCGTACCTTTCTTATCAAGCATTGCAGCCTCCTCCTTTGTTTACCTTCACATCCCTTCACAGCCTTCCCTCGCACCCCCGCATCCAATACCCCCCGCCCCCCGCACCAACGTTGTAAAGCTCGTCTTCAACATGACAAATTGTACTTCTCATTGTTGCAACAGGTCCACCTGTATCCTTAAACGACTTGTTTTTCCCCATCTCCTCCACAAATTATACCGACATCAAATATAGCGAAAACAGGGGTTATACTGTGGGGGAGGGACATACAAAGCAACAAAGAAATAATCTTATAAATGCGTTAGAAACAAATACATGAAACAAAAAAAACATTAAAATACATATCTAAGGGTTCATTTTCTTAACATCACATTATCTTACCATTTCTGCTTGACTCAGACATATACTAGATATTGCAAATAAGGGAAACCATGGGACCTAGGTTTCTTTGGGCCTGGCTTACTTCACTTAATATAATTTTTGCAAGTCTTTCCATTTCCTAACAAATGGGGCAATGTCATTCTTTCTCATGGAGGCATAGATTTCCATTGTGTATATATGCCACATTTTCTTGATCCATTCATCTACTGAGGAGCATCTCGGTTGGTTCCAGATATTAGCTATGGTAAATAATGCTGCAATAAACATAGTTGTGCAGGTAGCTTTAGTGTGGTCTTGGTTGTAAACATTTGGGTAAATGCCCAAAAGTGGGATTGCTGGGTCATAGGGGAGCTCTATGTGAAGTCTTTTGAGGAACCTCCATATTGCTTTCCAAAGTGGTTGAACAAGTTTACACTCTCACCAACAATGCAGTAAGGTTCCCTTCTGTCCACATCCCCTCCAGCTACTGTTGTTATTAGAGTTCTTGAATTTTGCCATTCTAACTGGGGTGAGGTGGTATCTCAATGTTGTTTTGATTTGCATTTCTTTTATGGCTAAGGATGTTGAGCATTTCTTCACGTGTCTATTGGCCATCCTTCTTTCTTCTCCAGAGAAGTTTCTCTTTAAGTCTTTAGCTCACTTATTTATTGGGCAGTTGTTTCTTTGGAGATTTGTTGTTGGGGAATTTAATTTTTTGAGTTCCAAGTATATTTTAGATATGAGACCCTTGTCTGTTGTATGACTAGCGAAGATCTTCTCCCAATCCGTGGGCTCTCTATTGATCTTGCTAGCTATGTCCTTTGCCATGCAAAAGCTCTGCAACTTCATGCAATCCTATTTGTCCTTGTGTTTCTGGGTCTCTATTAAGAAAATTTCGGCCTGAGCCAAGGAGACCTAGGGTTTCTCCTATTCCATCCTGTAATGTTTTCAGAGTGTCTGCTTTGACTCAGAGGTCTTTGATCCATTTGGAGTGGATTCTGGTGCAGGGTGATATATAAGGATCTAGATTTAGTTTTCTACAAGTAGTTAACCAATTTTGCCAGCACCATTTACTGAAGAGGCTGTCTTTCTTCCATTCTATTGATTTAGCTCCCTTATGGAAGATTAGATGGCTGTAGGTCTGTAGGTTCATTTCTAGGTTTTCAATTCTATTCCATTGGTCCTGAGGTCTATTCTTATGCCAATACCAAGCTGTTTTGATTACTATGGCTCTATAGTAGAGTTTGAAGTTTGGTATTGATATTCCTCCAGCAGTGTTCTTTCCGTTGAGGAGCGTTTTTGCTATTCGGGGTCTTCTTTTGTTCCAAATGAATTTTCAGGTTGCCTCTTCTGTTTCCTCTAAGTTCTGTTTTGATTTCCTTTTTCAGGATTTTAAAGTTTTCATCATAGAGGTCCTTCACTTCTTTGTTCTCTTTGAGTGTTCTCAGCCTGGTCACGCCATTCCTGCCTTTCCCTTTGAGTATTCTCAAGATGCTCACGCAAATCCTGTATCAGTTTTTGAGTAGCTTCTTCACGCTTATGATATTCTTCTATAAACTTTTGGATTGCCTCCTCTCTCTCCCTATCACACTCATACAGAGTCCTTGTTGGTTTTCAATCTTTTCATTTTTCATGTTTGACAGCAGTGTTTTTAGAGCTCTTTGGGAACTCTCCTCTGGATTATTCATTATCTGATCTGTGCCCTGATTATCAAGAGTGGGAGTTGAGATACCCTTACTTGCCATTTTTCTTGTGTTTTTCCGGCTTACTCTGCCCATTTAAGATGAAAACAGCACCAGTTTTGTGCTAGAACACTATCTTAAGGCAAGCATCAACCAAAGTCTGAATTTGCAGAGTCAATAGTCTACAGATACAATCTAGTTCAACAGATACATCTATTCAACATCAAACAACTATATATTAATGGGCTACGTACCGCAAGGAAGAATTTGGAAAACCAGAAATTATTCGGTTTAGGAAGAGATGTGGGTAAAAAATAGGAATAGAGTGATGTGGAAAGGCACAGGGAGAGTTAACTAAGTCCTAATCTAAAAGCAGGAAATAGGTTGGGTAGGATGAAAGTAGAGAGAGAGAGAAAAAGAAGAAAGAGAAAGGGGAAAAAAAGAGACCAGAAAAAATAGAAAAGTAAAAATTAATAATATTGTGCAGTAACGAAACCAATCTATTTAGAGAAGAATGTGAAAATAATGAGAGAAGGGGAGGGATATAAAGGAGATGTGACGAACTTAGAAATAAAAATGCTTAAAATATTATATAGGTATAAAGAGGTAGTACTGCTATTAAGGAATTTAAGTCTCAGAGGTTTTGAACTGAGGAATAAATTTGTGGATTAAGTGTCTACACAATGGGAGATAGGGTCTAATAGTCAACTACGGGTTTATCTGAGGATGTGCATGACAACAATTAAGTCACATAAAGAAGAACGAAAGAGAGGAAAAGGTGAAAAGGATAAGAAAGGAAGAAAAAAGATCAGAAGTTCAGTAGAGCTAAATAAATAACAAAAAGATAATTAAAAAAAGAGAAAGACAACAAAAAAGAAAGAAAAACTCACACACACACATGTATTTCTAAAATAAAAATTATAAGAGGAAAAAAGTTACTGGAAAACAATTTTTTTCAAAAAAGGCAATAATTAAAGATTAAAAAATTTTAGAAAAGAAAAAAATTTTTTATATAAGGTACCAAAAAAAGAAGAAGAAGGAGGAGGAGGAGGAGGAGGAGGAGGAGGAGGAGGAGGAGAAGAAGAAGAAGAAGAAGAAGAAGAGGAAAAAAAGTTCTTTGATTTTTTGGGGAGGGGTGGGAAAAATCCTGTATCTCCCTTGTGTCCTTAACCAGCCTCTTGTTGGAGTCTCTGGTCTGCTTGTGGACCTATGTTTCTTTCAGCCTTTCTTACTTCACTTAATATAATTTTTTCCAAGTCTTTCCATTTCCTAACAAATGTGGCGATGTGATTTTTTTCCTTATGGAGGCATAGAATTCCATATTATATATATATATATATATATAAAATATGGAATTCTGTATATATCACATTTTTTGTCTGCAAAATCATCTCAGTTGTGGAGCTCTTACAAGGACCAGATGAATCAATGTACCCTGTAAAGGACTCAGCACATAGCACCCTGTGCAAGACTTAGCACAGAGCACACTATGAAGGGCTCAGCACATAGCTCTATTCCACAAATTGTCATTAGAATTAGGGTGGTTTCATCAGTGTCACCCTTCTTTGAGGAACATTTCACAAACCACACAAGATTACATCTTAGGGATTTAGATGGTTGTTTTTTGTGAGGGGGGTTATCCATGGGGCTTGAACTCAAAGCATCTGCATACTGTTCTAATAACATTTGCTCAGGGATAGAGCTCTGCCTCTAGGAGCCACATTTTAAAGAGTCTCACAGACTTCTTGCCAGGGCTGGATTTTAAAGCCTCCAAACAGCTAGGATGATGGGGTTATGCCAGCCATCAGCGTCTGGTTCTGTGCACCTGGGTTGCAGCGGTATGCATATGGCTAAGTCACGTTAGGTAGCAGCTGTCAGCGCCAGACTCCTAGCTTGCTCTGTGATGATGTATTTGAAGTACTGTCCTTATATCATTGCAGGTAGAACATTCTACCTTTTTTTTGGCGGCAGTCCTGGGGCTTGAGTAAGGGCTTAGAAAATGTCCCTAAGGGTTAGTGCTCCAGGCTAGCATTCAATTGATTGAAAAACAGCAGAACTTCTAGATTTTCTGTTTATGTGGCACTGAGAAATACAACCCAGGGCTTCTTGCTTACGAGGTGAGCACTCAACCACCGAGCCCCAGGAGTGAACGAGATATAAATAGATAGACCTTCCTGTATATAAGTATTATATACACAAAAGGAGAGATGTCTGTATATTATTGAATTGTAGATAATATTACTACCAATTATTAGGTTTTAAATTATGTCTCCATTTAATGATGTGTCCCAGTTGAACAATTAATAAAACATTAATTAATAATTACTCAGTATCCTGTTATTATTCATCATATATGTACATACATCCATACATATAATTACATATTTCATAAATGAGACAAATTAAATTATGCATCGTGTGTTACTACCAATTATTAGGTATTTAATTATGTCTCCATATAATTTTTATTCTCTTAATGCTCAATAAAATATTAATTAAACTTAATCCAAGTCCTATAATTATTGCATCTAATTTTATCCCAGAATGATTCACTACTAATTCAATCTTTTTTTCTTCCACCTATATCATTTATGACATCCTAATGCATAGCATATAGATTTGCATAAAATTTATACATCCTACCTGTCACCGAACACTTTCAAAGAAGACGAAAACGTGTCATACTCAGCTTCTCACTCCATGATTACGTTTTTGGCAGTGCTGGGATCTAAACTCAGGGCCTAGATGCTCAGTTCATGAATGGGTGACTGCCAGCACAGCAGGCTCTAGCCAATTCAGCTGCCAGGCAGTTCCCAGGCCCTGAGATCGAGCCCTGTATGTTGACTCCATATTGCGCTTAGTGTAGTTATTCATTTTATTTTTTGTTTTATTCATTTATTTACCATTTATTTCATTGACTTTTATTACACATGAAACATTTATTACATTTATTACATAGGATATAGCTTTGCCTATGTATGAAACTTCACACTTGACAACCAGGCCTTTCACAGAAAAGGAAAACATGTGTCACCTTAGGCTTCTTATTCCACCATTCAATTTTTGTGAGTGTTGGCATCTGAACTCTTAGCCTGCAAGGCCCAATTCATGAATGGGGCATATAGAGCTTACAAGAAGTTCCCAGCACCTGAGATGGAGCCCCAGAGGTTGACAAAATAAGAACATATTGACATGCAGATGGTAGTACACAAATAAATATAGATCTTTAAAGAAAGCCAGAGATGTCTATACATTCTTCAGTTATATAAACAACATTCCTAGCAATTCTTGGGTATTTATTATGCCTCCATGTAATTAATATTTTCGTTTTCATCCTTAATGAAATATTAATTAAATCAACTACTGTCTTGAACCTATTGCATCCATGTAATTAATAGTATTCTTTTAGTGTGTCAAAAAATATCCATTAAAATCCATCAGTCTCCTGAAATCACTCTGTTTAATTTTATAGTAGTATCATTCAGAAACAAATAATTCAACCTTGACATTCATAACCTTCCATCGGTATTCCTATGTATAGGAACCAGACTCTTAGGATCTCCCTGCATTGGTAGGGGTTAGGACCGGACTTCGAACACAGGGTCTATGTGGCCGTGTTGGCCTATGGCTTGCTTGGTAGCCTGGCAGCCTTCACCAATGCCAGGTTAGAAACACTTTTCAGCCATATCATTCAGACCCAGTATGGTCACCTTGCAAAGAAAACAAATGTAAAACCGGCAGCCATCTGAAAGTTGCCGATTTGTTTTTGTGTATTTTGTTTTTATTTTTTTTTCTGTAAAATTACCGTACGGAGGGGTTACAATTACATGGGCAAGATAATGAGTACATTTCTTTTTTTTTTTTTTTTTTTTTTTTTTTTTGGGTCTGGTCGTGGGCCTGAACTCTGGACCTGGGCGCTGTCCAGCAGCTCTTCAGCTCAAGGCTAGCACTCTACCACTTGAGCCACATCACCACTTCTGGCTTTTTTTTTCTGCTTATGTGGTGCTGAGGAATCAAACTCAGGGCCTCATGCATGCAAGGCAAGCACTCTACCACTGAGCCACCTTCCCAGCAATGAGTACATTTCTTATCAAACATTGTTGCCTCCTCATATGTTTCCACTTCCCATCCCTTCCCATACCCTCTCTGCCCCCCCACCAGATCCTCCCCCCCACCAATGTTGTAAAGTTCGTTTTTCGACATAATGACTTGTACATCTCATTGTTGCAATAGGTCCACCTGTATCCCTATTTAAACGATTTGTTTTTTCCCTTCCCCTCCACAAATTATACCACCATCAAATACAGTGAAAGCACGGTTTATACTGTGGGGAAGAGAAATACAAAGCAACATAGAAATCATCTTATAAATATGATAGAAACAATTGAATGAAATAAAAAACCTTTTGAATACTTATCTTTGGGTTCATTTCCCTAACATCAACTTATCTGACCTTTTCTGCTTGACTCAGACATATACTAGTTATTGCAAATAAGGGAAACCTTATCTGTGTCGTTTTATTTATTTTTATTCCTGTCAGTCTTTGGGGCCCAGGAACCCAGGTTCAGCTGTGAGTCCAGTGGCTTCAACCCAGCCTGGAGTGATCAAAGCTTAGACAGAGTTGCCATTATCTGAGTTCAAGACCCGTGCTTGACAAAATAAAAATAAATAAATAAATTCATTAAAATATTTTAAAAATTATGAGGCCCCGTGGCTTGGAATTGACTCCATTTTTTCTGCCATGCCTGGGATTTGAACTCAGGGCCTGGGAAATCTGCAGCATTGTGGGGGAAGTGGAAGCTTACCATGCTGGAAGACAAGAAAGTCAGGCCTGTTCCCAGGGCCTGAATTCAAGTCCTAGCACTTGAAAACAATAAGATTTGTATATATTTTAAATACATGACTTATATTTACAGGTTTACTGCATATTGCAGTTCATGTAGTTATTGATTTTATTTTGTGTTTTACTTATTTCTTATGAATTTTAGTGAGTATGATTACACATATAATATTTTTTACATCCTATTACATAGAACATAGATTTGCCTATGTATTATCCATCATTCCTGAGACCCAGGACTTTGCCGATAAGGAAAACAAGTGGGACAATTAGCTTCTTCCACCAGGATTAAGTTTTTGGCAGTTCTGTGATTTGAACTCTGGGCCTACAAGACCTACTTCATAAATGGGTCAATGTTAGCACACCAGTTTGATGCAAGCGAAGTTGGCGGGCAAATATGAGGACCTAAGATCAAGCCCTAAGAGTGGCCAATATATAAACAGATAGATGTGTAGATTGCAGTGTGTGTGTTTATTTACATATGTATATTCATCTATAAATAAATGTATACATAGACAGATAGACATTTGTGTAGATTCTATTGCATAACTCTCTATATAAAGTGATGTCTATATCTTATTCTTATAAATTCTATTGCTACCAATTATTTGGTCTAAAATTATGTGTCCATTAATTAATCATGGGAGAAGACTTAATAAAGTATTAATTCAATTAATCAATGACCTATATTTATTGTGTACAATCTTATACTAGATTAAATAGCTAATTAGTAATTCAATTAGTACATGTCAAACATTCTATTAGTCTTCCTATAGATAGGAACATATAGGAATGAGTTTCCTAGCATCTTCAGCCATGTGTAGGTGGCAGTCCCAGGATCGAACTCAGGGCCTAGGTGTCTCGGTTGGGCTCAGGCTTCACTGACAGCACCCAGCCTTCGGCCATGCAAGGTCATATACAAATTTCAAGCTGAGTCATTGAGACCCAGGATGGTCACAGTGCAAAGGAAACAAAGGTAAAATGGTTGTGTAAAACTGCCTGTTTTTTTCCTCCTCCATTTTTGTTGCTTTGATTGATTTATGCCAGTGCTAGGAGTTGAACTCGGGTCCTAGGATCCATGGTTCATCTGTGGGTGTTAATGCTGCACCCCAGCCTAGGGTAATCATGGTTTAAGACACAATAAAGGGCCTCCTTCAGCAAAAGGACCCCAGGGACAATGTTTAGGCTCACAGTTCAAGCCTCAGGAGCGGCCACACAAAAAAAGAGCCATTAAGTCTCTGTGTCTGTGTATGTATGCATGTATTTCTATCAGTGAACAGCCAGAGTCGCTATGAAGAAAGGCACCCAGCTAGGAAATTTGCTTTGAATAGAATGATTTCATAGCACAGAGAGTGCTTTCAAGACAGTGCGTGTTCCTGGGATCCCTTCACTGTTTCCAGTGTAGCCTGAGGGTTTCTGCACACCCCAGGCTGTTGGAGGAAGTCTGCCTCATTGTTGGAACAGGCAGAAAAAAAAAAGCCTCACTCCTGTACAGCTGTGTAACAAACAATTCATGTGGGGCAATTAGTGAGGATGAGTGTGGGCAGGCTCTGAAGGCCAGGAGAAAAAGACCTCTTTGCACCCCAAGCTCTTTCTCTCCCAGTGCTCTGTTTTGACAGGTAGCCTTCATTTGTACCGTCTCCCATGGCAGGCCAAGTTTCCTGCACTCATCCTGTCTTTGTTAGACTATGTTCTAGTGTTGAAAAAAACTACTACAATTAATTCAAGAGGCCTTCTGGAAGACAACTAGGGAGCTGAACTTAATAAGATTCCTAATTGGCAAAGGTGCCTCCCTAGGATTCCGGGAGCTTGTTAAATCTAAGCACTTGTGCAAAATCACAATGATTCCTGTCATCTAGGGCTGGTGAAGCTCATCATGTATTGAAACCTTTGCCCTCTTCGAGTTGGGCCTTGGGTAGGTAGATTTCAGGTTAAACACAGGGCCAGGGTGCTGACCTTGAGCGCAGAAGAGAAGCTCTTTGCTTTACCATTTGGTGTCACTGCTTCATTTCTTGTATCTTTGTGTGTGTGTGTGTGTGTGTGTGTGTGTGTGTGTGCACGTGCGTGCATGTGTGCATGTGCATACACCAGCCCTGGAGCTTTTATTCAGGACCTGAGCACTGTACCTTAGTTTCTCCTGTACAAGGACAGCACTCTACCACTTGAGCCACACAGCCAATTCAGGCTTCTTTTCTAGGGATGTGGTACTGAGGATTCAAACCCAGGGTTTCATACATGCAAAGCACTCTACCCCTAAGGCACATTCCCAGCACTCCACTTCAGGTTTCTTGATTTTTTTTTCTTGTAAGTTGTAGGAGTTGAAGCCTGGGCCTGGGTGCTGTCTCTGAGCTGAGTAATTCAGCTCAAGTTTAGCACTCTACCACTTGAGCTACAGTGCCCCTTCAGGCTTTCTGGTGTTTCTTTGGAGATAACATCTCAAGGAATCTCATTCCGAGGCTGGCTTTGGACCATGATACTCAGCTCTCAGGCTCCTGAATAACTAGGATGAGAGGTGCGAATCACTGGTGCCCAGCTTCCACTTTAAGTTTCTAAGTGGTGAATAGGAGATAATAGTCTCATGGGACATTTTGTTTCTGGGATAGTTTGGAACCCAAATCCTCAGCTTCCTGAGCAGGCAGGATGATAGACCTCAGCTAAAAACACCTAAACCGTGACACTTTCTGCAAGGGTGTCTTTGGCTCCGCGTGGTAGAGTGCAAGCCATGAGCCCAAGAAGGAAGAAGCCAAGCACCTAGGCTCTGGGTTGAAGGTTCATGATGGAGAAAAGGAAACCAAACCAATTGTCAGCAGGAGACAAGTCACTAGAGTTCAGTACACATGTAAATTTGGCCGTGCTTTGGGGACATATCTGAGCCTCAAGTTTCTCATCTGCACAATCATCTTACTTGTGGAGCTCTAACAAGGACCAGATGAAAGAATACACCCCATGAAGGACTCAGCACATAACACCTCAGCACCCAGCACACCAGGAGGGACTCATCACAAAGCTCTATCCCACAAGCTGTCATTAGAATTCGGGTGCTTTCATCAGTATCACCATTCTTTCAGAAAATCATCACAAACCACAAAAGTTCACATCTAATGGTTTAAAGGGGTGGTTAGTGGAGGGGAGGGTCCTCAGCCTTGGGGATTGCACTCATAGGTTGAGGGTACTCTCCTAAGACCTTTTCCTCAAGTTTAGAACTCTACCACTTTGAGTCTCAGCTCAGAGTCTCGCAGACTTCCTGCCAGGGCTGAGTATTCACACCACCAGTTTCAGAACTCATCCCCGAGCAGCTAGGGGTGAGCCAGCAGCGTCTGGTTCCATGGAGTTGGTTTGCAGCTGTTGACCTCTGGCTAAGTCAGGTTAGATGTCAGCCATCAGCTTCAGACTCCTGGCTTGCTCTGTCATGAGGTATTTGAAACCCTGTCATTTTATAGTTGCAGTCATAACATTCTAACTTGTTTTTGGTGCTTCAGTGACAGCACCACTTCTGGCTTTCTCTTTGCATGTGATAGTGTGGAAATGAACCCAGAGTTTCATACATACTAGGCAAACACTCTACCACTGAGCCCCAGTAGTGACAAGTAGAAATATATATGGTTTGTTTTATATATATATATATATATATATATATATATATATATATATATACATATATATATACATATATAGATAGATAGATAGATAGAAAACAAGAGAGAGATGTCTGTATATTATTAAGTTATATATACTATTTTACTACCAATTATCAATAATTAAATTATTTCTTCCTTTATTTAGGTATCATGTTTGAATTCATAATAAAGTATTAATTGAAAATTAGGCAATGTACTATGATTATTGTGTGTAATTTTATAATATAAACATACACTAAGTACTAATGTAATTGTTACTTTTACAACATTCCATTCATATGGCTGTCTATTGGAATGTATTTTTTAGGATCTCCTGACATTCGTAGGTGGCAGGGATTTGACCCCCGGACCTAGTTTGCTGGTTTGGGCTATGGCTTCCCTGATAGCCCATCAAACTTCAGCAGTGCAAGGTCACGTACACTTTCCGGGCCCTGTCATTTAGATCCAAGATGGTCACAATTCAAAGGAAAAAACTATGTAAAACTACCTTCTGGAATTTCCCAGTTTTATCTTTCTCCTTCCTTCACCCTCTTTTTTTTTGTCGGTTGTCAGGCAGAGTTCTGAGTCTGTGCACTGTCCCTCAACTCTTCAGCTCAAGGCTATCATTCTACCACTTGAGCCATAGAAACACTTCCGGCTTTTTACTGCATATGTGGTGCTGAGGAATTGAACTCAGGACCTTATGCATGCAAGGCAAGCACTCTACTACTGAGCCACCTTCCCAAGACTTCACCATTTTTTGCCACAGAAAGATTTGAACTCAGGTCCTAGGATCTCAGGATGGGCTGTGGGTCCAGAGCCTGCACCCCAGCCTAGAGTGATCAAGGTTGAGGCAGAGTTGCCACAAGCTGAGTTCAAGGCCCGGGCCTGGCCAAAAAAATTAAGGCCGTGGCTTGGAATTTGCTCCATTTTTCTGGAGGCCTGGGGTTTGAACTCAGGGTCTGGGGAACTCTGTGGCACTGTGGGTGAGGGGAAGATCACCGTCTTTGAAGACAAGAATTTCAGACCAGTTTCAAGGGCCTGAATTCAAGCCCCATCACTGGAAAAATAATACTCATATATGAGATCTTTTTACATACATGGGTTTACTTCATATGACATTTATTGCCCTTCATTATTCATTGTTTATTTTATTTAGCATTATTACATATATAACTTTTTTCATTTATTATATCTTATCACATGGATATATTTGCATATGGATTATACATCATACTGAGACACAAGACTTTTACAGAGAAGGAAAAAATGTGTCAAAATTGGCTTCTTACTGCACATATAAACTTTTGGCAATGCTGGGATTTGAACTCACAGGCCACAATGCATAATTTATGAATGGGTCAGTTGTAGAACAAAAGCCTTTGGCACACTGAGCTGCCAGCCAGTTCTGAGGACCTGAGATTAAGCCATAGTAGTGGGATATATATATATATATATATATATATATATATATATATATATATATAGTTAGATATAGGCATAGATATAGACATAGGAAGATATAGATAGATAGATAGATGATAGATAGATAGATAGATACATAGATAGAAAGAAAGAAAGAAAGAAAGAAAGATAGATAGATAGACAGATAGATAGATGTGTAGTTTGCTATATATATGAGAGAGACAATGTGAGGATATTAAATTATATATATTATGAATTATTAGTTATGAAATTAGGTCTCCATTTACTTACCAAAGTATTAATGTAAAAGAAGTCAGTATTCTTTAATTAGGAGAACGAAACCAGTGTGCTAGAATTGAAGACATAATCCAATAATTTTTGTGTGGTATTCTATAAGAGAATCATGAACTGAATGTCAATTTAATTGTAACTTTTATAAATTCCATTAAGCATTCCCATGGATAGGAATGATTTTCTCAAGATCTCCCTCCATTTGTAGGAGGCGGTCCTGGCATTCCAACTCCAGGCCTGAGTAGTTTACTAAGAAATGCAAACCATTAGAATGACACTGTGAAGATTTCAGATTGTCATGAGAAAAATAGAACGAGAAAAATAGAACAAGAAAAAGAAAGTCAAGTGTCAATGGATCCTGCCTGTAATTCTAGCTCTTCAGGAGTCTGAGAGGTAGAGAATGACAATTTGAATTCAGTCAGGACAGGAAAGCCCAGGACAATCTTATTTCTAAGGATCACAGGAATCAAAAAAAAAAAAAAAAAACATGAGTGGGGCTGTGGCTTAAGGGCATAGCACTACCTTTGAGCAAAAGGAGCTCAGGGACAGTGCCTAGGCTCATAGTATGACCCCCAGACTTGCCAAAAACAAAAAACAAAAAACAGTAACTCCATGTCTACCCATGTATGTATGCATGTATTGCTATCGGTGAAGATCCAGAGACCCTATGTTGAAAGGCACTCAGCTAGGAAATTTACTTTGAATAAAATGGTTTGATAGCACAGAGAACGTTTTCAAGACAGTGCATATTCCGGGGCTTCCCTCACTGTTCCCAGTGTAGCCTGAGGGTTTCTGCGAACCTCAGGCTGCTGGAGGAAGTCTGACTCATTGTTGGAACAGGCAGAAGAAAGGTCTCACTCTTGTACAGCTGTGTAATAAACAACTACATCTGGGGGCTGGGAAGGTAGCTCAGTGGTAGAGTGTATGCTTTGCAAGCATGAGGCCCTGGGTTCGATTCCTCAGGACCACATAAACAGAAAAAGCCGGAAGTGGTGCTGTGGCTCCAGTGGTAGACCGCTAGCCTTGAGCTGAAGAGCTGAGGGACAGCGCACAGACCCAGAGTTCAGGCCCCATGACTGGCAAAAAAACAAAAAAAATAACAAAAAAAAAAACAACTCCATCTGGGCCAATTAGTGAAGATGAGTGTGGGCAGGCTCTGAAGGCCAGGAGAAAAAGACCTCTTTGCATCCAAAGCTATCTCTTTCCCCAGTGCTCTGTTTGGACAAGAAGCCTTCACTTGTGCCACCTCCTCTGGCAGGCCAAGTTCCTTGTACTTATCCTGTCTTTGTTAGACTATGTCCCAATGTTGAAACAAACTGCTACAATTAATTCAAGGGTCCTTCTGGCAGACAACTAGAGAGCTGAACCGAATTAAAAGATTCCTAATTGGCAAAGTTGCCTCCTTAGGTTTCCAGAAGCTCACTGAATCTAAGCACATAGGTAATATCACAATGCTTCTTGTCATGTAGGGCTGGTGAAGCTCATAAGGTTTTGAAACCTTTGACCCCTCCTAGTTGAGCCTTGGATGGCTAGCTTTTGGGGTTGAACACAGGGCCTAGGTGCTAAACATGAGCTCAGAAGCGAAGCTCAGTGCTTTAACAAAATTTGGTGTAACAGCTTCACTTCTGATATGTGTGTGTGTGTGTGTGTGTGTGTGTGTGTGTGTGTGTGTGTGTGTGTGTGTGTGCATACACTTGTCCTGGAACTTGAGGACCTGACCACTGTACCTGAGTTTCTCCTGTACAAGGATAGCACTTTACCACTTGAGCCACAGGGCCACTTCAGGATTTTTTTTTAGTGATGTGGTACTGAGGAATCAAAACCCAGGGATTCATACATGCAAAGCAGTCTAAGGCTTCCTATTCAGGTTTTTTTTTTCTCTTCTTGTGTGTTGGAGGAGTTGACGTCTAGGCCTCGTGCTCTCCTTGAGTTCTTCAGCTAAAGCCAAGTGTGCTACCACTTGAGCTACAGCATTTCTTCAGGTTTTTGTTGGGTGACTGGAGAGTAGCGTCCATCTCAAGAATTTCCTGCCCAGGCTGGCTTTGGACCCTAATCCTCAGCTCTCAGGCTCCTGAGTAGCTAAGAGGACAGGCGTGAGTTAGTGGTGCCCAGCTTCCACTTCAATTTTCTAAGTGATGAATAGGAGATAATATTCTCTTTGTGTCTGGGATAGTTTGGAACCCAGATCCTCAGATCTCAGCTTCTTGAGTAGGCAGGGTGACAGACCTCAGCTACAGACGCCTAGATCTAACTCTCTGTTGCAAGAGGGTCCTCTGCTCCACGTGGTAGGGCGTTAGCCATGAGCCAATAGGGAAGAGTCAGTGCCTAGGCCCTGAGTTCAATGTTGATGACTGAGAAAAATAAATAATTGTCTGCAGGAGACAACTCACTAGATTTCAGTACATACATAATTTTGGTGAGCCTCAAGCTTCTCATCTACACCATCATCTTACTTGTAGAACTCTTACAAGGATCAGATGAAAGAATGAACCCCATGAAGGACTCAGCACACAACTTATGAAGGACTCATCACATAGCTGTATCCCACACGCAGTCATTAGAAGTAGGGTGCTTTCATCGTTATCACCATGCTTTCAGAAACACGTCACAAACCACACAAAATTCACATCTAATGATTTAGAGGGATGGGTCTTTTTGGGAGGGCTGGGGGTCAGCCACAGGGAATGCACTGGAAGGATGGGGGTACTGTTGTAAGATCTTTGCTCAAGGCTACAGCTCTACCACTGTGAGCCACAGCTCAGAGTTTTGCAGACTTCCTTCAAGGGCTGTGTTTTAAACCCACCAGTATCAAATCTCAGCCCCTGAGTATCTTGGATGACAGGGCTGAGTGAGCCAGTAGCATCTGGCTCCGTGGGGCTGGGTTGCAGTGCTTTACTTCTGGCTAAGTCAGGTTAGATGTCAGCTTTCAGCACCAGACTCCCTGTTTGCTCTGTGATGAGGTATTTGCAGTCCTATCCTCATATCGTTGCAGTTAGGACATTCTATTTTCTTTTTTTGGGTGCCAGTCCTGGGTCTTGAATAAGGGTCTAGACACAGTCCCTAAGCTTTTATGCTCAAAGCTAGTGCTCGACTGCTTGATGGACAGCATGACTTCCAGATTTTTTTGTGCATGCGGTAGTGAGGAATCAAACCCAGAGATTTGTATGTACTAGGCAATCACCCTACCACTGAGCCCCAGGAGTGACAAGAGTATGAACAGATAAATGTATAGATTGGTTGACAGATAAATGGATGTATATGTATACAACAAGAGAGAGATGTCTGTATACTATGTAACTGCATATAGAATATTACTACTGATTATTGGCAATTAAATTCCTTCCTTTTTAAAGTACCATGATTGAATGCATAATAAAATATTAATTGAAAATTAGTCAATGTAGTATAATTGTTGTGTATAATTTTATAATATAATCGTACACTAACTACTAATTTAATTGTTACTTTTATAACATTCCATTCCTATGGATGCATATGGGAATGGGTTTCTTAGAATCTCCCGCCATTCATTAGTGGCAGTCCTGGGATTCTATCTCCAGATCTAAATTGCTGGTTTCGGCTATGGCTTCCTTAATAGCCACCAAACATCAGCAATATAAGGTCATGTACACTTTCTGGGCCTTGGCATTTAGACCCAGGATGGTTACAATACAAAGGAAATAAAAATGTAAAACTACCTTCTTGAACGTCTCAGTACTATGCTTTTCCTTTCTATTTTTTATATTTTTCCCTGTCCCAAGATTTGAACTCAGGTGGTAGGATCCCAGTGCTGGCAGTGGCAGAGATGTGAAGACCTGACTTCAAGCCCTGTACTGGCCAATAATAATAATAATAATAGTAATAATAATACCCTGGCTTGAATTTGCACAATTTTTCTGGCAGGCACGGGATATGAAATCAGGGTCTGGGTAACTCTGTGACACTGTGGGTGAAGGGGAATGGCTCAATGTCCTTGAAGACAAGAAATTCAGACCAGTTCCTAGGGCCTGAATTGAAGCCCCAGCACTGGAAAAAATAATGTTCATATATGAGATATTTTTACATGCATGGGTTTACTGCGTTGACATTTATTACCCTTATTTATTTAGTATTATTACACATATAACATTTCTTTTATTATATCATATCACATAGGATATATTTTATACATCATACTGAGACCAAGGACTTTCATTGAGAAGGAAAACAATGTGTCAAAATTGGCTTCTTACTACAAAGAATAAAATTTTGGCCATCCTGGGATTTCAACCCATGGACTACAATGCCCAATCCATAAATGGGGTCACAGTCTTAGCAGTCCAGATTCTGGCAAACTGAGCTGCCAGGAAATTCTGAGGACCTATGATCAAGCCCACTAGTCCCATATATATATATATATATATATATATATATATATATATATATATATATATATACACATATATATGTATATATATATCCTACATATATATACTAGTATATATATCTATATATATATACTAGTCCCATATATATATATACATATATACGTATATATATATATATATATATATATATATACACATATATATATATACATATATATATATGGGACTAGTGTGGCTTGATCATAGGAATGATGATATATATATATTATATACAAATATACATATATATGTTGATAGATATGTAGATTGAGATATATATGTATATATCTATACATATATATATAGAGAGAGAGGGACTGTGAGAATATTAAATTATATATATATATTATTACCAACTATTAGTTATTAGTGCTTCCATTTAATGAAGTATCCTGGTTGAATACTTATGAAAGCATTAATTAAAAATTAGTCAATATCCTCAATCATACCATGATGCTAGAATGGAAGATATAAATCCAATAATTATTCTGTGGCATTCTAAAATAGAATCATGAAGCAACTGCACATTTAATTATTACTTTTATAACATTCCATTAGCATTCACATGAACAGAAATGAGTTTGTCAGGATCTCCCTCCATTTGTGGGTGGCAGACCTAGCATTCAAACTCCAAGCCTGAGTAGTTTAATTTGAATGCAAACCATTGGAATGACACCATGAAGATTTCAGATTGTTATGATTTAAAAAAAGAACAAGAAGGAAAGAAAGCAAGGTGTCAGTGGCTCCTGCCTGTAATCCTAGCTCCTTAGGAGGCTGAGATGTAAAGAATGCCAATTTGAATTCAGCCGGGGTGGGAAAGTCCATGATACCCTTCTTTCTAAGAGGTCACATGAAAAAGAAAAACCATGAATGGTCTGTGGCTCAAGGGCAGAGTGCTACACTTGAGCAAAAGGAGCTCAAGGACAGAGCCTAGGCTCATAGTACAACCACAGACCTGCCAAAAAAAAAAAAAAAAAGAGGAGGCAATAACTCCTTGTATCTTTGTATGGATGATGAGCATTCAGCAGGTTGCCCATGCCCAGACTCCCAACCTGGGCAAGCTGGGACAAGCCCTCAGAAAGTACTAAGTCTGAGCCGGCAACTTGAACAAAGCATCCTTCTCTGCCATTTAAAGAACTGGAGCATTATGTTCTGGCCGAGGTGTCCCATTGGGACACCTAGAAGCCAGACACTGCCTCCATGGAGACCACAGTTCTAGACTATAGGAGTTGTTGAAGGTTCTGGCTTCATATTCTCTATCCCTCTGTATGATGTGAGCCTAGACCTCTGGGGCCGGGTGTCTATCACTCATTTATCATTCCTCATTGCCAAGTCACAGGCTGGTCCCATATATTGGCAAAGAAATGAAATAGTCAGTGATTTCTACAACAAAAGGGCTAAGCTTATAACTCCCATTAGAAGTGAGCCTTGGGTTGTGTATGTGGCTTAGTGGTAGAGTGATTACATAGCATGCATGCACGAAGCCTTGGGTTCTATTCCTCAGTACCACAGAAACAGAAAAAGCCAAAAGTGGCACTGGGGCTTAAGTGGTAGAGTGCTAGCCTTGAGCAAAAGTAGCTCAGGAACATGCCCAGACCCTGAGTTCAACCCCCAAGACTGGCAAAAAAAAGTCAGCCTGGTGAGATATATTGTTCTGGGTCTCAGAGGAGGGCCGAGGTTATAGGTAAGAGGTAGGGTAGAGGGCAGGTGCTAGTGGCTCACCCCTGTAATCTTAGCTAATTAGGAGGCTGAGATCTGAGGATGACAACTGCAAGCAGGAAAGTCTATATGAGCCAATTTTCTCCAATTAAACACCCAAAAAGCCAGAAGTAGAGCTCTGGTTCAAGTAGTAGAGCGCTAGCCTTGAGCACAAAGGCTCAGGGATAGAATAACATCCAGGCCATGAATTCAAACCCCAGGAATGGCACACACATGCACACACACACACACACACAACCTCACACACACACACACACACACACACACACACACACACACACACACATCAAGATAGAGCATTTGCCATTCAGCCTGCACAAGTTCCATCTCTAGAAACTTAATACTAAAAAAAAAAAAAAAAGAAGGAGATTGGAAGGAAAGACTTGCTCCATGAGGTGATATAACCAGTGCCAAAATTCCACAGGAGTTCTAAGATGTGAAAGAGGACAGAGAGCCTCAGGCAGAAGGTCCAGCATGGGCAACGGTCCTTAGGTGTGGTTTAGAGCAGGTGGTGTGTTTGGTTCTGTGAAGAAGAAGGTTCTGTGAAGAATGAAAGTTCTGTGGCTTCAGACAAGTCTGACAGGACATTCAAGGCTGTGTCAAGGTTTGCACTTGAGTCACAGGTAGGGCAGAGGTTGGGGTCACAGAATGGGGCCCAGGGGGAAGATTATCTTGTCTTTTCACCATGGACCCCAGCCATTTCCTGTGGCTGGAAGCCTATTTTTCATAGCTCCTGACCCTCAGGCCTCATTTGCATGGAGGAGTCAGGGCAAATGCAGGGAAGAAAGCTTGCTTAAGAAAAGCTTCTAGGGGCTGGGAAGGTGGCTCAGTGGTAGAGCGCTTGCCTTGCATGCCTGAGGCCCTGGGTTGGATTCCTCAGCACCACATAAGCAAAAAGAAAAAAGCCGGAAGTGGCGCTGTGGCTCAAGCGGTAGAGCGCTAGCCTTGAGCTGAAGAGCTGAGTGACAGCTTCCAGGCCCAGAGTTCAGGCCCCAGGACTGGACCCCCCCCCCCAAAAAAAGTAAAGCTTCTAGCCTAATGCCACCAGTGGCTCAACCCCTGTAAATCCTAGCTACTCAGGAGACTGAGATCAGAGGGAAGAAATTACTGAGACACTTCTTGCCGATGAACTACCAAAAGCCAGAAATGGAGCTGTGGCTCAAGTGATAGAGTGCCAGCATTTAGGGAAAAAGTTGAGAGACCAAAGCCCAGACCCCTGAATTAAAGCCCCAGTACTGGCACCTAAAAAAATAAAGTTTTCAGGAGCTCCAAGTCCACTGTAGTGAAACTCCAGATCAGCCAGGCACCGGGGGCTCACACCTGTCCTCCTACCTCCTCAGGAGGCTGAGACCTGAGGATCGCGGTTCAAAGCCAGCCCAGGCCAGAAAGTGTGGGAGACTCTGAACTTCAAGTAACCTCCAGAAAACTGGAAGTGGCGCTGTGGCTCAAGTGGCAAGCTGAAGAGCTGCGGGACAGCGCCTAGGCCCAGAGTAAAAGCCCCATGACCAACACCTGGCCTGCTTGGACCTCACTCTGTGGCAGAGTACTTTCCAATGGGCCCCTGATGGTCTCCCAATGTCTAGGTGTCCCACCAGTCTTCAGAGCAGCCTCTTTGGAGGTCTTTTCCTACAGAGTAGGCCACAGTATCAGAGAAGGGTCAAGCCTTGGGGCACAGAGGTCATCGGTCGAGTCATCAGAATGGCATCTGTCATGGGTGCTGTATGGATCTGAGCAGTAAATCTACATCTCATACCAGCGTTCTGGGCCAGGAGGGGCAGGAGCTGCAAGATGTCACAGCAGGTAATGCCCACTCGCACAAGTATCACAAAAGTGTGAATCTGTCAGGCACACCTTTGACAGGTGTTGAGTTGGGCTCATGAAAGACTTGTAGGCTTAGAAATCCACAGGTGGCTGGCTGCTGCTTGTAGCAGTAACTACCCCTGGAGTCCCAGGGCTTGGAGCCTTGCTTTCCTCACCAGTGCTCAGGGGCAGATGAAGGTCTGAAATCATGGGCCAACTACAAAGGAGCATCCATAGTGTCCTTCCCTCGGTCCTGTGGCCCCATGCATGGATGGAGGGGCAGGTTCCATGGGACTTACTGCCATGACCCAGACCCCTCAGCCCAAGAAGGACTTAGGGAGAAACAACTTGATCTGCCTTGAGAGTTTACTATGATTATGCCTCAGGACTGCCCACAGTTCTACCTCAGCTCATCATTAACACCTCTGTGTGTGTGTGTGTGTGTGTGTGTGTGTGTGTGTGCATGCATGTATGCATGCACATATTTGTACAGGGGTTTGAACTCAGGGCTCAGGCTCTGTCCCTGAGTTTTTTTCATTGAGGGCTAGCACTCTACCACTTGAGCCACAGCTTTTCTTCCAGGTTTCTGTGGTTATTTGCAGATGAGAGTCTCACAGACTTTTCTAGCTGGGCTGCCACTGAATGGCAATCCTCAGATCTCAGCCTCTGAGGAGATAGGAATATAAGAGAATGAGTTATTAGTACCTAACTGGCCACACTTTCCTTCTTGGATAAAACAGAGTACCTCTCTGTCTCAGCCGAGCACCCATGTACAGCTACTTCTCCAACCCAGGCTTCAGACAAAACATACCCTCCACTGAGAACAAAGAAATGGGATCAGGTTTGAGCTTTATGTTCTCCACACAGTCATGGGCTGCTAGGAGCTGATGTAGAGATCAGAGATCTAGGCCAGGGCAAGTAGACAGCTGTTAGAACAGAAGAGCGTATGAAAAGACATCCTTGCAGCTGGGTGCCAGTGGCTCATGCCTATAATCCTAGCTACTCAAGGCTGACACCTCAGGATCAATCAAGATTCAAAGCTAGCCTGGGTAGACTCTTATCTCCAATGAATCATCAAAAAGCTGGGAAGCAAAGCTACACTAATTCACATGGTACACCACCGCCCTTGTGCAAGTCCCGGTAAGCACTCACACACACAAACACACATACACACACTAACATCTTTAGCAGGTGCCAATGTCTCATACCAGCTATCTAGTACTCAATAGGCTCAACTCTTAGGATGGCAGCTTGAAGCCAGACCAGGCAAGAAAATCTGTGAGACTCTTCTCTCCACTAAACTACTAAAAAAGATGAATGGTGAGCTGTGATTCAAGTGGTACAGTGTTAGCTCAGGGACAGTGCTTAGGCCCTGAGTTCTAGTTCTGAGATTTTTTTGGGGGGGAGGGTCCGGTCATGGGGCCTGAACTCTGGGTCTGGGCACTGTCCCTCAGCTCTTCAGCTCAAGTCTATCGCTCTACCATTAGAGCCACAGCGCCACTTCCGGCTTTTTCCTTTTTGCTTATGTGGTGCTGAGGAATCGAACCCAGGGCCTCAGGCATGCAAGGCAAATGCTCTACCACTGAGCCACCTTCCCAGCCCTCTGAGATTTTTTAAAATAAATACCCTTTGCCATCCCCAACCACACAGGCCATAAATCCAGATTTTGGTCATCCTAGATCTCATTTTCGTTCCTGCCACTTCCACAGCACTGTCACATGTAGCCTGTGTGTGGCTAGCACTGGGTTAAGAATTGAACTTACACAAGGGGGTCATAACCAGGTCAAGGTTAATGCCCCAGAACATTGAGGTACTGGCCATACCAGTCTCTCACCCCCTCTACCCTGACCCTGGAATCTAGTCTGTGCCTCTCTATTATGATTATCCGGAATTGTTTAGAAGGACCTGAGAGGCCCAGCTGGGAGGGGGGGAAGATAGACTTTCCTGCAATAAGGTACATTTACATTTCCTAGACACCAATGGGTACTTCGAAGACAACTTGGCCTCACCTTCCATGTAGCCCAGATCCTCTTGTTTGGGCGGCCTTCAGTCAGCTATCAGGCTGAAGTTGGCCAGAGGCATTGGCAACCACCCTTCCCCTACTCCATTGCCAGCCTGCTAGGATGGACATGCATCCAGAGGCCCAGCTGAGGAAAAGGAAAGGACATGGCATGACTGAGCCCCTCCCCTCCAGGGACAGGGAGAACCTATGCCAGCTGGCCCTGCTGACCCAGAATCCTCTGGAGGCGGCCAAAGTTATGGACAGCCAGACTTGGGCCCCAACAAAAAGCTAGAATATACGGGCCTCTGGCAATTTAGGACTCATTGTAGACCCAGATAGGGGGCTATAGGCAGGGTGCCATGGAGGAGGGGCCACCTCTGAAGTCAGGAAGAGGCAGACAGGTGCCCAGGAAGGGGACAAAGAAAGGTGAGGGAAACACACACACACACACACACACACACACACACACACACACACACACACAGGGGTAGCCCAAGGCCTCAGCATTCCCTCAGCATCTGAACATCCCAACCCCCGAGAAGATAGCACTACCATCCTCAGACCAACTGTAGACAAAACTCAGCGCATCTCACACATCTGGAATGGCTCATAACACAGCATGGTATTTCCTAATTTATACACTGCTATGCAGAAAATTCAGCTACCTTATTTTTGGTTGTTGGTCATGGGGTTTGAACTTTGGGCCTTCACACAGTCCTTTAGCTCTTCAGCTGAATGTGTGCGCTCTACCACTGGAGCCATAGCACCACTTCTGGTTATCTGGTGGTTCAAAGCCAGCCTAAGCTGGCTTTGATCCGCGATCCTGAGATCTCAGTCTCCTGAGTAGCTAGGATTACAGTTGTGAGCCACTGGCAGCACCCGGCTTCAGTTACCTTCTTATACCCAGGGAAACCCAACTTGTCAGGCTACAAATCACATGCAGTCCTTTGCTTGGGACTTTGACACCAGCATCCAAAACCATACTTCCATGGATGGAGAGAATAAAATTGACACTACCATCCCACCCCTGCTCACATTCACCCCACTCCCTGCCTAAGACAGGCCACAACCTCTGAAGTTCTTGGTAAGACAACGCCCACCCTGCTGTGATTTCACACTCGGGCAAACCTGGGAAGATCTTAGAAATTTCTGTACATTGAGGCCAGCACCTGGTCTCCCAATCACAGCACCCCAACTCCTTCACCATCTCTTGCAGGCAAGGGGTGTCTTTACGGTTTTTTTGTTTGTTTTTGGTTGAGGGGTTGAACTCAGGAATTGGGTACTGTCTCCAATGATGATTTATGCTCAAGGCCAGTGCTCTACCATTTGAGCCATGGAACCACTTCCAGTTGGAGATTGGAGATGAGACTCTCATGGGACTTTCCTGCCTGAGCTGGGAAACGGGATCCTCTGGATCTCAGCCTCCCAAGTAGCCAGGATGACAGGTGTGGGACAGCAGCCCAGGGCTTATGGTGTCTCATTCTTTAGAATTTCCTCCTAGTCCTCCTCTAGACACTACCACCTAGATACTCCTCTACTGCCCTCAGGGACAGAAAGGGAGGCTTGGAATCTGGGTAGGGCCATGGGCATTAAAGGTTCCCCTCCGCATCTCTACCCCTCTCTAAGCTCCCATCTGCCTCCTGTGGATGGTCTGGTCATCCGGAGCAGATCAGACCCACTAGGACTTCTAGGGCCTGCCTGTATCCCCCTGCCCCATCCAACAGGTACCTGAGTATTTCTAGGGCCAGCTGCTTCATGTCCTGGTGGAAGATGTTGGGAGGGTTGCTGATAACCGGGTCCAAGTTTTCAGGGCAGAAGGAGTGTCCAGTTCCCCTCTGTCAAAGAAGGAGACACAAAGCATGGATGGAACTACTAAGAACTACAGGGCATAGCCATCCACCAATCACCAAGGTCCCTTTGCGTGCTGTTTTATGTTGACAGTTCTGGGGCTTGACCTGGGGGCCTGAGTGCTGGGTAGGAGCTTCTTTTGCTGGAGGTGAGTGCTCTTCCATCTGAGCCAAGGTGCCACTTCTGACTTTTTTCTGTGTATGTGGTACCTAGGAATTGAATCAAGGGTTTCCTGTTTGCTAGCGAGCCCAATACTGCTAAGACACAATCCCAACCTTGGATAGCTGTTTTACTGTGACCCCTTGGACCTGTCTCGGGACAGTCTTGTACATCTGTACCGAGTTTCTCAGCAGCAGCCATGGCTGGAAATGATCATGCATAGCTATGTTGTCTTTTATCTACAGCATCTTTGCACTCTGTGCTTCCTGTCTGATCCTCCTTGTTAAGTAAGATCCCCTTTCAAGTCCTGCTTCTAAGAAGCCCACTCCATTTGCCCTGGCAGAGAGGGACCTTCACTCTGCAGGCTGCCGGCCTTGTCACGATCTGCCTTCTGGCCAGTGTGGATTGAGAGTGCATGAAGGAGAAGGCCTGGATTCCACCACCCACTACCCTGGGACCGATGCTGTACCACACTCCATGAGAGGGCACTCGAGGCCCAGGCAGTAAGGGGCAACAAGATGGGACCATTTTTTGTGTGGGCTTGAACTCAGGATCTGGGAGCTCTCTCTCTGAGTTTTCGTGCTCAAGGCTGCTGCTCTACCACTTGAGCCACAGCTCCACTTCTGGCTTCTTGGTGCTTCCATGGAGAGAAGAGTCTCTCTGGCTTTCCAGTTTATGACTGGCTTTGATCTTTGATCCTCAGATCTCTGCCTCCCAAGTCAACAGGATGTCAGGCTTGAGCCTGAGCCAGAGGTGACATGCACCAGAGCCTTTCTTTTGAGCTTCTGTTTAGCTCGTGTGAACTAGCAAGCCCCAGTTAATATAGTCAATTTCAGGGGTTCAAGTTTGTCGCCTAGATCAGTTAATCTAAGGAGATAAAATGTATTTGGAAAAGGCTACTTTGAATTGAATTGGCCTAGGTGAGTGTGTGTGTGTGTGTGTGTGTGTGTGTGTGTGTGTGTGTGTGTGTGTGAGAGAGAGAGAGAGAGAGAGAGAGAGAGAGAGAGAGAGAGAGAGAGAGAGAGAATGAGTTTCAGGGATACTTACACCCATCTCTGTGGTGCCTCATCCTCCCAGTGGTGAGTCCATCCTGGATCCCAAGGAAGGTGGGTAGGGAGGGTATGTAAGGTCACATCGACTGGAATGATCTGAATTCTATCCTGCAACTGAAGCCTGGAGAGATAATGAAGAGAAGGAGAGGTTTAGAAGAACATCAAAGGTAGCCACTTATCTTTGGCTACAAGTACCAGAGAGAAGACTGAATCCATCCTTTTCGGTAGTAAGATAACAGGTAAGATAACATTTATTTTATTATTTTTTTTGTGAGTCCTAGGTCTTGGATTCAGGGCCTGGGTGTCATCCCTGAGCTTCTTTTTCTCAAGGCTGAGGCTCTACCACTTGAGCCACAGCACCACATCTGGCTTTTTTGTGTATGGGGGGAGGTTGTTTATGGGAGATAAGAATCTCACAGACTCTCCTGCCTGGGCTGGTTCTGAGTCACAACCATTAGACCTCAGCCTCCTGAATAACCATGATGACAGGCAGGAGCCACCAGCACCTGACTGCCACCATCCATTTATAATCTTCTAGGGCCAGGTCTGGGCCACCCACACTGCACCTCCTTTGTGGTGAGTGGGAAGCCGACATGGGTGGGTTTTATACTTCAACAGCCTACCTGCTTGTGAGCATTGTTCCGGGTCAGTCTGATGGCAGCTTCCTCCTTATTGACAGCAATGACTTGGCTCTGTCACAAGAACAAATGTCCCCCAAGAGGTATCAGGCCTAGTGTCTTTCCTCTGCATACTGCCCCTCCAACCCAAAACAACACACTCCAGCAAAGCGAAGTAGACATAGAGTGGATTCATTTTCTTATAACCAGGGTCTGGCAAGATAAGTGGTGGTGAGGATCAGAGGCCCTGGATCGTGCTGGGTGGGAGGAAAATGCGATGCCTCCTTATATCCACTTTTTTTTAACTGTCAGCAGAAGGTAGTGGGGAAGGACTCACGGGAGGGACAGATGATGAATATCTGACACAGTCTAACCCAGGCACAGAGGGGCTTACCTCAGGGAGATAGTTCAATAGGCTGAGCAAGACAGCTCCTGACCCACAGCCCACCTCCAGAATGAGAGGGCCACCTTGACTCCCAGCCACATGGGGACCCTGGGCCACCTCCTCCAGCACCCATTCAACCAGTTCCTGTGTGAGAGAGATAGGTAGGGAGAGAGACAGAGACAGAGAGAGACAGAGAATGTGAGAGAGAGAGAGAGAAAGAAAGAAAGAAAGAAAGAAAGAAAGAAAGAAAGAAAGAAAGAAAGAAAGAAAGAAAGAAAGAAAGAAAGAAAGAAAGAAAGGAAGGAAGGAAGGAAGAAAGAAAGAAAGAGAGAAAGAAAGAAAGAAAGAAAATCCGAATTACACTTTAGCCGGGTGTCGGTGGCACAGGACAATAATGCTAACTACACAGGAGGCTGAGATTTGAGGATCATGGTTCATAGCCAGCCCAAGCAGGAATTTCTGTGAGACTCTTATCTCCAAAGATCCACCAGAAAATTGGATGTGATGCTGTGGCTCAAGTGGTAGAGTGCTAGCCTTGATCTGAGGAGCTCCGGGACAGTGTCCAGGTCCAGAGATCAAGCCTCACAACTGACAAGAAGTGGACTTGCCACCACAAGAAGTGGACTGAATAACATCCACTGTCTTAGGGAACATGGCAGAGAAGTCAGGCTGGGCTTGCTGTCAGCTGGGGGTCATGAGTAGGTCACCTAGCATCTCCATGCCTCGTTTTCCCCAGCTACAAAACTTAGCACAGTGAAGGATCCCTTTCCTCATGGGGATAGGGTAAGGATGAAAGAGAGCCATGTTTTGTTTCATAATCCCGTACCTGTTGCAGGCCCCATCTGAGCGTTTTCTGGGTATCTTCCTGTCATATGCTCATAGAATTTCCAAGAACCATATCTGACAGCCTCTCCCTCTATGCCTGGCTCTGCCCCAGAGATCCCCCTGTATTGATTCCTTGTTTCGTCAAAATTGTCTCGGGAGGAGACTGAGGACCAATGGTCGAGGCCCAATCCAGAGCTTCACGTTAGGTCAAGAATCGGCTGCCATGGACTAAGAGTTTGGGACAATCCATCTAAACCAATGACTGAGCGTGGCACTACATGTCTAACATTCCAACTAAAGAGGACCAGGCCTGCTGGCACATGCTTGTCACAGATAGGAGGCCTGCGATCCAGCCCAGCCTGAGCATATATGCCCAAGACAGAAAGGCTTAGCTCACATGGTAGAAGACGTGATTGGCAAGTCTAAGGCTTTGAGTACAAACCCTAATATACCAAAAAGAATCAGAGGCCTTGTGCCAGATGCTCATGCATGTAATTCTAGCTACTCAGGATACTGAAATCTGAAGATCACAGGTCAAGATTTAAAATGGCATTGGCCTCACCCATGAGACGTCATTATGAGAAGAACCGGACTCTGACCCATACCAGTGCACTCCATACTAACAGGGCTCACATTCTTACTAAGAGCTGGCTATGCTGTCTGTCCCCCTGGGGAGTCACCCCCTGAGGGCCCCACGCCCAGGTCTTCCTGAGCTCTCTCTGCCACCAACCAGGCCTAAGGGAGTAGACACCTCCAGGGCACACAGATCCTTTGGTCTTATAATTTAATGGTGCTGAGTCCCCTTCAAGTGTTCCACCCTTACAGGCCCCTAAACCTCTGCCAAAAAAACCATGCATCCCCCAAAGATAGCAGTTATAAGTTACCAAAGGGTCCAGTGCTCCGTGTTACAACCCACTTCTACACACAGACACACAGACACACACACACACAAACACACATACACACAAAGCCGGCACGGGTGGCTCATGTCTGTCATCCTAGCTACTCAGGAGGCAAACATCTGAGGATCACGGTTCAAAGCCTGCCCATACAGGAAAGTCTGTGAGGCCCCTATCTACAGTGAACCACCAAATAGCCAGAGGTGGAGCTGTGGCTCAAGTGTCGGAGCACTAGCTTTGAGCACAATAGCTCAGGAACAGCACCTAGGCCCTGAGTTCAAGGCCCAGTTCTTCTACCTCCAAACACACACAGACACAGACACAGACACACACACACACACACACACACACACACACACACACACGGACAGCCCAAGGCTTCAGCAGTCTCTGAGAAGAGAACCATGAACTCCCTCCATTAGGATCACATCCCACCCCTGAGAAGGTGGCACTCCAGACTTCAGACCCACTGTAGACAAAACATTGAGCTTCTCACATACCTGGAATGTCTCATAGCCCAGCATGGCATTTCCTACTGTACACACTGCTATGTGGAAAACGTAGTCACCTCTTTTTTTGTTGTTGGTCAGGGGGTTTGAACTCTGGGCCAGGGCACTATCCTTCAGTTCTTCAGCTGAAGGTGAGCACTCTCCCACTTGAGCTACAGCGCCACTTCCTATTCTCTGGTGGTCCACCGGACATCAAGTCTCACAGAACTTTTCTGCCCAAGCTGGCTTTAAACCGTGATCCTCAGATCTCAGTTCCTAAATAACTAGGATGACACCCATGAATTACGGGCAGCCGGCCAAAGATACTTTTCCATGCCGTTCATCCTATCTCCTCAGGAGACTGAGATCTGAGGACTGTATTTGGATGCACCCTTCTCAGCAAAGTCCATGAGAACTCTTTATTTCCAATTAAACACCCAAAAAAGTTGGAAGTGGAACTGTGGCTCAAATGGTAGAATGTTAGCTTTAAGCATCAAAGACAAAGGATAGGACCCAGTCTCTAGTTTCAAGCTTTTTCTAGCAAAGACCCACCCAAGAAAAGGAAGCAGATGGGCACACTGGAGCTCAAAGTTCACACATAATACTCAAGACTCCCAGAACAGACCCAATCCTGCTCTGATTCTCTAGATTCTATGTCCTACATCATGGCAATCTTAGATGGGACTGACCTTGGACCAAGTTAGGACGTTCAAGTAAAATCTCATACTGAGGATCCCTGACCTTATCAGAGACTCAGGATCTCTCACTGTCCTGCATTGACACTGGACAGTGAGGTGAGGTCTAGTTATCCAACCACAGGATGTGGGAACGAAAGGATTTCACAGCCAAGAGAAGCAGACTGGAGGGCTCTATGTCCCTCTCACTCAGGAAGGAGAAAAGGCCTGATCCATCCCAGCAATGTTCCTGGGTTGTGAGTATACTCAAAAACAACCCTGCTCAGAGCCCAGGGCCTCTGGTTTTCCCACCAGCCTCTACCCAAGCCTGCACCAACTTCAGTTGGCCCTCTCTGAATCCCAGATCTGCCATCTAGACTAAAGGGTGAGCCAGAAGAGAGCCCCACCTCTGCCTCTGAGAATGGCAGTCAAGAGGTCCTAGTGCCCCCTAGAGGAAGTCTCGGGGCTACATGGGTCCAGACTCCAGTCCTCATTCCCTGTTTGTCCTGTGCCATTGGCACAGTTACTTCTGTCTCTGGTGTAGGAATGAACACCGGGGGTGTTGTAAAGCCTAACTCGGAAATCCTTACCCAAAAGACCATCAGAGACTATCACCAATGTAAAAGCAAAGGAGTCTTTATTGGAAGCTTGAGCTTGGTCCCCACAGCGTACATGGCAGCAGCCCATGATGCTGAGAGGCCCCGAGCCCATAGTTACAACACTTTTCATACACTTTTTTAGGGAATGTAGGGCTTTGCGTACATCATAATTTCTTGTAACAAATCACTACAAACCCCAGGAAAATCACAAAACAATTCTATAGTATGATTGGCACACTACAAAGAGGGAAAGGACCAGAAACAAGTTGTTGGTTAGATCAAGGGGGCCGACATTCTTTAAACTGGTTGGCTTGCACCACAGGGGAGTCTCAAGAGGATACATGCTAAACTGCAGAGTTGCTTTTTTAAACAAACACCAACTGTGGCCTGACTGCAGGGTCACCAAGCACTCCAGCACCTGCTTGCCTGCGGTTTTCCCAAGGATTGTTTATGTTCCTAGTCCCCTGGGAAATGCTTCTTCTGTTCATTCCCAGGTCGGGTTCATGGTCAGCTGCATAACTCATACCTCAGAAGATGCTCACTAGCTCAAGATGGAGTCACCCAGGCCTCAGTCTTCTCAGTGTCATCTTCAGATTGAGCCCGGGCATGTCCAAGTCCCCAAGGATGTACTGCACAGGCATCCTGTGGCAGATGACAGCCAGGTGGTCAATGGTGAACCCAAGGTGCCAGGACTTTTAATAGTCATGTGGCTGGGTCGAAGGCTCTATCACTGATGGTTGAGGTTGTCATGGTAGGTCACGGCTCCAATGTCCTGTCACACCTGACCTGGGATCATCCTCCCTCTTCATCTTCCTTGCCCCACCTCCCCAGCTTTGACACTCCCTCACCCCCAAACTTCCCTAGATCTTGGACCAGAAAATAAACTTGTTGGGGCTGGGGATGTTCGAAACATGGTGAAACACCCTGAGCCCTATGGTCTACCCGAGGCTGCTTCCCTCTGCAGTCGGTGACCACAAAGGCTTGGATGTCATAAAGTAGCTGAGGGGTCATTGGCTTGGTCCTACATACTGTCTTTAAGCTCTCAAACTGTCCCCACAGAGATTGTGAATGGTTGGCTGCCTTGATCCAGGGACTCCAAACCAAGGCTCGCATGCTCCCTTCTTCCCTTTCTTTCTTCTTTTTCTCCCACCATCCTCCTCTCTCTTTCCTTTCTTTCTCTGACTCCTGGGCCTTGAACTCGGAGCCTGGGTGCTGCCCCTGAGTTTTTGTACTCAAGGCCAATGGACTAAGGCTTGACCAACACATCCACTTCTGGCATTGTCTTTTTGGTAGTTAGTTGGAGATAAAGTCTTACAGGCTTTCCTGCCCAGAACTTAAGCATCGATCCTCCCGTCTCAGCCTCCTAAGTAGCTAGGATGACAGGCATGAAGCACAGGCATCCAGCTCAAACCAAGGTGTCTTCATGTGTTGTGGAACCAGCACTGGAAATTTTCATCATCTATGACCACCCCTCCCCCCCCAGCCTGGCACACACTGTAACTCTTTGTTGGATAAATAAATAAGCATCTGTCTATGACAATACTACAGAAAAGTCCCATCTGATTCTAGTAAGCATCTTGGGTGGGCAAAACCTGATGTAGCTCTCCCACAGTTCTCCCTACTCCCTCTTCCTGTCCTTCTGGTGCCACCGCACTTAACTCTTTTGGCTCCGAGGACGTGAGCCACGATGTACTCGCTGGATTCTGGGGCCTCTGGGATGCCTATCTTCTCAAAGACCTCTGTTCAGAGGCTGACCAGCTTTGTGGCACTCAATTCCCCACTCAGGTGTGAACAAGGTTGCCATCAGCTGAACGCCTGGCTCAAGGGGCATACTCTCCACCGCCTGGGGCCAGACAGGATGGTCCACCATATCCGGCCCCCAAGTTTCATGTTGGAGACAAAGGATCCTTGAGGCATCCCAGGCCTCTGAAACTCCCAGAGTCAAGTACAGGTGCTAGGAATCGTCTCTGCTCACAGCTGGCATGCTGGGGATGGTGAGGTCACAATCTCTGCTCCTCACGACATTCTCAACTGTGGTGTCCACCCTAGAGAGAGCTGGAGGCTAATCAGTAGCTGCTGGAGAAAGGCAATCAGGGCACGACGTTCATAGCAGGAGACCATCTGGCTAGGGAACTCTACCTGTGCTGCTTTGAACATCATTGTTTGGCAGCTGAAATGGTCCAACTAATTTGACCCATAATCCCAGGTGTTAGTGGAAATTGCCAAGTTCAAGAAAAAGCCTAGGAAAAGATGACATTTCACTTGTCCCAATCAAACTTAAAGGGTTCCAAAGTCAGTGGACCCTTTTCTTTCCAGACAGCCTACAGTAGGTTACAGAAACTGGCATTCAGAGAGCCCTAGCTAACTGCCATGTCCTGATACTGAGCAGGCTCCAGAAGAGAGAACACACGTGCCTACCACTGCCCAGCTGGAAATGGCCCAGGCTGGACACAGATTGGAGTCTGCAGGACTCCAGGGAGGACTGCACAACAGTGCACTGACCCAGAAGGGAATCCACGCCACCAGTGGGGGCCTGTAGCCCCCTGCCCAGATGCCCACAGACACCATCAATGCCCTGGGTATGGTTCCCCTCTCATCCTTTGTCGTGGTGAGCCATCTGTCATATCACACCATTCACCACTTCCCAGACCCTCCTAGCTTCACAGCCCCTGCCCTCCTCCTCCGCATCTCATTCCCTAATTATGTTTGGCATACTGAGGCATGAAGGCATGAAGGCATACTGAGACAGGTGGCTCCTCAGAACCAGGAGAGAAAACAAAGAAGGGGGTTATGGTGCCTCCAGAGGGGTGTCTGACCTGGAGTGGGGGCATTGTTGGGGAATTTGATGGGTTCCTAAAGGCTATATACATGGATGGACTCCCCACTTCCAGCCTAGATGCTTCTGGGTGACTTGGTGGATTCTTGAGGAGGACGAGGAGACCAGATGGACCAGGAGCACGATCAGAGCTGGCAGAGCTGGGAAATGTGATCACCCTGGAAAAACTGTTAAAAACTGGGGTGTGGGGGGACAGGACAGGTGTATGTGTGTTGGACGAACACACCTCCCAAATATTTACCTCCTATCTGACCCCCAGTGTCCTCACCTCCCTACTGGGCTCTTCTGGGGCCTCCTCAGTTGAAGGTGTGCCTGAGAAACAGAAGACAGACAAGGGCTCCCACAGCAATAAGAGGGCCACCCCCAGTAAAAAAGGAAAAGACCCGAGAGGTGCTGCTACCCACCTCTGACTAAAGACATCAGGTTCCCACCAGGGAGAGGAAGGGTGCAGATATGCGGCTGTGTGGCTCACATTGCTCCAGGCCAGGGGCTCTGTGGTTTCTCCACCTCACCCATTTCTTCATCTCCCCTTTTCCTGGGGACACTGGCCGCTAGGGATGGGGATGGGATCCCAGGGTCAACACCCTACCCCAGTAACTGGTTCTCATTTGTGGCAGAGCCAGGGCGGACTGTGGGGCACAAGGGAGGTGCAGGTGGGACAGGAGAGGGGAGGCACAGGTCTGGGTCCACTGCGGGGAGGTGACAGGGAGTCACGAGGTACAGGGGTCACGGGGTGTGGGCCCAAGGGGCAGCCACTTATTTGTGCTGCTGGGGAGAAGCTGTAGGCTGTGGCACCTGGTGCTTGAGGGCCCTGGAGTCTGAGTACCTGGGGCCGGGGTCAGGTCGGGGCTGCAAGCAGGCTAGGGCTGTGCCATTTCTGCCAGGCAACTGAGAGAGGCAACAAGGATCCAAGCTGGCAGCACCATGTGTGAAATGCGGCACTGCTGGGAGGGGGCGGGGGCATCTGAGGGTCTCTGGCAAGGCTGTGAGCTTCCTCTGCTCCTCCTCCTCAGCTGCTGCTGCTGCCCTTTTCTCAGCAGCCTCTGCCACCACCTCAGTGGTCTCCTCCCCAGGAGCAGCTACTTCCACCACCGCCCTGGCCTCAGCAGCCACCGTCTCCATTGCTGCACCTCAACCATCTCTGCCTTGCTCCCCTCGCCAGGATCTCAGATTCAGGGGCTCCGTGGCCGCTTCCTCTCCATGGGGCTGCTCAGCAATGTGCCTGCCGTGCTGGCTCCGCGTGCTTTCTGCTCCTGGCCAGGACCCGCACTATGATCCAAGTGGCCACCAGCCGCTGAAGCCGCTTCCCCTCCTGCAAGTGCTTGCTCTTCTCTCTGACTTCACTCTCTGCCCTCCACTCCTCTCCTCGGCTTCTCCACCCCCTCCAGTGCATGTGTGCCCACCCCCACAGGGCCCTGGCTTTGGCTGCCACTGCAGTGTGCCCCTGGGCTCCCCTTCCCCTGGGTTCGCCCCCTCACCCCTGATTGCAATCGCAGCTTTGACTGGCCATGGAAGCTTCCAGGCCATGGCAATTGCAGACTCAGCATAGCACTCCCCACCAACCCCAGTACCTGCCCGGGGGGAACTAATCTCCCCTCAGCCCCACCACTGTAGGAGACTCTCCTCCATGCCCCTCCACTCTACACACCAAGCAGGTTCATGGTGACCCTCGTGTGCATATGTGTGTGTGTATGTGTGTGTTTGTGATTGTGTTTGTGTATGTGTGATTGTTGGGGATAACTACCACTCAAGGACTCAGAACATAGCAACCTTTGGAATGACTCAGTACACAGCACACTTTCAAAAACAGCACAAAGCACCCTGTGTAAAGGACTCAGCACACAGTTAACTTTGAAGTACTCAGCAGATAGTACCCTGTGTAGAGTACTCAGCACACAGCACTTTTTGAAGGAGGGGGACCATAGCCTGCAGTGTAAAGGACTCAGTGCCTGACATGTTTGGAAAAACTCAGCATGTAGCACTCTTTCCCAGGTACTCATTACATAGCACCCTGGGTTAAGACTCCACACACAGCACCCTCTGAAGGGTTGACTACATAGCACACTATGTAAAACACTCAGTGCACAGCACCCTTTCAAAAACTCAGCACATAGCACAATTTTGAAGGACGCAGCACAATCACATTGTGGAAGGTCTCAGCACACAGCACCATTTGAAGGACAGTACAGAGCACCGTGTAAAGGACTCAGCACACAGCACTCAAAAAACTCACCTCATCCCTCTCTTCCTAAGGGTTCAGCACATAGCAGCACCCTTTGGGATGAATTAGCACACCACACTTTTTGAAGGACTCAGTTAACAGTACATTGTGTAATGGACTCTGCACACAGTACCCTTTGGAAAACCCAGAACGGCCCAACATTCTTAGGGACTCAGCACATAGCACCTTTTGTGATGACTCAGCAAACAGCACCTTTTTGAGGACTCAGCACAAAGCCCCCATGTGGGAAGGACCCAGCAAACAGCACCCCGTGAAGGAATCAGCACATAGCTGTAATGTCACAAGTTCATTAGAATTAGTGTGCTTTCTTCAGTATCACCATTCTTCAGAAATACTTCACAAATCCTACTAGTTCACATTTAGGTAACCTGTATTTTATGGAGGAGGGTCAGTTGGGGGTCTTGAACTCAAAGCATAGGGGCCCTGTCTCTGAGCTCTTTGGTTCAATGCTAAAGCTCTACCATTTTGAGACACAGCTCCAATTTTGTTATTTTGGGGTTGTTCTTTGACAGGCCTTTCAGTGATCAGAAAGGCCAAGTAGGGGTGTCCGTGGGCAAAGGCTCTTAGGCTGGCCTGGAGCTGACCTCTTCCTTCCTTGTGCCCCTCAGAGCCGGGCCTCCTGGAGCTCTCTTGGCCTAGGGTGGAACAGACTTGCTCTGGCATCAGCACTCTGGGTGATCAAAAATCAGCTTGGCCCTGGTCACTTTCCCAAATTGAACTGTAGAGGACTATGGTGGGGGGGGGGGATGTCCCGTGTCTGGCCACCAGGGGTCAGGAGTCTCCCACCATAGAGATTGTACTTGTGAGTTGTGTTTACTCTTGCTTCCCTGGGGCCCCCATCATGCTTCAAAGCCACCATGGACAGGAAAGTCCTTGAGGCTCTTACCTACATTTAACCATAGAAAAGCAAGTGGGGCTGTGACTCAAGTGGCAGAGCACTAGGTTTGACCAAGAAAACTCAGAGATAGAGCCTAGGCCCAGAGTTCACACACACACACACACACACACACACACACATATACACACACACACATATACACACACACCACATGCATGCAAAATCAAAAATTTCTACACTGCAATCTTTGGGTATTCTCTACCTTTTCCCCACTAAGTCTGGTGTTTGTTTGCCTAAGAGTTTGATGCATACAGCACCACCTGGTATCTTTGATTTTAGGGAACAGAATGGATAGAAGGTCAGCTTTCTCCCATCCCAGGTCCTTGGTTGGGTCAAGGTCTATCCAGGCCCTTTGGGGGTCCTTTAACAGACTCACCAAGAAGCCTTGAAATGGTATCACATGCTGGGCATTGGTAGCTCACTCCTGTCATCTGAGCTACTCAGGAAGCTGAGATCTGGAGCATTATGGTTCCAAGCCAGCATGGACAGGAAAGTGTGTGAGACTCTTATCCTCGATGAACCTTCAGAAAACAAGAAGTGGCCCTGTGGCTGCAGTGATGAGTGCCAGGCTCGAGAAAAAAGCTCAGGGACAATTCTCACAGCCAACAACAAGGAGAGGTATTGCATGTTGGCTTTGGGATTAGCATGGGCCAAATGTAATTGGAATTTTCAAGTGCTCCAAGAAAAAGCAGTACCTCCTTTAGTCCCATGCTCCTCCATCTCGTCTCACCCCCTGACCTTGGCCATGCTTTGGGTCAGCATGGTCCTGGCTGGAAGAGAGGGCTTCAAGGAGGAAGATCCCAGAGCAATCACCTCGCCTCCTTCTGCTCTGCTCACTCTGCTATTTCTGCTCTTTGTCATAGACCTTCTTCCTGGAATACATCTGTGAGGTCATCACCACCAGCATAGTGGTGAGTGGTTGTGGTCCAGGCTAGCACAGGCAGTCAGAGGTGGAAGTGGGTCTGGGACTAAGAACTTCCACCCTAACTGTGGGTTGAGGCCAGGACTGACCTTTATTTCATCCTGAGCCTTGCAGGAGTGGGAGTCAGTGTAGAATCCACATAGAGTCAGGTAAGATCGGAATCTGGAGAACCACTTGTTTGGGGAAGGATGTGGGGCTCAGGGGGGCACTGTTGTTGGTACTCCTCTCTCAGGACTCCCCTCTCCCTCTCTCATCCCTCAATGGTAGAAGAGAAACTTCAACTAAGAGTGTGGGAGGAGGGGGCGGAGGAATATTTCTGTGTGAACCAGACTTGTGCTTCATATTCATCCTAGCCCCTACTTCCTATTTATCTGAGGAATGGCTATATGGGTTTGGGAGGACAGGAGATCATCCTAGTTGAGAACGTGTCTTAGCTGTAGAGTGTGTGCCTAGCATGCCTGAATCCTTGGGTTTGATTCCACACAGAAAAAGCTGGAAAGAGAGGTGCCGCTCAACTGGTAGAGCAACAGCCTTGATCAAAAAGAGCTCAAGGATAGTGGCCAGGCACTGAGTTCTAGCCCAAGGACTGGAAGAACAAATCTTTGTTGGAGGCTTTTTTTCCCTTTGAAAACAAATTATTCTTTGTGATAAGCATAATATGGGCCTCTTCCCTGGTCACCAATGGTCCATTAGATGTCCCTTGAATTTGGGCAGCCTCCTGGCAGCCTCTGCCCTACATGACCCACAGTTTACCCTTCCCATCACCTGGAAGATGGAGGGCTTAAATATGGCCAACTGGCAACCTACTTCTGGTGGCTGCTGAGGCTTTTGAGAGTCATTATGTCACATAGAGAGTTATCATCCTCATGAGTCTACAGAAGAAAGGGAGAGAGTGCTACTTGCTCAAGCCCTTGAGCTGTAGGCTTCTCTGGTTCTGGGGCATCTGCTGCAGGACGTGCTCCGTAGGGGAGTCCTCTATGTGGTCGGGAACTCCGACCTCTCCTTTGGCAGTTTCCAAGCTGTCTTGAAGTTTCAGTTCTTCAAAACCTTTCTGCTCCAGGCTCATTTCACACACTCCGGAGCCTGAGGCATCTGAAGGAGCGGTGGTGGCGGGGGGCTCAGCCTGTGCGGCATCTGGAGCCTTCTGTCAGCCCCTTCCCCTGTGAGGACCAACAGCAGCTCTCACAGCTCTCTCTTCTTCTCATCTTCTGGGAGAGCTGGCACACATGCTTGGCTTTCTCCAAACACAGCTCATCCAGGACGAACATCTGCTCTTTACACGCCACGAGGGACTCCTCTATGGTGCAAATGTGTGCCGACAGCTAGCTGCATCAAAGGTGGAGTTAATCTGCTGGACTATGGAAGTCCACCTTATCATGCAGGTCATGGAGGAAGCAGATTTTCTTCTCGGATGCCCACGTGTCCCACTTCCCATCCTCATGCCTGCTGTGGTAGCAGCTCTGTGGCTCCAGCTCTATCTTGCACTGAGCTGCTGTGTTAGCAGGGAGCCTGCAGTGGGGCCACCGCTCCTGCAGCAGGAGTTTCCCCCTGTGGATCTCAGCCTCTGAGAGTGCTTGCAGAGCCATGTCACTCTAGGTCTGGGGCATGTCTCTGTCTTCTGCGATGGTCACATTGGGAGAAGTCACTCCTCACCTTTTGCTTCTCCAGGGCTCACAGCTTCCCTCCCCAAGGAAAGCCAGGAAGCTCAACTGGGCCTGCAGGCTCTCCTCCTGTGGTCTGGTCAATTCCAGGCACTTAAAAGTGTCCTGCCACATTGGGGACACCACCTGGTCCCCCCAGTTGGTTGGGCAATGCACTTGCTTCAGCTGCTCCAGCAGGTGCTACTGCAGGACCTACTACCTGGAGCACAGCTGCTCATTGGAGGTGATGTGCTGCTCACAGGTGGCTCTGAGCTCTGGCAGCTGGGCCAGGGACTGCTCCTGCTGCTCCTGCAGCTCCCAAGCTGCTTGGCTCTCTCTCTCTCTCAGCCACCTCTTTACATTCGTCTATCTTCTCCTCTGAGTGGACTAGATGTTCCCACAGATGTTTCTTCACCTGCTGCTCTGAGTCCAGGATGCTGATTAGCTCCTCCTTCTCACCACTTACCCTGTGGAGAGCATCCCACAGCAGAGCCAGCTGCTCCTCTTGCTATGGGTTACACACACATGTGCATCGTGGTGTCTCCTGCCAATCCTTGGACTTCTTCTCCAGGCTCTGTAATTGCTCCTGCTGCTCCGGATTCTGGAGACAGAGCCTCTGGTTTTCCTTGACCTGGATGTGAAGTTGTTTCTCCAGGTTTTTCAACTCCATTTGTCCATGGTATTCCTGAGCCTGCAACTGCCGCTCAGCCTGAGATGGTTCTGCCAGCTTCCTCCTTAGTTCCCCCAGCTCATTCTCTAGGTCCATCACCTGACTCTTCCTTCGCTCCTTTTCCTCTGTCAGTTGGTACACCTGTTCGGTGAGCCAAGGAACCTCTTCCTTCCATGCAGACCTGTGAATGCTCAGGTCCTCCGTGAAGGTGTCTCTCTCCAGATTTGTTGAGTTCACCATGCAGCTCAGGTTGTCCAATAGTCTCTTCAGTACCCTCGCCTCGCCAGCACTTGTGGGAACTTGCAGATTCTGTTCTTCCTGTTACTCTTCTGTGTCCAGAGCACTTCCAGCTTCTCCTGAAATTCTGTGTTCACTTGCTCCAGGTCATCAAAACTTCTGGTCATTTCCTTGAGCTGAAGTGTCACATCTTTCAGCTGTTTGAAGAACATTTCTATCTCCTTCTGTGTAGTAGTGACAACAGAAACCACTATCTCCAGCTCTGCCATGCACCGCTTTCGACCTATAGGTGGCTGGTGAGAACTCCTTGCTCTATTTCTCTGCCATTGGCTGCCTGCTTGACTTGGGCTGGTGCAGATGGTAAATCGCTTTCTGCTGAAACCAACCTCTGTATGGGTGGCTTGAGGATCTCTAGCTCTGTTTTTGGTGTTTCGTGCACCTGAGCTATCTTTTCCCTCTCTTTCTCCAGTCAGTCCCTCAGGTCTGTCTTTTCCTGCTTCAGTGGTTGGATCTTTGCACAGAGCGCCTGGTTTCTTTTGCTGCATTCCAGGTGGGTATCACATGTTGCTAGCACCTCTGCAGATCCTTGGTAGTATCGGGAACATTGACACTCTGACCCTGGTGACTGTGACTGTGTCCAAAGGCAAGGGAGGCTCACAATCAGCATCAGCTTTGGCCAGACACTCCATTGAATCATGCTCCCTAGTGGTGTTTTTCTTGAGGATCCCTCCCTTTTCCGTGTTCTTTGTTTTCTTGAATGTTGCAGGTCTGATGGAAGGATTCCTTTGCTGATGTTCTGGCAGTAGTTTCTTGCCTGCAGGTCTTTCATGGAGTCCGGTTGTTTCAGACATCTGAGCACTGGGATGGGAAAGATGGGCTGGCCATGTTCCCAGGATTTGAGAAATCCTCTATTTTCCCACTCACTGATTAGGACGTCAATTTCCTAATCTACTCCAAAGTCTCCTCAAGTCTCCTGTTCACCACTCAGCCACCTCTACCTTCCTCAACTGCTGTTGTTAGTGTCAACCAACTGAGGGAGTCCTGGTGCTGGGAAGCGTGGAATGTGGGGATGGCTACAATTCTTGTATCGCATTGGTCAGAAAGAACCATGAAAAATGGGGTTGTGGCAAGAATTCTGTGATGCAGGCAGCATGGGTGGAGTCAAGATGACAGCGTCTCCCCCAGCCCCTTTCCCAGGGAACTCTGTCCAATTCAGTTGGGTACAAAATGGTGACCTGCTTTAGCCAGATGGTTGCACATATTGTTGTGTATGTCTGTTTGTTGCAAGTCCTGGACCTTGAACTCAGGATCTGGGCACATTCTTTGAGCTGCTTTTGCTCAAGGCTAGCCCTCTACCACTGGAACCACACAGCTCTACTTCTGGCTTTGTTGACACTGAAGTTGGACCTGGGTCTCAAGGACCTTCTTGCCTAGGGTGAATTTGACCATGATCCTCCTATCACAGACTTGTAAATATCAAGGAGGACTGCTGAGAGCCACTGGTTCTTGCTTAATCATTGATCTTGCTGTTCTTGGACAGACCAGTGAGTTCCCTATCCTAGGGTTTAAGTGGTGGGAGCTGGAGCCCACAGTTTGAATCCTGGTCCTGCCACCTCCAAATGGCAGGAGAGCCTTAGAAATTCATTCCTATCTATACGAATACCAATGGAATGTGATGTATGTTATGACTGAATGGGCAGTTCTTGAATTATTCTACGATAAAATTATACACAATTTTATTATAAAACACTGATTATTTTATTCAATACTTTATGAAACATTTAAACAATCATATTCATTAAATAGAGGCATAATGAAATACCTAAGAATTGGGCCTCACATAGTATAAAGGTGTCATTTTTTTTCTGCCAGGACTGAGATTGGAACTCTTAGTCTGGGTAACTCTGTTGCACAGTGTGGAATGGGGAAGCTGGCCTCCTTGAAGTCAAGAAATTCATGTGTACACCTCAGGTCTGAAATGGATCCCCAGCACTAGAAAACATCCTATTCATGTACATTTTAAATATGTGATTTATATTTACATACATATGTTGACTCCAGATTACTTTCAGTGTAGTTATTCATTTTATGTTTTGTTTCATTCATGTAGTGACTGTTTATTTTATTAATTATTATGGCACATAGAACATTGATTACATTTATTACATAGGATATAGGTCTGCACACGTATTACACTTATACCTGACACCCAGGACTTTCACAGGAAAGGAAAACATGTATCACCATCAGCTTCTTACTCCACGATTCGTTTTGTGGGATTCATTTTGTGGGGGAGAACTCAAGGCCTACAAGGCACAATTCATGAATGGGTGAGTGTCAACACACCATCCTGGGGCAAATTGAATTGACAGGCAGTTCTTAGGACCTTAACTCAAGCCCCAGGTTTTGAAAAAATAAGAACAGAGTGACACCCAGATGGTAGTATGATAATAAATATATATCTTTATAGAGTGTCAGAGATATCTATCCATTACTCAGTTATAAAGACTACATTCCTACCAATTTTTGGATATTTATTATGCCTCCATGTAATTAATGTTATTATTTTAATAAACTATTAAGCAAATCAGTGTCCAGAAATTATTGCATCCCTGTGAGAAATAGTATTCTTTTAATGCTTCATAAGATAATTAAATAAAATCAATCAGCTGACTGAAATCATGTAGTCTAATTTTATTGAAGTATCATTCATGACCAACCTTTCAACCATGACATTGATAACATTCCATCGTTATTCCTGTGAATGGGAATGAGTCTCTTAGGATCTCCCACCATCCAGAAGTGGTGTGACTGGGATTCGAACTGTAGGCCTATGTTGCCATGTGGGACTATGGCTTCTTCAAAAGCCCACAATTAAAAAAATATTTAGCTCCCTGGTTCACAATTCGTGCCATTTTTTCTGCCAGGCCAAGGATTTGTACTCAAGGCCTGGGTAAATATGCAGCACTGTGAGGGATGGGAATCTGACCATGCTTGAAGACAAGAAAGTCAGGCCTGTTCCCTAGGCCTGAATTCAAGCCTCAGGCCTGGAAAACATACTCCTTATAACCATTTTAAAGATAGAATTTATATTTTCATACAGATATTCAGTCCATATTGTGTTTGGTGTGGTTATTCATTGTATGTCTTGTTTTATTCATTTATTTACCAATTATTTTATTGACTCAGATGACACCTCTACCATTTATTACATTGTTTACATCCTATCACATAGCATCTAGATTTGTAGATATGTTCTCCATCATATCTGACACCCAGGACTCTCCCAGAAAAGGAAATCATTTGTCACACTCGACTTCTTACTCCAAGATTAAATATTTGGCAGTGCTAGGATCTGAACTCAGGGCCTAGCAGGCCCAATTCATGAATGGATGAGTGTGAGCATGGCAGCCTCTAGCCAATGAAGCTGGCAGGTGGTTCCCAGGTGCTGAGATCCATCCCCAGGTTTGCACAAAACAGTGATACATGGATAGGCAGATGGTGCTATACATGTAAATATACATAGGTAAAGAGCACCAGAGCCGTCTATGATTGAATGACACCTACTACGTTCCTACCAACTCTTAGGCATGTATTATACCACCATTGAAGGAATATTATTCTTTTCATGCTTAATAAACTATTAATTAGGATCAATTAGTTTCCTAGGATTATTGCATCCAATTTTAGACTAGACCGAAGCATGAACTACTCTTTCAATTGGTATTCCTATGCATAGGAATGAGTCTCTTGTGATCTCCTGCCATTGGTAGGTGTCAGGACCGGGATTTGAACCCGGGACCTATGTTGACAGGTTTGCCTATGTCTTCCCTGATACCCCACTAGTCTTCAGCAATGGCAGATCAGGTCCACTTTGCAACCGTTTCATTCAGATACAGGATAGTCACTGTGCAAAGAAAAATAATGTAAAACTCCCAGCCCTCTGCAGCTCACCACTTTTTTCTATGCTACTGTTTTTTCTTCCTGCAAGCAATGTGGGCCTAGGATCCCAGGATCGACTATGCGTCCAGAGGCTACACTCCAGCCTAGGGCGACCGAAGCTGAGGCAGAGTTGCCACGACCAGAGTTCAAGCCCCCTGTTGGCAAAATAAAGAATAAATTAAAAATTAATTATTTAACTAAATTAAAAAAGAAAGAAAGCTCCCTGATTTGGAATTTCTGCCAGTTTTGTTTCCTAGCCTAGGATTTGAACTCAGGTCTCAGTAACTCTGTAGCAGTGTGCACGAAAGTGAAAAGTTGCCACTTCTTGAATTCAAGCCCAGTGCAAAGCCAAACATAAAAATTAAGTCACTGAGCTCGGCAGGGGGAGTAGATGTGGAGATGGGGGTGGGGGGATGGTAGGTGGAACACAAAGGAGGAGGCTACAATCCTCAATAGGAAATATAATCATTACCTTGCTCATTTAACTGTTACCTCTCTCTACAACATTTTTACAATAAAAAATGAAAAAAGTAATGCTCAGAGAAGCAGTTTGGGAGTAAGGTAAAGAGGTCTGAATAGATGTACAAAATTCCACACTGATTTTATTTTAATGTTCAGTATGGAATTGAATAATCATAGCTGCTTCCATTAAAAAGAATTAAGTCACTGTATTGGAAAAGGTGCCAGTATTTCTTTCAGTGCTTGGATTTGATCTCATCATCCAGATAACTCTTTTCTTTCAGTGCTTGGATTTGATCTCATCATCCAGATAACTCTTTTGCACCGTGGGTGAAAGCAAAGCTCACTGTCCCTGAGGAAAAGAAATTCAGGTTAGAGTTACCAGGGTCTGAATGAAGGCCCTGCAATGGAAAAACTTTTCTATGTATGTGTAATATATTATATATATTTTCTTATGTATGTTTATAACATATTATGATTTTTATTATTGATTTTGTACTTATTTTAGTTTTTACTTGATTCATATATTTTAGTTTTTACTTGATTCATTTACTTCTTGTCTATTGAATTTAGAATTTTTGGTGGGGAAGTCCAGTCGTGGGCCTGAACTCTGGTCCTGGGCGCTGTCCCTCAGATCTTCAGCTCAAGGCTAGCGCTTTACCACTTGAGCCCACAGCGCCTCTTCTGGCTTTTTTTTCTGCTTATGTGGTGCTGAGGAATTGAACCCAGGACCTCATGAATGCAAGGCAAGAGCTCTACCAGTGAGCCACCTTCCCAGCCCCTATTTAGTATTATTATACACATAATATTTAATATATGTTGTACAACTATTATAAAATTATACACAATAATATAGGGCTGAGTTCCGGGAAGATGGTGGAGGAGAAGCTGGGGGCTAAACAAGCTCTCCCATAGAAAGCAGTTTTAGTGCTCCAATGAACAGTCCTAAGCCAGAGAATCACACAAAGTGTGCTATCACAGTAAAGAGTGTTAGGCTAGAGAGGGAAAATCCAGGCAAGGAGACAGATCTGAGCACTTGCCAACAGCCGTGGCTGCGGTGGCGGCGGCAGTGGCAGTGGCAGCAGCGTTGGCGGTGGCCATAGACCCCATACCTGCAACACAGAGAGTCCAAGACAAAGGTTCCAGACTTGGCCAGTGAGTGGATTCTACTCAACTCCAGCAAGAACTGACAAGGAGCACACATTATCATCCTGCATTTCACAAACCAGAGACGACCCAGGAACCAAGACTCTGGCTTGAGTAGAAGCCTGACATCCTCTCAGGGAGCAGAGGAGGGAAGGCCACCCCTCCCCCACCACTATGGGAGATCTCCATCTTTGATGATGACAAAGGCCTGGCTGAGCAGCTAGCTCCAACTCAGGCCTTGGAAGAAAACAAAAGAGTCATTAAGCAGGTCACAGGAACCTAACTTGACCTGCCAGGCTCAGCTCAACCCAGGGAAAAGTCACCTAGCCTGGGCTGCCAGCCCAGGAGTGTCTTTCTTCACTGGATAAACTGAGACAGAGGCTTCCCCTCTCTACAGCAGCCTTGACAATCAATTGAAATTCATTAAACATAAACCCTGAGAATGGCTCCAGGCAGAGCTCTGTGAGTGTCTCAGAAGCTAGCCCCTCAGAGAAAAGCTAATGTTTGATGAAAGGCCTCAACTCTACCCAGAACCTAGCCTAATCACAGCATCTCCAAACGAGAAAACAGCCATCTCCCTCTTCTGTGATACTCAAAGTAGATCTACCTCCCATTGAACTAGACTAGGAGGAGGATCACAAAATCCTGGGTAAAGCAGAGCATTTTTCTGCTTGCTCAAACAAACTGACTTAAGAAACCAACCAAGCCACAGGAAAATCAGATACCACAAGCAGAGAAGAGACTCCAACTAGAGACTGGTTAAAGACACAAGAGAGATACAGGATCTTTCCATTCCACCCAAAAAACTCAAAGAACTCTTTTTTTGTACCGTTTATAAAGAACTTTTTTCTAAAACTGTTTTTAATTTTTAATTATTAACATTAAAAATTTTTGTTTTCTATTAACATTTTTCTTCCTCTTATAATTTTTATTTTAGGGGTGTATGTGTTTGTGCTTTTTTTCTCTTTTTTTTTATTTTTCTTAAAAATTTTTTTTGTTTAGCTTTATTGACCTGTTGATCATTTTTTGTTCTTTCCTTCTCATTTTTTTCTCCTTTTCATCTCTTTCATTCTTCTTTGCGTGACTTAATTGATGTTCTGCTCATCCTGAGATATACCCATAGTCGATTATTAGACCTTATCCCCCATTGTGTACTCATTTAATCCAGAAATTTATTACTCAATTCAAAACCTCTTAGACTAAAATTCCTTAATAGCAGTAATACATCTTTTTACTTATATATTTTAAGCATTTTTATTTTTAAGTTTTTCACATCTCCTTTCTATCCCTACCCTTCTCTTATCCTATGCATGTTCTTCTCGGAATATTATGTTTTTAAATTTGCATAATTTTTAAGTTTATAAGTGTTTCTTTTTAATTTTTAATTTTTTTCTATTTTTTCTTGTCTCTTTTTTCTCTTTCTCTTTCTTCTTCTTTTTCTCTCTCTATTATCATTCTATCCAATCTATTTCCCACTTTGAGATTAGGACTTAGTTAAGTGAACCTTTTCAGCCTGTCCACATCCCTCTATTCCTATTTTTTCCCACATCTCTCCCTAAACCTAACAATTTCTGGTTTACCAAATTCTTCTTTAAAGTTTGTAACCAATTAATATATAGTTGTTGGATGTTGAATAGATATATCTGTTGAACTAGATTGTATTTGCAGACTTTTGACTGTACAACTACAGACTTTGGTTGATGCTTGCCTTAAGAGAGTGTTCTAGCACAAAACGTGTTAATTTCATCCCAAGTGGGCAGGGTTAAGAACACTCAAAGAGAATTACAGGAATTGCGTGGACGTGAGGAAGCTCATCAAAGAGTAATACAGGAATTGAGAGAGCAGGATGAGAACACACAAAGATCGCTAAAGGCATTCATGGAATCCATAAACATAAAGTTGAAAGAAGTCAGGGAGACCACAAAGGGAATGCTGAATGGAACCCAACAGAAGGAATGGCAGTCCAAGGAAACCATAACCAATAAAATAAGTGATTTGAAAATAAACACTGAAAACCAAATTAAGGAAGTAAAGCAGTTCTTACAAGATCTAAAACAAAGCTCCAACAAAGAATTTGAAGCAATCAAAGCCAACCAACTAGAAGGCAAAGAAATAAAAAACAAAGTAGAAAGCCTTGATAGCAGCTTAGACCATGCAGAAGATGGAATTTCAGAGATTGAAGACAGCCTAGATATTATAGAGAAAGAACATACAACCATCTAAGACAAATCCAAGAAGTAGGATAGATCTATTCAACACTTGGAAGACACCATCAGAAGGCCTGATCTGAGAATAATGGGTGTAGAGGAGCACCTAGAGACAGAAGTTAATGGTCTGGGAAATTTAACAGGATCCTAGCAGAGAACTTCCCAAGCATGCAAAAAGATAGGTCTAGTCAAAAACAAGAAGCTTTTAGAACTCCAAACAGACCAGACCAGAACAGGACAACCCAGCATCACATTATAATCCTCACAGGATCAATTCAGACCAAGGAAAACATCCTTAAAGCTGTCAAGGAGAAAAGATCAATCACTTCTAAAGGGAAACCAATTAGAATTAGCTCAGATTTCTCAGCAGAGATGATTAAAGCAGGAAGAGCCTGGAATCATGTATGCCATGCCATAAAGACAAACAACTATCAACCATGTATATTGTACCCAGATAAACTCTCCTTCATAACCGAAGGTCAAATAAAAACTGTCCATATCAAAGAAAAATTGAAACAATTTATATCCACCAACCAGCCCTACAAATGATTCTCAAAGATATCCTACACATAGAAAACCAACAAGACCACAAAAAGGTGAAGAAACCGCAGCCAAACTGTGAATCCAAGAACCATAGAAAGAACCCAGTTGCCACACCCCCAAGAAGGTGGATAAAATAGCAGGAACTCCAAAATACTTCTCAGTTCTATCTATCAGCATTAATAGACTTAACTCTCCAATTAATCGACATAGAATATCTAGTTGGATTAAAAACCAAGATCCTTCTATCTGTTGCCTTCAGGAGTCACATCATGCCCATAAAAACAAACACATTTTCAATGTGAAAGACTGGAACAAAATCTACCAAGCAAACAGCCCCCATAAACAGGTGGGACACGCAATCCTAATATCAGATAAAATAGACTTCAAAGTAGAATTAGTGAAGATAGATAAAGAAGGTCGCTACATACATATTAAGGGATCTCTCCTTCAGGAGGATATTACAATTCTAAATATATATTCGTCAAATAACAGAGCATAAAAATTTATTCAAGAAACACTACATTCCCTCAAATCCCACATAGATCCAAAGGCATTAATTATTGGGGACTTCAACACACCACTATCCCCACTAGATAGATCAACTTGGCAAAAACTCAACAGAGAAACCACAGATCTAAACACCTGCATAGATCAAATAGATTTAATAGACATCTACCGAATATTTCACCCAGCAGCATCAGAATACACATTTTTCTCAGCAGCACATGGAACATTTTCCAAAATAGACCACATTTTAGACCACAAAGCAAACTTTTCCAAATTCAGAAACATTGAAGTTATTCCTTGCATTCTCTCTGACCACAAGGGAATAAAATTAGAACTCAACACTAAAAGCCACCAAAGAAAGTCCTGCAACACATGGAGGTTGAACAACACACTGCTAAATCACGAGTGGGTCATGGAAGAGATTAGAAAGGAAATGCAAAATTTCATGATATTCAACAAAAATGAACACACAAATTACCTGCTCCTCTGGGACAGAGAAAAGGCAGTACCCAGAGGCAAATTTATAGCTCTGAGTTCTTACATCAACAAATTGGAGGACCTGAAACCAACAATTTAATGAGATATCTGAGACTCCTTGAAAAAGAGCAGCAAGAAAAACTGCAATCCAGTAGACGGAAAGAAATAATTAAAATTAAATCAGAACTAAATGAATTAGAATCCAAATAAACCATAGAAAGAATCAACAAAACTGAGTTGGTTCTTGGAAAAAATTAACAAATTTGACAGACCCTTAGCAAATCTTATCAGAAAAAGAAGAGAACACACCCAACTAAATAAACTCAGAGGTGAGAATGGAAACATCACCACAGAACAACCAAAATTCAAAACATTATAATACTTCTCAAAACTTCTCAAATACTTCTCAAAACTTTCTCTAATAAGTTTGAGAACTTGGCAGAAATGGACCTTTTCCTAGCAAATACTGACATGCTGAAACTAAACCAAGATGAGTTAAGTCATTTTAACAGGCCCATATCATGCATTGAAATAGAAACAGAAATAAGAGACCTCCCTCCTAAGAAAAGCCCAGGACCAGATGGATTAACAGCAGAATTCTACAAGGCCTTCAAAGCAGAGCTCACACCAATACTCCTCCAACTCTTCAATGAAATTGAAAGAGAAAGTTCACTACCGAACTGATTCTATGAAGCTATCATAAACCTCATCCAAAACCAGGCAAGGACTCATCAAAGAAAGAGAAGTATAGACCCATTTCTTGGATGAACATTTATGAAAAACTTCTTAACAAAATTTTCGCCAATCTTCTTCAACAATATATCCAAAAAATCATATACCACGATCAAACAGGATTCATTTCAGGGATGCAAAGCTGGTTCAATATATGGAAATCAATTAGGATGATTCATCACATCAACAGGAGCAGGGATAAGAACCACATGGTTATCTCAATAGATGCAGAAAAAGCATTCGACAAGATTCATCACCCCTTTATGATGAAAGTTCTGGAAAAATTAGGAATTCATGGAACATTCCTCAATACAATAAAGGCTGTTTATGACAAACCTACAGCCAGTATTATACTTAATGTTGAAAAACTAAAGCCATTTTCTCTTAACTCAGGAATGAGACAAGGTTGTTCACTCTCTCCACTTCTCTTCAATCTACTATTAGAATGCCTAGCTACAGCAATAAGACAAGATGCAAACATAAAAAGGATCCAAATAGGGAAAGAAGACATAAAACTCTACCTAGGTGTAGATGACATGATCCTGTATTTAAAGAATCCAACAGACTCCACTCCTAAATTACTCAAGCTTATTCAAAACTAACCCTCAAAAATCAATGGCTTTTCTGTATGTCAACATGAGAAAAGTGGGGCTGAAATTAGGAAAGCAACTCCATTCATAATAGCCACTCAAAAAATAAAATACTTAGGAATTAACTTAACCAAAGAAGTGAAGGACCTCTAGGATGAAAATTTTAAAAACCTGAAAACGGAAATCAAAAGAGAATTTAGAAAGTGGCAAAAACTCCCATGCTCCTGGATTGGGAAGATCAACATCGTGAAAATGGCAATACTTCCCAAGGCTATCTACAAATTCAATGCAATACCTATCAATATTCCAACCTAATTCTTCAAGGAAATATAAGACACAATCCAAAAATTCATATGGAATAATTGAACACCCCGAATGGCAAAAACAATTTTCAACAGAAAGAACTGTGCTGGAAGCATATCAATACCAAATTTCAAACTCTACTACAAAGCCATGGTAATCAAAACAGCTTGGTACTGGCACAAGAACCAACCTCAAGACCAGTGGAATAGAATTGAAAACCCAGAAATGAATGCACAGACTTATAGCCATCTAATCTTTGATTAGGGAGCTCAAAAAATAGAATGGAAGAAAGACAGCCTCTTCAGTAAATGGTGCTGGCAAAATTGGTTAACTACTTGTAGAAAACTATAGCAAGATCCTTATATATCACCCTGAACCAGAATCAACTCTGAATGAATCAAAGACCTCAGAGTCAAAGCAGACACTCTGAAAACATTACAGGATGGAACAGGAGAAACCCTAGGTCTTCTTGGCACAGGGCAAAATTTTCTTAATGAAGACCGATAAACACAACAAATCAAAGAAAGTTTGGACAAATGGGGTCGCATGAAATTGCAGAGCTTCTGCATGGCAAAGGACATAGCCAGGAAGATTAATAGGAATCCCACGGATTGGGAGAAGATCTTCACTTTCCGTACAACAGACAAGTGTCTCATATCTAAAATGTACCTGGAACTCAAAAAATTAAATCCCCCAACAACAAATCTTGAATAAAACAGCTGCCCAATAAATAAGTGGGCTAAAGACTTAAAGAGAAACTTCTCTGAAGAGGAAAGAAGGATGGCCAATAGACACATGAAGAAATGCTCAACATTCCTAGCCATAAAAGAAATGCAAATCAAAATAACATTGAGACTCCACCTTACCCCAGTTAAAATGGCAGTAATCAAGAACTCTAATAACAACAGATGCTGGAGGGGATGTGGACAGAAGAGAATCTTTCTGCATTGTTGGTAGGATTGTGAACTTGTTCAACAACTTTGGAAAGCAGTATTGAGTTTCCTCAAAAGACACATAGAACTCACCTATGACCCAGAAATCCCACTTTGGGGCATTTACCCAAATATTCAAAACTAGACCACATTAAACCTACCAGCACGACTATGTTTATTGCTGCATTATTTACCATAGGTATGATATAGATCAGCCCAGATGCCCCTCAGTAGATGAATAGGTCAATAAAATGTGGTACATATGCCCAATGTAATTCTATGCCTCCATCAGAAAGAATGACATTGCCCCATTTGTTAGGAAATAGAAAGACTTGGAAAAATTATATTAAGTGAAGTAATCCAGGCCCAAAGAAGCATAGGTCCCATGGTTTCCCGTATTTGCAATAATTAGTATATATCTGAGTCAAGCAGAAAAGGTCAGATAAATTGATGTTAGGGAAATTAACCCTAAGATATGTATTCAAATGTTTTTTTTTCTTTCATGCTATTGTTTCTAACACATTTATAAGATTATTTCCTTGTTGCTTTGTATGTCCCTCCCCATGGTATAAACCCTGCTTTCACTGTATTTGATGTCAGTGCAATTTGTGGAGGGGAAAGGAAAAAACAAATCGTTTAAATAAGGATACAGGTGGACCCACTGCAACAATGAGATGTACAAGTCGTTATGTTGAAAACAAACTTTACAACTTTGGGGTGGGGGAAGATTTGGTGGGGGAGCCGGGGGGGGGGGGGGAAGATGGGAAAAGATGGGAAGTGGAAACAAAGGAGGAGGCTACAATGCTTGATAAGAAATGTACTCATTATTTTGCCCATGCAATTGTACACCCCTCTGCACAGTATTTTCACAATAAAAAATATTATACAGCAAAAATTTAATAATATAGGACATTGACTCATTTTTCATTAATACTTTTTTGTGTTGAAACATGATACATAATTAAATGGAAGCATTGTCATGGTCTTCACATGTTTAGAGTCTCTCTCAAGTATGAGCTTTGTCTTCTGTGTTTTTGGACACCTTCCTATAGAGATTTCTTTAAATGATTTATACTCAGAAGCAAGTTGAGGGATAAAATTGTAAGGGTGGGGCTAGTAATGTGGCTTAGTGGAAGAGAACTTGCTCAGCATGCATGAATGCCATGGTTTGAATCCTCAGTGCCACATACAAAGAAAAAGCCAGAAGCTGTGGATTGGCTCAAGTGGTAGAGTGCTAACCTTGAGAAAAAGATGCTCAGAGACAGTATCAGAGCCCTAAGATAAAGTCCCAGAACTGTCAAAAACTATCAGCCAGATGCCAGTGGCTCACAACTGGAACACTAGCTTCTTAGCAGGTTGAGATCTGAAGACCACAGTTCAAAGACAACCTAGGCAAGAAAAGCCTCTTAGCCTCTTACCTTCAATGAACCACAAAAGACCCCATGTGGTGCTGTGGCTCAAGTCTAGAGTGTTCGCATTGAGCTAAAGGGCTCAGGGACAATGCGCAGGCTTGAGTTCAAGACACACAACTGGAAAAAGTGAAGGTTAATCAAAGTACTTTTCCTATCTGATAATTAGGAGAACATTCTCTGGAAAATGAATCCCGATGTACACCAGAATTTGAGTCAGAGCTCAAGGTTCAAGTGTAGGTCATCAATATGACCAGACTTTCAGGCTCTAGCATTATAACCTTGTGTCCTACTGGGTTCTGAAAGGTCCAACGTTGAAAGGCTTAATATGCTCCAGAAGCCTTTTGTGGTAAACATTTGACTTGTATTGTCAATGTAATTACATTTCTGAACCTAGCAGAAAACCAATAGCTCACGAGTGTCACCCTAGCTCAGGAGGCTGAGGTCTGCGGATAACAGGGTGAAGCCAACCAGGGAGGGAAAGTATATGACATTATGACTTCCACTGCTAAAAGATCAGACGTTCAAGAGCTTCCTGGGTTTTCCTTGGTGATAAGTTACTTGTACTCTAAATGTTCTTAGACTTCTTGAGCTATAGAAGCATGAAAGAAACATTATTTACCAATCCTGGGTTCAAATGAAATTCTCAGGATCTAAGCCTTAGCCCTGTTAGCAGGAAGAACTCCAGTGTAACACTGTATTTGAAGGACAAGAAACAGTTTCAAAAGCCAGGCTGGGTGAAGAGACCCAGGCTTCAGGATTAGGGGGAAGATTGTACACACTCAACAGGGAAGTGAGCTGCAAAAGCACTTCATTCATTCCAGGCATGCCAGCAATGAGGGGAAACCTAAAACATTTGTTAGAGTTACACCAGGGTCAGGCTTTTCTCAGCCTCTTCAAACAATGACTAATTAACCTTCCTCCCTTAGGTGAAGAGAGCCTCAGGCTATCTTTAGGTTAACAATAGAGAGCCATTCATTGGGGGAGGAACAGAATCCAAAAACCCTGCTCTCTGATCTTAGCAAGTGGGTTTTTGATTCTGTATCTGTCAGATTTGAAGGCCCTTCTTCTACTCTGGCAGTCCATTCTCCTTCCTTCCTTCTCCACATACTTAATGCATATACCCAGTCCAAGGAGAGGCAGGGCCCTTTCTCTACTGACTCCAAGCACCTGAGTTAGAACCTGGCTCTGCCCTCTTGGCTTTGGTGTCTTCTGCTGCCTGAGAAGTGGGACAGAGACAGTCTTCCTGCTCTGTGTTTGTGTGAAGGTGATGCTGGAGTCCTTTAACACTGCAGAAGACCTCATGACTGGGACTTGTTCCCTTCTTTCCTCCTGAAGTCCAAGACCATATTCATCTATCTATCTATCTATCTATCTATCTATCTATCTATCTATCTATCTATCTATCTATCTATCTATCTATCTATCTATCTATCTATCTATCTATCTATCTATCTATCTATCTATCTATCTATCTATCTATCTATCTATCTATCTATCTATCTATCTAGCTATCTAGCTATCTAGCTATCTAGCTATGTAGCTATCTATGTATCTATGTATCTATGTATCTACTTATCTATGTATCTATGTATCTATGTATCTATCTATGTATCTATCTATGTATCTATCTATCTATGTATCTATCTATCTATCTATCTATCTATCTATCTATCTATCTATCTATCTATCTATCTATCTATCTATCTATCTATCTATGTAGCTATCTATGTATCTATGTATCTAGGTATCTACTTATCTATGTATCTATGTATCTATGTATCTATGTATCTATGTATCTATCTATCTATCTATCTATCTATGTAGCTATCTATGTATCTATGTATCTATCTATCTATGTATCTATCTATCTATCTATCTATGTAGCTATGTATCTATGCATCTATCTATGTATCTATCTATGTATCTATGTATCTATGTATCTATGTATCTATGTATCTATCTATCTATCTATCTATCTATCTATCTATCTATCTATCTATCTATCTATCTATCTATCTATCTATCTATCTATCTATCTATCTATCTATCTATCTATCTATCTATCTATCCATCCATCCATCTCTCTACCTACATACCTACCTACATAACTAGCTATCTTTTTGCCAGTTCTTGGGTTGAACTCTAGGCCTGGGCACTGTCTCTAGCACTCTGCTACTTGAGTCACAGCATGAATTCTCATGTTTTTTTTGTGTGTGCTACTTAGGAATCAAACCCAGGGCTTCTTGCATGCGAGGCAAGCACTCTCTCACTAATCCACATTCCAAGCCCCCTCATCTTTTTCTTAGTTAAAGTTTTTGCATAAGTATGCCACCATCTTACATCTCTAAGTTTAATTTTCTGAATACTGGTTATTTCTACGAAACCTAACCTTCTCTTCCCCTACCTGATTTGTGACTGTACCGGCCTTGGCCTCATAATGAAATATAAATAAAGGCTGCTGAGAGTTTAAGTGCATTATATAAGGACACAAGCCTGGAACCCTAGAAAAGAAAATCGATGGGTGTGAAATGAAGAGAATGATGTGGTATGTGCAAGAAGAATATCTGAAAAATTAATCAGTAATTAAAAGCAGAAGCATTGCATATGATCTGTTTGCCCTCAGGGAGGTAATATACACACATAAATAGGTAGAGCATTGATACATAACATGACCTTCTCTTTTTGAATTTTTTTTGGCCATCCCAGGGCCTAAAGTCAAGGCCTCATGTATTCCTCAGATGTTTTGCTCAAGGCTGAGTCTATACCACCACCACAGTTCCACTTCCAGCTATCTGGTCATTAATTGGATATAAGGACCACCCAGGCTTGCCTGGTCAGACCTGTACTTCCTGCTCAGCTCTCTCAAAGCTGGAGCTCTACTGTCTGGGCCACTGATCCACTTCTGGTTTTCTGGTGGTTTATTGGAGTTAAGAATCTCACAGACTTTTCTGCATGGGCTGGCTTTGGATGGCGATCTTCTGAGGAGGCTTCAAGCAGCTTTCCTCAGGGATTCACCAAGGAGCCGCTCCACACAAAACCTTAGTCTAAATCTCGGGAGGTACTAGAGAAAAACAGAAACATGAAGATATTTCTAGTGTGTTCTAGATATTTAAGCTTGGAGACACATAACACTCATAACTATTACATCATTTCATAGGCAAAAGGACAAATGAAGACAGTGTGAGAATCACCTCAGCTTTTGGTCCTATTATCCGGAGACAGTAAATTCACTGCAGCTCAAAGCTAAGTGACAGAGCTGGCATGAACTGTGGACCTTAGCTCCCAAATCCTATGACATTCATTTCTCACTTTTGGCTTCTAACCTGTTACCAGAGGGGAAGATAAGGATAGTGAATCCTTCTCAGAGAAAGCAGCTATAAAGAACATTGGGTAGTTTACTTATAAATTCAAACCATTGGAATGACCCTGTGAAGAAGTCAGTTGTCCAGATTAAAAAATGAAGAAAAAATGAAAGACAGGTGCCAGTGTCTGCTGACTATAATCCCAGCTCCTCAGATAGATGAGATGTAGAGATTATCAGTTTGAATACAGCCCAGGCAGAAAAGTCCTTAACATGCTTATTTCTAAGAAATCAGAGAAAAAACCCAGATGTGGGACTGTGATTCAAGGGTAATGAGCTACCCTGGAGCAAAAGGAGCTCAGGGACAACCCTAGGCTCATAGTTCAACCCCAGGACCTGCCCCACCAAAAGAGCCTGTACCTCCATGTCTTTGTGTATGTATGGATGCATTCCTATAGGGGAATCTCCAGAGTCGCTTTTGTGAATGGCACCAAGCTAGGAAATTTGTTTTCAATACAATGATTTCATAGCACAGAGATGGCTCTCATGACAATGTATGTTCTGGGGCTCCCATCACTGGGCCCAGTGTAGCTTGAGTATTTGTCTGCACCCCAGGCCTGCTGGAAGAAGTCTCTCATATAGTCTGAACAGGCAGGCTAAAGGTCTCACTCCTGTAAGAAGCTATGTAAGAAACAATTCCATCTGGGCCAATTAGTGAGGATGAGTGTGGGCGGGCTCTGAAGGTAAGGAGAAAAAGGCCTCTTTGTACCCCAAGCTCTCTCTCTCCCCAGTGTTCTGATTTGACAGGAAGCCTTCATCTGTGCCACCTCCCGTGGCAGGCCAAGTTCCCTACACTTGTTCTGCCTTTGTGAGGCTATGTTCTGGTGTTCATATACAGTGCTAAATGTAATTCAGGAGTCCTTCAGGAACACAACTAGGGCACTGAACCTAAGGAAATGTTTCACTGCAGATGATGATGAGCCTATGATGCCTCTCCTAAGTTTCCAGAAGCTTGGGAAATCCAAGCACATGTCAGATATCACAATACTTCCTGTCATATGGGGCTGGTGAAGGTCATCTGGTTTTGAAACCTTTACATCTCCTAGTTGGGCCGTGGATGCCTAGGTTTGATTGTGAACACAGGGTCTGGGGGCTGACAATGAGATCAGAGCAGAAGACTAGTGCTTTACCATTTTATGTCACGGCTTCACTTCTGCTTTTGTGTGTGTGTGTGTGTGTGTGTGTGTGTGTGTGTGTGTGTGTGTGTGTGTGTGAATACACTAGTCCTGGAGCTTGAATTCAGGACTTGAGCCCTGTACCTAGTTTCTCTTGTATAAGGATAGCCCTTTCCCACTTGAGACACAGAGCCAGTTCAGGCTTTTTCCTGGTAATGTGGTACTGATAGCCCAGGGTTTCATATATGCGAAGCAGTCTACCCCTAATGCACATTCCCAGCCCTGTACTTCAGGTTTGTTAGTTTGTGTTTGTCTTTTTGTTGTTGTTGGTGGTGGTTGTGGGAATTGAAGTCTGGGCCTGGGTGCTGTCCCTGAGTTCTTCAGCTAAAGTCTTGTGCCTTACCATTTGAGCCAGAAGCCACTTCAGGTTTTCTGGTGGTTCATTGGAGCTAAATGTCTCAAGGACTTTCTTGCCCAGGCTAGCTTTGAACCATGATCTTCAGATCTCATCCTCCTGAGTAGCCAAGATAACAGGCATGAGCCAAAAGCACCCAGCTTCCACTTCAGTTTTCTTAGTGGTGAATTGGAGATATAATCTCATGGGATCTTTTGTGTTTGGAATTGTTTGGAAACCTGACCCTCAGATCTCAGCTTCCTGAGAAGGCAGGATGACAGACCTCAGCTATCCACCCCTAGGCCATGGCACTCTGCTGCAAGAGGGTCCTTGGCTCCACATGGTGGAGTGCTATCCATGAGCCCAAGAGGTAAGAGTCAGTGCTGAGGCTATCATTTCAAGGTTCATGTCTGAGAAAAAACAAAACTAAACAATTGTCTGCAGGAGAGAACCCACCCACTCTTTAGTAATACAAAATTTTGTCCCTGCTATGGGGACATATCTGAGCCTCAATATTCTTGTCTGCATAATCATCTCAATTGTAGAGCTCTTACAAGGACCAGATGAAAGAATGCACCCTGTGAAGGACACAGCACATGGCACTCTTTAAATGACTCAGCACACAGCGTCATGTGATAGACTCAGCACACAGCACCCAATGCAGGACTCAGCACACTGCACCCTATGAAGGACTCGGCACACTGCACCCTATGAAGGACTCGGCACATAGCTCTATTAAACAAGCTGTCATTAGAATTAGGGTGCTTTCATCAGTATCACCATTCTGTGAGGAACATTTCATAAACCATACAAGTTCAAATCTAATGGTTTAGTGGGGGTAGGTTTTTGGGGGGATTACCAATGGGGCTTGAACTCAATGCATGGGGATACTGTTCTAATACCATTTGTTCAAAGCTAGAGATCTACCACTTTGAGCCACATTTCCAGGAGTCTCACAGACTTCCTGTCAGGGCTGGGTTTTAAAGCCCCCAGCAGCCAGGCGGTAAACCAGCAGCGACTGATTTCTTAGAGCTGGGTTGCAGCGGTTTACATCTGGCTAAGTCAGTCTAGGTGGCAGCTGTCAGCGCCAGACTCCTAGCTTGCTCTGTGGTGATGTATTTGAGGTCCTGGCCTTCTATACTTGCGAAGCTGAGGCAGAGTTGCCACCAGTGAGTTCAAGCCCTGTCCTTGACAAAATAAAAATATATACATACATACATGTGGAGAGCTGCGGGAGCTGGCCAAAGATGGCGCGGCCGCATGGCACGGTCAAGCCAAAGATGGCACTGGCTTCCGCCTTCCGCCTTCCCGATGGCGAGTGCTCTCTGTGAAAAACAACTCCTTATATGGCTATGACTTGGTTCCTAGTTTGCTTCCGTGTTTGCAGCCCTATTGGTATATGCCACGTGGCACCTCGGGATTGGCCATCCAGGAGGCTTATAACGGGAGTGCGGGTGCGGGGTGAGGAAGAAGCTAATAATCAAGGTTCCTGAATAAACTGCTTTAAAAAAAATCCCGGGTCGTGTCTTCCTTGCTGGTCGAGGTGGATGCAACAAGTGGTGGCCCGTACGGGGAACTAACTCCACAAGGGATCCAGAACTCTTGGCAGTCAGGGTGGTGCACCGGTAAGTTCCCAGGTAAGTGGGAATCCATGATTAAAGCGGGCATAATACGGGGCTCTTCTCTGTAGATAAAGAGAGAGCGGAAACCCGGGAGAAAATAAAGGCCTAAAGTAAAAGTAAGAAAATAAATATAAAAAATAAAAAAGGGAGTAAAAAAAAAAGATAAAATTTTTATAACTAAGATGGGCGCCGCAACGTCTCATCCAATTTTTCTGGCCCTGAATGAGCTCCTACGCTCAAAAGGACTAAAGTTTAAGAAGGGTGTTTTACAGAGTTTCCTTGAAGAATGCAACATTGTAGCTCCTTGGTTCATAGTGTCCGGGAGCCTTACAGTAGCCTCGTGGGAAAAATTAGGGAGGGATTTGGACTTTGCCTATGAACAGGGCACATTAAAGGCAGGAGTCCGCACCATTTGGAAACTGATAAGGGGCTGCCTGGAGGACCAGCGCTGCTGTGAGGTTATAGAAAACGGACAGTCAGCACTGAAGCAGTTACAGGAGGAGAGGTCAGAGAAGGTGATCAGTGAAAAGGGAGACAGTAGACAGAGCAAAAGGGGACAACTATACCCAGATCTGTCTGAGCTAAAATCGGAAAGAGAAAATTCCAGTGAGTTAGAGGAGGAAGAAGTGAGAACACTTATTCAACAGATGAAAAGGAGTCGTATAAAAAAGGAAAAACATTAGCTAAGCCAACCTGTGCTTAATGAGGATGTAAAAAAAACTTTTGGTCAGGCCCCTTTAGATGACGTAAAAGAAACTTCCGGTCAAGTCCCCTTAGGTCCTCCTCCATATCAACATGGAGCCAATGGGCAAACGTTTTGCCCGGATACTTGGCGGACTGCCCGAGCAGAACTCGCCTTCCCAGTTTTTCAAGACGGTAATCAACAGAGATTTCATGAGCCTCTAGAATTTAAAGTAATTAAGTCCCTGGCTAAATCTGTTCGGACGTATGGGATTACAGCCTCTTTTACCATAGCTCAAGTGGAGGCTATAAAGAGATACTGCATGACTCCCTCTGATTGGGCAAGCCTAACACGGGCATGTTTGAGTCCAGGCCAGTACTTGGATTGGAGGGCATTTATTCTGGAATTTTGTAGTGAACAGGCAGCCATCAATCAAGTAAACGGAAACCCGGCTAGGGACAGAGATATGCTCTTGGGACAAGGTCTCTTTGCTAATGCTCAGATAGGATATCCCCCTGAAGTGTATCAACAGATAAATGATGTTTGCATTAGGGCGTGGAAATCACTACCAAATAAAGGGGAAGTTAGTGGCAATCTCACCAAGATCCTGCAGGGGGCTACTGAGCCTTTTTCAGATTTTGTGGCCAGAATGGTGGAAGCAGCAGGCAAAATTTTTGGGGACCCTGACATGGCCATGCCTCTTATAAAACAATTAGTCTATGAGCAATGCACCAAAGAATGTAAAGCCTCCATTACCACACATAAACATACAGGGTTGGAGGCCTGGATAAAAGTGTGCAGAGAGCTCGGAGGACCTCTAACTAATGCAGGCCTTGCCGCTGCAGTACTACAGTATTCAAATAGGCGGGGGAGAAACTCTGGAGCGCCATCTGGAGTATGCTTCAGGTGTGGCAAGGCTGGTCATCTCAAGAGAGATTGCCTAGAGAGAAAAGGACCCGAAAGAGTTGGAGGAGTTACAACAGGTAAACAGCCAGGGCTGTGCCCCAGATGTAAAAAAGGAAAACATTGGGCCAATAAATGTAGATCAGTCAGAGATGCTAATGGCCAGCCCTTGGGCCTCATCACGCAGCCAAAAAATGGGCAGAGGGGCCCCCGTCCCCAGGGCCCACAAATGTATGGGGCAATGGAGAACTCAAACGAGGAAATTCCCCAAGAAGGATGGCCCACCCTGAGGCATCCCAAGAACCGCGGAGAGCCACTACAGGCTCAGCGGGACTGGACCTCCGTGCCACCACCAGACTCGTACTGACCCCACAAATGGGTGTTCAGTTAATAGAGTCAGATTTTCAAGGCCCTTTAGAACGGGGCACGGTGGGGTTACTAATTGGCCGGTCTTCTGTTGCCCTTAGAGGGCTTAAAATTCACCCAGGAGTTATTGACCGAGATTATACAGGTATAGTTAAAATTATGGTAGAAGCCCCAAAAGGCATTGTAGCAATTTCCCCTGGAGATAGAATTGCCCAATTGTTACTCTTACCTAGCCTACATAAAAAATTTCCTGCCATACAGTCTGAGAGAGGTGAAAAGGGTTTTGGCTCCTCCGGAATTGAGTCAGTGTACCTAGCTCTGGATTTAGATCAGAGACCCATGCTTGAGCTGGAGATTGAAGGAAAAAAGATTATAGAACTGTTAGACACAGGGGCCGATCGTAGCATTATTGCAAAAAAGGATTGGCCGAAGGGGTGGCCATTACAGGCCTCAGAACAAACCCTGAGAGGGCTAGGCTATGCCAAAGCTCCTGACTTAAGTGCAAGACCCCTCAACTGGAAGGATGGAGAAGGACACTCTGGAAACATCCAGCCTTATGTTTTAAAATTGCCTGTCTCCCTGTGGGGTAGAGATTTACTAAAAGAGATGGGGTTTTGCCTTAGTAATGAATATTCTCCCACCTGAAAGAAAATGATGTTACGAATGGGCTACTGCCCAGGGCAAGGACTGGGAAAAAACTTGCAAGGCTGTAAAGAGCCTATTGATGTCCATCAAAAACTTGATAGACATGGGCTGGGTTTTTCATAGGGGCCGCTGAGGATCAAATTCCCATTACCTGGAAGACGGAGGAACCAGTATGGGTAGCTCAGTGGCCTCTATCCTCCGAAAAGCTTTTAGCCGCTCATAAACTGGTAGAAGAACAAGTAGCCCTGGGTCATGTGAGACCCTCAGTTTCACCATGGAATACTCCAATATTTGTGATAAAGAAAAAGTCAGGTAAATGGCGATTACTTCATGATTTGCATGCCATAAACGCACAGATGCAAATTATGGGCCCTGTACAAAGAGGGTTACCTTTGCTTTCTACACTTCCTGCCCATTGGCCTATTGTGGTAATAGACATAAAAGATTGTTTCTTTTCTATCCCCTTGCATTCGGCTGATTGTGAGCGCTTTGCTTTTACTGTGCCCTCTTGTAACCATGAGGAACCTGACCAAAGATATGAGTGGGTCGTGCTGCCTCAGGGTATGGCCAACAGCCCCACTATGTGTCAGTTGTTTGTCGGCAGGGCTATAGCTCCTGTTAAAAAAAGGCATGCAAAACTCAGGGTGGTCCATTATATGGATGACATTTTGTTAGCTCATAAGGAGGAGGCTGGATTACAAAAGGCCTATGCAGAATTGGTTTTTGCCTTAAGAAAACAGGGTCTTTATCCGGCGCCAAAAAAAACACAAACAGGCAAAGTGGTGGAGTATCTGGGAGCTAAGATACATCCCAGGTCAATTGTGCCTCAAAAATTAACCCTGAGAAAAGATAACTTAAAGACTTTAAATGATTTTCAAAAATTGTTGGGGGATATTAATTGGATAAGGGGGTATTTAAAATTGCCAAATTATAAATTAAAACCCTTATTTAACATGCTAAAAGGAGATATAGATTTAAACTCCCCACGAGACCTGACTGAGAGTGCCCAATTTGCTCTCAAAAGGGTGGAGGAAGCTTTAAGTGCCGCCTGTTTAAACAGGCTACAAGATGGCCAACTTTTTGATTTATACATTCTTCCTACTAAAGCCCAACCAACTGGGGTACTTTGACAAAAGGGGCCATTGATGTGGTTACATTCTCATGTTTCCCCCGAAAAGGCGCTGGAATATTACCCTGAGGCAGTAGCAAGCTTAGCTCTACAAGGAATTCAACAGAGTTTACAATTTTTTGGAGTTTATCCACACTCCATCATTGTTCCTTACAATGCCTACCAAGTTCAGACTTTATGTGCCACTATTAATAATTGGTCCATTTTGAGATGCATGTTTCCAGGAGTTATTGATAATCATTTGCCCAAAGACCCCCTACTAAGATTTGTAAAGGAACATCCAGTGATTTTTCCAAAGGTAACTGTCCAAAAGCCTATTAGAGGGGCTATAAACATATTTACGGATGGCTCCAAAACAGGATGCGGGGCATACGTTACAGGTAACCAAGACCCCGTGCAGCATCAATTTGTCCCCGGTAACCCACAGATTGTTGAGTTGATGATTGTAATTAAAGTATTTAAAGCTTTCCCCTGTCCTTTTAATTTAATATCAGATTCAGCCTATGTAATAAATGCTTTAAAAATATTGGAAGCGGTTGGTACAATAAAGGCTACCAGTTCTGTTCTAGCTCCCTTTACCTTGTTACAATCCCTTATATGGAAACGCAAGGAACCCTTTTTTCCAATGCATATTCGAGCACATACGGGCCTCCCAGGGCCACTGACAAAAGGTAATGCCTTGGCTGATGCGTACACTCGTGCTGAGTGGGCGCTCCATGCTTCTTCTGTTGACTTAGCAAAAGATTTTCATGCCAAATTTCATGTAAATATCAGGACTTTACAAAGTCGCTTTTCCCTTTCTAGAGCGGATGCACGTCAAGTGATAAAGGAGTGCCCCCAATGTATTATTTACCATCAACCCCCTACGTTTGGAGTTAATCCACGTGGCTTAAGACCCTTACAAGTATGGCAGATGGATGTAACTCATGTATCTAAATTTGGTCGTTTAAAATATCTACATGTTTCTGTTGACACCTTTTTGGGTGTTGTATTTGCCACCCCCCTGTCAGAAAAAAAGGCTACTGATGTAATATCCCACTGCTTGGAAGCGTGGGCAGCCTGGGGAATGCCAAACCAGCTAAAAACTGATAATGGTCCAGCCTATACTGGGCAGCGCTTTGCTTCCTTTTGCACTCAAATGGGTGTTTCCCTGGTACATGGACTGCCCTATAACCCTCAAGAACAAGAAATTGTAAAAAGAGCTCATCGCACTATCAAGAAAATGTTACAAAAACAAAAAGGGGGAGCTGGACCCCTGATGGCTACGGCAAGACAAAGAATAGCCATGACACTATTCACCCTAAATTTTCTGAATTTGGATAACGCTGGTTGCTCAGCGGCGGATAGGCGTAACAGTTCCACTCCTTAGGCCTTAGGATCGGCTTTGTGGAAGGATGTGCTCACCGGGCTCTGGAACGGGCCTGACCCCGTGCTGGTATGGGCACGAGGATCTGTTTGTGTTTTTCCTCAGAATCGTTTGGATCCAGTGTGGGTGCCTGAACGACTTGTGCAGCGAGTCCAAGATGAACGAAACCCGGAAGAAACAAAAGATTGCTTTGCTGATCATACAGCTCCTGATGATCCAACAGGGACAGGCGGTACCGAGGTAGGGGATACTGTCTACATTCCCGAGGCCCATGCCCGTGAGACATGACGCCTCTCTTTTCCCTAAGTTTTTCACCACAAGTAAGACTCTTAACCTTCCCTTTTACCCAGAGGATAAAAAAATGGCAGGGGTTGGTAAAGCTAAAAAAATTAACTTGATGGGCACGTTATGCTTTCGCTTAAGTGATGTGACCCTTAATGGTAGTTGCATGCCTTGACTCGTTCCCCAGCTGCTTATGTTAGATATTGGTATGGAAATCCGAGATCAACTGAGGCTTGGACAAATGCTACTGGATTCATTGGTACTGTTTTAGGCAGATATTATGAAAGTTTAAAGTTAAGCAGAGACCCGTGGCCTGTAAAACAACCTAAATTGGCCCCTTTTTGCCTGCCTGACCGTATCGGGGAGGCTTGGCCCTGGACAGGTTGCCAATCACGACAGGTTATTTGGGCTGATGAGTCTGATCGTTTTTCATTTTCCCCTAGTGTCTTGTCTGATGCTAGTGTACAATTTAGGGCTGGAATTAATCCCTTTAATAATTGGCTGTTATGTGGTCTTAATGGAAGTTGCTTGCAGGCTGAACCTATAGTTATGCTGCAAGGGGGTCACTTTTTTATAACAAACATGACTTGTAATTTGATTAGTACTGCCCGTACTATAGGTGCCAATTGTCGTTTCAGTAAAAATTATACAGTAATCAGCTATCAGCTTACCCCCGTGTGTGTGGTTTCCCCTTTTGTGTTTTTGGTAATTAACAACATCTCTATATGCTCAGATGATGTGTGTGCTTGCACTAATGAAACCTGCTATTATGCTACCTGCTGGAGTTCTCAGTATCCGTTAGCCATAGTTACACGCATTCCGCGTTGGGTGCCTGTGCCAGTAGATGCTTCTCAAGCTGTAACCTTGTTTAGACATAAGAGAGATTTTGGCATCACTGTGGCCATTGTAACTGCTATAGCTGTGGCTGCTGCAGGTGCGACGGCTGCCGCTGTCGCCATGTCACATACTGTGCAGACGACTCAAACTTTAAATAATTTGTCGGCTACTACAGCCAGAGCTCTGGATTTACAACAAGTGGCCTTTACACAATTAAAAGGAGGACTGATGCTGTTAAATCAAAGGATTGATCTTGTGCAGAAACAGGTTGATATCATGTGGCAGTTGGCTCAGCTGGGATGTATTCAAAAATATGAAGGGCTTTGTATTACTGCTATTCAGTACTATAACTATACTCAGACAACAAATTTGTCTAAACAACTGTCAAGTTATCTTTTAGGCAACTGGACGGGAGAATTTGACCAATTGATGTTGCAGCTACGATCGGCCATTGTCGTGGTAAACTCTACCCGGATGGATGATGCCCTGTTACAAGATGTTTCCTCCTGGATTTTGACAGCTGTGGATCATTTGAAGGAGTGGGTGGGATTAGGCTCCCTTATCGATATCCTGGCATTGGTGATCTTGCTGTGCCTGTGGTACATATGCCGGATTAGGAGCTTGCAGCACAGGAGTATGGCTATGGTGGTCCAGGCCTTCACTGCCATTGAGGCCAGACAGTCCCCCCACGCGTGGCTTGCCACATTAACGAAATAGCACAGGGTGTAAGGCAAACGCACTGCACTTGGGCAAACACACTACACATGGGAATCACTTCCTGGCGTAAGCCCAAAAAGAGCATGTTGGGTTACAAGTGGGTTGATGCCCAAGGTCCCACCTCTACAAAAAAGGCATCGGACGGGCCTGGTCGTCATTGGAAAAGGCGCCCCTCAGGCAAAGACCAGTGTAAGGTCCTCTCATTAATGTTTTAGACAGAGGCCCAACCTCTACTCTTACCTGTCGCTTAATAAAACAAAAAGGGGGAGCTGTGGAGAGCTGCAGGAGCTGGCCAAAGATGGCGCGGCCGCATGGCACGGTCAAGCCAAAGATGGCGCTGGCTTCCGCCTTCCGCCTTCCCGATGGCGAGTGCTCTCTGTGAAAAACAACTCCTTATATGGCTATGACTTGGTTCCTAGTTTGCTTCCGTGTTTGCAGCCCTATTGGTATATGCCACGTGGCACCTCGGGATTGGCCATCCAGGAGGCTTATAACGGGAGTGCGGGTGCGGGGTGAGGAAGAAGCTAATAATCAAGGTTCCTGAATAAACTGCTTTAAAAAAAATCCAGGGTCGTGTCTTCCTTGCTGGTCGAGGTGGATGCGACACATACATACATACACACATACATACATACATACATGCATACATACATACATACATACATTGAAAATATTTAAAAAATTTTGAGGCTCTTGGCTTGGAATTCATGCCATTTTTTTCTGTCAGAACTGGGATTTGAACTCAGGGTCTGGGTAAATCTGCAGCATAGTGGGGGAAGGGGAAGCTCACCATGATGGAAGAAAAGAAAGTCAGGCCTGTTCCCAGGGCCTGAATTCAAGTCCTAGCACTCATATACATTTTAAATCCATGGTTTATATTTCCATACACATGTTTACAGCATATATTGCAGTTAGTATAGTTATTCATTTTATTTTGTGTTTTATTTATTTATTATGTATTTTAGTGAGTATGATTACATATATAATAATATTTCTTACCTCCTATTACATAGGATATAGATTTGCCTATGTATTATACATCATTCCTGAGACCCAGGATTTTCACCAATAAGGAAAATAAGTGAGAAAATTGGCTTCTTCCACCAGAATTAAGTTTTTGGCAGTTCTATGATTTGAACTCAGGGCCTAGAAGCCCACTTCATGAATGGTCAATGTTAGCCCACCAGTCTGATGCAAGTGAAGTTGTTGAGCTAATTTGAGGACCTGAGATCAAGCTCTAGGAGTGGCCAATATATAAACACATAGATGTGTAGATTGAAGTGTGTGTGTGTATTTACATATGTATATGCATCTATAAATGTATACAGAGACAAATAGGTATTTATGTAGATTCTAGTGTATAACTCTATATAAAGAGTGATGTCTATATCTTATTTTTGTATGTCCTATTACTACCGATTATTTGGTCTAAAATTATGCCTCCATTAATTAATCACAACAGAAGACTTAAGAAAGTATTAAATTAATCAATGGCCTGTATTTATTGCATACAATCTTATACTAGAATGATTAGCTAATTAGTAATTCAATTAGTATATTTCAAACATTCTATTAGTGTTCCTATACATAGGAATGAGTATACTAGGATCTTCAGCAGTGTGTAGGTGCCAGTCCCAGGATCCAACTCAGGGCCTAGGTTTGTGGGTTGGGCTCAGACTTCACTGATAGCCCACCAGCCTTCAGCCATGCAAGGTCACGTTCAATTTTCAATTTTCAAGCTGAGTCACTGAGACCCAGGATGGTCAAGTGAAAAGGAAACAAAGGCAAAACGGTTATGTAAAACTTCCTGGTTTTTTCCTTCTCGTTTGTGTTGGTTTGATATTTTTTTGCCAGTGCTGGGAGTTGAACTCAGGCCCTAGGATCCCTGGATCATCTGTGGGTGTAAAAGCTGCACCCTATCCAAGGGTAATCATGGTTTAACATACAATAAAATGCTTCCTTGAGCAAAATCAGTTCAAGAACAATGTCTAGCCTAACAGTTCAAGCCTCAGGATCTGCCACACAAAAATAGAGCCAGTAACTCCATGTGTATGTATGCATGTATTTCTATTGGTGAACATCCGCAGTCTCTATGAAGAAAGGCACCCAGCTAGGAAATTTGCTTTGAATAGAATGATTTCATAGCACAGAGAGTGCTTTCAAGACAGTGTATGTTCAGAGGCTCTCCTCACTTTTCCCAGTGAAGCCGAGGGTTTCTCCATACCCCAGGCTGCTGGAGGAAGTCTGCCTCATTGTTGGAACAGGCAGACAAAAAGGCTCACTCCTGTAAAGCTGTGAAACAAACAGTTCATCCGGGGGCATTTAGTGAGGATGAATGTGTATGGGCTCTGAAGTCCAGGAGAAAAAGGCCTCTTTGTAACCCAAGCTCTTTCTCTCCCAGTGCTCTGTTTTGACAGGAAGCCTTCATTTGTGCCACCTCCCGTGGCAGGCCAAGTTCCCTGCACTTATCCTGTCTTTGTTAGACTATGTCCCAGTGTTGAAACAAATTGCTACAATTAATTCAAGAGTCCTTATGGCAGACAACTATGTAGCTGAACCTAATGAAATGATTTATTATTGGCAACGGTGCATCCCTAAATCTAAGTACCTTTGTAATATCACAATGTTTCTGGTCATCTAGGGCTGGTGAAGCTCATCAGGTTTTGAAACCTTTGACCTCTCCTAGATGGGTCCTGGGTGGCTAAGTTTTGTGGTTGAACACAAGACCAAGGTGCTGGTCATGAGCTCAGAGCAGAAGAACTTTGCTTTACTATTTGGTGTCACAGCTTCACTTCTGGTATCTTTGTGTGTGTGTGTGTGTGTGTGTGTGTGTGTGTGTGTGTGTGTGTGTGTGTGCATACACCAGTCCTGGAGATTGAACTCAGGACCTGTGCACTATACCTGAGTTTCTCCTGTACGAAGATAGCACTCTCCCACTTGAGCCACAGAGACATTTCAGGCTTTTTTTCTAGAGACATGGTACTGAGGATTCAAACCCAGGGTTTCATATATGCAAAGCACTCTACCCCTAAGACACATTCTGAGCACTCCACTTCAGGTTTCTTGCTTTCTTTTCTTGTAAGTTGGAGGAGTTGAAGTCTGGGCCTGGTTGCTGTCTCTGAGCACTTCAGCTCAGAGTTTAGCACTCTACCACTTGAGCTACAGCATCCCATCAGGCTTTCTGGTGGTTCACTGTAGATAACCATCTCAAGGAATTTCTTGCCCAGGCTGGTTTGGACCCTGATCCTCAGTTCTCTGCCTCCTGAGCAGCTAGGAATACAAGCGTGAGTCTGTGGCACTTGGCTTCCATTTCAAATTGCTAAATGGTGAGTAGGAGATAATAGTCTTATGGGACCTTTTGTGTCTGGGATAGTTGGAACCCAGATTGTCAGATCTCAGCTTCCTGAGTAGGCAGGATGACAGACCTCAGCTACAGATGCCTAGGTTCCTTGACTCCACATGATACACACTAGCCATGAACCCAACAGGGAAAGTTCAGTGCCCTGAGTTCAATATTTATGACCAAGAAAAATAAACCAAAACAATTGTCTTCAGGAGACAACTCATTAGAGCTCAGTACATACATAATTTTGTCCCTGACATGGGGACATATCTGAGCCTCAACTTTCTCATATGCACAATCATCTTACTTGTGGAGCTTTTACAAGGACCAGATGAAAGATGCACCCCGTGAAGGACTCAGCACACAACACCTCATGAAGGACTCATCACATAGCTGTATCCCACAAGCTGTCATTAGAATTAGGGTGTTTTCATCAGTATCACCATTTTTTCAGAAACACATCACAAACTGCACAAAGTTCACATCTAATGTTTTAAAGGGGTGGGGTTTTTTTAGGGGGAATTAGCCACGGGGATTGCACTCAAAGTTTGGGGCTACTATCCTAAGACCTTTAGCTCAAGGCTAGAGCTCTAACACTTTGAGCCACATCTCAGAGTTTTGCAGACTTCGTGCCAGGGCTGGGTATTAAACCCACCAGTGTCAGATCTCATCCCTGGGCTATCTTGGATGATAGGGGTGAGTGAGTCAGCAGCATCTGATTCCATGGAGCTGGGTTGCAGCAGTTTACCTCTGGCTAAGTCAGGTTAGATAGCAGCTGTCAGCACCAGACTCTCAGCTTGCTCTGTGATGAGATATTTGTAGTCCTATCCTTATATCATTGAGGTCAGAACATTCTTTTATTTTTTTTATTTTTGGTGCAATTCTTGGGTCTTGAGTAAGGGTCTAGACACAGTCCCTAAGCTTTTATGCTCAAAGCTAGTGCTCACTGCTCGTGCGATAGCAAAACTTCTGGATTTTTCTGTGCATGTGATAGCGAGGAATTGAACCCAGGGCTTTGTATGTACTAGGGGAGCACTCTACCACTGAGCCCCCAGGAGTGACATGTGTATAAACAGATAAATGTGTAGATTGGTAGATACATAGTTAGATGTATATGTATAAACTAAGAGAGATGTCTATATTATGAAATTGCATATACCATATTACTACTGATTATTGGCAACTAAATTATTCCTTCCTTTTTTAATTATCATGATTGAATACATAATAAAGTATTAATTGAAAATTATTCAATGTAGTATAATTGTGTAAAATTTTATAATATGAATACAATACACTACTAATTTAATTGTTACTTTTATAACATTCCATTTGTATGGATGTATCATCAGAATGGGTTTCTCAGAACCTCCCACCATTCATTAGTGGAAGTCCCGGGATTAGGTCTCCAGGCCCAAGTTGCTGGTTTTTGCTATGGCTTCCCTAATAGCCCACCAAACATCAGCAATACAAGGTCATGTGCACTTTCTGGGCCTTGTCATTTAGACCCAGGATGGTCACAATACAAAGGAAAAAAAAAAGTAATATCACCTTCTTGAACTTTTCAGTTTAATCCTTATACTTGTTTTTTTTTTTTTTTTTTTTTTTGCCGTCCCAATCTTTGAACTTGCATCCTAAAATCCAGGGTTGATTGTGGCAGAGGTGCCAAGACCTATGTTCAAGCCCCGTGCTTGGCCAAAAAATAAATAAATAATAAAAATAAGGCCCTGGCTTGGAATTTGCACCATTTTTTCTAGCAGGCCTGGGATTTGAACTTGGGACCTGGTTAACTCTGTGACATTGTGGGTGAAGGGAAAGCTCACCGTCCTTGAAGACAAGAAATTCAGACCAGTTTCCAGGGCCTGATTTCAAGCCTCAACACTGGAAAAAATAATATTCATATATGAGATCTATTTACATACATGGGTTTACTGCGTATGATGTTTATTACCCTTATTTATGTATTATTATTACACATATAACACTTCATTTATTACTTCATATCACCTAGATTATATTTGCATGTGGTTTGTACATTGTACTGAGACCCAGGACTTTTACAGAGAAGGAAAAAAATGTGTCAAAATTGTCTTCTTATGCCACGAATAAATTTTTGGCCATGCTGAGATTTCAACTCACTGCCTACAATGCCCAATTCATTAATGGGGTCATAGTCTTAAAATACCAGCCTCCAGGAAACTGAGTTGCCAGGAAATTCTGAGGACCTTTGATCAAGCCACAGTAGTGCCCAATATATACATTGATAGATATGTATATGTGTATGTCTCTCTCTCTCTCTCTCTCTCTCTCTCTCTCTCTATATATATATATATATATATATATATATATAAAGAGATAGAGATAGAGGGAATGTGAGGATATTAAATTATATATATATATATATCTTATTACCAATTATTAGTTATTACATTGTGCCACCATTTAATGAAGTATCATGGTTGAATACTTATAAAAGCATTCATTAAAAATTAGTTAATATACGTCCATTAGGGGAATAATACTATGGTGCTAAAATGGAAGATATAAATCCAATAATATTTGTGTGGGATTCTAAAATAGAATCATGAATCAACTGCAAATTTAATTATGACTTTTATAGTATTCCATTAGCATTCACATGAATAGGAATGAGTTTGTCAGGATCTCCCTCCATTTGTGCGTGTCAGTCCTAGCATTTGAACTCCAAGCCTGGGTAGTTTACTTCGAATGCAAACCATTGGAATGATACCGTGAAGATTTCAGATTGTTATAATTAAAAAAAGAACAACAAGAAGAAAAGAAATCCAGGTGTCAATGGCTCCTACCTGTAATCCTATCTCCTCCAGAGGCTGAGAATGTAGAGAATGTCATTTTGAATTCAGCTAGGGCAGGGAAGTCGGTGACACTCTTATTTCTAACAGATCACAGGAAAAAAAAAACAAAAAAAAAACATGAGTGGGATTGTGGCTCAAGTTTCAGAGTGCTACCCTTGAGCAAAAGGAGCTCAGGGACAGGGCCTAGGCTCATAGCACAAACACGGAACTGCTCCCCCCCCCAAAAAAAGGAGGCAATCACTCCATGTCTCTGTGTATGGATGGATGATGTATGGATGATGGGCATTCAGCAGGTTACCCATGCTCAGCCCACCCAACTTGGGCAAGCTGGGACAAGCCCTCAGAGTTCCTAGGCTAGGAGTGGTTGAAGGTTCTGGATCCATATTATGTATCCCTATGTAGTATGTGATCCTAGACCTCTAGGGCCTGGTGGCTCTCACTCATTCATCATTCCTCATTGCAGAGTCACAAACTGGTCCAAAATCTCGGCAAAGATATGAAATAGTCAGCAATTTCTCTGCCGAAAGGGGTAAGCCAATAAATCCCACCATCATAACTCCTGTTACAAGTCAGCCTTGGGCTGTGAATGTGGATTAGTGGTAGAGAGGTTACCTAGCATGCACGAAGCCCTGGGTTCGATTCCTCAGTAATACAGAAACAGAAAAAGCCAAAAGTGGCACTGTGGCTAGCCTTGAGCAAAAGAAGCTAAGGAACATGCCCAGACCCTGAGTTAAAGCCGATGACTGACAAAAAAAAAAAGTGAGCCTGGTGATACATATTCTTCTGGGACTCAGGAGGGCCGAGGTGAGAGGTAAGAGGTAGAGGGCAGCTGCTGGTGGCTCCCCCCTGTAATCTCAGCTATTCAGGAGGCTGAGATCTGAGGATCACAATTGCAAGCAAGAAAGTCTTTATGAGACACTTTTCTCCAATTAAACACCCAAAAAGTCAGAAGTAGAGCTGTGGTTCAAGTAGCAGACTGCTAACCTTGAGCAGAAAAGCTAACGGATAGCGTCCAGGCCATGAATTCAAACCTCAGAACTGACACACACACACACACACACACACACACACACACACACACACACACACACACACACACACACACACACACACCAAGATAGAGCATTTGTCAGTAAGCCTGCACAAGTTCCACCTCTAGAGAGAGAAAGGAAGGAAAGATTTGCTCCAGGAGGTGATATAACCGGTGCCAAAATTCCACAGGAGTTCTAAGGCTTGGAACAGGACAGAGAGCCTCAGGCAGAAGGTACAGAATGGGCAAAAATCCTGAGGTGTGGTGTAGAGCAGGTGGTGTGTGTGGAATGAAAGTTCTGTGGCTTCAGACAAGTCTGGCAGGATATTCAAGGCTGGGTCAAGGTTTGTACTTGAGTCACAGGTATGAAAGAGGGTGGAGGAAAGAGAATGAGGCCCAGGGGGAAGATTAGCTTTTCTTTTCACCATGGACCCCAGCCATTTCCTGTGGCTGGAAGCCTATTTTTCACAGCTCCTGACCATTAGGTCTCCTTTGCATTGAGGAGTCAGGGCAAATGCAGGATGAACACTTGCTTAAGAAAAGCTTCTGGCCTGGGAAGGTAGCTCAGTGGTAGAGCACTTGCCTTGCAAGCATGAGGCTCTCGGTTCGATTCCTCAGCACCACATAAGCAAAAAGAATAAAACCAAAAGAGGCATTGTGGCTCAAGTGTTAGAGTGCTAGTCTTGAGCTGAAGAGCTGAGGGACAGCACCCTGGCCCAGAGTTCAGGTCCATGACTGGACCCACCCCCCCAAAAAAAAAAAAAGAAAGAAAAGAAAAGCTTCTAACCCAATGCCATCAGTGGTTCAACCCCTTTAAATCCTAGCTACTCAGGAGACTGGGATCAGAGACTGCAGACCAAAGCCAGCTCAAGGAAGGAAAGTTAGTGAAAATCTTCTTGCCAGTGAACTACCAAAAGCCAGAAATGGTGCTGTGGCTCAAGTGGTAGAGTGCCAGCCTTGAGGGAAAAGTTAAGTGACTGGAGACCAGACTCTGAGTTCAAGGCCAGTAACTGCATTAAGAAAAACTTTCAGGAGCTCCTTGTCTACTGTGGTGAATGACCAGATGAGCTGGGCGTCGGTGGCTCACACCTGTCCCCCTAACTCCTCAGGAGGCTGAGATCTGAGGAGCATGGATTAAAGCCAGCCCGGGCAGGAAAGTCCGGGAGACTCTGATCTCCAAGGAAGCACCAGAAAACTGGAAGTGACACTCTAGCTTAAGCAATAAGCTGAAGAAGTGAGGGGACAGCGCCCAGGCCCAGAGTTCCAGTTCCATGACCAACTCTCCTGTCCTGCTTGGAACTCACTTTTTGGCTCTAGCCAGACTACTTGCCAGTCTGCCCCTGTGTTTCTCCCAATGTCTAGGTATCCTACAAGTCTTGAGAGAAGCCCATTTGGAGGCCATTGCTTACAGAGTGGTCCACATTATCAGAGAAGTGTCTAGCCTTGGGGAATGGAGGTCATCGTCCGGGTCATCAGAATGGCATCTGTCATGGGTGCAGTGTGGATCTGAGCAGTAAATCAACTTCTCAGACCACGGTTTGGGGCAAGGAGCGCAAGATGGCATGGCAGGTAACGCCTGCCCATTTGGTATCACAAGAGTGCAAATCTGTCAGGCATACCCCGAGAGGGTGTTGAGTTGGGCTCATGAAAGACTTTTGGGCTCACAAATCCACAGCGAGCTGGCTGCTGCTTGTAGCAGTTGCTATCCCATGAGTCCCAGGGCTCAGAGCCCTGCTTTCCTCACCAGTGCTCGGGGGCAGATGAAGGTCTACAATCATTGACCTACTACAAAGGAGCATCCCTAGTGTTCTTTCCCTTGGCCCTGTGGCCCTGTGCATGAATGGAGAGGCAGGTTCCATCGAACTTACTGCCATGGTGCAGACCCCTCAGCCCAAGAAGGACTTAAGGAGAAATCATGTGAACTGGCTTAAGAGTTTACTACTATTCTGCCTCAGGACTGCCCCCAGTTCTGGCTCAGCTCATCATTACCACCTTTCTGTGTGCGCACGCATCTTGGTATTAGGGCTTGAACTCAGGGCCCGGGCTGTGTCCCTCAGTATTTTTCATTCAAGGCTAGCACTCTACCACTTGAGCCACAGCTTTTCTTTCAGCTTTTGGGTGGTTATTGGGAGAAAAGAGTCTCACACCCTTTTCTAGCTGGGCTGCCTCTGAATGGCAATCCTCAGATCTCAGCCTTCTGAGTAGCTAGGAATATGAGAGCATGACCTGTTAGCACCTGGCCACACTGTCCTTCTTGGTTAAAGACAAAGTGCCTCTCTCCCAGCCTAGCACCCATGTACAGTTACCCTTCCTACCCCACCCCTACTTCTCCAGGCTTCACAGGAATCATACCCTCCCCTGAGGACAAAGAAATAGAATCAGGTTTGAGCTTTTTGTTCTCCGCACAGTCAGGGGATGCAGAGAGCTGATGTGTACTTTAGTTCAAGTGGTTGAGCACCAACCTTGCGCAAACCAGCTAAAGGATACCACCTAGGCTCTGAGTTCAAGCTGGTAACCTCACACAAACACACGCCCACAAACAAACACACACACACACACACACAACACACACACACACGCACACACACACACACACACACACACACACACACACACGCACACACACACACACAAATATCCTTAGCAGGGCCCAATGGCTCATACAAGAAATTCTAGCTACTTAAGAAGCTAAGCTCTTAGGATGGCATATTGAAGCCATCCCAGGCAGTAATATCGGTGAGACTCTTCTCTCCACTAAACTACTAAAAAAGATGAAAGTTAGGCTGTGTTTCAAGTGGTAGAGTGTCAGCTTTGAGAAAAGGAAGCTCAGAGACTGCGCCTAGGACCTGAGTTCCAGCTCTAAGATTTTTTTTAAGACACCCTTTGCCCCCACTCCACCCCCAATCAGGCCATAAATCCAGACTTTGGTCACCCTGTATCTCACTTCCTGCTGCTTTCTCTGCACTGCCACAAGTGGCCAGTGTGTGGCCAGCACTGGATTAAGAAGTGAACGTACAACAACGGGGGCATAGCCAGGTCAAGGCTAATGTCCCAGAACATTGAGGTATTGGCCATACTAGTCTTTAATCCCCCCAGTTTCCTGGACCTAGAATTTAAAGTGTGTGCATCTGTATTCTGGGCATCCAAAATTGTCTAGAAGGACATGAAAGGCCAAGCTGGGGTGGGAAGATAAATTTTGCTACAACAAGGTACATTGACATTTCCTAGACACCGATGGATACTTCCAAGCCACCTTGACCTCAAATCCCATGTAACCCCGGATCCTCCTTGCTTGGGCATCCTTCAGTCAGCTATCAAGCTCGAGTTGGCCAGAGCCACCACAAACCCTCCTTCCCCGACTCCACTGCCAGCATGCAGGGAGGGACTTGAGCCAGAGGCCCAGCTGAGGAAAAGGACAGGACATCACATGACTAAGGCCCCCCCAGAGGCAGGGGAGAACTTATGCAAGCCGGTCCTGCTGACAGAATCCCTTGGAGGCACCCAAAGATTTGGACAGGCCGGACTTGGGCCCCAAAGAAAAGCTGGAATCCAGGCCTCTGGCAATTTAGGACTCACTGTTGACCCTGATAGGGGGCTAAAGGGTAAGGTCAGTGTGGAGGAGGGGCACCATCCAAGGTCAGAAAGAGGCAGCTCTGGAAGAGGACAGAGGAAGATGAGGGAAACACACACACACACACACACACACACACACACACACACACACAAGCACGCACGCACAAACGCATGCACACAGGTAGCCCAAGGCCTCAACATTCCCTGAGTACCCTGACCATCCTACCCTCAAGAAGATGGCACTACTATCCTCAGACCAACTGTAGACAAAACTCAAGGCCTCTCACAAGTCTGGAATGGCTCATAACATAGCTTGGCATTTCCTAAATGTACACACCATTACGCAGAAATCTCAGCTACCTTATTTTTGGTTGTCGGTCATGAGGTTTGAACTCTGGGCCTGTGCGCAGTCCCTCAGCTCCTCAGCTAAAGGTGAGTGCTCTACCACTGGAGCCACAGTGCCACTTCTGGCTTTCTGGTGGTTCACTGGAGATAAAGTCTCACAGATTTTCCTGCCCAAGCTGGCTTTGAACCGCGATCCTCAGATCTCAGCCTCTACCATCCCACACATGCTGCAATTCATCCAGTCCCTGCCTGCCACAGGCCACGAGCTCTGGAGTTCTTGGTAATGCACTGCCCACTGTGCTGTGGCTTCACACTGGGGCAAACCTGTATAGTGCGGCCAGCACCTGTTCTCCCAAACACAGCACCCCTACTACTTCACCATCTCTTACAAGCAAAGAACGGGTGGCTTTCTTTCTTTCTTTCTTTCTTCCTTTCTTTCTTTCCTCCTTTCTAACTTTCTTTCTTTCTTTCTTTTGGGTTGGGGGCTTGAACTCAGGGCTTGGCTATTGTCTCTGATGTCTATTATTCCTCAAGGTCAGTGCTCTACCACTTGAGCCAAAGCTCCATTTCCAGTTGGTTTGGAGGATTCCACCATGGTCATGATGTCATTGGGAATTTGTGATATCAAATGTCATATGTGAAATATAATTAGGTCAACAACAGATTATGAGGACAATAAGGCCTAAGGTATCAGAATTGCAGCATGGCACAAAAGTTATCATGAGAGGATATGTTTGTGATATCACGGCGGGTTAATAATATCACAATGGCAACATGATATACAAAGGGATTGTGATGTCACAATGATTATGAGTTCCTGCTTTGTTTATGATATCACCTACATGCCACATTTGAAATAGAATGAAATCACAGAAAAGGCATACATAATATGTCTATGATGTCACTATGACAATGTGAAGTTATAATTCTATCATATCATTTTAGTTTTGTGATTTCACAATGAGTAGATGGTATAAAAATGATAATGTGATGTCACAATTATGATTATCTCACAAACTGTTTTGGATGTCAAAGTGTCATGTCTGATTCTCAGTTGTCAATATTTCACAGTGGGGCTTTGGGTACACAAAGGGACTCTGATATCACAAAGCTATGTATTTTTCAAATGTTATAAGAGGTTATAATAGATTTGAAATGTCACAATGTGATCTTGGTATCAAAAACAACAATGTGAAGTCACAATGGGTTTGTGAGGTCACAATGGGTTAGTTATGTCATGAGTTTGTAATATCACAATTATTTTTCCAATTTCAATTGCTACTATTTGACCATGAGGACACTGTAATAACCAGCAATGCCCCTATAATCCACGGGAACAGATAGTCATCATGGCCTCCTAGTCTGGACCAATTGAAAGGGAGGGTGCATGCCACTGGAGGAGGCAGGACATGCTGCTGAAGGAGATAGGATGTCAAGCCCCACATGGTGAGCTGCCAAGAAGTGATTGGACATGGACATTTGGTAAGTGATAATTGAAAACTGGAAGGCAAGAAATTATTTCAGTTGGGGAAGGATACAGCCTATATATAAGCTTCATTTTCAGAGCAAGAGAAGGGGAGAGAAAAAGGTTAAAGGCCTGGATGGAAAGAAGTGATGAGACTGCTGGAGGGCAAAGACCTGGGAGGAGAGGAAATTGAGAGAGAGCAGGAGGTGAAGGATGACACCTGGCCACCTGGACAAGGCAGGGCAGGCCTGTCAAGAACAGAGCAGCCTGAAGAGAAGAATGGAATGTTGGAAGGAAAAAATGAAAAGACCTGAAAGGTAGGAGAGACCTGTAGAGAAAGAGAATGAAGACAAAGGAAAAAGCCTTGTCCCTTGAAGTGTGGAGCTTTGGACATCGTTATTTTGGTGGTTGGTTGTTTGCAGACCAGTTAACAAATGGCTGAACTGCTCTTTGGAGGTCTGACGGTTCAAGGTTGAGATTGAATTTAGCTCTCCGCATCCAGCCCGGCCAAGGTAGTCACTTGTTACAAAATTTATGAGGACAAGACAGGTTTGTGATATTACATTGCATTAATAATATCACAATGTCAATATGAGGTCACAAAGGGAATGTAATGTCACAATTATGGTGTAGTCACAATGGGTTTCTGAAATCAACCTATATCCCACATTTGTGATAGAATGAAAACACAGACTAGGCAATCGCATTGTCTCTAGGACCTCACAATGAAAATGTGATGTCATAATGCCAAGATGTCATTGTCATTTTGGGATGTAACAATGGGCTGATGGTATCATAACAACAATGTGATCTCACTCTGGAGATGATTTCACAACGTGTTTGTAATGGTACACTGCCATGTCTGATGTCAGTTGTCTTTGTTCATAATGACATGGTTACCCAAAGGGACCATGATATCACAAACACCATGTGCTTTTTCAAAGGTGATAAGGGGTCATAACAGTTTTGGGATGTCACACGGTGATCATGATATCACTGTGGCAATATGATGTCACAATGGGTTTGTGATGTCAAGTGGTGATAAGGTCACACTTGGATAGTGATGTCACAATGAATGTGTAATATCACCATTACATGTCCAATTTCATTCTACTAGATCACAATGAAGATACAAGTTCATGTAAGGAGGTAGAAGTCAGAAAGGCCATGAATTTTGTAAAATATTATGAGGACATAATAGGCTGGTGAAAATGAAATGAGATAGAGATATCCCATTGGCAATATTGGCCATTACATGAGATAGTATTGTTTTGAAGTTACAAATGGTGATGCCATACAGGTGATGAGGACACATAGGTTTGTGATTTTACAATGGGATGGTGATGTCACAATCTCATGCCAGATATCTAATTGACAATGAATATATAAGTTCACAAGGGATAATGATATATCCAAAGGCATATGTTGGCACAAGTGTAATGAGTCTTAACATGTTTGTGTTGTCCTCATGTGACTCAGTGTCAAGAAATCTGGCAGTGTGATGTCACAGTGGATTTTTGATATCACATGTCATGCCTGAAGTATTATGAGTTAAACAATTTATGAACTTAGGGAGCCCAAAGAGATCACACTGGCAGCATGTCAAAAAATTTATGACTGTTTTGTGATGTCACAGTGCATTAGTGATATAATAATGGCAATGTGGTGTCATCAAGGTATTGTGATATTATAATGATTATGTGGTCACAATGTATTTCTGATATCAACCCACCAGCAATATTTGAAATAGAATGAAATCACAGAATAGGCATTCCAATGTATCTGTGACATCACAATTACATGTGATTTGATGTCATTGTTGTTTTATGATGTCATGCTGGGCTGATGTTATCATAATGACAATGTGATGTTACACTGGTGATGATGTCACAAAGGTTTTGTGATGTTAAATGGCATGCCTGATCTCAATTGTCATTAGCTCAACATGAGGATAGGAGTATACAAAAGGCCTGTCATGTCACAAAGGCCATGCTTTCTTTCGAAGCTTTTGAAGTCATAATAGTTTTGGGATTTCACAATGTGATCATGTTTGTACAATGGCAATGTGATAACACAAAGAGTTTGTGATGTCTCCGAGGTGATGAGGTCACAAAGAGTTAAAGATGTCTCATCAAGTTTGAAATATAACAGTGACATAGACAATTTCAATTTCTTCTAATTCACTATGAGGATACTATAATAACCAGTGGGGCCAGAATTACCTGTGGGAGCCGATATTCATTGTAAATTCTTGGCTTGGGCCACCGGAGAGTGTGGGGAATGCTGCCAAAGGTGGAGGTGTCAAGCCTCACACGGTGAGCTGTCAAGAAGTGATTGAGCATTGGGCAGTTTTGGAAGTGATGGCTGAAAACTGTTAATCTTGAGATCCGTTGGAGGTAGGAGGGGTACAACCTATATATAAGTTGCATTTTCAGGGCATTGTAAGGGGAGATAAAAATGGGAGTTACCTGGATGGAAGAAAGTTGTGAGACAGCAGGAAAGGAAAAACCTGAGAAGGGGGAAAGCTGAGGGAGAGCAGAAGGTTGGCAATTGGTCACTGGGGCAGAGTAGGGCAGGCCTGTGGAGAGTGGAGAGGCCTGAAGAGAAGAAGGAAGTGGTGGAAGGGAAAAAGGGAAATATGAGGAAGGAATGACAGGTCTGTAGAGAAGGAGGGAAGAATGGAAAAGAGAAAAGCCTTGCCCATTGAGCTTTGGAGCTTTGGAGATCATAATTTTGTGGTTGGTGGTTTGCAGAACAATTAAGAAAGGGTGGAGCTGCCCATTGGAGGTCTGGGAAATATATATCCACTGTTTAATTATGAATTTATGACTATATTGGCCCCCACCAGGGCTCCATCTCAGGTCCCAGGAATGGCCTAGTTCCTTAGTGGCTCAAAGCCTGGTGTGCTCACCATGACCCATTCACCAATTGGGCCTGCTAGGCTTTGAGTTCAAATTCCTGCACTACCAGAAGATTCATTCTGATGTAAGAAGCCTCTGGTGGCACAGGTTTTCCTATCCTGTGAATGTCCTGGGTCTCATTGAGGCTGGAGAATGCTATATAGGCAACTCTTAGCCATGAGAATAGGTTGTCATCCATGTCAGCACAGTTATATCTGTCACCCCATATGCAATAAAATACACAATACATCCATGAATAAGACACAAAATAGAACGAATAACTACACTGAATGCAAGATGCATACCACACCTGTAAGTATAGAGAAATCCTATGTTTTAAAAAGGTGGGCTTGTTATTTTGTCCAGTGCTGGGGCTTCAAATCAGGCCCTGCACGAGGCCTGACATTCTACTCTTCAAAGATGGTGAGTTTCCCCTTCTCCCACAGTGCAACAGAGTTACCCAGACCTGAGCTAAAATCCCAGCACTGACAAAAGATTCATCCTGATGTCAGAAGCCAGTCATTGTGCCTTTTATCCTCTTCTGTGAGAGTCCTGGGTCAAAAATACGATGGAGAATGCATAGACAGCACTGTATCCTTCTGAACAGATTGTCATCCATGTCAGCACTGTTATACCTGTCACCATACTTATTAAAATACACAATACTTCCATGAATTATAGACAAAATAAGGCGAATAATTGCACTGAACACAAGATGCTGACCACACATGTATGTCAATATAGATCCTATGTTTAAATTATTAATTTATGACTATAGTAGACCACCCAGGGAATCAATGTCAGATTCTGGGATTGGCCACACTTCTTAGTTCCTCACAGGTTCGTATGATCACCTTGACTGATTAGCAAATTGGTTTTGCTCTGCCTTGAGTTCAGATCCCAGCACTACCAACAAGTGGATCGTGGAGTAAGGAGAGTGTGAAAAATTTTTTTCCTTTTCTCTGAGAATCCTCGGGGTCAGGCATGAGAGAGAACATTTCTACAAATCTAGATGTTCTGTGATAGGTTGTCCTCAATATGATAAACAGAATGGGTAAATAAATGAATAAAACAAAAGATACAAGGAACAACCACACCAAACATGTATGGACTGAACATCTATAGGTAAGTATAAATCCTATCTTTACAATATATAGAAATAGTATGTTTTCCAGGGCTGGGTCTTGAATTCAGGACTAGTGAACATGCCTGACTTTTTTATCTTCATGAAAGGTGAACTTCCCCTTTAACCATGTTGCTGCAGATTTACCCAGATCCTGAGTTCAAATTCAAAGCCTGTAAGAATAAACTGTGTGAATTGCATGCCAGGGAGCTAATTTTTTTCTCAGCATGGGGCTTGAACTCAGGTCGTGACAACTCTGCCTCAGCTTCGATCACCCTAGGATGGGGTGCCGCCACTAGACACACAGATGCTTCTGGGATCCTACACCCCCACGTGTGGCGGGAAAACCATGCACAGAAAAAATGTGGCCTTTTGTGTTTTCTTCCTTTGCACAGTGACCCTTCTGGGTCTGAATGACACTGTTGCAAATGGTACTTCACCTTGCATTGCTGAAGGCTGGCAGACTATCAGGGAAGCCATAGGCCCACGTGGCAACATAGGCCCTCATTTCGAATCCCGGTACTGACACCAATCAATGGCAGGAGGTACTAAGAAACTGGTTCCCATCCAAAGGAATAACACTGGAATTTTTTCAATGTCACAGTTGAATGAGTTGATTGTGAATGATGATCCTATAAAATTAAACAGCATCATTTCAGAAGGCTGATTGATGTTATTTAATATTTATGAAGCATTACAAGAATATTATTACTTACAGGAACACAATTTCAGGACACTGAGTGCTTTCATTAATATTTTAAGGATGAAAACAATAACGTTAATTACATGGACGCAAAATAAATATCCAGGAATTGGTAGGAATATAGTCTATATAACTGAATAATGTATAGACATCTCTGGCACTCTATAAACATATATATATATATATATATATATAAGCATACTGCCATCTGCATGTCAATCTGTTCTTCTTTGGTTTACACCTGGGGCTCATTCTCAGGTCCTGGGAACAACCTGTCACCTCAATTTCCCCAAGGATGGCATGTTTGCACTCACCCATTCATGAATTTGGCCTTGTAGGCCATGAGTTCAGATGTCAGCGCTCCCAAACAATGAATCGTGGAGTAAGAAGCTAATGGTGACACATGGTTTCCTTTCCTGTGAATCTTCTGTGTATCAGGTATGAAGTGGAATACATATGTAGACCTATGTGCTATGTAGTCAATGTTCTATGTGCTATAATAGTCAATACAATAAATGGTCAATACATGAATAAAACAAAAAATAAAATAACTACACTGAATGCAATATGGAGTCAACATATGTATAAAAATATAAAACATATATGTAAATTGTACATGAATAGGGTGTTTTCTAGTGCTGGTGATCGATTTCAGGCTTAAGGAACAGACTTGAATTTTTTGACTTTAAGGAGGCAAGCTTCCTCTTGCCACACAGTGCAACAGAGTTAACGAGACTATGAGTTCCAATCCCTGTCCTGGTAGAAAAAATCGTCACCTTTATAGTATTTGAGGCCCAATTCTTAGTTATTTCATTATGCCTCCATTTGATGAATGTGATTGCTTAAGTGCTTAATAAAATATTAACTAAAATTGATCAGTGTCGTGTAATATAATTGCGTTTAATTTTATCCTAGAATCATTCAAGAACTGTTCATTCAATCATGACTTACATCATATTACATTGGTAACCATATGTATAGGAATGAGTTTCTTAGGATCTCCTACCATTTGAAGGTGGCACGACCAGGATTCAAATTGTAGGCTACAGTTCCCACCACTTCAACCTGAGGATAGGGAAGTCACCAGTCTGCCCAAGAACATCAGCAAGAACAATGATTAGGCAGGCACCAGTGGCTCTCAGCAGTCCTCCTTGATACTTACAAGGCTGTGATAGGAGGATCATGGTCAAAGCCACCCTAAGCAGGAAAATCCTTGAGACCCTTGTCCAACTTTAGTGCCAACTTCAGAAGCCTTGTGGCTCTAGTGTAGAGGACCTGCCTTGAGCAAAAGCAGCTCATGAACTGTGCCCAGATCCTGAGTTCAAAGTCTGGGACTGGCAACAAACAGAACTACACAACAATCTGTGGAGCCATCCAGTTAAAGCAGGTCACCCTCTTGTCTCCAACTGAATTGGACAGAATTCCCTGGGAAAAGGGCTGGGAGAACTGCTGTCATCTTGACTCTGCCTATGCTGCTTGCTTCACAGGATTCTGGCCACACCCCCATTCTTTCATGCTTCTTTCTGACCAATGGGATACAAGAATGCTGGCCACGCCCACATTCCATGCTGCCAGGTAGCACTGGGATTCCCCCTGTTAGTTTACACCACTACCAGCAGTTGAGGAAGGTAGAGGTAGCTGAGTGGTGAGGAAGAGACTCGAGGTGACTTTGGAGTACAATAGAAAATTGATGCTCTCACCCCCACCCAGCCCCTCCCCTCCCTTCATGCAATGCCAGGTTTCAAACCTCAAGCAATGTCGTGCTGCCAGCTGGCCTAAATCCCCAACCTGGTCCCTGCACCTAGTCTTCTGCTCTGGGCCCGTGTGTCCACAATGCTGCCGCCATCGCTACTGCCCCAATTGGAGCAGCTGCCAACAGCTTCTCCCAGCAGCACAGGTGAGTTTCCGCCCCAACAACAACCTACCCTGTGTCAAACACCCCTCTGGGGGCACCATGACCCCCCTGCTTGTTTCCTCACCCCAGCTTGTATGAGCCACCTTTCTGTCTTGAGGATTTCTGAGATAGAAACTAAATATATGCTCAGGCTGGGCTGGATCGTGGTCCTCCTATCAAAGGTATGCTCTACCAGGCCTGGTCCTCTGTAGTTGGGATGGTAGACATGTGGTGTCATGCTAAGTCATCGGTTTAGATGGATTATCCCAAACTCAGTCCATAGCAGCGGATTCTTGACCACAAGTGAAGCTCTTGATAGGGCCTTAACCATTGGACCTCATTCTCCTCACAGGACAGTTGTGATGAAACAAGGGATTTATAGAGAGCGATCTCTGGAAAATGGCTAGGAAGAGAGGGAGCGGCCTTCAGATAAGGTTTTGGCAATTCTGTGAGCATATGACAGGAAGATACCAGAAAGGGCTCAGGTGGGGCCTGTTATTAATCATGCAACAGGTGTGGGATTATGAACCGAAACATGGCTCTCTTTCATTATTACCCTATCCCAATGAGGAAGGGGATCCTTCACTTTGTTCAGCTTTGCAGCTGGGGAAACTGAGGCACAGAGAAGCCAGGTGACCTACTTACGACCTCAATTTCACAGGAAGCTCAGCCTGACTTCTCTACCATGCTTAGGAAAATGGGTGCTATTCAGTCCACTTCTTGTGGTGGGAAGTCCACTTCTTTCAGTCGTGGTTCTTGAACTCTAGGATTGCTCACTGTTCCCGAGCTCCTCAGCTCAAGGCTAGCGCTTTATCACTTGAGCCCACAGTGCGACTTCCAGTTTTCTGGTGGTACTTTGGAGTTAAGATTCTCTCAGTTGTTCCTGGCTGGGCTGTCTATGAACCATGATCCTCATATCTCAGCCTCCAGTGTAGTTAGGATTAGAGTTTTATGCCACTGGCACCCGATTTAAGTGTAATTCTGGTTCTCTCTCTCTCTCTCTCTCTCTCTCTCTCTCACTGTTGCTCTCAGAAACTGGTACAATGGGTGCTGTAGGAGGTGGGCCAACGTCCCCAGGTGGTTGGAACCCAAGATGGCCCACTCATTCTGGAGGTGGGCTGTGGGTCAGGAGCTGTCTCATTCAGCGTGTTGATACATCTCCATGAGATAAGCCCTCTATGTCCTTGCAAGGCTGTGAGGGTTATTCATTTTCCATCTAGCCTAACTGGATTTATTATATTGTATTCTTTTCTACATTATTTTCTAGCACCTGGCCAATATTATGGTACATAGTTACTGAATGAAAATGTAAAGTCAACTTAAGAAAGTCATTTAGGGATCTGGGAATATGGCTTCATGATATGGTCATTGCCTAGCATGCATGAAACCCTGAAATCAATTCCTCAGTACCACATAAACAGAAAAACATTGGAAATGGTGTTGTGCCTCAAGTGGTACAGTGATAGCCTTGAGCAAAAAAGCAAAAAAAACCCCAAAACCAAAAAACATTTAGTTAGTAAATGCAAAATAAAGAACCCATACTTGGAATATATAATTGCTCCTGCAATACTGACACCTGACAATAGTCCCTAATTCATGTACTTTTACTTATATTAGGATATTGTGTTGAAAAAGTTTTGTTCATTAGGTCACAGCAATTAATGTCTTGAATGTGCTTAGATGTCAGTTGAAGATTAATTCTGGAAATTCAAAGATTCCAGGTTTTTGAATGGTCTCTGCTAATCACAATGAGAAGGGTAGTCTAAGTGAGATTTGGATATCTCTTTGGTTATTCATGGCACCAAAACGGCAGAGGCAAATTAACAGTTGTGACAGAAGAGAAGGAATAACTCCAGAGTTAAGTAATAAATGATAGTAACCAAGGTATACCAGAAACTTTTTTAGAGAACCATTGTTGGTTATTGAACAAATAGTTATCAATTAGTCTTATTCCTCATTACCTTTAGCATTCTAAATCTCTTAGGCTACTTCTTAATCTCTGTGTAATAAATGTATCTCCTTCTGTGCTGTTTTTTCTTCCTTAACTTCTTTGCTTTCTAAAAAATCTGTCTTTCTATATTTTTCTTTGAACATTTCCTGATACTAAATACACCTACACAGATGGCAGAGAATGCTAATTAAGGGTCCCCTAGCTCATGAATCATTAATGAAACAATGTGAAAAAGGAGGACATATGTATTGTTACCTCAAATTTTCTGGAAAGCTGCAATGCCATCATTTGATTCAAATTTCCATTATTTGTCTACATAGTGTCATTCAGTGCACATAAACGCAAATATGAGCTGGGTGCTGGTGGATCACGCCTGGAATCCTAGCTATTCAGGAGACCAGACGATTGTGGTTCAAAACCAGCCTGGTCAAGAATGTCCATGAGACCCTTATCTTCAATTAACCACCAGAAACCCGGAATTGGTGCTGAAGCTTAAGCGGTAGAGTGCTCAAATTGAGCTGAAGAGCTGTGGGAGTGCGCCCAGGATCAGAGTTCAAGCCCCACAACCAACAAAAAGTGAAAATATTACCTTAAATTTCCCCAAAAGGAAGGACAAGATCAATAATCTTCTCAAGCAGAAAAAATAATTTCAAATTGATTCAGTGCAACGACTTTTGCTGAGTTATTTAAGTTATGGCTTCTTTTCTAGACATATCCTCTTTCTTTATAAATTGTCAAATACTGGCTTTACAATAAATTTCATCTAACATTTTATGTTTTAAAAGAGAAGTCTATACAAATGATGTCACTTAGCTTTCTTACTATCTTAATTCAAAGCCAAACCAGGCACGAGAGTCTGTCAAACTCTTATCGCAAATTGAACACCAAAAAACCAGAAGTGGAGTTTTGGCTCAAACAGTAGAGTACTAGCTTTAGGGGCAGGTGGGCAGGAAAGACAACTGTTCAGGGACAGGATCCAGCCTCTGGGTTCAAGCCCCAGAACCAGCACAAACTAAATAAACAAGCAAACAAAAATCCCAGATATTTCTTTGGGACCCTCCTTAAAGGTGTACTGGTCAGAGAAGAGGCTTCTTTTGCTGATCATATTGACTGGATCCTGCTTTTTTGGAATACTTATTGCTCTGGAGAACTCAGGACCAGACCAAAGGAATTGATAACTGACTCCTGCATCAAGAGAATCATCTCAGGGGTGAAATATCCAACCATAAGACACTTTAAAACCTCCATGTCTTTGTTCCTTTGGAGGAGAACACTTTTAAAACAACATTATTTCCTTTTGTTCTATGCTTGCCTTCAAATTCTATATTATTTCTTCTTGTAACACTATGAACTAGAAGTTTACAGAAAAAATTTATATGAGTAAAGAACACACTCGAAAAAGCCAGGGATAGAGTTTCTTTCAAGCCTTGGGATGCTTTTCTTGTACAGTAAAAAGGAAAGCACAAGGTAACTTGAACTTTGTTTTTCCTCTATGTTCCATTCCTCTCCTGGGGTCAGTTTCCACATCCAGTAACAGTTACTTCCAGTAACAATCGGTGGTGCTGCTTGAGGTGTAATGAATGTTTTCTGGCTTCACTGCAATAACACTAGAACACCTATGGACCTGAGGTAACACGTGTTTCAAGACAACTTAGTAAAGAGAAAATATGAAATTTATATTGTTGATAAATACATTATACATGAGTACATTGAGTTCAAACTTTGTAAGTTCTCTGTAAATTAAGGCGAATTTTAAATGGGAAGAAGCTTTTCAGAATATTCTTTTTGTGAGTGTACGTGCTGTTTATTATTTCCCAAGTGTACATGAGCTAACAGTAAGGGAAACAATAGCAATAATAGGAGAAAGAGAAGTTCTGTGTTTAAGTATGAAGGTTCAATACAATATAGAAGACTACAAATAAGGCAACATTGAAACAATAAAGCCAAGTCCAGTATGTAGATTTATGGGAGTGATATACAGAAAGCAAGACTCCTTCGTGGAACATGAAGTATGAGGCCACTCCCATTCTAAATCATGCTTGCTAATCATGCAACATTGTAGAAAGTAGAATGGAAGAATAATTCTGTTTCCAATGCAAGTCAGATATAAGAGCATGGATTTAACTGGAAAAATGTCCATCTTGTGAGAGCAGGGATTTTGCTAGCAATGAACTGGTGGCTAAGATCACATTTCTTTTTTTTTCTTTACACACACAGACACACTAACACACAGAAACACACAGACACACACACACACACACACACACACACACACACACACACACATATATATATATATATATTTGTTGGAAGTGGTCTTGGCACTTGAACTCTGGGCCGGCGAGCTGTCTCTCTGCTATTCAGTTCATGCTAATGCTCTACCACTTGATCCACAGTGCCATTTCCAGTTTTCTTTTAGTTAATTCGAGAAAAGATCTCTGGGACTTTCCTACCTGGGCTGGCTTTGAACCTCAATCCTCATATCTCACCATGACCCAGTTTACCATCACATTCCTAACAGTGTACACTCAAGATATGTAATGTGTGTGTTCATATATCTTTATAAGAATTCTTTAGCTGGGGAGGTGGCACAGTGGTAGAGCGCTTGCCTCGCATGCATGAGGCCCTTGGTTCGATTCCTCAGCACCACTTAAGCAAAAAAGAAAAATGCTGAAATTGGCGCTGTGACTCAAGTGGTAGAGTGCTAGACTTGAGCTGAAGAGCTGAGGGACAGAGCCCAGGCCCAGAGTTCAGGCGCCATGACCGGATCCCCCACCAAAACAAAAAAAAAAAAGAATTCCTGAGATAAAAATCTGGGCTACAGCTTAGACATTACCCTCACAAAAATGTTTGTAGTTTAAAAGTTGATACTCCTGGAGAAATAAAACTTAAGAATGTAAAGGAGTCTGGGAAGTTCAATTTGCATCCAGCCTGGGCAGAACACTCTTTGCAACAGTATATAAAACTAAGCAGTCAAAATCTGGATTGGAAGAATGGCTCAAGTGATAGAATACCAGTCATGAGCAAATTGCTGAATAAGAGCTTGAGGCTTTTGCATGTATACATACAAATATACACATACACTCAGAGGCACTTATATGTGCACACACAAATACACAAATGAAACAACTCAGAATGTGTAGAAAAGTTAGAAAACAATAAATATATGTCCTGAGTAATACTAGAATCAAGTGATAATTTTTAATATTAGAAAGTCCTCAAATGAACTTCCTTCAAATAAGTTTGAGAATATTACATTGGTAGGGATCAGAGATAGTAAGAGAGTCAATAATCATTATTAAAGGGATCGGATCCATGCAGGAATGAATCAGAGATCCCACAGGTGCATCTGAAAATGTTCGTATCCTGTATCAAATGTTAGAACATCTTTGAAAATAGTAAAAGTCTAAGCAGTCACTCTGGTGCATAAAAATCACTGGAGAAGTTCAGAATTGGTAGTCTGTATCTAGGTTAAATAAAACAAGAAACGATGGCAGGGCAATGTGATACAAGCTTAGAATTCTAGCACTGAGATTTAGACAGGAGATTAGAGAATGAAATTACATAGTGATACTTTCCCTGGACCAAGGTGTATAATTTTGTCTTAATAAAACAAAACAAACAAGAAAGGAATACATCGTTGGACGTTTGGGCTAATTTTGTCATTATATTTTGAGAAGTCAAATTTCCTGTTGAAATGCAACTCATACTTAATCCTCACTTGTGTTTTAAATTCTCTCTTCATTACAGAACATTCCTACATGCAAAATGACTCATGATTCCCATCCAAAGTTTGAAAAAGTAAGTTATCATCATTCTGTTGTGTCCCAAAGAAATGATGAAAAATTACAAAGGCTTAAGCCTGGAAAAATAGCAAAGTTCGTCTAATGTAGGTTTTTGAAAATCTTGCTAAATTAGAATTTTTTATATTCTATAGGATTCTACAAAATTCTTTTTAAGTAGAGGGTTTAATTGACATTCACAAATGATTTTGCATTATATGTGCCTAGAATATTCTTTCAGGAGAGTTATAATTACAACTTAGTTAATAGATAATTCCAACAGTTCATGTATAAAATGATAATGTGAATGTTGTAGACAGAGTTGCCAACAAATTGATAATATTAATTTATAAATTTAGAATAAGAGCAATTTTTGGAGTCTTTGGTATAACATGGTATGAAGAGAATAATTGTGTGACATCTTCTTTCTTCTACCTGTATGTAACACAGGAAGCAATGTCCTTAATTATTTGCTACTGTATACACTGAGAAAAATGTTAGGTTTGGGATTTGTTTTTATTTTTGTTTTTGTTTTATTGGTTTGTCCTAGGGTTTTTACTCTGGGCCTGGACACTGTCTCTGAGCTTGTTTATGCTCAAGGTTCGTGCCCTACCACTTCAACCTCAGTGCCACTTGCATCTGGCTTTTGCGGAGAAGTTTATTGGAGATAAGAATCTAGGGAATCTTCCTGCCTGGGTGTGCTTTCAACTGTAATCTTCAGATCTTAGCATCCAGAATTTATATGATAGCTAAAAAATTATAAATATAAATAATATTTGCAAGTGTTCCGATCTCAAGAATACCAGTCAGGGGAAAATGATGCAACCCAGTTTATTGTGGTGTTCTTACCAGAACATGTATGGCATCACATTAGCAGAGTTGTATTTTTTCACAATAGAGATAAGTTATTCATATGAATTAAGGGAAGCTTGAGGTACACCCTAAAAGTTGGAAAATTTTGGGCTAAGATGACTCTATATCATAAATATTGGTATTGGTGGTCATAAAAAATAGCTTATTGTGATAAATAATTGCTTACTCTTGAAGAATTAATTATTACCGATGCTACATAGTTTTATCCTCTACCAGAATGTGGTAATTTTTCTGTTGCCTCTCAATCTGTAACACCCCATTGGAAAATGCATCTATTGCAGAATTACATAACATGCAAGCCGGTATTGTTTTGAATCTCTCAGGTATGGAATCTTCCGAATTTGAAAATGAGTAGTTACTAGTCATTGGAATGTTGACGAACACATATATTCTGTCTTCTTAACAACTTATTTACTTTTACAAGTTATTTGTTTCCATAGAATTAAACTGTTTTCGCTTTTAGTATGAGAAAGTACTTTATTTATTCTTTTTTCAAACTATTGGTAAGTATATTGTGAAAATATTGTCTAGTCGGATAGCATTCAAGTTGATAGTCCTCTGATTTAAAAGGGGTAATTAATTCAAATTAGACAACAAACAGTATGGATTTTTAAAAAGTTACTACATAAAGAATAATATGTACTATACCAATACAGTGAAATTTTATTTCATGCAGCTTATTTTTAAAATTTAATTTTATTGTCAAAGTGATGTACAGTGGGGTTACAATAATTTTAAGGTAGTGAATACATAACTTTTCAAACTTGTTACCCCCTCCCTCATTTTCTTCACAGTTTTCCTTTACCCCAATACCCCTCACAAGTTGTAATGTACATTTCCAACATATTGTCTTGTGAGTATTGTTATTGCATTGGTTTGCCTTTGTCCTTTGTCTCACCATTTTGTGGTTACTCTTCCCTTCCCTAATTAAGGTAAATATATACACAATACACAGGCTACCAAAATCAAATACAGCAGGGAATAAAGCATAGGGGAAAACCCCAAAAGAAAATAGAAATCACATAGTACATTAAAAACAACAACCGTACATCGTACTCTCTATTTCCATATCTTGGAGTTCATTTTGCTTAGCATCAGCTTATAAGGTTATATATATGCATAACAAAGCCACTGGAAAATAATAGTTTCATGGACACTGTATCATGAAAACAACATGTTAACTGTTTTTGATGATAAAGGTGGAGTTAGGATTGATGAATTCACGGTTCTAATAAAGGAATTTCAAAAGAGATTTAAAATTATGACAGGTGGGCATGGGAAGGTGGCTCAGTGGTCGAGTGCTTGCCTTGCATGCCTGAGGCCCTGGCTCAGTGCTCGAGTGCTTGCCTTGCATGCCTGAGACCCTGGGTTCGATTCCTCAGCACCACATAAGCAAAAAGAAAAAAAAGCCAGAATTGGAGCTGTGGCTCAGGTGGTAGAGCACTAGCCTTGAGGTGAAGAGCTGAGATAAAGCGCCCAGGCCCAGAGTTCAGGCCCCACAACTGGACCCCCCAAAAAAACTATGACAGGTAAATTTTAATTTGTTCGAACTTTTTAACAACTTAGCCTATTATGAAAATTTAAAATTGCTTGGGAAAATAGGCTTTCATGCAAAGTAATCTATGGAGACTTAGCTGAGAGGGAGCAAAGTGGGTGAAGATGCCTCATTTTCACACTAAACAAACAAACCTCAGAAACCTTGCTATAAATCCTGTAGGTTCCCTTGAGAATTGTCCTTACCCAGGAAATCTACTCACTGTTTGAAACAAGGTTGTAGTGGAATTTAAATTCTATGTTCTTAGAAAAAAGACATCAAAATTTTGAATTGACTTTAATTACTAACCAGTAATTTTCTGAAAAAGATAATGTGGCTCAAAATATTTAGGGAGAAAGTGCCCTCAACAATGAAAGTAGGTATTGGGTTTACACTTTTCTGTTTGTAATACTTTCTACAATGTTTTTGCATGTGAAGCACTGAACTACAGAAAAACACCTGATTGGATACTTGAAACCAACGATTTCACATTTCTTAGTAGCTCAAAAATAGAATATCCTTATTAACATGAGATAGTGAAGACTTCTCTTATTACATAAGCCAAGTAATTTGAGATCAGAAAAGAATTGAGCAAATTGAAAAGGCAAGAAAACGCGTTCTTAGAAGCCCTAGCTAAGCATATTGGCTTCATCAGTGGAGGGAGACCAAAATTTTTGATACATTTTCTTAATATTTTTGCTACCTAAAGTGATTTTACAGAGCCTATTTAGCTCACTACAATTTAGAACGGATTGAATGAAGACACGAAAATAAATTCCACATCCAAATAAAAGAGTTTTAAAAGAGAAACCATGAAGATGTAGCAGTGGGGAAGGACTTATAGTCCTTCACCTTCACTAGACTTGAAACCAAGAATCTGTGATTAGTTGGAAATCAGGCAAGAGCTAAGAGGAGGACAGAGAAATAGGACATAGGAGCATTGTCCTTTTGTAACAGACACTGTCATCCAAGGTATGAATGATTTAACTCTGTTGTTTTCCATACATCCTTCTGAGCAAATGCAAGACCAAGAGAAAGATAATCTATTGAAATAATTTTGGAACGAATAACTTCACTGATCCTGATATGGTATATAGGGAGAGTCTTAAGAGAGAAGATAAAATTGAAGTATTCTTCAGTTTCCTCTAAGCATCTTGTTAGCAAAGTGTATCTTTGAGGTTAGAAGTGATTGAACCAAAAAGTGGTGGAGTACCCATTTTTGAGGGCACTTTAGACACAAGAAGACTTTCAAGGTAAAAGAAAAAAGAAAAAAAGTAAAGCTAAATATTTGTGATCACAGCTTCTTGGACTGGTATTTTGGAGACAAAGTTTTACATTAGAGATTATCCTCATTAACATTGATGCTGGGTTTCCATGGCAAACAAATGAAAGGGGGAAGTTTAATGGACCCACTTGGACAAGTAAACAGCATGATAGAAAAAAATGGCAAATAATATTTAGTAAATTACTTTGAACAATTACTTTACCAGAACAAAGAAGGAAAAAATATAATTCAAAATCACTTGACTTAAAATTATGAATAAAAGTAGTCAAGAGAAATGAGAGAAAGCATAGAGGACTGTTTCCTCTCCAGTGGAGTAATGGGTTTTTGATCTTGTTTCTTCCTTTCTATCTTCACAAGCTATCAAGTGTGGCTCAGGACTGGATTATCCAGTTCAGGCCAAGAGAATTCACAGAAGAAAATATTTGCAGCAGATGTAGGTGATTTATAACCTTAGACAATCTATTTAAATCTGTTAAAAATTCTCCTCAACCTACTGCCTACTTTAAACAGCTTTGTATGCTTTTCCCAAGATTGTCCTTCATTAACTAAAATTTTGAGAGATCATAATCTTACTCTATAGAGATGCTGTTTGGTTGTGCTTTTTGTGTGTTTTTTTTTGTTGTGTTTTTTCACTGAATTTCAAAAGGTTGTGCAAGTGTGTTACAATTAAGTATGTCCATCAAATTTTCCAATGTTCCGGGATCAGAGTCACTCCTTCTATCTTCTCAACCAACCCCTTCTACAAGATTTATTTCCGATTTACCACGTCCTTTCTCACATGTGTACATTGAGTATTCTAGCTGTACTTGCTCCTTGTTCCATTTTCATTCATTCTATGTCCTTACTATTATTCCTCTCTGGTTTCAACTTCCTGATAGTCATTCTGTTAAACTGTCTGCTAGTACTTTGAAAGGTTTATATACATTCCATGGAGTTTATATCCTGCATATACTTGAGCTGATGTCAGCTTATATTTCCATAAATCATTCATCTGAAGTAACAATTTGTAAGAGTGGAGACATGAAGCACCTAGACATGATTTTATTCCCCTCCATTTGGAAGATTAATCTGTAGTCAACAAGAAAGTTTAAAAATGGCTTAGAATGTATTCCTAACTACCAGTTTTAAAAAGGGTGTTGTACAATGGTTTGTGATTATTTTATTTTACATGAAATGATATTTTCTACTACCTATAAGTTTTGGAAAAAGAAGAAAACTAAAATTTACTACTGTAGAGGAATATGATAGAAATAGAAGACAGATTTTATGTTTGTCAAATCTCTGATGAATACCCATATTCACGACTTAAAGTCATATTTCTTACTATGTTAGACAGATAGGTAAAACATAAAACACCATATGATAAGGCAACTATTCATGACTTTTTAAAATGTACTTATTATGTGATGAAATTTACTTTATTAGCTAATGTTTTGGTTTGAAATATGGGAGGCGGATCTTTTTAATAAATTTTCGAAGTCACCTACTGAACAACACAAATGGTGGGGGGTACTATTTCTACACTTTAATGAATGGTTGAACCTGTTTGGCATTAATGCTGGGTAAATAAATCAACTCTATTGTAACTTACTCCCTACACTTGAAAAACTGGTAACGTCACTAAATATTATCTACTTGTAAAGTGTTACTTTGGCAAATGTGATTTTAAAAAGTTTATTTGAAAAGGAATATACTTTCAGGAGATTAAATCTAGGTTATCATTTGTTTGAGAATGACAACATTTTTATACTAAAGAACCAAGTTTTACTGAAGTACCAGTGTTTTGAAGCACTAAGGATCTTCTCAATTAATGTTTTTCTGAATTATATTTGACTTCTATGTCAAGTTTTCCTAGCCTAGGTAGACCAATTATGGATCTATCGTTCCAGGAATTATTTTTTGTCCTGATGACGCTGGACTGAAATCATTCATTAATCATTAGGAGAGGGGTATTACAAATAATCTTGTGACATTTGTGGTCTTGTTCACTCATATGGGGTGGTCATCTGAAAATTGAAAATTAGAATTACTGTACTTTCATATTTTGTGATTTCATCTTGCATTTTAAGTTGCCTTGCATTTCCCAATTGCTTACTGCTAATTCCTGAATTTCAAGGAATTGGAGCCCTGAAATATAGGAAATGAGAAATTGAGATGGGTTTTCAATTACTTTCTGTTGGCATGTTGCATGGGCCTAGGTAAGAACTCTTGCCCTAGTTATCTGATGATGAAGATAACTGGGACCTGGGATCCTAGGACCCATGGATCCTGTACAAGAATAATACCTTTTAGATATCATATCAGCAAAATTTGGGTATAATCAGTAGGAATGCTTCTGAAATATGGAGAAAAACAGTTTGGGATCAGCGAGTTAAAACAAGAAACAGAGCAGCAGAGTAAAATCCCTTATAGATTAGAGGAAAACCACATTGTTTTTTTACCATATGAATTCAGAAACAAAGAACACTTAGAAGGTATCACAAGTTTATACCGAAAACATTGTATTGATAGTTTTTATATTTTAATATATATTCTAATCCTGATTATTTATATTCCAATCTATTTATTGGAATAAATATCTAGTAATTTGTCAAATTATCAATTAATTCCAGTAAGATTCATTGTGTGAAATATAAAATCATCACATATATATATATTTATATATAAATATAAAATATATAAGTATATATAATATAAGAAAATATTTTACATTTTTCTGTTGTGGTTAGGGTAACAAAGGCAACTGTTTTAAAATATTATTCCATTACCTCTACCTCAGTGTTTGGTAGAATTAGACCTAAAGCTTTACCATTCAGAGATGTACAGCCTAGAAGCAAGAGGAAACACTGTGATTAAAACATTACCAATTTAAGGCCTAATAACGAGGAGATACATATGGACTTCCCCGGAGCTATGGAATATATTTGGTGATAGAAAATCAGTGGTGTAAGTTTCTGCCTGGTTGGATTGTAGACAGGCCAGGACATTAGGTAATCATGCATATGAACAATTTTTTCACCTTCTTGGCTTTAGCTACTTTTGAAATGGTAGGGATAATAAATAATTATATTTTGAAAAAACACGTTCTAGTCTGAACAGTTCTGTGTGAACTGTTCATCTCTCTATGACCTCTTGTAACTAAATTTGTTTTGCTCCAGTATGACAAGCTATGCTATCAGGGTAAGATATTCTGGTTGGTCTGTTCCTACATGGAGCACGGGTAATGGGTCAGGCAGACATTTGGGCCAGTAAGACCTCATTTGGGACATTTTAAGCTGGAGAATTTTAGAAGTAGCTCTTAAGCAAGGCTTACTTTGAATACATTAGCTCCACAAAGCTAAATCAGTTGATAAATAAGTACTTGAAAAGCCATCACCTTTAGACCTAGCTATAAAGGCTTCAAAGTATGATAAAATTTCAAATGAAAAAGACTTAAAACAGTTATTGACAAAAATTGCAAATGTGAGCAACTGAACAAACAATATAAGTTTTTTTCCACCATAAACAGAATTTTACAGAAATAAGATGAATAGCAATTTAGGTAACAATAAAGTTTCCTTGTTACAAAAAGGCAACAAAGGATATATGCCTGTCTTAAGATTGCATCATTAAATACTTAAATTTACAGGATACTACATGCTTCAGCACACGTCTACCCGAATTACAATACAGAGATTAACATGGCTCTTCCATAAGAGCCATGTTAATGATATGAAAATTTGTGAAGTATTCCATATTTTTCATTCTTCAGATTCAAGAAATGAAAAACAGTTATTAAAAAGTTGATTACAAATATACAAGTGTAATAATACATGTAATTCATAGAAAAAAAGTTAGTTTGACATCAGTGTATTCAATCTTCACCTTTTCAGAAAGGCCTTTACATAGTATAACCTTTATAAAACTTTGGAAATAAGGTAACATTGTTATTTTATCCCAAAGATATAAAATTCTATAAGGACCTAGGAATTAAAGGAATCTTAAACTGTTTCTATATGGAATGCAATCTGAAAGGACACATTTATTAAGAACCTATATATTATAAAACAATGTCGAATTCAAAGTACTATATCTAGGAGAGAATGAAATAGATTATGGATATTATACAAACAGAATACTAAATATTTTAAAATATACATTTTTCAGACAAGCATCAGAAATATCTTTAGTTTCTGTACTACTCATTTCAACAGATAAGTTAAAATTATTTCTTATTAAAAATCACAAACTCTACAGAAATCATTAGTATACAAACAACTCGAATATATTTTGACATCAAAGACAGGCAATTCACTTGGAAGAATACCATGCAATCCATGAATTTTTAAAGTAAGATATTGCTGTTGCTTTGTATTGTGAAAATATTTTGTATGGACACATAGGATGGACTGGCAATTTTGAAATTTAAGAAACTTAACCAAACCATTAGTACTTTGGAGAACAATTTGTACAGCCTTCCACAACTTCAAAGAGGTAGTGATACATACTTATCCTTTTGGCAATATCAAATGCAGTTTCTTCCAAGTTGTGCTTCAGATCTGGTTTGATATAATGGTTCAACAGAAGGAGATCTAGCAAAATTTTGCTATTTCTATTCCCAGCAGCAAGAAGCAAGGGGGTCAAGAGGCCTTTAGTTTGGCCATTGGTATCTGCATCATGATGAAATAAAGAAGCCTAAGTGTCCACTGTAGGCTTCTCGATGAAGAGGAGTATACTCATTGTTATCCCTAGTATTCAGATGAGTGGCCTTTCTGGAAAGTAGTTTCTGCACTGTAGTAAGGTGATTATTTTCGGTAGACCAAAGAAGAAATTTGCTTGAATCCTTCTCCATTTTTTCTTGCAATTGATACAATTTCTCACTTTTTCAACTTGTTCCTCATCTTCATTAGAATTGCCTAGCCAGAGACTTTGAGTGCCAGTGAGAATGAGGTGTCCATGTATTTTCCCAATAGTTCACATTGGATAACCTGGTCAGAAAAATCCGATGAATTTTCTGCATCTGTTTTTTTTCACTATTATTTATTTTCTCTTTTTTTTTTTTTATCATATTTACTATTCTAAATGATTCTAACTGTGAATTGGTAGAGAGCAGAGGAAAGATTTTCCTCTGTATTCAAAGGTACAGACTGAAAATGAGGGCCAGTGGTGTCTTCATGTGCAGCTTATTCTAGGAATGAGAAAATAGGAAATAATGCCTTCTATGTAAATTAGTTGGGAAATGGCGGAGGAGAAAGTGAAATGATGCAACCAAAAATATAAAAGCAAAATAAATTAGGATAATTATGGAGCAATCATATTACCTATGAAAACCATGAAAGGGAGAGAAGAAGAGAGAGACAGATGTGCAATGATCTAGCTAGCCACAAAATCCATCCCTCTGATCAATTTATAGAGCAATTTTATTTTTTAAAAGAGATTTAAATAGAATTTAAGATCATATGTCTCCATTGTTTTTAATTATATTTTTTTTATCTTAAATACTTGGACAATGGAATTTCCATTCAACAAACCAATTTTTTTAAGTATAAAGGATCTTTATATAACTTTTCCACACCCTTCCAAATCTCACCCCACTTTAATTTTTCCTAGTTTCATACTATCTACATTGAATATTATACTTTTACTGTCTTCCTCCATAACTCTCCTTATTCCTTCCTTTTGACTTCCCCTCACATCATCCAACTGATAGTTTCCTGATATATATTTTATTGGATTAAAAGTTCACTTTTATAAGAAATTACACCTTTGAAATACTCCTCCGCACATAGCACGCTTTGGTTAATATTTTTGTATAAACTTGTAATAAAATTCTAGCTTCCAAATATGAGACAGAACATGGGTCCTTTGTGTGTCTGGCTCTTAGTTCACTTAATATAGTTTTAGATCTATCCATTTCGTTGCAAATAATGTAACAGTCTTCATAATTGATGGTTGAAATCCAATTTTGTATATGTGCCACACTTTCTCCAACCATCACTCCACCAAAGGGCATCTGGGCTGTTTCTGTAACTTGGCTACGGTGAATAGTGCAGCAGTGAACATGGTTGTGAAAGTGATTTTACTGTAACTTTTTGGAAGAATTCATCACTACCTTTATGTGAGCAATCCTCTAGCCAGTTTTCCAGAATAAGCACATCCCTCCCTTCATCACAATGTATTGCAAGTCTTCAGAAACACAGGTCTCAATAAGCTAAAACCACACTGTGCCCATATTCTTTCAATACATTATTTCATAAATGTACACATAATTTAATGAGAACCTTCTATGTACTTTCCTAATGTGGAAATGAGGGACATTACAGAGTAAAAGTAAGAAATATGCAATTTAATTAGGTATTATAACATTTAAAATCATTTTCAGCTCTAATTCATAACCTCACATAATATTATTCTAATCTTTATTTGATTACTTCAACTAACCCATAAATTATAACAAGTGAGTTAAAAGCAAAGGCAAAAAGTGTGGTTTGATTTTGACACTCATGTGTGAGGTTGCACAATATGGGAAAATAGATGGATTGGAATTAATACCTCTTATCCATTCTGTTAACGTAGAGATGGTTTTCCCAAACTGATTCTCGCAATTCGTATTCCATTCAACAACAAAAAAAGTGATAATTTCCTTTGTTTTGCTCCTTATTAACTTTAGTTTCCATTTTATTTTATAATGAATGATTTCATAAATCTACTGTAGATACAAAAATATGTTAAAATATTTCTATCCATATGCATTGATATATACACGCACACATATATTACACAGGTTATAATGATAATGAATAACTTCAGTAACTGTACAATTTTCTAAATTATTAAAACTATCGGCGGCTATTGCCTGGCATCCTGGTAGCTCGGGAGGCTGAGATCTGACAATCATGATTTGAACCCATCCTGGACAGGAATGTCAGGAGCCTCTTATCACTAAACAATCAAGAGAAAATCAGAATTGGGACTGTGGCTCAAAGTAGTAGAATGGTAGCCTTGAGAGAAAAATCTCAGGGACATCATCCAGGCTTTAATTCAAGAAATACAATCTACCCATATAAAATCTATTTAATTTACACCTGTGTAAGTAAAGTATTTCCATCACTCAAATGCACAACCATGCTCATTTGCAAGGTAACTCTGTTTTGTCTGAAGTACCACAAAACATTTTCACTTAAGTTGAAAGCATTGCATGGGTTCATTCTATCTCTCTCATGCATTTTTCCACTCAAATACTCAAATCTTACAATTATTTAAAATCATAGCTTTTTACTTTAATACCCATAATATTAGAGTTTGAATTGAGTGTCTTGTGCCCCATAAATGGGTGTTCTTACCACGTTTTCATGTCTCCAGCCCTAAATTATCTTGATTATTTTTCAGATACTTGTGTATGATCTTGGGCTCAGTGCACGTTATGTTATTCTTCCTGGAATTTAGAATAACAGGTGCATGGTATTGTGTATATATCTTTCCGTCCAGTCTGGGCTTTAACCTCTATCCTCACAAGAGTAGACTCCCATATAGTCAGGATTTTCATAAGCTTGTCATAGCTGATGTTTTTTTTAAGCCTTTGCATTTCTTGCAGGTTCTTGAGTAATGAATTAATTTGTTTTCTAGGGTTGTTTTGTTTCATTTTAATGTATGTGTTGAGTTGTTTCTCACTTTTCTTTTTGTTTCTTTCAATCAAGTTCTTACCTAAAGTTCTGAGAAACCAATTCTTATTTTTCACGATAGTCAATGTGAACATGATTCATTCCAAAGCAATTTCAGTAATATTCAAACACCTTCATATCTATGAATGATATATAAATGATAAGTGCTGCGAAGGGTCTTTTTATTTTCACAACAGTCTTTGTCATACACAGACAGATCATGAAATATATGAAGATAATAAAACTACAGATGCTAGCAAGGAGAAGAAAAACCTATTATTAATTGTTTGACAGAGACTTCCCTTATAGTGAAAGAAATACATTGCTTGATGCAGGATTTCACAAAATTATATTGCTTGGAGGAAGCTAAACAATCATCTAATTCTAAAGAATTGAGGGAGATGAATCGACCTTCTGAATAATTTACATTTGGGTCAAATAAAAGCATGCTTCCAAAAAGAGAGTAGACTTTAGAGAAACAAGATGAGTTGTATGTAAATAGGTGCTTAGCTGATTTTGTTAATTTGTAAACTAATACAGGGAAATAGATTACAGCAAGGTAAAAAAAAGAACTTCGCATTGAAATACTCATTTGTGTGTGTGTGAGAAAGAGAGAGTGTGTGTGTACACATGCACACGTATACATGCACGGGCACGTGCAAGTGCTCATTCATTCATTCATCATTCCTGAGGCTTGATAGTGCCTGGGCACTCTCCCTAAGCTTCTGTGACCAAGGATAGTGGTTTAACACTTGAGCCATTGTTCCACTTCTGTTTTTTTGGAGATAATCGCATTTATTTTCATGATTGGACTGACTTTGAATAGTGGTCTTCGTATCTCAGCCTCCCGAGTAGCTAGCTAAGCTTATTCAGCCTCTAAGTAGCTAGTTAAAATTGGGCCTGTCCTCTATGCTTCACTGCTCTTCTATTCTTGTCCTGAGGTGTTCACATGCCTAAGTCATATGTATATCTAGTTGCTTTAAAAATACTCTTACTGCTTGGCATCAGGGGCTTCAAACTGAACTCAACTATTGAGGAGGCTTGAGAACAGAACCCAGGCCAAAAGTTTAGTGGACTTCCTTCTCAATCTATCTCTCGATGCACTGTATTATTTCCACCATCCTGCACTATTTACAGGTTAAGATTGGAAGGACTGCAGAATCCAGGTCAGCCAAGGTAGGAATCTAGACAAGTTGGTGTGCAACTCTTATGCCATTGGTAATGGGAAGGCTAAGAATACAGATCAGGTGCTTGTTCTTGTGGAAAGGGAACCCTTATCCAAAAATTAACCAGTCTAACAAAAACAATACCCCAAGTTGAACACAATTTCCCACAACCAAAATAAGTATATACATTAACATCCAAAACTTAGTACAATCTGCTCTTTGTTCTAATATCAGCTTCATCTGATTATCATATGATGTGACAGAATAGTTTCTTTATTAAACTTATTATATATTTAAAAAGACCTAGAAAATTCTTTCTCACTTATTAAGTTCAAACAAATGGCAAATTGCCTCATTTCTTACATATTTGACTACCACTATAAATTCATCTTATGATTATTATTAACAGTAATATATTCTGATTTATTACTTTACTTTGTAACAGTTTTTAAACTTTTAGCTTCTCTGCTGAAGTTGAAGTATATAAATAGTATCATCAAATTATATTACTTGGGTACTTAGGGCAGTTTTCTAATAAGTTTTTAACCAATGGCTTCTAGTAATTCTGTTTTTTGGGGGTGGGGGAGGGATCTGGTCCTGGAACCTGAACTCTGGGCCTGGGCACTCTCCCTCAAGGCTAGCTCAAGGCTAGCACTCTACCACTTGAGCCACAGCGCCAGTTCCGGCTTTTTTTTCTGTTTATGTGATGCTGAGGAATCGAACCCAGGGACTCAAGCATGCAAGGCAAGCGCTCTACCATTGAGCCACTTTCCTAGCTCTCTACAAATTCTTAATTGGTATATTATATAGTTTATTTTTAATTTCAATTTAATTTTATGGTATAGGTAATGTACAGAGGGGATACAGTTACTTAAGTAAGGTAATGAGTACATTTATTATGGAAGGAACATTGTTATCCCTTCCATTGATTTTTTTTGAACACTCAAAAAAAATCTACTGATGTTTTTCCTGTTGTTATTGACCAATGGGTACTTTTCTTTCTATGTTCATGCATTTTTTATTATAAAATTGATATACAGAGGGTTTACAGTTACTTAAGTCAACTAAAGAGTACACTTTATTTTCTAAATTTCAAATTTTGAACTTATTTTGTTTTATTTTCTTAGGGTAATTCTTTTTTCAGAGTTGTAGGATTAGTTAATTTAGTTTTGCATAATTTTAACACATGTAAATTATTCAGACATATATTTTGCTTTCAAAATACTTAACATGTGAATATGTAAAAAATTATTTTCTTAAATTTTATATGGTTGGTGAATTTAAATAAATTTATTTTGTTATAGTGCTAAACATGTTTGTCCATGTAACAAATACTATATTTTCAAGAAGCACATACTTTATTAAAAAAGGCTTTATTATCTGGTCACTTTTTGGAAATATTTGTACTTGAATTAAAAAAAAATATTTGAGCTAGGCATAGTAATTTGTGGTCTGCATTTTCTAACTATGGTGGGAAGTGTAAATAAGATTTGTAATTCGGGCAAGATTGAGAAATTATGAGACCTTATCATAAAATGTCCAGAGTAAAATGATTAGAGATATAGCCATCCCTAGCAAGATATAGAGCACTTGGTTATCATCTTCTAAATCTTGAGTTAAAACACCAGTAACATCAATCTTTTGTCAAACTAAAAGGACACATATTTCAAAATGTTTATTATTTAAAATTTGTTTGTAAAGTTCTCATGTCTTTTATTTCTTAATTTTCAATTTACTCAATCTATAAGAATCCAAGTATCTTGTGACTATTTTACTTCTACTAAACTTTAAATAGTATGAGCAATATTATGATTACATATATTTAAATGCTTTTACTATTTGTGATAATTTCCTCTGTTTAATATGATAATAACAATATTCCAAATGTGTGTATGTGGTATGTGTGTGTGTTTATGTGGGTTTTTTGTATGTGTGCTTAGTGTGTACTTTGCAATGCTTGGGAGATCACACAATTGCTTCACATATGTTAGGCCAATATTTTACCACTGAGCTATACTATCTAGTTATTATACAAATTGTATTTTAAATTATGACTTTTAAATTTTCATTCGTAGTATGTTTTTTCAAAATTATATATGATAAAATGTGATCCATCTTCTATCCACGTTAGCAATTGTTATTGTTATTCTTTCTCTTATTTCTTTGGAAATAAATTATATTCCTATTACAACTTCTTTACATTGTAACAGCTCTATACAATGCTTTATTTTCTATTTTATTTTTCCCATGTTATCTGACTTTCAGTCCAAACTATCAGTGGATTAAAAAGAAACTAGATTCAGGACACTATATTTTTCTCCTTGTCTTCTCTGAAGTCTTTCTGTTTTTTGAAACAATACCAATGACATACAGCTCCTATGTGGTCCACCATTCTTCCCCCTCTCACTCTCTTCTGCAGTACAGCTCAAGTCGTTATTATTCAGCTTTATTATGCTGTACTGTTATCTAAATCTTATCTCATTCCTAAATTAATTTTAGTTGCATTGAGCAGTCCTAAAGACATTTTCTATATATAATATCAGGGGTTTGTATTTTCACAAGGTGCGAAATATGAGTGACTATCAAATATTTAGATATCTCTGTAGAATATTGGTCCACCTGCTCAATAATCTTGTATGTAAATTCAAGGAATTCAGGTCAGTCAGAGCAATCTTGTAAAATGGTTTAGCTTGAGCCTTCATACTAGTTTGAATAGTATTACCATGTTTAGTAGTGAAGACAACATAGTTCAACTATAAGAACAGACACATAGAATAAGGTAACAGATTTTTCAAAAATTAATTCTTAGTTTTATGGTCCACAGATTTTGAAAAAGATTCTATGATTTTATGAAATAAAAACAGAATCTTAAATGGTTGTATTGGCACTATTGCCTCTCTGGATTTAAAGAACGATCTTAGACTACTACCTCAATCCTTTGTTTGTTTGTTTGTATGTCGGTCATGGGGTTTGAACTCTGGGCTTTTGCACTATCCATGTGCTCTTCAGCTCAAGGTGAGCACTCTACCACTTGAGCAACAGCAAAACTTCCGGTTTTGTAGTGGTTTATTGGAGATAAGTGTCTCATGGATTTCCTGCTTGGGGTGGCTTTAAACCACGAACCTCAGATCTCAGCCTCCTGAGTAGCTGGGATTACAGGCGTGAGCCACTGGCACCTGGCCTACCTCAAACCTTATAAAGAATGATTATCAAACTAAATGTGAGATGTAAAAACCTATAAAACATAAATGAAAAAATTCATGACATTGATCAGTAAAGGTTTCTTAAAATTTGACATGGAAAACATTACTGGCTAAAGAAAAGCAAGAACTGGATTATATCAAGTGATAATCTTTCATAATTCAAGGGACACTATAACAGAAATGAAAATATATCCAACAGAGGGCACATATTTGTTAATGCTACAATGTTAATGCTATAATGATTCTGAAACTTAAGTATTTTTATATCTTCTAATTCTATATAAATTTTTTCCTGAATAGGATATTTCTTTAAATAACATATGTAAATTAATAGTCAATAGGAGGAGCATATGAAATAAGATCCTCTTTAGTGTCTAAGAAATAACAAAAAGAAAACTCACTAGTATGACCATAATATAAAAAGAGGACGCAAAATATAGTAATGCATTTGTAGAGAAATTGATATACTTCTCATAGTGATCGATTTGTATAATACTGAAATCATTTTAGCAAACAACATTTCAAGTCTTCAAAAGGTTAAAGAGAATTGTATAGGATCCAGGCATTACACTTCTATGAATGTATTAAACAGAAGTAAAAAACTTTTTTTGGACAGAGAATGTAGTTAGTTGACAGTGAACTTGAATAGTATGTGTGAGACCCTGGAAATGATCCCCAAAAACAAATTTTGAAAAGACACACTATAGAGGATGTATGCTGGGGAAATTCCGGTAACTGAATTTTATGTCTATTTTCATGTCTGTTCTAAAATTTATAGCATTTCTATTTGAAGAAATGCAAGTTTGTGAAAATTAGGCTTTGAAAACTTATAAAAGTACAATTCACTTCCAAAGCACTAAAATGTGTACAATAAAAGATGATAATATATTGTAAGTGAATTGCATGTCAGGAAAAAAAATAACGATTGTTAAAACTTCTTCACACAAAATGCTGAATAGCTAAAAAGATGTTTTTGGTGTTGGCTAAAAAGTCTTGGTAAACTACTACATTTAAAACAAAGATGTAGGGCTGGGAAGGTGGCTCAGTGGTACAGCGCTTGCCTTGCATGCTCAAGGCTCTGGGTTCGATTCCTAAGCACCACATAAGCAAAAAGAAAAAAGCAGGAAGTGGTGCTGTGGCTCAAGTGGTATAGCGCTCGCCTTGAGCTGAAGAGCTGAGGGACAATGCCCAGGCCCAGAGTTCAGGCCCCAAGACCGGACATCCCCCCACCCCCCAAAAAAAAAACAAAGATGTGATTTCTGTTTATTTTGAGGGTATTTTGTCCGTTTGAGCTTATACAGAGAAAACTTAATCCAAAAGTAAATGTGATAACTGGAATACCTATACCTAGGAATTATGCATCATTTCTAAGTATTTTTTTTATTATTTTTATATTTTATTGTGAATATACTGTACAGAGGGGTTACTATTACATGGGCAAGATAATGAGTATATTTCTTATCAAGCATTGTAGCCTCCTCTTTGTTTCCTCTTCCCATCCCTTCCCATCCTCCCCCGCTGCCCCACCCAATCCTCCCACCTACCCCTCCCCACCAAATTTGTAAAGTTCATTTTTCGACATAAGGACTTGTACATCTCATTGTTGCAATGGGTCCACCTTTATCCCTATTTTTTCCCCATGTTTTCCTTTATTTGCAATATCTAGTATATGTATGTATGTCAAGCAGAAAAGTTCAGATAAGGTGATGTTAAGGAAATGATCCCTAAGATATGTATTCAAATGTTTTTTTTCTTTCATGTGATTGTTTCTAACACATTTATAAGATTATTTCTTTGTTGTTTTTTATGTCCCTCCCCCACAGTATAACCCCTGCTTTCACTGTATTTGATGTAGGTATAATTTGTGGAGGGGAAGGGGAAAAACTTCTAAGTAATTGAGAAACTTTTCTGGAAGAAACTTTTAGCAAATGACAGAAGACACAAATCTATGCATCTGCATTTTATGAAAGTCATATGTTACTTGCTCAAACCAATTGCTTATCTCTACCTTGCTAGGAAAAATGTATTCTCAAGATAAGAGCCAAAAGCAGTGAAAAGAACAAAATACACAATCATCTTGATTTATTTGTGAAAGTAACAAATGAAATAAAACAATTCCACTTAAGGGACTCCAATATTAGTGTATGTGAAGATGTTCCTGAATGCCAATATCCATTAAATTTTTGGAATTTTAATTTCTCCTATGAAAACTAGAACAAGAAAACAAACATAGACTTAGAGTGAACCAGACTTGAAATCATTTTCTTAATTGTTTTGATATTACAAAAGAATTGATACCCCTTTGCTTTGGAAATCATTTAAAAATATTTATCACTTATGATAATTCAAATACCAAGCAAGAGTAATTTTATATAATCATTATAAATATCATTTTATTACTATTGTACAATAGAATAAAAAAAACAGTCCCAATATATGACCTACCTATCATTATTCTTAACTTCTAATCATTACCTAAATATCTTAAACAATCTAAATAGTCATGTCTTTAACATAGATGTAAATATTCTATACTTTTTTACTTAACATTTTCCAGGGGTATGTATTCGTGTTTCTAAGAAATGTTCACAGCAGTTAAAAGATGCTTTTGTGAAATTAATGTGATACAATTTGTTGTTGTGGGTGTTGTTTGCAAGGCCTGGGCATTGTCCCTAAGCCTTTTTATGCTCAAAGACAGCACTCTATAACTTGAGGAAAAGAGCTAATTCCTGTGTTTAGTGGTTAATTGGAGATAAGAATCTAACAATTACTGTTCGGTCTGGGCTAGTTTCGAAAACAATTCTAAGTTCTCAGCACCCAGAATAGCTCGTATTATAAGGGTGAGTTACCGGCACTTGGTTTCATGAAGTTTTTTTTTTAATTTTAATTATGTTTTAAGATGTTTGTTTCACTATGATGTATATCATTCTGCAAATAAATTTAGATATATGTATATATTTCTGATGACAAATAATCTCTAAAAATGTACTATTCTACACATAACACACACATATATATATATATATATATATATATATATATATATATGACAGACTCCCTCTAAAACTTTTATGTTAGTATTTTTACCTTTTTCCTTTCAAAGATATACAGTCTATTTTTCTAAAAGTTTCCTAGAATAAAATAACTAATATTTCAATAGAAAGTAGAGTTTATTATTTTCAAGGGAATTTTAGATATACACATGATATTGTAGTAATATTTACAGTATATTACTTGAAAAGGTTCTGCCCAAACTCTTAAATATTTGTCGTAGTTAAGGAGAGAGAGGAAGTTAATTAACACTGATTAGGAATTTGCAATGCTTCAAAAAATCTATTCCATAATTTGTTATAAGCACAGAGTTAAGCTACCTGATATGGTTTAGTTTTTTTGTTTATTTTTTCAAAATTTCAATATGGATGCATGCACATTGGTAACATTAAAATTATTAATCAAAAGACAAATAATAGTAAAATCATAGACACATACCAACGTTCAATAATTAGCACTTATGATGTTAATAATAATTTGGATGGAGAGGATGATGACCACAGTGTAGCCTGACAATGACGATGTTGTGATTGAAAAGGAAAAAAAAACCAAAAAACTTTAATTACTTTGAAGCTAAATTTCCCACATTGAGTGCATAGTTATAAACAGTGCTGGATTATATACAATAACAATAACAAGAGGAATGTTGGGAAGGTGGCTCAGTGGCGGAGTGTTGGCCTTGCCTACATGAGGCTCTGGATTTGATTCCTCATCACCATATAAGCAGAAAAAGCAGGAAGTGGCACTGTGACTCAAGTAGTAGAGTGCATTGAGCTGAAGAGCTGAGGGACAGTGCCAGGCCCAGAGTCCAGGCCCCATGATGAGCCAAAAAAAAAATAAACCCAGAATAAAAAGAGGAGAGTTTCAATATCAAGAAATACAATCAAATAAACAGGTAGAGACAGTAAAAACCCTAATGTTATTCCAGTAGTCTTTCTAATATATACTCACTGTTCTTGGTGATATTATTTTCTTATAAATTAAATCTTTTATTTCCATATTTTGATGGACTAAGATGTAGGTTTCCACTTAGTGTGATTAGTTCAAATAACATTCTCATATAGATACTTCTCAATAACCAATGTTTTCCAATGATATATTAAGACTATGTTCTTCATCACAGCAGTAAATACATGACACAATTTACATAATACCACTTACTTATCTGCAGTTACCATAAAAGGACACAAGCTACAGAGCCAGGAGTTAAAATTTATTTTTATTTCTGCATGAAACTATTTCTGACTTTATACAAACAAACTGAATTTGACTCTTTCCTTATTTGTAAGCTAAGGTAGAAAAATGTAAGGACTGTTTACTTTCTTTTTCCTTGCTTTAGAAGTCAACATTTATATTCTTCAATATTTCTAGTAGATTACATCCATTTACAGATGAGAAATGTATGACCAACAGTCAATGTTGTGAGTAAATAATGGTACTAGGATTTTTGTCTGAGTTCTTCACTCTGTGTGCTTACAAGGACAGCAATTTGGTGATGGAGAGGACCAATATGAAAAGACTATGGGGAGAATGCATACTTTGTAAACAGTTGTTTTAGGACTGAGGGACTGGTGATGAGTATTTGCAATAGACTGGTATCAGGGGCATAAAAAGGAGTACATAGAAATTACATTAGTGACAGAAACTGAGAAAATCTTGATCATTCATTTATATAATGGATGGAGGTAGGGTAAGAGGAAATCTAAAGTGTTTCCACATCTCTGTCTCCTAACTATGTTAGTTACATTCTTGATGATAAGGACTAGAGGTGGAAAAGATGGATTTAGAGGAAAAAACTTTCTGATAGTACTAAGGTTTATGTAAACAGATGCAAAGATAGGTCTGTTTAAACATCATCAAAATATCCACGAACATGAATATGAAAAATAATAATAAAATCAGGGACATTATTAAAGGGAAGCAGAAAAGTGTGAACAATGATGAAAAAAAGTGATGAAAGTGTGAACAATGTGAGTATCAGTGTGGATAAGATTGGAGGAAAGAGATAAATAAGGAAACAAAAAAGTAATAAATAGATTTACAGAAGGAAAGTATTTTGAGGAAGATATTGAAGGAAATCTACCATTTGGATTTGAAAAGTAAAAGGACATAGAAAAGATCAATAAGAACTGTTTTGATGACAGTCATATTGATAAAATGTTGAGATATGAATGTGAAGACATAAAATTCTGGATCCATAAATTCAACAGGTCCTGTTGATTCTAAATGTTGGTAACAAATGCTTTAATCCTGACCTTACAAATATTATACAGATATGACTCATGAACTTTTTTTAGAGGTATTCTCTGAATATTTTTGTAAACTTTATTTACCCAGGAGATTATAGATTGAACTAAAGCACAGACAAGCCTAATTTGTCCTACAGTTCCAATTAGTAACCCATCTATCCATATCAGTTTGGGATTTTATTGAAATATATTTAGATTTGTTTGGATATCTTATCAGCCTACTCATTATAAATGTAGGACAAATAACACCAATCATTAGGTTGAACATACAGCTTTACTGATGTGACTGAAGACTCCTCGAATTGATTCTTCTTTAAAATAGAAAATGCCTCAATAGCTATTGACACATCATAACTGGTCTCTCTTTAACTTGGAAGTTATAGATTATGTCTTTTTATACTCTAACTTGGGACAATGATCTGCTGTCAGTTATTTTCTTCTCTTACCCTTCTTTTGCCCTTCCACTTACATAATTATTCTTTAAAGAGACATAATTGAGCTTGCATTTCTAAATTCTTCAAAATTATCTGAACTACTTCATACTTCTGGCACCCTCCTATATCTCTCTCAAGGGAAATATTTTGTCACTACCATTTTTATCCTATATGATATTGGATATCTTCCTGCCTAATGCAGTGCAAGATATACATTAGACTCTTCCAGATATCTCAACACTTGTACCATCATAAAATACTATCTTACTTGGAAGTCATGATATTAGTATATCTGGTGAGTTGGCATCTGTCATTTTTGAATGGCTTTAAGTGATACTTACATGCAATCATATTTTAAAACAATATACCACTCAGTAGATGAACGAATTGACAAAATGTGGTTTATATACATACGGAGGAATTCTATGCTTCCAATTCATAAGGAAATGGAAAGACTTGGAAAAATCCTACTAAGAAAAATAACCAAGACACAAAGACAGATTCCATGGTTTCCCTCACTTGTAATAACTAGGAAATATCTAGGATATTCCTAGCAGATGAACAGAATGGCTCAATAGCTATGTATAAATGACCACATAAAATGATGCTGAGCAAAATAAACTCCTAGACATGGAAAGAAAGGTTTTTCTTTGTGGTTGTTTTTTTTTTTTTTAATGTACTATGTGATTTCTTTTTTCTTTTGTGTTTTCCTCTATGGTGTGTCCACTGTTGTATTTGATTTCAGTATCCTGTGTATTGTATATACATTTATCTTCATTTGACAAGGGAAGCGGAACAATAAAATGGTGAGACAAAGGACAAAAGGCAAACCAATGCAATAGCAATACTCACAAGACAACATGTTAGAAATTTACATTACGATTTGTGAGGAGTATTGGGGTGAAGGAAAAGTGTGAGAAAAGTGAGGGAGGGGATAAGAATTTTGACATGTCATGTATCCACTAACTTAATATTACTGCAACCTTTCTATATATCACCTTGACAAGAAAATTAAGTTAAATATGAGCTGCATAAAATTTAATTTCACTGTATTGGTATAGTGAATATTATTCTATGTGTATTACCTTTTAAAAAATGAACATTTTGCCTGCTAATTTGAATTACCTCTTTCTTTATCGGAGGGACATCAACGTGAATGTTATCAAACTATACAATATTTTCAGAATTTATTTGCCATTATTTTTAAAAAATAATAATCATGCAGGGTGATATATATATATATATATATGTATACACATATATATATTAATAGAGAACCAGAAACAAAACGAATCAAAGAGAGGTTGGACAAATGGGATTGCATGAAACAGTAGATCTTCTGCAAGGTAAAGTTCATAGATAGCAAGATCAATAAAAAGCCCACTTACTGGGAGAAGTTCTTCACGAGTCATAAAACAGATAAAGTCTTATATCTAAAATATACTTAGGACTCAAAATCATAAATCCCCCAACAACAAATCCTCAAAGGAACAACTGTCCAATATCTAAGTTGGCTGAAGACTTAAAGAGAGACTTCTTTGAAGAGGAAATAAAAAATGTCCATTAGACACATGAAGAAAAAAATATATATATTTGTAATTTGGGGAGTGGAAGGGATATAGCAGAATGCTTAAATGGGGATTCAGGTTGACCATTGTGACAATGAGATGTACAGGACACTGTGTCAAAAATGAATTTACAATCTCAGGCAGGGGTCAAGGAGGGGGGACTTTTAGATGTGGGGAAGGAAAGAATGGTAGGGGAAAAACAAAGGATGAGGTAACAATGCTGTATAGGAAATGTACTCATTACCTAGTCCTGTAACTCTGAGCCCTCTGTACAGTATTTTTACAATAAAAATATATTTAAAAAAAATCTCTGCCTACTGTAGATTTCCAGTGCTGCCCTCGGAATTGCATTTTCTGCCTATTCTGGCGGTGGTTAGGTCCACCTGCCCAATAGATAAGTAGTCTTAGAGGCATCTTGGTCCTGCAGTGGGACTTGGATTATCCAGTGGTAGTTGGAACCAGGCCAAGGACAGGACAAAACCACTTTCAGGACATGGCTTCGTCATTGCCCATGCTATTAGGATTGAAGGCAGAATTTTTCTGAATTTGACTCCAGAAAACAATCAGTGAACGGAAAGGCAAGTCCACCAAACCCCTCCCCCCCCATTTCCTCCTTTTTCCCTCCATGGGAAAGTATAAAATAATTTTGCAGGTTTTTACACACACACAAAATGCCCACTATCTCCCCTGGTAAACTTGGTTTCAAGTCACTAAGTCATGTCAACGGATAATGCTGCATTCATTATTCTGGACAACATCTTCAGTTTGTTTGATGCTTTAATTTTCTGTTGCTGTTGTTGATAATGATGGTAGGGGGGCCTGAACTCTGGGTCTGGGTGCTGTCCCTGAGCTATTCAGCTCAAGGCTAGCGCACTGCCACTTTAACCACAGTGCCACTTCCAGTTTTTTCTGCTTATGTGGTGCTGAGGAATTGAACCCAACACCTCATGCATGCAAGACAAGCACTTTACCACTGAGTCTTCTTCCAGCCCTAATGATTTAATTCTTTAAAATTTCTTTTTGTCAGTCATGGGCCTTGAACTCAGGGCTTGGGTATTAACATATCCCAGAGTTCTTCAGCTCAAGAGGAGCCCTCTCCCAATTGAGCCACAGTGCCATTTCCTGTTTGGAGATAGGTGACTCACAGACTTTCATGCCAGGATTTGCTTTGAACAGATGAATTTTTAAATTATATTTCTCCTAGGTGTTTATTGGAACATTACAGTTTTTCTGGAATTTAAAGTTTTCTGTAAACCTTTGTCTTCAAGTAATTCAAAAGCATTAAATATTACATTTCAAAGCTATCCTTTAGCACATCCATTTTGAAATTATTATCTTAAGATGAAATTCTAAATCATTGTAGAAACAATCCATTAAAGTCCAAATGGGAAATATGCTAACTTCAGCAGCCTTGACTCTCCTTCCTCTTTTTTTCTCTCCAGTATCTTTTCTTGTTTTGGAACAATTGTCATGGACTGTCCAACCATTCATAAGGAAGATTATTCCATTAATTTAATAGAAAAGGAATCCAGCCTACCTGCATCTCAAAGCAACATTGAGTATAATGTTAATCTAATAATTTATGTCAGTGGATTTTCAGTCATTTTGATAATTTTTTGTTTAACCACTCATTAAAGAGGTTCCAAAAGGCAAGAATCAAAAATCATGTTCTGCTTTCTAAGAATGTTTAAAAAGCTAGTAATTCAACAAAGATTCATTCCATGATGAAAAATTTCTCTTTAATCATAGCCCTTACCACTGATCCCTTCCCTTCAAACTTGTAGCTTTGTTCAGTTTTCTTGTTCCAGCTTTCATTTTGGTATTAGCCTCAGTAATATCCTTGTAGTATTTGACCGTGAAATTCCATTTATTGTTAGAGAGCTCAATTCATGTTGCCAAAGGCAGACTCATGAGCATTTCATAAAGCATAAACTATTGAGTATCATTAACATGGTCATATGCAAATATTCCATAAATTAATATAAGTACCACATAAATGTTCATCTTCATATACTTTTTAAACTGTAAAGTAGTTACATATCTATGTCATAAAATAATTCAGATCACTGGTAGAAAAGATTAAGCTAAAATTTTTATTTGTATCATCCCCAATATTTTGTCAAATTTTCTTTTCTCATTAACTTTCACTTTAGGGCCTGCTTTTCCTAGCAACAAGTTATAAGTTGATATCCTTGGATTTTAGTCCCCTCTGAGTAACCTCTTTTCTTTACATCACTAGTTAATCCCTCATGTTAAATACCTGAGGAATAATGTCCCATTGTGCCTGCAAGAGAATTACCCAAGTCGAAGGTCTGTGCCTACTCTTGCTTTGCTTTGTTTGGGAATGTGGTAGCAGAGACAGGGGTGTCAGGGATCAGGTGACTGGAACCATGGTGTTAACAATTATGGGTAGCAAAATGAGTAGCAGAGAATAGGATACCAGGGAAAGGTTAAATGTGACTGTAATTTCTGAGTTGCAGTGGCAGGAAATTGGGTAGCAGAAACAGCTTTGCAGGGGTTGGGGTTTCTAATACAGGTATCCAGAACAATTTAGCAGTGACAAGGAAGCACAGACAAAGTGAAAGATAAAAGTTGTGAGGCATTGTGGGAATTCTTTGTCTACCCATTCTAAAAACATGAAGGAGGGTTATTTTAAATGAAAACTACAAAAGAAAATTTAAGGTCTTGGTGCTAACAAATCTGTCCAGGTATTATTACATTAAATAGAGAATTCAAAATGTTTTTTCTTCATGAATACAGAGATCAAAGACATTATAATTCTTATTTCAAAATGCAAATTAAAGGGGAAAATTAGTCAGTAGGTAAAATTCATATTGAATGTTAATATTTAAGAGGAAAAGAAGATCCTAGATGGCAGACTAAAGACAAAGCAATATGTTCAATAATAATTTAGAAACTTTAATTGAAAAATTGAGCTAGAATGATCACATCAGGCAAAGGCAAGCAATCAGCGTCTACCACCAACAAAGAAACACCATAATGTACATCTCAGAAAAAGGAACCAAGTTCCTTATCCTTGATGTCAATGATACACATAACCCCCCTTACAAACACACACACACACACACACACACACACACACACACACACACACACACACACACACGAATTATGCAACAGCTCAAGCTACTCACATCCATTCAACATGAATCAAAGATCTTCCTGTAATACTTGAAACTTTAAATTTTGAAGTCTTACTCTGAAAACATTGCAGGACGGAATAGGAGAAACCCTAGGTCTCCTTGGCACAGGCCGAATTTTTCTTAATAGAGACCCAGAAACACAAAAAAAAGCAAAACAGGGTTGGACAAATGGGATTTCATGAAATTGCAGAGCTTCTGCATGGCAAAGGACATAGCTAGCAAGATCACTAGAAAGCCCATGGATTGGGAGAAGATCTACAACGAACAAGGGTCTCATATCTAAAATATACCTGGAACTCAAAAAAATTAAATCCCTCAACAACAAATCTTCAAAGAAACAACTGCCCATCAAATAAGTGGGCTAAAGTCTTAAAGAGAAACTTGTCTGAAGAGGAAAGAAGGATGGCCAATAAACACATGAAGTAATGCTCAACCTCTCCCGCCATAAAAGAATTGCAAATAAAAACAACATTGAGGTACCACCTCACCCCAATTAGAATGGCTATAATCAAGTACTCTAATAACAACAGATGCTGGAGGGGATGTGGACAGAAGGGAACCTTACTACATTGTTGGTGGGAGTGTAAACTTGTTCAACCACTTTGGAAAACAGTATGGAGGTTCATCAAAAGACTCCACATAGAGCTCCCCTATGACCCAGCAATCCCACATTTGGGCATTTACCCACATGATCACAAACAAGACCATACTAAAGCTACCAGCACACCTATGTTTATTGTAGAATTATTTACCATAGCTATGATATGGAACCAACCCAGATGCCCCTCAGTAGATGAATGGATCAAGAAAATGTGGTATATATACACAATGGAATTCTATGCATCCATCAGAAAGAATGATATTGCCCCATTTGTTAGGAAATGGAAAGACTTGGAAAAATTATATTAAGTGAAGTAAACCAGACCCAAAGAAACATAGGTCCCATGGCTTCCCTTATTTGCAATAACTAGTATATGTCCAAGGCAAGCAGAAAAGTTCAGATAAATTGATGCTAGGGAAATGAACCCCAAGATAAGTATTCAATTTTTTTCTTTCATGCAGTTGTTTCTAACATATTTATAAGATGATTTCTATATTAATTTTTATGTCTCTCCTCCTGCACTCTTGGACAGAACCCTAAGAATAATCTTGATGATAATAGTAACCCAATCCTAAAATTAATGGAAAATATTTCCTAACAGGTACTCATTGTCTTTGAAATGATTTATTTGCACTTTGTTCCAAATCCTACAGATTCCCTGATTTGGACTCTGAAATCATCCCCTATTATGAATATTAACCTCAAATGTTCATATCATGAAAACTATCATAGTTTCCACTAATCTTAACTTTTACTGAACTCCTCTATCTCCAAAAAGAAGTTGCAAGTTTACTTAAATTATACTCTAGTTCCTAACTCTAACTATAAATCTAAACCTTACTAGAAACCTAACTCTAAATTTAACCCTATTGAACCCTGAATAGAAATATTAGGAAAACTCTGTAGTTTTTGGTAAATGTAACACTTATTTTACTTGAAAATGTTAGCAGAAAACTCAGTTTTACCTTAAAGCTTACCCTTCCCTAAGCCTAAGTCTAACCTGAACTAGAACAGTACCCCTAACCATAGAACTAATAGCCTTTGGATTCTAAAAGCCGTACAAATACATTAGTTTTTCTTCATCGTAACTTTGATTCAACTCATCTTTCTAAAAATTGTTTGTAGTTTTACTCAATATCTTGCCATTTTTGTAACCGGAACCCTAACTGGAACATTGAGGCTGACCCTCACACTAATCATACCCTAATCTTAATATTATTAGCAGTTTCTTATTTCACATTCATCCTAATTCTAACTAGTGTTGTTATTCGAAGATTTACTTTCAGTTTGACCCTAAACTTTCCATTTCCCTAAGGCTAACTCTAACTACAGCTGGAACTGAAACCTAACTATCACTCTAATGATAGTCCAATTCTAATGTTTAAGAAAAAGACTAGTTTTTAATCATTCTAATGGATACTCCAGTTTGCACTCTGGAAATGTGTTTCAATTTGCCCTAATTCCCACAAATTTTCTGACTCTACCTCTGAAGTTATCTTGTTCCCTAACATGAAGTATTATATTATTTTTCCTCAAATTCTCTTATCAGGAAAAAATACTGTAGTTTCCAATGATCCTACCTTTTCCTGAACCCCTGTACCCTAAAACAATTTCAGATTTACTTACCATCTAATCTATTACCTAACACTAACTCTCAAGCTAAACCTGGCTGGAAAACTCTCATTAATCATTACAAGAATGATCACTGAGAAATAAATATAACGATAATGCTCTAGTTACTATTCAATCTCTCATTTTTGTTCCTACTTGTTAGTGAAAACAATATTTTTTGGTTAGGCATGGGGCTTGAACTCTGGGTTTGCACACTATCCCTCAGCTCTTCAGCTCAAGGCGAGCCCTCTACTGCTTGAGCCACAGCTCCACTTACAGGTTTTTTGGGTGTTTAATTGGAGATAAAGAGTTCTCATGCACTATGCTTCTAAGGGTGGCATCCAACTGCAGTCCTCAGATCTCAGTCTCCTGAGAGGATAGGATGACAGGCATTGAAAAATATGTTTTGCTGGGTGCCAGTAGCTGATGGCTGTCATCCTAAGTACTCAGGAGGTGAGATCTGAGGATCACAGTTCAAAGCCAGACTGGGCAGGAAGTACCCTGAGACTCTTATCTCCAACAAACCACCAGAAAACTGAAAGGGGTGCTGTGACTCAAGCAGTAGAGTGCTTGCCTTGAGCTGAAGAGCTCAGAGACAGCATCCAGGCCCAGAATTAAATCCCACAATCGAAAAAAAGAAAGAAAGTAAAACATCTTCGATGCAAAGATGTAGAGGTATGTGGGAGGGTGCTGTGATTGAGAGACCAGGTGCTGGCCTCACTTTACAGACATTTCTAAGAACTCCCCAAGTTTGCACCACTTTGAAGCCACAGCAGAATGGATGGTGCCTTACCAAGAACTCAAGTGGTCGAAGCCTATGGCAGGCAGGGAGTGGGCAAATGGGTGCATGGGTGGGATTGTTGTGTCTGATTCTCTCTAATGAAGGATGGTTTTGGATGCTGGGTGTCAAAGTCTGAAGTAAAGAGTTGCATGAATTTTGTGGCCTGATGAATTTGGTTTCCTCTGGGTATATGAAGATGGATGAAGTCTGGGGCCTCCTGTGGCTCACAACTGTCATCCTAGCTACTCATAAAGCTAAGATGTAAAGACCACAGTTCAAAGCCAGCTTGGGCAGGAACGTCTGTGGGTCTTGATATCCAATGAGCCACCAGAAAACAGGAAACGACACTGTGGCTCAAATTGTAGCATGCTCATCTTCAGCTGAAGAACTGAAGTACAGCGCCCTGACCCAGAGTTCAAACCTCATGACCAACAATAAACTAAGGGGTTGGCTGAGTTTTCCACATTGCAGTGTGTACGGTAGGAAATTCCATGCTGGGTTATGAGACATTCCAGATATGAGAGGCTCAATGCTGTGTCTATAGTTAGTCTGAGTATGGTAGTGCCATCTTCTCATGGGTTGGATGTGATCCTAATAGAGGGAGTTCATGGTTTTGTTTTCAGGAACTGCTAAGGGCTTGGAATATCTATGTGTGAGTGTGTGTGTGTATGTGTGTGTGTGTGTGTGTGTGTGTGTGTGTGTGTGTGTGTGTGTAATTTTCCTTCGTCTTTTTCTGTCCCCTACCTGGTTGCTGGTCTGCCTCTTTCTGATCTCAGATGGTGCCCCTCTTTCACACCGACCTTGCCTTTAGCTCCCTATCAGGGTATACAATGAGTCCTAAATTGCCACAGGCCTGTGTTCCAACTTTTTTCTGGGGCACAAGACTGGCTGTCCCAGTATTTGTCCGCCTCCAGGGGATTCTGGGTCAGTGATGCCAGCTGGCATAGTGTTTCCTCTGCCTGAGAGGAAGGGCCTCAGTCATGTGATGTCCTATCCTTTTCCTCAGCTGGGCCTCTGACTGCACATCCCTCTCAGCAGGCTGGCAGTGGAGTGGGAAATGGGGGATTGCTGGTGGCTCTGGCCAACGTGAGCTTGACAGCTGACTGAAGGCTGCCCAAGCAAGGAGGATCTAGGGCTACATGGGATGTGAGGCTAAGGTGGCTTGGAAGTATAGGTCAGTTTCTAGGAAATGTAAATGTACTTTATCACAGGACAGTCTATCTTCCGGCCCCAACTGGGCCTCTCAGGTCCTTCTAGAAAATTCCAGATGCTCAGAATACAGAGGCACAGACTTTAGATTCCAGGACCAGGGAACTGAGGGATGAGAGACTGGTATGGACAATAAAAACTGGTATGGCCAATACCTCATTGTTTTGGGGTATTAGTGTTGACCTGGCTATGCACCCCCTTATGTACTTTCACTTCTTAACCCAGTGTTGGCCACACACCGGCCACTTGTGGCAGTACTGTGGAAGTGGCAGGAGTGTATGTGAGGTCTAGGATGACCAAAATCAGGATTTATGGCCTTTGCAGGTGGCAAAGGATGTCTTTAAAAAAAAAATCTTAGAGCTGGGACTCAGGGCCTAGGCAATGTCCCCGAGCTTCTTTTGCTCCAAGCTAACATTCTACCACTTGAACCAGAGCTCACCTTTCATCTTTTTTTAGTAGTTTAGTGGAGATAAGAGTCTCATGGACTTTCCTGCCTGTTCTGGCTTCAAACTGCCATTCTAAGATCTCAGCCTATTGAGTAGCTAGGATTGCTGGTATAAGCCACTGGCACCTGTTAAGGATATTAGTGTGTATGTGTGTGTGTGTGTGTGTGTGTGTGTGTGTGTGTTTACCGGGACTTGAACTCAGAGCCTAGGTGCTATCCTTTAGCTTGTTTTCAAAAGGTTGGTGCTGTACCACTTGAACTACAGAAGCTCTGCTTCCCAGCTTTTTGGTGATTCATTGGACATAAGAGTCTGCCCAGGCTAGTTTTTAATTTTGATTGATCCTCAGGTCTCAGGCTTGAGTACCTAGGATGATAGGTATGAGCCACCGGCGCCCAGCTGATAATGGCCTTTCACCACAGTGGACTGGGATCTCCTGAAAACTTTCTTTATTTTTTCTGTGCCAGTACCGGGGCTTGAACTCAGGGTCTGGGCTCTGGTCTCTTAACTTTTTCCCTCAAGGCTGGTACTCTACCACTTGAGCCACAGCTCGATTTCCGGATTTTGTAGTTCATTGGCCAGAAGAGTGTCACTAACTTTCCTCCACTGAGCTGGCTTTGACCAACGATCTCTGATCTCAGACTTCAGAATAGCTAGGATTTACAGGGGTTGAGCCACTGGAGGTATTGGGTAGAAGCTTTTCTTGAGCAAGAGTTCTTCCCTGCATTTGCCCTAACTCTTCCATGCAAAGAGGGCCTGAAGGTCAGGAGCTATGAAAAATAGGCTTCCAGCCACAAAATTGGCTGGGGTCTTTGGTAAAAAGTCAAGCTAATCTTCCACTGAGCCCCATTCTGGGACGCCACCCTCTGCCCTACCTGTGACTCAAGTACAAACCTTGACCCAGCCTTCAGTGCTCTGCCAGACTTGTCTGAGGCCATAGAACCTTCATTCAACCGACACCACCTGGTCTACACCACCCTTCAGGACCTTTGCGCATGCTCTGCACCTTCTTCCCTAGGCCCTCTGTCCTGTTCCACATCTTAGTACTCCTGTGAAATTTTGGCACTGGTTCATATCACCTCCTGGAGTAAGTCTTTCCTTCCTTTCTCTCACTTTTTTTTAAATACTGAATTGCTAGAGATCGAACCAGTGCAGGCTGACTGTCAAATGCTCTATCTTGGTGTGTGTGTGTGTGTGTGAGTGTGTGTGTGTGTGTGTGTGTGTGTGTGTGTGTGTGTGTGTGTGTGTGTGTGCCAGTCCTGGGGTTTGAATTAATGGTTTGGATGTTATCCCTGAGTTTTTATGCTCAAGGCTAGCATTCTACTACTTGTACCACAGCTCTGGTTTTTTTGGTGCTTAATTGGAGAAAAGAGTCTCATATAGACTTTCCTGCCTGCACAGGCTTGCAGTTATAATCTTAAGATCTCAACTTCCTGGGTGCTATTATTACAGGGGTGAGCCACCAGCACCTGCCCTCTACCTCTTACCTATCTCGGCCCTCCTCTGAGTCCCAGAAGTGTATGTCTCACCAAGCTCACATTTTTTGCCAGTGTTGTGGCTTGAACTGAGCATCTAGGCATGTTCCTGAGCTGCTTTTTTTCAAGGCTACATTCTATCACTTAAGCCACAGTGACACTTTTGGCTGTTTCTGTTTATGTGATACTGAGGAATCCAACCCAGGGCTTCATGCTTGCTTGATAAGCACTCTACCACTTAGCCACATTCACAGCCTAAGGCTTACTTCTAACAGGAACTATGAGGGTGGGATTTATTGGCATACTCTTTTCAGCACAGAAATCGCTGGGCATTTCAAATCTTTGCCAGGATTTGGGACCAGAGTGAGACTCGGCAATGAGGAATGATGAATGAGTGATAGCCACCAGGCCCCAGAGGTCTAGGCCCACGTCCTACAGAGGGATAGGGAATATGGAGCCAGAACCTTCCACAATACCTACAGCCTAGGAAAAGTGGTATCCTTGGAGGCAGTGGCTGGCTGCTAGATGTCCCAATGGGACACCTCAGCCAGAACATAATGAACCCGTTGCATATACCAGCCAAGGCAAGCTTTCTGAGCTTCAGTTATTAAATGGCAGAGAAGGATGCTTTTTTCAAGCTACTGGCTCAGACTTAGTACTCTCTGAGGGCTTGTCCCAGCTTTCACATGTTGGGGGTCAGGTCATGGGCAACCTGATGAATGCTCATCATCCATATATCAGCCATAAATACACAGAGACATGGAGTTGCTGCCTTCCTTTTTTCTTTGGCAGGTCTCAGTTTGAAATATGAGCCTAGGCCTTATCCTTGATCTCCTCTTTCTCAAGAGTAGCGCTCTGCCCTTAAGCCACAGCCCAAACCCATGGGGATATTTTCCTGTGATCTCTTAGAAATAAGAGTGTTGCAGACTTTCCTGCCCTGGCTGAATTCTAATTGGCATTCTCTACATCTCAGGCTCCTGAGGAGCTAGGATTACAAACAGGAGCCACTGACACCTGGCTTTCTTTGCTTCTTCTTGTTTTTTTTAATCATGACAATCTGAAATCTTCTATGTTATTCCAATGGTTTGCATTCGAAGTAAATTTCCCAGGTCTGGAGTTCAAACCCCAGAACTGCCACACACAAATTGAGGGAGATCCTGACAAACTCATTCCTATTTATGTGAATGGTAATGGAATGTTATAAAAGTAATTAAATTTGCAGTTAATTCATGATTCTATTTTAGAAAGCCACACATAAATCATTGGATTTATATCTTCCATTCTAGCACCATGTTATGATTTCCCTAATGGAAGGATATTGATTAATTTTTAATTAATGCTTTTATAAGTATTCAACCATGATACTTCATTAAATGGAGATATAATTTAATAACTAATTATTGGTAACTATATATCATTAAATGGAGACATAACTTAATAACTAATTATTGGTAACTATATATATAAAATTTAATAATATCCTCACATTCTCTCTCTTTACATATATATATATATATACAGCAATCTACACACACACACACACAAACACACACACACATATATATACATATATATGTATATATATATATATATATATATATATATATATATATATATATATATATATATATATATATATATATATATATATATATTGGGCACTAATGTGGCTTGATAACAGGTAACAGGTCGTCAGAACTTCCTGGCATCTCAGTTTGCTAAGACTTTGACCCCACTTATGGATTGGACATTGTAGGCCGTGAGTTGAAATCCCACAATTGCCAAAAATTTATTCATGTAGTAAGAAGCCACTTTTGACACAATTTTTTTTCCTGAAAAAAAGTCCTGGGTCTCAGTATGATGTATAATTCATATGCAAATATATCCTGTATGATAGGACGTAATAAATGAAGTGTTATATGTGTAATAATACTAAATTAATAAGGGTAATAAACATCATACTCACTAAACTCATGTGTGTATTTTTTCCAGTGCTGGGGCTTCAATTCAGGGCCTGGGAACTGGTCTGAATTTCTTGTCTTCAAGGACGGTGAGCTTCCTCTTCACCCACAGTGCCACAGAGACACCCAGATGCTAAGTTCAAATCCCAGGCCTGCCAGAAAAATGGTGCAAAATCCAAGCCAAGGCCTTATTTTATTTTATTATTTTTTTTTGGCCAAGCACGAGGCTTGAACTCAGGTCTTGGCATCTCTGCCACAGCTGGCCCTGGCATTCTAGAACCCAAGTTCAAATCTTGGGGTTGGCAAGAAATAAAATAAAAAGGAAAATGATAAAACAGAAAAATTCAAGAAGGTGGTTTTACATTTTTGCCCTTTGCATTGTGACCATCCTGCGTGTAAATGACAAAGCCCTGAAAGTGTACATGACATTGCATGCTGATGTTTGGCTGGCTATTAGGGAAGCCATAACCAAAACCATAACTTAGGCCTGGAGGTTGAATCCCAATGCTGTCACTAAGTATTGGCGGGAGATTCCAAGAAACCCATTTCCATGTACATTCATTTGAATGGAATTTTATAAAAGTAACAAATTAGTAGTTAGTGTATGAGTATAATATAAAATTATACACAACAATCTTATTACATTGATTAATTTTCAATTAATACTTTATTATGTATTCAACCATGATACTTAAAAGTGGAAGGAATAATTTGAATGTCAATAATAGGTAGTAATAAAATATATGTAATTTCATAATATACAGACACATTTCTCTTCTCTTATACATATATATATATATATATATATGTGTGTGTGTGTGTGTGTGTGTATGTATATACATATATGCCAATCTACATCTGTTCATACACTTGTCACTCCTCGGGCTCAGTGGTATAATGATAGCTAGTACATACAAAGCCTTGGGTTCGATTCCTCACTACCACATGCACATAAAAATCCAGAAGTTGTGCTCTCGCTCAAGCAGTCGAGCATTAGCTTTGAGCATAAAAGCTTAGGGACTGTGTCTAGACTCTTACTCAAGGTCCAGGATGGGCATGAAAAAATACTGAATGTTGTGACTGCAACTCTATAAGGATAGGACTTCAAATACCTCATCACAGAGCAAGCCGGGAGTCTGGTGCTGACAGCTGCCATCTAACCTGACTTAGTCAGAGGTATACGAGTGCAACTCAGCCCCACAGAACCAGATGCTGCTGGCTTGCTCACCCCTGTCATCCAAGCTACTTGGGGGCTGAGATCTGACACTGATGGATTTAAAACCCAATCCTAGCAGGATGTCTGTGAAAGTCTGAGCTGTGGATCAAAGTGATAGATCTCTACCCTTGAGCAAAAGATCTTAGGACAGTACCCCCAACATTTTAGTGCAATCCCTGTGGCCGACTCCCCCCAAAAAAATGTTCCTCTGAATCATTGGATGTGAACTTTGTGCAGTTTGTGATGTGTTTCTGAAAGAATGCTGATATTGATGAAAGCAACCTAATACTAATGACAGCTTGTGGGATGCATCTATGTGATGAGTACTTCCTGGAGTGCTGTGGCCCTCACGGGGTGCTGTGTGCTGAGTCCTGCACAGGATGCTATGTGCTGAGTCCTTCACAGGGTGCAGTGTGCTGAGTCCTGCATTGGGTCCTGGGTGCTGAGTCTTTCACGGGCTGCTGTGTGTTGAGTCCTGTAAAGAGGGTTATTTGAAGCCGGGCACCATTGGCTCACGCCTCTAATCCTAACTACTCTGGAGGCTGAGATTTGAGGATAGTGGTTCAAAGCCAGGCCAGGCAGGAAAGTCCGCTGAAACTATGATCTCCAATAAACCACCAGACAACTTGAAGTGTTGCTGTTGCTCAAGTCGTAGAGCACTAGCCTTGAGCTGAAGAGCTGAAGGACAGTGTTCAGGCCCAGATTTCAAGCCCCATGACCAACAAAAAAAAGTGTATGTATTTTGTCCCTCAGAGGGTGCATACTTTCATCTTGTCCTTGTAAGAACTCCAACTGACATGACTATGCAGAAAAGAATACTGAGGCTCAGATCTGTCCCCATGGCAGGGACAAAATTATGTATTACTGAAGACTAGTGAGTTGTCTACAGGAGACAATTGTTTTGTCTTGTTTTTTCAAAGTCATGAACCTTGAACTCAAGGCTTAGGCACTTACCCATCCCTCTTGGGCTCATGGCTAGCACTCACCACACAGAGCCAAGGATCTACTTGCAGCAGAGTGCCACGGCTTAGGGTTCTATAACCGAGGTCTGTCATCCTGCCTTCTCAAGAAGCTGAGATCTGAGTTCCAAACTATCCCTGACACAAAAGGTACCATGAGACTATTATATCCTATTCACCACTAAGAAACCTGAAGTGAAAGCTAGGTGCTTGTGGCTCATGCCGGTCATCCTAGCTACTCAGGAGGATGAGATCTGAGGATAATGGTTCAAAGCTAGCATGGGCAGGAAAGTCCTTGAGACACTTAGCTCCAATGAACCACCAGAAAACTGGAAGTGGCTCTGTGGCTCAAGTGGTAGAGCACAAGACTTGAGCTGAAGAGCTCAGGGACAGCACCCAGGCCCAGATTTCCATTCCTACAATGACAAAAACAACAAAAAAGACAGCAACAACCTAACAAACTTGAAGTAGAGGGCTGGGAATGTGCCATAGGGGTAGAGTGCTTTGCGTGTATGAAACCCTGGGCTTGATTTCTCAGAACCACATCACTAGGAAAAAGCTTGAAGGGGCTCTGTGGTTCAAGTGGGAGAGGACAATCATTGTACAAGAGAAACTAGGTACAGTGCTCATGTCTTGAGTTCAAGCTCCAGGACTAGTGTATGCTCACACACATGCACGTACACACACTCACACACAGAGAGAAAGCAGAAGTGAAGCTGTGACAAAGTGGTAAAGCACTAGACCTCGGCTCTGAGCTCATGGTCAGCACCAAGGCCCTAAGTTTAACCCCAAAACCTAGCCACCCAGGGCCCAACTAGGAGAAGTCAAAGGTTTCAAAACCTGATGAGCTTCACCAGTCCTAGATGACAGGAAGCTTTGTGATATCCAACATGTGCTTGGATTTCCCAAGCTTCTGGAAACCTAGGAGAGGCATTATAGGCCCATCATTGCCGGCAATGAAACGTTTCATTATGTTCAGTGCCCCAGATGTCTGCCTGAATTATATTGAGCACTGTATCTGAACACTGGAATATAATCTCATAAAGGCAGGATAAGAGCACAGAACTTGGCCTGCAATGGGAGGTGGCAAAAATGAAGGTCTCCTGTTAAAACAGAGCACTGGGAAGAGAGATAGCTAAGGGTAAAAACAGGCTTTTTTCTCCTGACCTTCAGAGTTCGCCCACACATCCTCACTAATTGGCCCAGATGGAGTTATTTGGTACAGAGCTGTACAGGAGTGAGGTCTTTTGTGTTCCTGTCCAGACAATGAGGGAGACTTCCTCCAGCAGGCCTGGGATGAAGAGAAACCCTCATGCTACATTGGGAGCATTGAGGGGAGCCCTGAAACATGCAATATCATAAAAGCAGTCTCTGTGTTATGAACTCATTGTATTGAATACAATTTTCCTTGCTTGGTACCTTTCATCACAGCTACTCAGGAGTTTCACCTAGAGGAATACATCCATACATACACAAAGAAATTGAGGTACAGGTTTTTTTTTTTTTGAGGGGGCAGTCCTGGGGTTGAACTATGAGCCTAGGCCTGGTCCAAGAGTTCCTTTTGCTCAAGGGTACTGCATTAAACTTGGGTCACAACCCCACTTCTGGGTTTTTCTGTGATCTCTTAGAAATAACATTGTCAAGGACTTTCTTACACTGGCTGGTTTCAAACTCAAATTCTCTACATCTCAGCCTCCTGAGGAGCTGGGATTACAGTCAGCAGGCACTTTCACCTTCTTTCTTTTCTTCTTTGTTTTATAATCTGGACTGACTTCTTAATAAGGTCATTCCTATGGTTGGGACTTATAAGTAAACTACCCAATGTCCTTTATACCTGCTTTCTCTGAGAGTATTTTCTCTCTTCATCTTACCCTCTGGTCACAGGGTTGAAGCCAAAAGTGAGAAATGAGTGTTACAGGATTTAGGAGCAAATGTCCACAGGACATGCCAGTTCTGTCACTTAGCATTGAGGTGCAGTGAATTTACTGTCTCAGGATATGAGGACTGAAAGCTGGAGCAATCCTCATGCTATCTGCATTGCTCCTTTTGCCTATAAAATGATCTAATAATTATGAGTATTTTGTATCTCCAACCTTAAGTATCTAGGACACACTAGAAGCATGTCCCTGTTTCTGTTTTTCTCTAGTACCTCTCGAGATTTAGACTAAAGGTTCGGGTGGAGCGGCTCCTAGGTGAATCCCTGAGGAAATCCACTTGAAACCTCCTCAGGAGATCTCCATTCAAATCCAGCCCTAGAAGGAAAGGTTTATTGTCGCCAATAAACCACCAGAAAACCAGAAGTGGAGCAATGGCCTAGAGGGTAGAGATCCAGCTTTGAGAGAGAAAGCCAAGCAGGCAATACAGGCCAGACCAGGCAGGAAAGCCTGAGAGGTGCTTATGTCCATTGAACAACCAGATGGCTGGAAGTGGAGCTGTGGCAGTGTTAGAACCTCAGCCTTGTGAAAAACAACTGAGGAATGCATCGTGTCCTTAGTTTAAGCCATGAGATGGCCACAAAATAAAATTCAAAAAGAGAAGGCAAAGTTTATGTATCAGTGTCCTACTTACTTACGTGTGTATATTACTTCCCTAAGTCCAAAGAGGCTGTATACAAAACTTCTGCTTTTATTTACAGATTTATGTTTTAGATATGCTCATTGTACATACTGCATCATTCTCTTCATGTCAGCCCCATTGATTTTCTCTTCCAGGATTCTAGGCATGTTTCCTTATATGATGCACACTGAAGCTCTCAGCAGTCTTTATTTACATTTTATTATGCGGCCAATGCAGGAGCAGTCATAAATCTGGCAGGGGAAGAGAAGATCAGAGTTCACAGAAATAAGTGGTATTCAGAAAATTATACTTGGGGATGCAAAATGGTAGCATAAATATGAAAAACTATCATTAAGAAAAAAGATGAGGAGGCTGGGAATGTGGATTAGTGGGAGAGTGCTTGCCTAGCATTCAAGAGGCCCTGGGTTCAATTCCTCAGTAACACATACACAGAAAAATCCAGAATTGGTGCTGTGGCTCAAGTAGCCGAGTGATAGAGACAGGGCCCAGGCCTTGAGTTCAGCCCAAGAAATGTCAAAGAGATAACTAAGTAGGTAGTTAGTTAGTTAGGTAGGTAGGTATGTAGGTAGGTAGGTAGGTAGGTAGGTAGGCAGGTAGATAGGTTGGTACATAGATAGATAGATACATAGAAAGAAAAAAGAAAGAAAGAAAGAAAGGAAAGAAGGAAGGAAGAAAGAAAGAAAGAAAGAAAGAAAGAAAGAAAGAAAGAAAGAAAGAAAGAAAGAAAGAAAGAAAGAAAGAAAGAAAGAAAGAAAGAAAGAAAGAAAGGTTAATAGATAGATAGATAGATAGATAGATAGATAGATAGATAGATAGATAGATAGATAGATAGATAGATAGATAGATAGATAGATAGATAGATAGATAGATAGATAGATAGATAGAAAAATGATAGATGAATCTGGTCTTGGACTTCAGGAGGAAAGAAGGGAACAATTCCCAGTCATGAGGCTTCTGCAGTGTGCCAGGACACCCGCATCACTTTCACACAACCACAGAGCAGGAAAAATATCTCTTTCCCACTTCTGAGGCAGCCGAATGCCCCAGAGCCAAGAGGGCAGAGCCAGGTTCTAACTCAGCTGCTTGGAGACAAAAGACAAATGACTCTGCCTCACCTTGGACTAGGGATTAGCATTAATGATGTGGAGAATGAAGGAAGGAGAAAAGACTGGCAGAGGTAGAAGAAGGGCCTTCAAATCTGATAGATGGAGAGTAAAAAACCCACTCCCTAAGACCAGAGAGCAGGGCTTTTATAATCTGTTCGGCCCCTCTCCCTCACTAAACTGGCTCTCTATTGGTAACCTAAAGAGAGCCTGAGGCTCTCTTTACCTGAGGGAGGAAGGTTAGTCATTGTTTGAAGAAGCTGAGAAAAGTCTAACCCTGGTGTAACTCTAACAAATGTTTCAGGTTTCCCCCCATTGCTGGTAGTCCCTGGAATGAATTAAGTGGTTTTGCAGCTCACTTCCCTGTTGAGTGTGTATATTCTGCCTCCTTGTTCTCTTCACCTAGCCTGGCTTTTGAAACTGTTTTCTGTCCTTCAAATACAGTGTTACACTGGAATTCTTCCTGCTAACTCTGCCAGGGCTTGGATCCTGAGAACTTTATTTGAACCCAGGAAGGGTCAATGCGTCAAGAACACTAAGAACATTTAGAGTAACTTCTCATCACCAAGGGAAAAACAAGAAGATCTTGAACATCTGACCTTTCAGACCTGGAAGTCAGAGTGTCATAGACTTTCCTGCCCTGGCTGGCTTCAGTGTGATCCTGAGACCTCAGCCTCCTGAGCTAGGGTGATGGGCAAGGGCTACTGGTGCTCTGCTAAATTCAGATGAGTAATGACATTGACAATACAAGTCAACTGCTTATCACAAAGGGTTTGGGGAGCATATTAAGCCTTTCAACATTGGACTTTTCAGAACCCTGTGGAAACAAGGTTACAATGCTAGAGTCTGTGAGGCTGGGCATGTGGATCTGCTACACTTAAGCCTGGAGGTCTGACTCCTATTCTGGTGTATATCAGCATTGATTTTCCAGAGAATGTTCTCGTAATTAGCAAATAGGAAAAGTACTTTGATTAACCCTCATTTTTTTTCCAGTTGTGTGTCTTGTATCAACCCTGGGCACTGTCTCTGAGCAATTCAATCAAGTCTAACTCTCTACCACTTGAGACACAGCTCCACGTGGGATTTTTTAGTGGTTCATTGGAGATAAGAGTCTAACAGGCTTTTCTTGCCTAGGCTGTCTTTGAACTGTGGTCTTCAAATCTCAGCCTCATGAGAAGGTAGTTTTCCAGGTGTGAGCCACCAGTGTCTGGCCTATTGTTTTTGACAGTCCTGGGGATTGTTTTTCTCAAGGCTAGCACTCTACCACTTGAGCCACTCCATTGCGTCTGGCTTTTTCTGAGTATGTGGCACTGAGGATTCAAACCCTGGTATTCATGCATGTTGAGTGAGCTCTTTAGCACTAAGCCACATTTCTAGCCTCCCCCTTACAATTTTATCCTACAACTTGCCAAAAGGCTTCTCAGTATAAATCATCTAATGACATCCCTATAGGAAGGTGTCCAAAGATAAATAAGACAAAGCTCATTCTTGGGAGAGACTCTAAACGTGGGAAGACTGAGACAAATGCCTCCATTTAATTATGTATCATGTTTCAACACAAAAAGTTTTAATGATAAATGAGTCAATGTCCTAAATTATTGTGTATAATTTTATAATACATGTGCAAAATGTAAATGGGAACGATAATATAAATAAAATAAACAATAAAAATGAATCAAATAAAAAATAAAAAGAAATACAAAATCAATAATGAAAATAATAACATGTAATAAACATACATATGTAAGTATATATCATCTATTACACATGTATAGAAATATCTTTTCCATTGCAGGGCCTTCATTCAGGCCATGGGAACTCTAGCCTGAATTTCTTTTCCTCAAGGACAGTAAATTTTTCCTTCACCCATGGTACAAAAGAGTTACCTGGACGGTGATATCAAATCCCAACAATGGTAGAAATACTGGCCCCAGTTCCAAGACAGTGACTTAATCTTTTAATGGAAGCAGTTATGTTTGTTCAGTTCCATACTGAACATTAAATAAAAAGCAGTGTAGAATTTTGTACATCTATTCAGACATCCTCTCCTTACTCCCAAAGTGCTTCTGGGAGTGCTACATGGTTTCTTTTTGGTATGTTTTTTACTGTAAAAATGTTGTACAGAATGGTCACAGTTACATGAGCAAGGTCATGAGTATATTTCCTATTGTGCATTGTTACCTTCTCCTTTGTTTCCCCCCTACCATACTTTGTTTACCTCCCATCTCCACAACTACTCCCCCTATCAAGCTCAGTGACTTCATTTTTTAGTTTTGGCTTGGCACGGGGTTTGAACTCAAGTAGTAGCAAATCTGCACTTTCCCTCACATTGCTACAAGTTCCTGAGTTCAAATTGCAGTACAAGTTCCTGAACTCAAATCCTGAGTTCAAAGAAAACTGGCAGAAATTCCAAACCGGACAGCTCCATTTTTTTTTAATTTATTTAAATAATCAATTATTTTTCTTTTTTCTCTTTTATGGCTTTTTTAGGGCTTGAACTCAGGTCGTGGCAACTCTGCCTCAGCTTCGATCACCCTAGGCTAAGTGCAGCCTCGGGACCCATACCCAATCCTGGAATCCTAGGTCCAGAGGGCTTGCAGAAAGAAAAATAAAGTGGGATAGCACAAAAAGTGTCAAGCTGCAGAGGGATGGGGGTTTAATATTTTTTTAATCTTTGCACGGTGACCATCCTGGGTCTGAATGCCATGGCTGCAAAGTACACCTTAATTGCCATTGCTGAGGTCTGGCAGGCTAGCAGGGAAGCCATAGGCCAACCTGTCAACATAGGCCCTGGGTTCAAATCCAGGTCCTGACAAATACCAATGGCAGGAGATCACAAGACACTCATTCCTATGCATAGGAATATCAATTGAAAGAGAAGTTTGTGCATTGGTCAAGCCTAAAATTGGATGCAATAATCCTAGGTCAGTGATTGATCTTAATTTCATGCTTTATTAAGCATGAAAAGAATAGAATTCCTTTAATTGTGGTATAATAAATACCTAAGAGTTAGTAGAAATGTAGTATATGTCATTCAATCATAGATAGGCGACTATGGTGCTTTTTACCAATATATATTTATTTGTATACTACTGTCTGCCTGTCCTTGTATCGCTGTTTTGGCCAATCCTGGGTCACGATCTCAGCACCTAGGAACCACCTCACAGCTTCATTGGCTAGAGGCTGTTGTGCTCACACTCACCCATTCATGAATTGGACCTGCTAGGCCCTGAGTTCAGATCCCAGCACTACCAAAAATTTAATCTTGGAGTAAGAAGCCAAGTGCGACACCTGTTTTACTCTTCTGGGAGAGTTCTGGGTGTCAGGCATGATGGAGAACACATCTACAAATCTAGATGGTATGTGATAGGATGTAAACAATGTAGTACATAGTTAGGATGCATCACAGTCAATAAAATAAACGGTAAATAAATGAAAAAAAAATAAAAAATGTAATGTATAACCACACCAAACATAATATAGACTGAACATCTGTATGGAAGTTCAATCCTATCTTTAAAATGTATATAAGGAGTACATTTTCCAGGTCTGGGGCTTGAATTCAGGCCTAGGGAATAGGCCTGACTTACTGGTCTTCAAGCAGGGTGAGCCTCCCCTTCTCCGACAGTGCAATAGAGTTACCCAGACCCTGGGTTCAAATTCCAGGACTTGCAGACAAAAAATGGCACACATTCCAAGCCAGGCAGCTTCTTTAGCATTTTTAATATTTTTTAAGTTCACTTCGCCTTTATTTGATACATATTGATTTTATAACATGAGAGTTTTTCAAAAAATGGGACTAAACTTTTACATTTCAGCATAGCACATTGGTGTTTCTATTTTGACCATCTGCCCTGAAGAGTGAGAATGAAAATAAGGACATCATTTCTCCCTAGAAGGTCACGACTGTTGAATTTATTTCTATTTAAAGTTATTTCTACAATTATAAACTCTCTGCATTTGTGTCATATGAGTTTTCTTCAGTGCCTACCACGAAATAAACTAGGGGAGTCCTCATAGCACAAAAGGTAGGATTTCTGAATAAAACCTCACTTCTGTGAGGACAGTAGGTACTTATAAGCATTTTGGGAATAAACTCTATTGTAAAATGTAAAACGAAAACAATGGGACTGTGATGTATCTCAGTAGTGGAGTACTTTCCTAAAGAGCATAAGACCCTGGCAGAAAAGTTTCCTAAAGCTCAGAATGTTAGAATTTTATGATCTGCATGAACAAACTTCTTTTTTTGCGGGGGGGGGGGGAGGTCCTACGGCTTGAACTCAGGGGTTATCCCTGTGCTCTTCAGCTCAAGGCAAGTGATCTACTGCTTGAGTTACAGTGCCACTTCGGTTTTCTAGTGGTTTACTGGAGATAAGAGTCTCACAGACTTTTCTGCCTGGGCTGACTTTGAACTGCCGAACTTAGATCACAGCCTCCTGAGTAGCGAGGAATATAGGCATGAGTCACTGGTGCCAGGCACATGAAAAACATCTTAAAGATTGATTCTGAGAAAAGAAACTTGGAAAACACTTTCAGTATAAATAATTTATAATGCCATGGTTAAGGCACTAATTCAGAAGTATTTATTCATTGGCTGGTTTCTTAGTTTATTTAAATATATATATGCATTATTTATATATATATATATATATATATATATATATATATATATTATTAAAAACATAGCTTTGAAGTGTACCTAAGAGCATATGTGCTCATGTAAAGTTATACAAATGAAAAAGCTTCATTTTTCTTTTCAGTTTGGTTGGTACCATAAATTAGGTGGGATTTGTGTATTGTTTTGTTCTCTGTTCCCCCTACCCCCTCTCCTCACATTTGAACTCAGCTTGCTCTTTCTTGGCTTCGTTGTTCATAGCTGATTTTCTACCACTTCAGCTATACCTGTAGCCTGGCATTTTGCCAGTTAATTGGAGATGATGTCTCTCAGGCTTTTCTGCCTTCATTGGCTTTGAAATTTCATCTTCCAGTTCTCAGCCTCCTGAGTAGCTAGGATTAAAGATGTGAGCCACTGGGGTGCCTAGGGATAAATTAGACTTTGGTTAGTGTATTCTTTGTGTTTTTCTTAGCATGGGATCATCTACTATAGAATTTCTGTGAATGACCTGGGTCTGAAGTAAGATATATAATACATATGCAAATCTGTATAATTTTC